>NC_088792.1:218085107-218765464 GCF_011386835.1 Chrysemys picta bellii | reverse complement strand
TTCTTTGTATACTACTTTGATTTTTCCATCTCATGGGGGATCTTCTGTGTACTCAGCAGGGTCCTCAGTACTGATTATAGTTGTATCTCAGTTGAATAGGAAAACTAAATGGAAATCTCGACTAACAGTGGAGAGGTTATTTTACCTCTGTATTTGGCAACTGCTGCTGGAATACTTGTCCAGTTCTGGTGCTCACAGTTCAAGAATGATGTTGATAAATTAAAGGGGGTTCAGAGAACACCCCTGAGACTGATTAAAGGATTAGAAAACCTGCCTTAAAGTGATACTCAGAGCTTAGTCTATTTATCTTAACAAAGAGATGGTTAAAGGGTAAGTTGATTGTAGTCTAAGTATCTACATGGGGAATAAATACTTGGTATGGGCTCTTCAATCTAGCAGAGAAATATATAATGTGATCTAATGGAAGTTGAAGTTGGATAATTTTTAAATCAAGGTTGGATGTTTTTCTAAAAGATATGCTCTAGAAATTGTATGTATGCCGTTTGTTATACGGGTAATCAGTGTTTACAGTAGTCCCTTCTGGCCTTGGAATCTATTTACTTGCTGTCCACCTGACACATCAATAGGCATAAGATTAGCCCGCTTGCCAGTTGGTCATCAGGTGTTCCTGATTAACTAGCTTAATTCTGGTTTCAATTAGTGTTTCTTTCATAGACATAAGTTCCACCTGTGGAATAGAAGAGATCTTGATTACTTACACACTTGTCTTGCTGACAAAAATAAACTGATTATTCTTGTCAGCTATAGGTGTCTATTCTGGTTTGTACGTCAACAAAATCGTAAGCCAGGATCGCAGAATCTCTTATTACCATTGAGGATGCACAAGCCAGAAAGAACCCACTTTAACTGTTGCATTCCAGGATGAATTTCACAGCTTAAAAAGACAAAACTTTTACCTAAAACCTGGCAAATTTGACATGGAAGTTTGGTGAGACAAGCAGAATCATATGATTTTTTGTTTAGGGGCTTTATAGCATGTAACTTTTTGTATATGTTCTCAAGCTTTTCTCTTTTCTTTAAGGCTGTCACTAAAGAAATGTTCGAAGAAGCACTTCACGCCTTGGCTGATGATGACTTCTTGACTGTGACTGGAAAGACTGTTAGATTGCTGTAATGAAATGCTAACTTAACAGCAGAGTTTTACTGTTTTTTCCAAAGTACTTCCCTTGAGACCTTTCACATTTAAGAATATTATTCACTGTGGCCAAATTCATGTTGGCGACCTGTTGGTGAACACCATTGCCAGCACTGTAAATAAGGACTGCAAAAAGCTGAAATTAAACACAGCGATATTTGTTTGAACAAAATGGGTTACTAACATTTCATTGCAATGTGTATTTTCAATAAAGTGCTTTGTAGAACAAGCTAACAATTTTTATGCATTTTAAAGCACAAATGTCAAAATTCTTCTAGAACCACTGCTTTTTGACATCAATGCAACCTAAATCAGTGCATATTATTCTTTAGTATTTTTACTACAGAGAGATTAGTGCTTGTGACTTTTGGAAATTAAAATCCATTGGCTTTATTAATAGCTTATTTTCCTTTTTATGCATTTCAAAAAGTGAAGCTAAATCTTGGTGAACACTTCAACCCAGTGTTCAGAAACTGCAAACAGACTTCATTTTGTTTTCTAGCAGTTTAAAAGAACAAAGTAACCATTTTTCCTTTTCCCTCAGATTACTGCTTTGTTTCTCTTCCTCCCACCAATGTTTGTAATTGCTGTTCAAAGATGTTTTTCTGCTTTGAACTTAAACTTTTACCATAACGAGCTATAATAAAGTCAAGGTTTCATATTAGGTCATTTTCCTACAGTAAATACATATTGCGGTAAATTTATAATGTATAGGACAGCTCAGGATGTCTTCCCAGTCATTTTCTCTCTCTTGTTGGGGTGAGAACGTAAATCAGAGGATGCAGCATGCAGGCATAACACTAATACTACAGACATTTTATAGATGTGGAAAGGGGGCCTTTAGCTATTGAATTATGCTCCTCATCTGCTCTCAGAGCACAAGGTCAGTTCTCGCACTGTTTCAGATTATGCACAGCTTCCCTACATGTACATGAGATCAAGAGAGTATTTGAACATGACAAAAGAAAGTTTCTTGAGAAAACAAGCTAAAGATGAATAAAGTTCAATACATTAGAAACTGATCATTTAATCCCACTGTATTGAATTTGTCAACATTTAGTACAGTAAAAAAATTTAAGCAGGATATTCCAGTGTTCTAACTAAATTATTGAAAAGGGGGTAAACAGCAAGGAGGATTTGTAAATGACAAGTGTTAGTCAGAAGTAGCACGTAAGCTAGCCACACAAAAACAATGCTGACATATGCCTGGGAATGTATGTTAGAAGGAATAATTTGAAATATTAATACAGGCTGCTGGGTTCTAAATTAACCACTGAGAAGAAAGTTGTGGGTGTCTTTATGGCTAGTTCAATGAAAAATTCTGGTCTCTGTGGAGCAGCAGTCATACCAAACAAGGCTGCATAAGGAATGGAATAGAAAATACTACCAAAAATGTCAACTCATTGAAGTCATGGTACACCACATTTGGAATACTTAGTTCAGTTCTGGTTCACCCTATCAAACAATACAGCATATCTAGAGAGGGTTCTGAAATGGGTGTTACTAACTTGTAGAATATATTGTTATGGCAGAGGCTAAGAGCTTATTAGGATAAGATACTAATATGAATAAAAGATTTAAAAATAAAAAAGGCAGGTGGGGCATAAAGATGTAAAACGTTATTTTTCAGACCACAAACCAACCTGTGATTCGTAAGTGTTAAGCCTGGTCCACGCTAACCCCCCATTTCGAACTAAGGTACGCAAATTCAGCTACGTTAATAACATAGCTGAATTCGAAGTACCTTAGTTCGAACTTACCACGGGTCCAGACGCGGCAGGCGGGTTCCCCCGTCGATGCCGCCTACTCCTCACACCGAGCTGGAGTACCGGCGTCGACGGCGAGCACTTCCGGGATCGATCCAGGATCGATTTATCACATCTAGACAAGACGCGATAAATCGATCCCAGAAGATCGATTGCTTACCGCTGGACCCGGAGGTAAGTGTAGACCTACCCTTAGTGTGATGCATGGGCAGGGGTGGGGGGATGTAGCTCCCTTTGATGGAGACCCAGCCAGCCAGTTAGCTATAAAATCAAATCCCACTTGGTCTGTTCTCTGCTTGCTTTACCTGTAAAGGGTTAACAAGCCCACAGGTAAAAGAAAAGGAGTGGGCCCCTGACCAAAAGAGCCAATGGGAAGGTAGAACTTTTTAAAATTGGGAAAGAAACTTTCCCTTTGACTGTTCTTCTCTGGGCTGCAGGGACAGAGCAACAATGCTGTGTAAGACTTGAACCAGGTATGAAAATTCATCTTCCATACCTTGAAAAAATTACTTGTATAGGGAATGTTTAGTTAAAAAATAAACCTGATTGTGTCTATTTTGGCTTGTGGATCTCATCTGTGCTAACCCCAGATGCTTTTGTTTCCTTGTAACCTTTAAGCTGAACCCCCACAAAAAAGCTATTTTGGGTGCTTGATTTTTTTTAAATAGCTCTTTTAAAATCTAGCAAAAGCCTAAATTCCTGATGTAACTTTTTCCTTTTTGTTTTTAATAAAATTTACCTTTTTTAAGAACAGGATTGGATTTTTGGTATCCTAAGAAGTTTGTGCATGTTGTTTGATTAGCTGGTAGCCACAGCTAATTTCCTTTTTCTTTCTCAGCTCTTCCCTGGATGGGGGGTGAAAGAGCTTTAGCGTACTGCAAAGGGAGGAATTCCCAAGTGCTCCTTCCTGGGTTCAAAGGTGTTGGGGGTTTTTTTGTTTGTTTGTTTTTTGCATTTGGATGGTGGAAGCGTTTACCAAGACAACGTCAGAGAACAGCTATAACCTTGGGAGTGTAATACAAACCTGGAGTGGCCAGTATTTTTAAAATCCTTGCAGGCCCCCACTTCTGCACTTGGAGTCACAGAGTGCGGATTCAGCCTTGACAATTAGGAAGAAACTTCTATGTTTATTTCAAGTTGTCCATGACATGTTTTCTTGCTCTTTTCCTTTAAGCATCTGGTACTGGTCTTGATCAGAGAGGACGGTTAGGTTTCTCCGGGAAGGAGGAATAATTGAAAGCTATTTTGTATAAAACTTGAATTAAAACAACACCCCCAGTTACTGCTATAGGAGGAGAAATCCCTAAAGTAAAGATCAGTCTTCAAGGACAGAAAGAATTATCATACAGAAATAGCAGACCCCATCTGCCTACAACCTAAAGCTACATTTTACCTACAACAAATTTAAAATGCATGTTGAAACATGCCTCTAAGAAACACTGCCAGGCAAGTTTTTTTTCCCCTGAAATAAATACAAAGCACTAATTAATCATGTGGTGTTTTCCAGCTCTTGTACTTCAGCTCCCTTTCAATTCAGCAGCATTCCCCACTCTCCATTGGCTGATATTTTTGTCCCCCGTTTCAAAAATAGCAAGTAAGGCTTATATAGTACTTTCTTTGGGGAAATTATGCTGGAGCTTAATCAAGCTGTCAGAAACCTTTTCCTAGGCTTCAGCCTATGTTTTCATCTTCACAGCATTCATAATCAATGTATTATCCTAAAAATAATTCCTCTCTAATCCTTACTGTTGCAGAGAATAGCTTTAGAAGAAAGAGGTAGCAGCTTGCTACTCATTTGACTCTTCTGCTTTTTCTCAAAAGATCCTATTCTGTGAAGGAAATGAATTGGAAATTCTCTGGAGCAGGGGAATAAATTTCCAGATCACTGCATGATCCTATGAGGTGGCTCTTAAAATTTCTACGTGGTCTTACACATATGTACCAGATCTATTTGAAGAATTTACATCTCAAATCCCACATTAGTAACTAGTAACATTAGTAACTAGGTGAATAAAATTATGGAAACATTTTAGAATTGTATTTGAAAGCTGTTCTTTACTGAAGCTTCTAAGTATAGGATTGGATCCTTCCCTATATGAACTAATGCTTTCCCATCACAAACATCAATCCTAAAATGTACAGTAGAAAGTAAAAAAACAGAAGAGAAAGGCGTACATATCTCTACAAATGGTTGCTCCAAACAGATTGAGAATTTCTATTCATGTGAAGTCTCCATAAAAGAGTAGTATTGTTTTCAATTAATCCAGTGTTCATTCCACTTTATTGTTTAGCTACCCTTCCATATGGGTGATTAAACCTAGCTGTAAATGGGGAAGGAAATGCACAGCAATGCGAGAGCAGTCTCTTGTCTGTCCAAGATCTGACATTCCTAATATCAATAATAAGCAAGAAAACCTTATACAGGCTCCTTTATGCATAAAGTAGTAAAGAGGGTATAAGATAAATGTTAAAGATACTTTCCACATCCCCATTAGAGGACATAGCATTGGCAATGACATTGCCTTAGCGCTAAAGGGAGAAAAGCTGCAGTCAAAGTGGAATGGGACAGCAGAAATTTCTACTCTCCTGGCATGGAATGCTTTCACAAAAGGGGATAAAGGGGGAACTAATGGAAATAAGTATTATGTCATAAGATTAGTTCAATAAAGTCAGGAGAGATGGAATAACAAAGCAGTTTAGGTGGAAAAATGTCATTTCACTTCATTGCTAGTTTCTAATTTTGATGCCTGTACTATTCATTTCAATGTACAACTATATTAGATCTACAATGGGCACTGACTTGCTCCTGCACTACTGAAGACAATGGTAGTTTTGTTACTGACTTCCCTAGTCACAGGATTAGATCTTAAGTGAGAGCCAAATGCCTTATTCCCCGTATCCCCCATAACAAAACTAATATAAAGATTAATATCCTAGGCCAGCCATCTTCACAAAGCCCCAGCTGCATGGTTGATTTCATTGGGGATTGGTCCTGCTTTGAGCAGGGGATTGGATTAGATGACCTCCAGAGGTCCCTTCCAACCCTGATATTCTATGTGGGATTCCACATTAACTTCTCAGACAGCCCTGTGACACTTAAGGTTAGTGCTGAAAAGAGGCACAGCGTACAAAGTAGCTGTGCAGGAAGATTTGATCATACATCCCGCAGTATTTTTGCTTTCTTATCTTTTCAGGTAGTCAGTCAAAACAGGTGTTTTCATAATCCCACAGCTGCCATGGTGCCTGGTAATTCAAGGGTTTTGTCACCTGTATACAGCAGCATCAATTAAAAAACATTTTGCAGATGTTTCTGACTTTGAAAGAGTAAAGACCACACAGATAAGTCATCCTAAAATAGAACTGGTTCATAACACATTATGAGTGGTTTGCTTATGATTAAAGAAATAATGTATTCACCCATAGTACAAACTGCTGTAAATATGGAGGTGCTCACCAGCTCTCATTAAGGATTATCACTTTACAGAACTGTATGGAGTAAGATATAACTATACCACAGCCTGTTGCTAGCTTGATTCACCTAACACACAAAAGGAATCCTTATAATCACACTACTAGATTTCCAGCTGCTTTTCAACTGTCCTGGTAACCTGCTAACCAGCGATCTGTGTCAGAAAGCATGGATCCTGCACTGCTGTTCAGTCTTGGGCTGTGCGTTATGAACACAAGGCTACAAGAGGAGCTCAATGGGGAGGCTATTCACCACCACCCTGATCCCAGCCCCCTCCTTGTAGAAGCATCATGTCTGTGGTTCCACACCAGAGGCGACTATTTGCCTCCCTTGCCTTCTGCTATTACTGCCGCAGCTCTTTCATTTTTACATGGCACAGATGCATGTCCCTATCGTGGCCCTTCTCCTCCATGCCCCAAGCAAGTTCCTATGGCTGGAGTGGAGCCGTGACAGCACAACCTCCTCTCCTCACAGACCCAGAAGTTCCACCATCTCCCATGGACTCCAGGTAGGAGCAAGTTTGGTGTGTGGAGCCGGCCTGCTCAGCTGGGCAGTTGCTATGTGAGCTCTCAACACCAAGCAAACAGGAAAAGCAAGTTCAAAACTTCCTGGGGCTTTAAAAGGGGAGGGGTATTCACCTGTCTACCTGGATGCAGGGCAGCGGAGTTCAAAACAGTGACCAGAGTGGCCATGGTGGGCATTGCGAGATATCTCCTGGAGGCCACTTAGGGCAACGTAAGCAACACAGTGTTTAGACTATGTAAGGTGTTATTGGTGTATGGTTATACTTTTGTTATGTATTATAATAAATGTTGCTGCAATTGAAAATTTGAAATTAAGAATTCAAGATGGCACATGTGGTAGGAAAGGTTTGAACTCCATCTTGGCATCCTGTCTTCATGGCATTTTCCCGCTGAAACTTTGTTTCCCGCCAGAACTTGAGGGACTGAGAGCCGTCTGGAACTGCTTAGGGGCAGTGTCTGCCAGAGTGTGCCTCAGGAATTCACACCACGTAGAGCATATAAGGAACTGTCAGCGATGACGCAGGGGCTGTCCACTATTGAGGCAGCCACCTCCAGTTTCTTTGCGTGGGCATCGGATCAAGACTTCAGCCACTAATACCTGCCAAGGACTTTGATACTTACCTGATATCTGATTCCTGCATTCCATCAAAGGATCCAGTGAAGACTTTGCCATCAGCCCAGATTTGTTGATCTCCAGCTTCAGCGGTAGAGAGCCATATCCTCCGATGTTCCTGAGACTCTGAGACGGTCCATCAATTGCTGGTGACCTCCATCTGCAGTAAAAGAGAGACAGTAATTATTTTTGGGGCACTTAATAGTTTAACCAAGGAACAGTTTAAGGGTCTGGGCACTATGCCTCTTGCTGGAATCTATTCTTGGGTATTTGTAGTGATCCCCCTTAGTGTACCTCCTCTCCCCCTAGTTGTAACTATCCCTTAATAAAACTTTCTGTTTAAGGCTATATTCTCTCTACCCTTTATTTCAATGCAACACAGGAGGAAGGCACTCAGATTTCTAACTCTTGCAGTTGATAGATGCTGGTAGGAGTCAAACCTGTTATTTATATGTTACTTCCTTATTATTCTATAACAGAGATTTTGGGATAACAACCGACACTGCGTCGCTCTAACTTCGTCAGCCTAAGCTCCACACCTTTAGTCAAGGCGGTTTTATTATGTCGATATAGCAAGCAAATTAAAATGGCGGGAGGAGCATTGCAATGTGTACATCTCCATAGCTAGATCAACGTAAGCTGCCTTATGTGGACAAAACTGTGTAGTGTAGACATGACCTTAGTGATTCAAGTAAAGTCAAATGCTTTATTCAAAAAGAGATCATGTATGATTCTGTCTTTATCACTGTCTGATCTTCCATTCAAGTTGGATTTGGGTGGTAAACTAATACTGAAAAATCTCTGGCTGTAAGTGAATCTTAGACCATGTCTACACTATACAGTTTTGTGTACTGTGGATGCGCTCTGCCAACACAAGGAACATAGTGTGGACACACCACAGTGGTTTAATTACAGTGGTGACTGTACACAGATGTAACTTAAGTTGTCTTAACTTGGTAGTGTAGACATACCCTTAGAATATACAATCTTAACAAAAATCTTCTGTAGGTTTATACAGTCAGGGATAAAACAAGCACATAAATGAAGTT
The DNA here is from genome assembly GCF_011386835.1 of Chrysemys picta bellii. Taxonomy (NCBI): domain Eukaryota; kingdom Metazoa; phylum Chordata; order Testudines; family Emydidae; genus Chrysemys; species Chrysemys picta. The sequence goes on along the minus strand of NC_088792.1, from coordinate 218,756,887 downwards.
ACCATTCCTGAAATGGTCACTTTTCAAAAGGTGACAGTGCTGAGAACTGGTACATTTAAACAGAAGCAGATTAGCAGGACAAAGGTTGTAGAGGGTTAGCATTTCCCAAGTTGTTTGATGAAACTGTGGAGTTTATAGGCCAAATAAAAACTCAAAAGCTAACTATTTAGTTTAGCAGAATTTAATTGAAATAATGGGCTGTTTAATCACTCATATTGTAACGGTGTCTATATGCATAAATATATTTTTTTGAGTTGGCACTGGAACAATTCTACGGGCGCATGTTACAACATATAAAAATCAGACAGTCAAAGAGAAATCAGAGTGCAGTGTAGATACAAAACCTTTACATCAGGACTGAAACAAATTCAAAGCAGCCTTTCATTGCTCCTGTTAATGATTTAGTCTTAATTTAGGTTATATACCAAAGAGGAATATTTGTTCCTGTTTTACAGTTATATTTTCATCCCCCCCCCCCAATATAAACGAAGAAATATAGAAATTCTGCTTTGTGCATGTGACTGTGTCATTATCAAATAAGAAAGTTTTTGCTTTGAATAAAGCTAATATTAAAAGTGTTTATTTGGGGAACAGACCTGTCCTCGCTTACAGACAACCCCCCAACCTAAAGCAAATACTCACCAGCAACCACACATCACTGAACAAAACCACTGACCCAGGAACCTATCCTTGTAACAAAGCCCGATGCCAACTCCGTCCACATATCTATTCAAGTGACATCATCATAGGACCTAATCACATCAGCCATACCATCAGGGGCTCATTCACCTGCACATCTACCAATGTGATATATGCCATCATGTGCCAGCAATGTCCCTCTGCCATGTACATTGGCCAAACCGGACAGTCTCTCAGCAAAAGAATTAATGGACACAAATCTGACATCAGGAATCATAATACTCAAAAACCAGTGGGAGAACACTTTAACCTTTCTGGTCATTCAATGACAGACCTGCGGGTGGCTATATTACAACAGAAAAACTTCAAAAACAGACTCCAACGAGAGACTGCTGAGCTGGAATTGATATGCAAACTAGACACAATCAACTCAGGATTGAATAAGGACTGGGAATGGCTGAGCCATTACAAACATTGAATCTATCTCCCCTTGTAAGTATTCTCACACTTCTTATCAAACTGGCTGTACTGGGCTAGCTTGATTATCACTTCAAAAGTTTTTTTTCTCTTACTTAATTGGCCTCTCAGAGTTGGGAAGACAACTCCCACCTGTTTATGCTCTCTGTATGTGTGTATATATATATCTTCAATATTTATTCCACTCTGTATGCATCTGAAGAAGTGGGCTGTAGTCCACGAAAGCTTATGCTCTAATAAATTTGTTAGTCTCTAAGGTGCCACAAGTACTCCTGTTTATTTTGTTTTACCAATTTTCAGTTTTAGAATAAATAATCCAGTCAAAATGCATACTGGAGAACATGAGTATCAATCCTACCACCTCCCCTATACTAAGCAAGTAGACTACCATTTGAGCTAATTTCCCTTTTTGCAGAAGTATATGAAAGCAGTTTGTAACCACACAACTGTGTGCTTATCCAGTGTATTATATTCTACTGTAACAGTTCATATTTCAAATGTACATAACTTCAGTATTATTGCTGTTGTGTTGGTCTTTCTATTCACAACAGAAAAAATGTACCTTTTATCTAGCTTCCAACATTAGATAGTACATTTTTTTAATATTATTCACTTATTTCTTTACAACTGCAGTGTTTAGTACTATTTCATTTTGGAATTAAGCCATGGGAAAAAGTGAAAACAGCAGAAAAGAAGGTTTTCAGGATATGTGTAATAATGTAAAGAGTTCTGATGACGTTTTACAGTTATTTTAATTAAATAATCAATGGGACAAATCATTTTGTATTAATTGATTTTCCAATAACAAAAATCAAGTAATTAATTGTGTTTTAATAGCTTTGTTTATGAGCCTTCTTCAGCTAAATAAATATCAATTGCATTTTCTTTGGTTTGTTGCACATACAAGTCTGAGAAACAAGAAATGCAAATTAAAACAAAAAAATCACATAAAAGAATACAGAAGGGTAAAGAAAAAAGCTTTTGTAATTAATTGCTATTTGCACCCTTCTCCATGCAGCCAAAAAAAAAAAAAAAAATTAATGGATCCCACTACCTCTCACATGCTAAGTGAGTGCTCTACCATTTGAGCTAATTCCCTCCCTGTTTATTTATAAAGTAGGTTGTTCACAAAAAGTGTTTGAGCAGTTATCCTCAAATACTACAAGTTCTCCAATCAGAGAATAAAGTGGTATCTGATGATTCATCCTACCCATTTAGTGTTAGCAAGGCCTCTCAGCTGCTCAGCCTACTCAGAAAGTACAATTCTTTCAAGGAGTAGGCTGTTTGTGTCACCTCTGAGAGGCTGTGTCATCAGTCTGACCAACTGTGATCTTCACCTGCTTTCATCATTTTGTGTGTTCAGTCAGTAAAATAATGGTAATCTGTTCCACCTCATACTTAGCTATGACATTGAGTACCTTTCCCAGTTATGAAGAACAGCTCTATGTAAGCTCAAAAGCTTGTCTCTTTCACCAAAAGAAGATGGCACAGTAAGAGATTACCTCACTCATTTTGCCTCTTTAATATCATGTTAAAGGTGTTTTTATGGACACCAATTTCTCTTGGAATTGCCACACGCCTCTTGGTCACCTTGCTTTTCCATGCTATAAGAACAGACACATGACATAACCCTCTGCCCTAACCATATTTGCAAATGAGCTGTCCTGATTAAAAAATCATCCCTGACATAGCTTTTACAAAAATTATATTTATACCTGCTATAATGCAACCTCTCTTGAATTGCCTTATCCTTTGCATTGTGCACATTCTTTCAATACTTATGAAAGAAAATAATTTGTGCTGTCAAAATTATGTTTATCTTCAATAAAGAGTTACAAAATATCATTCAAGCATATTGCGAACATCCCTTTATTAAAATGTGGTGGATTCATTTAATATGTACATTTATTTTGACCCCTTACAAAAATGTTAAGAGCAGGATGCACCTAGAATTTAAAAAGAAAATAAGGACAAGTGATTAGAGGGGTGAAATATCAAAGACAAAAATCACAAGCAACAAGTGGCAACCCTCTTGCAGTCCTTTTGTTTCATTTTTTTCAGCTGTCAAGAATTACCTCTCTCTTCTGTGCATGCAGCTGTGATAATCTTCAAGCAAACAGATCACACACCAACCTTCCCACAAAACAAAACGCCCCCCAAAATCGCTTTCTAAAATTAGAAAGCCTCAAGAAATAACTTAAAATATGCATATTCTTCACAATTGAAAAAACGGGTCACTTGGAAATAAATGTTCTCTGATTTAAAAAAAAAAAACCTTCTGGAGAATGCGGGCATCGATCCCGCTACCTCTCGCATGCTAAGCGAGCGCTCTACCATTTGAGCTAATTCCCCTTACAGAGAAAATGATACAGCTATGTGTGAGTCACTGTTTTCTAGCTCCTCTGTTGCCCAAATGATTCAGGAGAAATGACACTGTAATCTTCTAAGGCACCATAAAGCCTGAGTTTCCAGCACAAGTTATTTCGGAAGGCACCTTCTGAACTGTTAGCGGATTATTAGTGGGACTAAAACCCATAGTCTTTACAAGAGACTGCAGAAATTGTTTATTTTAGGACAATTCCTCCGTTCTTTACAAGCAAGCAACAACAAACTGATTTGGATTTTATTAAGACGAGTTTTGCTGGAGTAAAATAGGAGTCAAGAGCTCAGCGTTTGACTGGTTACAAATTAGCCAACTCAGCTGTAACTGGATCACACACCTTTTCAAACAGGTCTGCGTAGCCAAATGACGTGTAGACTCATCTGCACAACCGAACAGTTATCACACTTAAGCTGTATCATGTGGCTCTTTAAAAAACTTATATAATTATCTCAACAGATTTGAATTAAAAGTATTTAACAAGCTACACAGAAATTTTCCCCAGTATAACAGTAATCCCTGGATAGCAACAAGCCAGCCAAATCGCTCTAATACCCTTCACACAGCCACTATTGTAGTAGGTGTAGCTGGGGGAAAACGGCATGGCTGTACTGCCCCTGAAATCTTCAGTGACCCTTTGGGGCTGTGGGAAGTAAGGTGTACATTAAACAAAAGGTAAAATCAGCTCCCAGTCAGTCCCAAAACTGGGAGCTGCAAAAGGTACCTTCGTTTCTCCCTTGGGTCCTGCACTTCCCACAGCTTGGCTGAACCCAAGAATTGAGGCCACTGTGGTTATTGGAGAATCTCCTACCAGTATATTCCCATTCATCTCTACTTCTATTTTTCTGTACTTTTTCATGTTCCCCTTTTTAAAAATACTGTATTGATTTTTAAAGTAAAAATACTCTATTCGATGCAGAAAGAAAAGGAATTATGACTATTTAACAAACAAGGGAAGTAGTTAAATTATTAGTCACTTCAATACACACTTTCCAAATATATTATCAACCTGGCCAGCAGTGAAAAATGGGTGTAACAAATAACTTATTTCACTATAGCAATTGTGTAGGGTGCAATAATATGAAACAGTGCATACAAGGAATAAGTCCCTATCTTTCCATAGAACAAGTACATCGTGGACAGTGCATACTTCTTCATGTTGTCCCACCAATCTGACTCACCCCTAGCCTTGAGACCACCTCTGGCGTGAAAGAGTAGTTAAGTCTCCCAACCCCACTCAGTCCTTAGTCTCCCTGCTGAGACTGCCAACAAAGGTGTCATTAATACCATTTGTGTAGTGATTTTTGAAATGTTAACATTACATTTGGACTTAGAAATACAATAAATGTACTGAACTATTTGTATTTGTATTATGTCTTCATGGGATTTAAAACAATACAAAATTATACATCAACATTTCAAAAGCTACAAGCCAGTAAAAAGCAAAGATTTACAAAAACTAAATCCTGAACTGGTCTCAGGGCCGGCTCTATGTATTTTACTGCCCAAGCACGAATTGCTGCCGAGTCCGCGGGACCGGTGGACCTCCTGCAGGCATGCCGCCGAAGGCTTCCTTACTGCCACCCTCGCAGGGATTGGCAGGGCGCCCCACTCGGCTTGCCACCCCAGGTACGCGCTTGGAGCACTGGTGCCTGGAGCTGCTGCTGACTGTTCCACATCTATTCTCCTTAGAAATCATGTGGCTTCTTGTATATCTATGTTTTCCTTTAGATAAACAAATTCCTCTCATATATTACATTAATCAATGTTGTCAGTCATCTTCTAAATATTGTGCTCTTTGGAATCTCTTCAAACTAGGACTCGAAAGATTCTCCAAACCTGAAGTATCAATCTCTTGCATAACCCAAGATAATTGTAATTCATCTTGAAAAGATTTTTGTAGTCCTATTTACTGATGAAACCTCATGTAGCAAATATTTCATTTTCATATTGCACTCCTGGACACTTGTTTAAATGTGTTCTACTGGTCAATGAAGGGTGCTGGTAATATGGGAAACAGGATGGTAATTTGTCATATTATTTGGCAATATATTAGTATTAGAAATTCCTGGTCAAGTATTACTGGTGTTCACTTCTGGGGCAATTCTGCACCAAAAAATTAAAAATTCTGCATATTTTATTTTTCAAAATAATACTATATAATCATACCAGTTTCAATTATTTTGGTCATTTATTTCAAAATACCTGTCAGCAACTATGTCTGTGACAATACAGACAAAAAAAATTCCCCCAGCAGAAGAGAGTTAAAGAAACCCATGTGACAACCCAGTGCCTGTATCTCTGCTCCCTCCCCGACCCCCACCCCCACCCCCACCCCCCACCCCAGAGCCCAGCACCCAGCCAGGGAGCCATATACACACACCTCTCCCCCAGAGTCCAGCTGCAGGGCGCCCCTAGTCCAAACACTCGCCCCCACCCCTTGTAGCCCAGTTGTGCCCCCCACCCCAACCCAGACACTCACACCCCTTCCCCCAGAGCCCAGCCTGCAGGGTGCCCCCAAGGCCCAGACACTTCACCCTTCCCCAAAGAGCCCAGCTGCACCGCCCCCACCCTTCCCCGCAGCCCAGACACACACACTCCCTACCGCCCCAGTGCCTAGCTGCAGGAGTAAGTGTTATAGAAATATACTGAATCATAAAGTAGTGGATGAGTCAGAATTAAATTTGTTACATATGCCTTTCTTGTTTAGTTTTTGGCAAGAATTTCAGAGTATTCATTATCGAAAATGAAGAAAGAATTCATACATTCAGAACTGGGTGAGATTGCACATGCAGTTCTGCTCATTGACTTGGTGTTTCAGCTCTCTGAAAAAAAAGAGGCAGAGGTCAGTTTTGCTTACAATTATAGGGCATGACTATTCTCACATTGGTGTAAAAAGAATAACTCTTTACATCAATTTCGTTACTTCAGATTCTAATCTCATACTGATATATATTAGATCATTAGCATTTCTTTGCCATCAAGATAAATGGGACACTGAAACAGACAAAGAGGCGGTGATGGGATGAAGCAAGGATGGAAGGGTTTGTATTGTGGGATGGGGTCCTGGATTTTTACTTATTTCTCATTCAGAGTTTGTATGGGAATGGGAACTTTGCCAGCCCACTATGCATGACACGTGAGGCTGATGTCCACAAAAATCAAATCTTCAGCTCCTTCTCTGCTTCACTCCCCCACCTCCTTGTTTTCAGTGCCATCTATCCTCTATGTTTACACATTTGGGATTGTCCAGGATAAACCTAAAGCACTTGGACAGGTATTTGCTAATTCAAAGTGTCTATAATTAATTATTTATATAAAAACTATGGTCAACTGTGTGTTCACTTAACATGTACAGGGAGAAAGAAGCAGTCCGTAGCTGGAGAGCCAAATAGCTGTGAGTTTGTTTGTTTAACTCTCTCTCTCTTCCACCCCCCCCCCCCCCCAAAAAAAAAGGGAAACTTGGGAATTTTGTTTAGGTGATTTTATTTGTTTGCTTTGACCCAGAAGAAAGAGGGAATCAAGGAGTTTTGCTCAATCCTGAGACAAAAGGAATCTGTGAACTCCACTGTTTCTCTGATCCTGGAGAGGGGGAACTTTAGGACTATATTTATTACATGCCCTAAAGAAAACACTTCTTGTTTCACTTTCCTTTCTTGATTTGATTGAGATTCTTTATGGCAGAATGACCACTCACATGTAGGGACATTCCATATATTCCCCCTCTTTTCCCACTGCCTCTCCAATATTCAGAATACTAACTGAACTCCAGTCTTTGAAGGATACCTGGGTTAGAGCCCAAATATATATATTTTCCCTTTATAAGTGGGGTTATCTTTGTTCTATTGTAACACTCTGAAATTACACCTAGGACACTGATTTAAAACAGATTCTGTAGAACCAAATACTTAAATAAAACTCAACTCATACACTTCCCACGAGACATAAAATTCATGGCATGACATCGTAGATTTTAACTCTTTTCTGTATGGGGGAGGGGGCCTTACACGCTAACTCAGATATTTGCCATGATCAAAGAAACTGACATTAAAGATGGAGGCCTATTAAACACCTAATCCTGCACTCATTGAGGTTGATGGATTGTACCCTACAAACAGTATATTCTTCAGTGCTTTGATCAGCCTAGTTTTACCACCAAGACAGCTGTGAAGTTTTACAGTAGTTTTCCCACCTATTCTCACCTATCTGTCCTCAGAATTAGGGTTGGACTCCTTATTGCTTGTTTCCCCCAACATAGGTCGGTGTCTCAGAGGCTTCAATCTCACTCTCCTTTCCTGGCAGGTTCGCAACAAATGTGGTATTGTGGCATAAGGACTATCAGACACTAGGGAAAAAATACAAAAGGAATTAGCAAGGGACAAAGGTTTGACTGGAAATCTGAAATGCACATGTAATATATGGGTGCATGTGTCCCGTTGTAAGAAATTTAGGTTAGACATTAAGAAACACTTCTTACCTCTAAGCGTAGTTAAGCACTGGAACAAATTACCTAAATTATGGAACCCCTGTCATTGGAGGTTTTTAAGAGCAGGTTAGACAAACATCGGACAGGGATGGTCTAGATCAGGGGTGGGCAAACTACGGCCCATGGGCAACATCCAGCCCACGGGACAGTCCTGCCCAGCCCCCGAGCTCCTGGCCCAGGAGGCTAGCCCCCAGCCCCTCCTCTGCTGTCCCCCTCCCCCACAGTCTCAGCTCGCTCCGCCGCCAGTGCAATGTTCTGGGCAGCAGGGCTGTGAGCTCCTGGGGCAGCGCAGCTGCAGAGCCCAACCTGACCCGGTGCTCTGTGCTGCATGGTGGTGGCGGCGGTGTGGCCCAGCTCCAGCCGGGCAGTGTGGCTGTAGTGCCGTCAGCCTCCAGTGCTCCAAACAGTGTGGTAAGGGGGCAGAGAGCAGGGGGGGGTGGATAGAGGGCAGGGGAGTTCGGGGTGGTGGTCAGGGGGCAGGGATGTGGATGGTGGTTGGAGGGAAACAGGGGGTTGAATGGGGGCAGGGGTCTTGGGGAGCAGTCAGGAAGGAGGGGGGGTTGGATGGGGCCACAGGGGCAGTCGGGGCAGGGGTTACGGAGGCAGTCAGGGGACAGGGAGAAGGGGTGGTTGGATGGGGCAGGGGTCCCAGGGGGGGCCGTCAGGAATGAGAGGAAGGGTTGGATGGTGTGGCGGAGGTTTGGGGGCAGTCAGGGGACAGGGAGCGGGGGTGTGTGGATGGGGCAGAGGTCCCAGAGGGGCCATTAGGGAACGGGGGTGTTGGATGGGGCAGGAGCAGTCCCCGGGGGGGGGGGGGCAGCAGATAGGAGGTGGAGGCCAGGTCACGACCCCCTCCCCTAATCGGCCCTCCATACAATTTACGAAACCCAATGCGGCCCTCAGGCCAAAAGGTTTGCCCGCCCCTGGTCTAGATAATACTTAGTTCTGCCTCAGTGCAGGGAACTAGACTAGATGTGCCTTCCAGTCCTACATTTTTATGATATTATTGTGGCAATGGGATTGGAGGGGTGAGGACTGTCTGCATACAGTTCCATCTCAATCATTGCTCTTCTTGTCAGACAAGCAGGGGCTACAGCTTTCTCCTTTTCTTGTCACACATCCACATAAGAAGCATCGCACCCAACCCTCTCTCTGTTACATTTTTCTACACTCTGCCATGCAGTGGAATTTGGGAACCTCAGAATCTTGGTGCCAGACAATCTGGCACACTTCAGAGTCTGAACTACAAACAGAACACCCAATGATTTAACTGAGAAGGGCCCAGCCGAGACACAACTAGGCCCAAGTTCATACTTAAGATAATATGGCAATAAAAGTTTTAGATTTAAAGCATATCCACTTCCCTCCCTGCCACCCAGGCAGTCAGAGAACTGTACAATAATAAAATGAATATAAATCAAGAGAAACCAACTCAGGGAAAATTTTAGGAGAAAAAAGGAGGGGAGAGAAATCTCTGGAGGTGGCATGGAAGCCCAGGGGTGAGGAGGACGGAGCTAGATACCACTGGGTAATCAGAGAACAGGTGGAAAGGTCACAAGCAGGCACTGTCATAGTGATAAGCACTCTAAATTTGACCTCATTTTTCCATCTTCCAAATCTAGTATCGCCAACTTCAAGAGATCAAAAATCATGAGTCAGACCCTGCAAAATCATGAGATTGGCCTGAAAAATCATGACGAAAAAATAACATTATATTCTGTTTTTTAGGTCAGTCTCTTGATTTTTAAACTTCCCCTGCCCATCCTCATGGTGTGTGTATGTGACAATTAGTGTTGCCTGCTCTCCCACATGTACTAGATAAGATGATTTTGGCTGCTGCTGCAGGTGCTCTCACCCCCACATCTGCCTGTCTCCTACCCAGCAATTAATCCTGTCCTCCAGTCCCCCATCAGTTCTGTTCTCCACCCAATCTTCCTCAATTCAGCTCCCCTCAGTTCACCCCCCCACCACATCAATCCCCACCGCCCTCAGTTCACCCTCTCATCACTCACTCCATCTGCTCAGAACCCACCATCAATACATCCCCTTACCCCATCAGCTCCCACCATACTCACTTCAGCCCCCCCTGCAGCCCCCAGGCCATAGTTCAGCCCTCCCAGCCTCACCTTTGCTCCTCTTAGGGTTCTTCACCCTGCCCAGGCCTGGGGGGGCTGCAGTGGGGTCCCCTCTCCCACATCCCAGGCTGACAGCCAGAGCCCTGTCGCCTGGGACTGACAGCCAGAGCCCCACTGCACAAAATCCTGAGATTTGAAAGTTCTATTGTGAGATCATGAGTGAGGCTTAATTTTACTTAGAAATCGCATCTCTCATGATAAATTCATGAGAGATGGCATGTCTGCAAATCCTCCTGCAATGTCAAGCACTTCCAAATCCCCTTTCCCTTGCCGCCAGCACTGACAAGTACTCCAACTTCCAAACCTTACATACTCCTTCCTCCTATTAGCAAGCCTCATTCTCAATCTGACCTACTTTTTCCACACCCTGCACCAATGACAATATGTGCCCATAGAAGAAATGTGTTCTCATTTTCCATATCAAAACATGATCAGCTAAGGGGAGAAGCAAATTAAAGTGATTATGCAGAGAGAGAAAATAATAGTTCTTACAGCCGGCAGTATCACTCAGGCTGTGAACCGATTTCAACAGTTGGCTGGTGGGGAGTCCTATTAGCCGAGAAGCCTGGCAAAATTAAGTAAGACCATTGCATTTTCTATTCGGTGAGGTCTTCGGGTAGTCAGTTGGAATCTTCCGCTGAAAGCTTTTCCGAAAGTTTCTTTGCTTTATCTCATAATAACTAGGAAAATAAAACTCAGTTACTATACCCTGAGGATGAAACTATGAACACACCATGGACCAAGGGCAATTTTTTCAAAAGTGCCAAAATGACTTGGGCTCCTAAGTCTAATTTCCAAAAGTCACTTAGGCTCTTTTGGCTATTGGCACCCAACTATATAAATGGAAACATCCAAATCTGCCACAGACTGGGTGCACAATTTTCTTTCAAATGTGTATATAAAATACGGGATCTTGTGTTAACGATTTCATAGCAATTAACTTTCCCTTCCTGAGTCTTAAATATTTCTGTATACCCTTCATAGATGATGAATTGTGACCATTACTAAGACACAGTGGTAAATAAATGTGAACAGATTTCCCGCCCCCCCCTTAATTTCCCCCCCTTGATTTGTTTCAGGTGTTTTTTTATGAAAACAATAGAAAGATTATATTAAAAATATTTGTGTTGAGGGGATTAGCAGAGGGCCAGAATTGCATGGCTGCCTGAAGCCTGAGCTTTGAGGGGATAGCAAAGGAATCTATCTAAAGGGGGTGTAGCAGAGGTGAGCTGGGGGGGGGGGAGCCCTGCGGCAGCTCCCCCCGCCCCCCGCCCTGAGGCACCACCCCCCGCGGCAACTCCCCAGCCCCCCGGCCCAGGGAGCCGTGCGGCAGCTCCCCACCCCAGCTCATCTCTGCTACACCCCCTCCCTGAACGCATGGTCGCCGCTCCACTTCTCCCGCCTCCCAGACTTGCAGCGCCAATCAGCTGTTTGGCGCCGCAAGCCTGGGAAGGGAGGAGAATTAGAGCGGGGGCTGCGTGCTCAGGGAGGAGGCGGAGCAGAGGTGAGCTTCTGCACAGCTCCCCGGGGGGGGAGGAGCTGCCGCGGGGGGGCACCTCAGGGCGGAGGGGGGGCAGGGAGCTGCCGCAGGGCTTGGGGGGCGGGGGGCGCAAAACTTCCTTGCACCGGCCCTGCTCAAATGGCAACCAAAACAGACATTCTGGAGATGATCTCTGAGTTTAAGGCCATGAGAGATGATCTGATGACCAGTAAAGAAGGAAGTTGCAGACTTGGAAAAGCAAGTCACTGTGCTAGAGGCTGGCCTCAGAGAAGCAAGTGAGAGAGAAACAGAGCTGCAGAGCCACAGGCACTGATGGAACACAGAGAGAGAGAGAGAGAGAGAGAGCGATGCAGCTTAAATTAGTTGATATAGAAAACAGATAGAGAAGGAGGGACATCAGAATTAAAGGGCTGACTGAAAACCCTGAAGGAGGAAGCCCAATCTGGTATGTAAAAAAACAATTGTGGAGTTGTTACATCTGAGCTTTCTGGAAGAGGTAAAAGTGGAGACAGCACATATGGCACTGCTCCCCCTGCCTGGGCCTCATAGATTCATACACTTCAAGGCCAAAAACGACCATCATGATAATTTAGTCTTACCTCTGGCACATTGCAAGCTACAGAGCCTCACCCATCCACTCCTGCAATAGGCCCATATCCTCTGGCTGAGTTACTGAAGTCCTCAAATCTTCATTTAAATATTTGAAGTTACAGAGAATCCACAATTTACTCTAGTTCAAACCAGCAAATGACCCAGGCCCTATGTTCATAGTGATAAACCTAGAGACCTAATTGTGAAATTTCATGATTATCAGCAGAAAAAAATGTTAAAAAGCCAGAGAGCATTCAGAGCTCATACTCTAAGGCCAAAGCTGCAATTTTTCCACGATCTTTCTGCCCTAACTTTAAAAAAAAGAGAAAGAGCTGGGGGAAATGACAGCAGCACTCAAGAAGGCAGAATTCTGCTACAGATGGGGATTCCCATTTAAACTCTTATTCAGCTTCCAAAATTAGCATTATATAGTAAGAGACTTTAAACAAGGAAAAAATACACTCCAGTTGCTTAGGATAGAAATCCAAACTTCAGATGTACAAGAAGACTCTCCAGAAGTGGTAACTGCAGATAAGCTTATGAAAAACTCTTGGTAAACACTGAAACCCAAGAAAACAGATGGGGAAAGAAAAGACAAAACATTCTAGAGACCAACCAAAGACTAACCAGAAGGGACTTCTTGGGAGACATCTGGAATGAACATAAGAACATAAGAACGGCCATACCGGGTCAGACCAAAGGTTCATCTAGCCCAGTATCCTGTCTACCGACAGTGGCCAATGCCAGGTGCCCCAGAGGGAGTGAACCTAACAGGTAATGATCAAGTGATCTCTCTCCTGCCATCCATCTCCACCCTCTGACAAACAGAAGCTAGGGACACCATTCCTTACCCATCCTGGCTAATAGCCATTAATGGACTTAATCTCCATGAATTTATCCAATTCTCTTTTAAACGCTGTTATAGTCCTAGCCTGCACAACCTCCTCAGGCAAGGAGTTCCACAAGTTGACTGTGTGCTGTGTGAAGAAGAACTTCCTTTTATTTGTTTTAAACCTGCTGCCCATTAATTTCATTTGGTGGCCCTTAGTTCTTGTATTATGGGAATAAGTAAATAACTTTTCCTTATCTACTTTCTCCACATCACTCATGATTTTATATACCTCTATCATATCCCCCCTTAGTCTCCTCTTTTCCAAGCTGAAAAGTCCTCGCCTCTTTAAGCTCTCCTCATATGGGACCTGTTCCAAACCCCTAATCATTTTAGTTGCCCTTCTCTGAATCTTTTCTAGTGCAAGTATATCTTTTTTGAGATGAGGAGACAATGACATCTGTACGCAGTATTCAAGATGTGGGCGTACCATCGATTTATAAAAGGGCAATAATATATTCTCCAACTTATTCTCTATCCCCTTTTTAATGATTCCTAATATCCTATTTGCTTTTTTGACTGCCTCTGCACACTGCGTGGATGTCTTCAGAGAACTATCCACGATGACTCCAAGATCTTTTTCCTGATTCGTTGTAGCTAAATTAGCCCCCATCATATTGTATGTATAGTTGAGGTTATTTTTTCCAATGTGCATTACTTTACCTTTATCCACATTAAATTTCCTTTGCCATTTTGTTGCCCAATCACTTAGTTTTGTGAGATCTTTTTGAAGTTCTTCACAGTCTGCTTTGGTCTTAACTATCTTGAGCAGTTTAGCATCATCTGCAAACTTTGTCACCTCACTTTTTACCCCTTTCTCCAGATCATTTATGAATAAGTTGAACAACTAAACAGTAACTATGTTAATGTTTTGAAGCAAATAGTATGAAAGTTGCTTTAATCGAGGTGATCAGTAAAGCGTTCTTCTGTATTTTAATATGTGGAGGAAATGAAGAACAATAATGGGGGGAATACCAAGGATGGAGGAGATTGGACAAAATAAAGAGGGGATGGGGAGGACCCAACAGGGGTACTGTGTAAATCCTCATCATAACTCAAATGATCAGATAGTAATCTATCCATAAGGGCGAGGGTCAAGGTCCTTTAGGTGGAGATTGTACCTCCATTGGATTGCAAGAGAAGCAGTTCAAGTGTTCATGACAGGGTAGTACAAGGGTTTAGGGTTCAGAAAAGCACAGTCATCTGGGAGCTGTTTTACATGTTATGTTGGTATTTTATTTATGAAATTAGACTAAGGGTAATGCAGGAGAGGAGAGGGGATTAATACAAGAAATAGATATGGAACTTTACGAACAAAAACCATGTCATCAAACAGCTGAAGAATTACAATAATTTCAAGTTTTTCAGTAAACTAAATAGTTACTCTCAATGGTTCTTCCTTTTACAAATGACATCTTTGAATGTCAAAGGGCTAAATAATGTCATTAAAAGACAAAGAGCCCTGGTAGAACTGAAAGAAAATTTCTCAGATTATTCTTCTTCAAGAAACTGATTTTTAGGAGTGGCAAATTATGGGCATGAAAGGTTATTGGTTTCAACAGACTTTTTGCTTCAGCTTAAAAAAAGAAAAGAGAAGTGGGCATAATATTTGCTAAACACATACCTTTTCAAACTAAAGATCAATTTAAGGATAAGGAGGGATGATTTATATTGTTGAAGAGCTCAATTGCTGGGTTATTAATAATAGTGAGCTCAGTGTATGCTCCCAACCAAAACCAAAAATCTTTTAAGGACTTCTTTAAAACACTGCAACACCTTGCGGGAGGGGAAATTGTACTTGGAGAAGACTTCACCAGCACACCGATTCCTTACTGGGACAGATCTGATAAAACAAAGACTAGGGTGATAGCGAAGCAGCTCTAATCAACACTGGGTAGCTAAAGAAGTAACCAAAGTCTTGGTAAGGGGCTTATTAGCACCCATCCACCCACTTTGCTGCAGGAGGTATGGAGGCCAGTGTCTCCTACGTGGTTTTTCCTGGGTCTAGTGCATCATTAATAAGAAGGGCAACCCTTCCTGGGATGGAAGTATGCAAAACATCCAGGACAGCATGCAGGTTTTCTTGAATAATCTCTTCCTGGACGGAAGCAGCCACCCTTCTCATAAATTCTTGAAAAGATGTAAAGTCCTGCCTCATCTGGTGACAATGATTCCTCCAACAACTTCCCCTCCTCCATAAGTTCTAGCACTGCAGATGGAGGAACAGTTGCTGTGTGCTGGACAGAAGGATCCTGCATTTCAGAAGGAGGAAATTTCCTTCTGGCTGTGATGTGAGATAGATGCCTACAGTCTCTTGGGGCAGCCCATGACCAATAAGGCCAAGGAGCAAATGGCACAGAATAAGCCATCCATGGTAGGGGACCTGAAGCTGAGGCTTCTCCATAAGGGACCAGTGGTCATTCCCGGGTCTGGTATCTGAAAGACCTGTACTGGGTAAAAGATCTTGGTGGAGACACGCTTTCTTCTCTGACAGTCTGAAGAAGAAACAAACATCCTTGAAGTAGGAGCAGTTCCTAACAAGGTTCTGGGTGTTTGGGAAAGTTGAAGATCCGACCAAGTGCACTGGTGGAGGAGATTGTAGTGATGGCACCAAACAGGTCGGGGGCACCAACATTGAGGGTGTCAGGAGCACTGATGATACAGGCCCCTGAGAGTGCATCGGTCGTAATAGCAGTGGAGTGTGCATTGGCACTGCACCAAGCATCGATGTTGTGATAAGCATCGACAGAGCTGAAGGCACTGGCAGAGCCGGCATGGTCACTGAGGACATCTACAAGGCTGTTGTTGTCATCGCAAGAGCTAGCTAAGTTATTGGCTGTATCAAGGGGGAGTCAGGTAATGAAAAACAAAGATCTCCCATTGATAATGAAGCCTGAAGAGTGGAGGGCACCTCTGGCATACGTATCTATACCAACACAGGCCGAATCAGCTGAGCAGTGGTAATACTCAGCACTGGTGATGACACCAGTTTCAATGGCTCTGATGAAGCCGCAGTCGACAGCATCACCTCAGACAGAATGGCAAGTGTAGAGGTTTGGAAGGCTTCAAACTGGTACCAGAGGATTTGGTCAAGGATTTTTTTTGACAAAAATGAGTTTTTGAATCCCTGCCAGACTCAGGGTGCTTAGGATGCTTTCAATCCAAGTGGAAAGATGAGATATGATGTATTTCACCCAACTCGTGCTTCGAGTGGGAAGCAGCTGGAGGGGCACTCGGAGCTGAATCAGAGTCCCCTGTATCTCAGGACGAGCTTTGCTCCTTCCTATTGGCTCCTTTATAAGGTGAATCTTCAGTCAACTGCCTCTCTGTTTCTTAGTTCTTGTGGGGAAGGAGGTACAAATAAAACATTTCTCCCTCACATGTTCCTCACCTAGACATATTAAACAACTAGCTTGCCTATCCGTGACAGGGTGTGACTGTCTAAACTATTATGGTCACCACTTTTATAAAATTATGATAAATCTTGTACAAAGTATGCCTTGTTAGGTATCATTGGAAAAGTCATAGTCATTTGAGTATTACTGTCCTGTTAACATGTGTGTATCATCATTGTATATGGAGTTATGAGATTTTGCTCTATGTTTGTTGCTGAAATATGTTGGGAGTTTGGGTAATGCCCACAGACTAGCTCTTTAGAAATAACAAAAAAGAACGATAAACAAAGGACTGGCATGTCATCCCTGGAAACACCTCAAGCTGCACGTATACAGAAGGTGCACGCAAGAGTTTGCAATTCATATGAAGGATTGAGTGCAGAGCACGCAGGAAATGGGGATGTCTGACCTCATGACACAGCAAGGACTTTTCCAATAAAAAGTGTCAAGATATAAAAAGGGGGAATAAAGGCCCCTGGCCACCTCTCTCCCCCATCCCCTCCCATCTCTACTGAAACAAGATTGCTTGAAAGACTTGGAACTTTCAACAAGGACAAGTGCAGAGTCCTGCACTTAGGACGGAAGAATCCCATGCACTGCTACAGACTAGGGACCGAATGGCTAGGTAGCAGTTCTGCTGAAAAGGACCTAGGGGTCACAGTGGACGAGAAGCTGGATATGAGTCAACAGTGTGCTCTTGTTGCCAAGAAGGCTAATGGCATTTTGGGCTGTATAAGTAGGGGCATTGCCAGCAGATCGAGGAACGTGATCGTTCCCCTTTATTCGACATTGGTGAGGCCTCATCTGGAATACTGTGTCCAGTTTTGGGCCCCACACTACAAGAAGGATGTGGAAAAATTGGAAAGAGTCCAGCGGAGGGCAACAAAAATGATTAGGGGTCTGGAGCACATGACTTATGAGGAGAGGCTGAGGGAACTGGGATTGTTTAGTCTCCAGAAGAGAAGAATGAGGGGGGATTTGATAGCAGCCTTCAACTACCTGAAGGGGGGTTCCAAAGAGGATGGAGCTCGGCTGTTCTCAGTGGTGGCAGATGACAGAACAAGGAGCAATGGTCTCAAGTTGTGGTGGGGGAAGTCCAGGTTGGATATCAGGAAAAACTATTTCACTAGGAGGGTGGTGAAACACTGGAATGCGTTACCTAGGGAGGTGGTGGAGTCTCCTTCCTTGGAGGTTTTTAAGGCCCGGCTTGACAAAGCCCTGGCTGGGATGATTTAGCTGGGAATTGGTCCTGCTTTGAGCAGGGGGTTGGACTAGATGACCTCTTGAGGTCCCTTCCAACTCTGATATTCTATGATTCTATGATTCTATGAACTGGGGAAGATTGGTCCCAGCCTGTGTAGTAAGAACTGTGAACAGCCTGCAACCTCCAGAAGGGTGAGAAAAAGCTGCTAGCTTCAAATTTAGCCTTGGTTAAGTTCAGGAAACAGCTTGTGTTTTTTATCTTTTATTTCTTTTTGTAACCAGTTCTGATCTTCTATGCCCATACCACTTATAACCACTTAAAAACTATCTTTCTGTAATACAGTTATTTTAATATTTTATCTAAAACAGTGTGTTTTTGGTTGTAGGGCTTGGGGAATCTACTCAGGTTAACAAGGGCTATTGCATATTCATTATCTTTGATAAAATGACGAACTTATGAGCTTACACTGTCCTAGGGGGTCTCACATTTCAGAGATGCAAGGCTAGGACTGAGGGATATGCGGGGGTTGCCGTGTATCTGTTCATGAGCGGTTGTGAGAGCATTCATGCAATTTTGGGTGTGCCCATTACATGCTGATGGTTGTGCTTATCACTGGAAAAACAGTGTAGGAGATGCCCTAGTCTGGAGAATTAAGGGGACACTACTGTTCAAAAGTCCAGCTTGTATCCTGGGAGATGTCACACAGGGATAACAGCACTGCATGTAGCACATTGTTTAAAACCTGGGGATTTCTTCATAATGAATCCTCCAGATACTAAAACAACTATCAACAAGAATACTATACTAAATATTAACTTAACTTACTAAACTATTTGCAAAAAAGTTTGTTTACAACAGCAAAAACTTCAGGGAGCTCCAACTCTCACCACGGGTGGTAAGAAGGAAGTAAGGGGAAAGACAGCAGACACATCCCTTTTATGCTGTCACCTGAGAGCATGAGGAGAGCAGGGGCGCATGCACCACCTAGTGGTACTGTTGGCAAAAATCTCAAGATCTAAGTGCCCTGGGCGCCCATAAACCTGCAGTGAAAGGTATATGTTCACATTCACTTGAAGGAGAACATAACATTATATTATTTGTATCTAAACCAGATATTTTTCTAATACGAGTTGCTAAAGAAATCTAGGACTTTGGGAAAGCATCTGGATTTAAATTACATTATGCAAATCTTGAAATGCTAGCTATAAATTTGCCAGACTCTTGAAAAGTCACTCCTTCAAAATCATTTGGATTCAAATGGGCAACAAATTCTATAAAATACCTGGAAATTCAAATCTTAACCAACCTAGAAGAGCTCTGTGATTTAAATGTCAAACCACTTCTTTGGCAAATGAAAATATATCTGTAATGCTGGGGGAGCAGGGGGAGTATAAAATTTCTTGGTGGGGAAGAAGAGCCACAGTCAAAATGAACATTCTGACAAGGATTTCTTTCCTGTTTCAAAATCTTTCTGTGATTACCACAGATAAAACCCAAGGAGGAATACAGAAGATGTTGATAACATTTATATGGAATAATAGAAGACCATGAGTGAGTGACAATACTTTAGCAAGGGCTACTTCTGGGTTTGGGATAGAATTAGAGAAGTTTTGTTCCCCCTGTCACCTATGACACCCATTGCAAATAATCCCGATCTTAACCCAAATTGCAAATCAGAGTATCAAAGAATGGGAGATCCATGGAGTACACATGGTTGGCCAGCTGTTCAGTAAAGAAACTTTTCTAACTTATTTATAGATCAAAAGTAGCTTTAACTGCCCAACTCTCCTCTGTACCAGTTCTTTCAGGTCAGGCATTATGCTTCTCTGCTTTTTAGAAAAACTGAAAAATAGAGAAAGAAATAAAGAAAAATATAGAAATCTAACTTTAAATAGAAGTATGGCATCAATTAGGAAAAAAAGAATTATAACAAATTTACATCCATCTTTGCAGACAGCTATCCTAACAAAAAAGTGTCCACATAGGACGTGCTGGGAAAAGGATGTGCATAGACAAATTACCCCACAAGAAAGGGGTTCGAGCAGGAAAAGGACTGGCATCCTCAGTCTGTAGCACAATAGAAAAACATTTCTTTACAATAATGTTTCAATGGTCTCTCACACTCAGATTAATAGAGAGAGAGAGAGAGAGAGAGAGAGAGAATTAGGATACATTTTGGAAAAACTGTGGTGAAGGGGAGATTTTATGTATAAATTATGGAAAGGCCCAATCACTAAAGAGTACTGTGATGCAATCTGTAACCAAATATTACAAATTGTTGGATATTTACTACCAAATAATCCCTTGGTAATCCTCGTAGGGATTCCTAGAGGAAATGGTCAAACGGGAAAATGAAGAATTAATCTCTCATCTGCCGGTAGCTGCTCAGTTATTGGTAGCCGCTCAATGGCAAAAAATAGTCCAATCAGAGAAATGGTTCAAAAAATATGGGAGGTTGTGATTTTGGAAAAATTAACACACCAATTACATACCCATCAAAACAGACAGAGGACAGATATTCAGTTACTTTTTATTCAATACTCAAAGTACATTCACCTTCAAAATAAAACAGCACACCTCACCATTTTTTTTCTTTTTGAATACTAGACATGCCTGGTCAGTTAAATGTGTATATTGAGATTTCACTCAACTTAATAAAAATCACTAGAAGCAACATATTGTAGGAGCTGTAATGATTTCACTCTGTAATATGGTAACACCCTGATAAATAGAAAGATCTGATGACTATATTCCTGTATAATGTCTCTTTAAAGAAAACAGAATATATGGAGATATACCTATCTCATAGAGCTGGAAGGGACCCTAAATGGTCGTTGAGTCCAGTCCCCTGCCTTCACAAACAGGACCAAGTACTAATCTTTGCCCTAGTTTCCTTAGTGGCCCCCTTAAGGATTGAACTCACAACCCTACTTTTAGGTAGGGGCAATACTCAAACCACTGAGCTATGCCTTCCTCATTGGAGTTCTTTCAGGTCAGACATTATGCTTCTCTGTTGTAATTATTGTTTTGTTTCTGATAGTTACATGGCAAGGATTTGTAAACTTGTTAAAACATCCTAAATAAACAAACAGTTTAAAAATACTATCTGTGTTGCCTCTAAACAGAATCCTTCTACCTGTATTTGTACTGATAGTGCCAAGATGCTTATGTTAGGATTAGGATTCCATCCTGCTAAGCAGTGTACAAGCTCAAGGCAAAATTCACAGTTTCACTTGTACAATTAGTCAGTCAGTCAGCCTGTTTATATTGGTCATTCACACAAAACAAGGAAGAGAAACTTTTGTAAAATATATGAAAATATGATTGTAAAACAATCACTTTCAGAGCAACTCAGAAAAAAATTAAACTACTTTTAACTCTTTTTTTTAAAATAGTCTAGATTCTTAGTTGATTGCGAGTTTTGTCATTAAAGTGAAATGAACATGGGTCCCTCAAGAGATAGCTCAGTGGTTTGAGCATTAGCCTGCTAAATCTAGGGTTGTGAGTTCAATCCTTGAGGGGGCCACTTAGGGATCTGAGGCAAAATCAGTACTTGGTCATAGAATCATAGAATATCAGAGTTGGAAGGGACCTCAAGAGATCAATTAGTCCAACCCCCTGCTCAAAGCAGGACCAATTCCCAGCTAAATCATCCCAGCCAGGGCTTTGTCAAGCTGGGCCTTAAAAACCTCCAAGGAAGGAGACTCCACCACCTCCCTAGGTAACGCAGTCCAGTGTTTCACCACCCTCCTAGTGAAATAGTTTTTCCTGATATCCAACCTGGACCTCCCCCACTGCAACTTGAGACCATTGCTCCTTGTTCTGTCATCTGCCACCACTGAGAACAGCCGAGCTCCATCCTCTTTGGAACCCCCCTTCAGGTAGTTGAAGGCTGCTATCAAATCCCCCCTCATTCTTCTCTTCTGGAGACTAAACAATCCCAGTTCCCTCAGCCTCTCCTCATAAGTCATGTGCTCCAGACCCCTAATCATTTTTGTTGCCCTCCGCTGGACTCTTTCCAATTTTTCCACATCCTTCTTGTAGTGTGGGGCCCAAAACTGGACACAGTATTCCAGATGGGGCCTCACCATGTCGAATAAAGGGGAACGATCACGTTCCTCGATCTGCTGGCAATGCCCCTACTTATACAGCCCAAAATGCCGTTAGCCTTCTTGGCAACAAGAGCACACTGTTGACTCATATCCAGCTTCTCGTCCACTGTGACCCCTAGGTCCTTTTCTGAAGAACTGCTACCTAGCCATTCGGTCCCTAGTCTGTAGCAGTGCATGGGATTCTTCCGTCCTAAGTGCAGGACTCTGCACTTGTCCTTGTTGAACCTCATCAGGTTTTTTTCGGCCCAATCCTCTAATTTGTCTAGGTCCCTCTGTATCCGATCCCTACCCTCTAGTGTATCTACCACGCCTCCTAGTTTAGTGTCATCTGCAAACTTGCTGAGTGTGCAGTCCACACCATCCTCCAGATCATTAATAAAGATATTAAACAAAACTGGCCCCAGGACCGACCCTTGGGGCACTCCGCTTGAAACGGGCTGCCAACTAGACATGGAGCCATTGATCACTACCCGTTGAGCCCGACGATCTAGCCAGCTTTCTATCCACCTTACAGTCCATTCATCCAGCCCATACTTTTTTAACTTGGCGGCAAGAATACTGTGGGAGACCGTACCAAAAGCTTTGCTAAAGTCAAGGAATAACACATCCACTGCTTTCCCCTCATCCACAGAGCCAGTTATCTCATCATTGAAGGCAATTAGGTTAGTCAGGCACGACTTCCCCTTCGTGAATCCATGCTGACTGATCCTGATCACTTTCCTCTCCTCTAAATGTTTCATAATTGATTCCTTGAGGACCTGCTCCATGATTTTTCCAGGGACTGAGGTGAGGCTGACTGGCCTGTAGTTCCCCGGATCCTCCTTCTTCCCTTTTTTAAAGATGGGCACTACATTAGCCTTTTTCCAGTCATCTGGGACCTCCCCCGATCGCCATGAGTTTTCAAAAATAATGGCTAATGGCTCTGCAATCTCACCCGCTAACTCCTTTAGCACCCTCGGATGCAGCGCATCCGGCCCCATGGACTTGTGCACGTCCAGTTTTTCTAAATAGTCCCGAACCACTTCTTTCTCCACAGAGGGCTGGTCACCTTCTCCCCATGCTGTACTGCCCAGTGCAGCAATCTGGGAGCTGACCTTGTGCGTGAAGACAGAGGCAAAAAAATCATTGAGTACATTAGCTTTTTCCACATCCTCGGTCACTAGGTTGCCTCCCTCATTCAGTAAGGGGCCCACACTTTCCTTGATTTTCTTCTTGTTGCTAACATACCTGAAGAAACCCTTTTTGATACTCTTAACATCTCTTGCTAACTGCAACTCCAAGTGTGATTTGGCCTTCCTGATTTCACTCCTGCACGCCTGAGCAATATTTGGTCCTGCTAGTGAAGGCAGGGGGCTGGACTTGATGACCTTTCAAGGTCCCTTCCAGTTCTAGGAGATAGGATATCTCCATTAAATTAAATACATTTTTAGGTACTGAGCTCAATGAGCCCAATTGTTCTGAATCTCTGAAAATACATCCACTTATTTAGGCGCTTAAATATAGATATGGACAGCAAAATTAGGCACCCATATTTGAAAATGTGCTCAGTGATACTTGTCAAAAAAGGCCCCCCAAAACCACCACAAGAAGTCTGTCACCACCAAGAAGAGAACCCAGACATTCTAACTCCCAAGCTTGCTGGTCTTTAAACTATGTCTTTTCATAATGACCATTCTAAGAGAAGAAATCTGATTGGCTGATGAAGAGTTCATTGTGAGTGATACTAGATGAGGGTCAGCAACTGTTTCTAGATGCTATGATCAGTCATTTCACACGTGGACCAAAGACAAATACATGTAAAAAGTATTGGCAGTTTTCACTGCCATTAGAAAATGGCTGCCACTATTTAGCTCATTTGGGGAAAATCTATTATACTCCACCTGACAAGCAGTGTAATAGGTGGGGCTGGTATAGGGACAAGTGCCTATCCATATGTTCTAAGTACCCTTGATATAATTTTAAAATACATCTTTAAATATGTTTCAGAGTAGCAGCCATGTTAGTCTGTATCCGCAAAAAGAACAGGAGTACTTGTGGCACCTTAGAGACTAACAAATTTATTAGAGCATAAGCTTTCGTGGACTACAGCCCACTTCTTCGGATGCATATAGAGTGGAATAAATATTGAGGAGATATATATACACACATACAGAGAGCATAAACAGGTGGGAGTTGTCTTCCCAACTCTGAGAGGCCAATTAAGTAAGAGAAAAAAAAACTTTTGAAGTGATAATCGAAATAGCCCAGTACAGACAGTTTGATAAGAAGTGTGAGAATACTTACAAGGGGAGATAGATTCAATGTTTGTAATGGCTCAGCCATTCCCAGTCCTTATTCAGTCCTGAGTTGATTGTGTCTAGTTTGCATATCAATTCCAGCTCAGCAGTCTCTCGTTGGAGTCTGTTTTTGAAGTTTTTCTGTTGTAATATAGCCACCCGCAGGTCTGTCATTGAATGACCAGACAGGTTAAAGTGTTCTCCCACTGGTTTTTGAGTATTATGATTCCTGATGTCAGATTTGTGTCCATTAATTCTTTTGCGTAGAGACTGTCCGGTTTGGCCAATGTACATGGCAGAGGGGCATTGCTGGCACATGATAGCATATATCACACTGGTAGATGTGCAGGTGAACGAGCCCCTGATGGTATGGCTGATGTGATTAGGTCCTATGATGATGTCATTTGAATAGATATGTGGACAGAGTTGGCATCGGGGTTTGTTACAAGGATAGGTTCCTGGGTCAGTGGTTTTGTTCAGTGATGTGTGGTTGCTGGTGAGTATTTGCTTTAGGTTGGGGGGTTGTCTGTAAGCGAGGACAGGTCTGTCTCCCAAGATCTGTGAGAGTAAAGGATCATCTTTCAGGATAGGTTGTAGATCTCTGATGATGCGCTGGAGAGGTTTTAGTTGGGGGCTGAAGGTGACAGCTAGTGGTGTTCTGTTATTTTCTTTGTTGGGCCTGTCTTGTAGGAGGTGACTTCTGGGTACTCGTCTGGCTCTGTCAATCTGTTTTTTCACTTCAGCAGGTGGGTATTGTAGTTTTAAGAATGCTTGATAGAGATCTTGTAGGTGCTTGTCTCTATCTGAGGGATTGGAGCAAATGCGGTTATATCTTAGAGCTTGGCTGTAGACAATGGATCGTGTGGTGTGTCCTGGATGGAAGCTGGAGGCATGTAGGTAAGTGTAGCGGTCAGTAGGTTTCCGGTATAGGGTGGTATTTATGTGACCATCGCTTATTAGCACAGTAGTGTCCAGGAAATGGACCGCTTGTGTGGATTGATCTAGGCTGAGGTTGATGGTGGGATGGAAATTATTGAAATCATGGTGAAATTCCTCAAGGGCTTCTTTTCCATGGGTCCAGATGATGAAGATGTCATCAATGTAGCGAAAGCTTATGCTCTAATAAATTTGTTAGTCTCTAAGGTGCCACAAGTACTCCTGAACTTTAAATATGAGGTGCAATTTAAGATAATCAACCACCACACCAGTAAGCAACTTAAAAACTCAAATCTTTCTCCCCTCAAACAGTTCCCCACCAATTTCAAATGTCTGGGAAAAACTATGAGCATTGCAATATGCCCTGATGGTAATAAGATAAAATGCTCTACTGGTGCTGATTTTATGGCATATAGCTATTAGTCTTCCAACAGCTTTTTAACCGCTCTTCTGTGTCTATCCTGAAAAAGCAGGATTTGAGAGAGCAGAACTAATGCTTCAGAATCGTGTGTCCTGTTAAGAAAAATAATCCACAGGTCATGCTTGAGACCATTTATTCCATTATTTTTAAAGACTCAAGCTTAACTCTGCATACCAAAACAGAATTGATGATTTTGAAATTAATTTATCAGGTTGACAGTGCTGCTGGAGCTGGAAACAGTCTTCATATTTCCTTAATCTTGGTTAGTTTTTGTGCCTGAGAATGGAGTCATTTGCAGGTCTGTTGATGGATATATACAGCAGCTAATGTGATTTTTTTGTTAGTTCCTCCACGGTTTTCTACTGTCTTCGGATAATCCACCTACCCGCTAATTAGATTTCTGTCAAGAATCTAGGCTCTTATTGAAACCAATGGGATTTTAGCCATTCACATCAATAGGCCCTTCAAATGTGTTGTATAAAATGTGATGATGTAGATTGTTTCTGCAAAACTTATTTTAATGATTCAAGGATCTTCTGAATCATGACAGGAATTAGTTACAAATGGATTCTAACTTGCATTGCTCAGTTCATGTAATTATATTTGGGGCTACCATAAGGAACACTGAAAGAATCTTTTCATTTTGAAATAATGCTTATAAAAAAATTACGTAATTTCCTTAAAATAGTATTACAATTGTAAAATGTAGTGATTTTGGACAACTGGCATAGAAAAAGTGCGCCAGGGCGCTGGTCCGGCCATCACGATTCCTGGTCCAGGGCGAGCTCATGGCCTCCCTCAAAGAGGGAGAGGTATACCAACAGCTCGGCACACCCACAGGAGTCCGCGTCCGACAGACCCCCAAAGACACCATTGCGGAGATCCTGCGAGACGTGGCCCAAATCGACTCCTCCATGGTCGCCCCCTGGCAAAAGATGGATGCCCTCAATACCTTCCTGATCCCCCGCATCTCCTTTGTCCTCAGGGGATTGGCCGTAGCCAAGGTGCCCCTGAACAAGGCCGACAATACCATCAGGCAGCTGGTGAAGAAGTGGCTCTACCTTCCCCAGAGGGCCAGCATGGACATCATCTACATTTCCCACAGGCAGGGTGGCGCCAACGTACCTTGGATGGGTGATCTGTGCGACGTGGTGGTGATGACCCACACCTTCCGCCTCCTGACATGCCCAGACCCGATGGTGAGGAGCAACGCTCAGGAAGCTGTACAGGCCGTGGTCAGGAAACGCATCGCCAGGGCCCCCTCCGAGCAGGACATCGCCACTTACCTCAGCGACTCCCTGGAGGCTGAGTTTGGGAGAGAGGGGGGAGATCTATCCTCTCTCTGGTCCCGTGCCTGCAACGCCTCGAGACGCCTGGGTAAGAGGATCGGCTGCTGCTGGAAGTGGTGGCCCGGGAGCTGGGAATACTGGTACCATGCTTAAAGACCCCGGACCACACCATCGTCACCCCGACCGCCAGAGCTATGCTGGAAAAGACCCTGAAGGACACCATCCGCTGCCACTATGCCGAGAACCTCAAGTGGAAGCCGGACCAGGGCAAGGTGTTTGAGGTGTCCAGCAAGTGGGACACCAGCAACCACTTCCTCCCCAGGGGCAGCTTCACCAGGTGCGGCTGTGCAAACAAGACCCTGCCCCACGTCCGGTGTGGATGCAAACAGCACTCCGGAACCTGGTGGCACCACCAAAATACCATCCAGAACAGGCTGGTGAAAGCCATCCCGCCGTTCCTGGGGAAGATCACCCTCGACTCCACCATCAGCAGTGTAGCGGGGTGGTAACCCCGCTCCGGTCCAGAGGGGGCTGTGGCTGGAGAAAGCAGCTTTTAGGCTGAGCTGATTGGGGGAAGTGGCTGCAGCTGGGGCCACGCCCCAAACAGACTCAGCTGGCCCTATAAAGGCCAGGGCAGCCAGAAGCTCAGCAGTCTCTCTCTGAGTGCAGAGAGAGAAGGGCCTGGCTGCAGCAAGCTAGCGATAGCGTACCTGAGTGGAGCAGGGCTGGGGACAGGTTGAGGAGCTCCAGCCTGGATAGCCCCAGGCTGTGGCCTAGCGGAAGGCCAAGAGGTACTGGGGGTTGCAGAGGGCAGCCCAGGGCTAGGCCAAGGCAGCAGGTCCAAACCCTCCTTGTTAGTGATGAGTGGCCTATACTGCAGTCTGCCCCAGGGAACGGGGCTAGTTGGTGAGTGGCAGTGGCCTAGTGCTGAGGGAAGGTGGGGATAGTGGGTGGGGGTTCCCCTGGGAGGGGAGACCTAGGGTGTGGGTACTGCCAGGGGGCAGCACCCAGAGCAAGGGGGCACCGGGGTCCTGGGAGGGACACGGGAGCTGAGGAGAGGACAGGTGGATCACCGGCCTGCAGAGGGTGCTCCAGAGGCTGGAGAGCTAATTCCCGAGACGACCAGCAGGAGGCACCGCAGGGATGAGTCCGACCCGTTACAAGCAGACAGCAGACTGCGACCCGACATCGTCATGACGGATGCAAAAAAGAAGAAGGTCCTCATCGTAGATGTCACGGTGCCTTTTGAAAACGGGTCACCGGCCCTCCATGAGGCCTGAGCAAGGAAGGCGTCGAAGTACACCCCGCTGGCTGAGACCTTGAGAGCCCAGGGCTACGAGATCCAGATACATGCCCTGATCGTGGAGCCCTGGGCTCGTGGGACCCCCACAACCAGCCGGTTCTGAGAGCATGCAGAATTGGTCGACGCTATGCCCAGCTCATGAGACAGCTCATGGTGTCCGACACCATCAGGTGGTCCAGAGACATTTATACGGAACACATCACAGGACACCGTCAATACCGCATTGAGTAACCGAGACCACCGACCAGGGAAATAACTCACTTCTTTCCCTGAAGGACCAAGGGACGCGTCCCACCCATGTACTTATCCGCTACACCGATACTGACTTGGACTCCTTATTCATTCCATGGGTGGCGTACCCGAGCCCACTTATCCACTGACACTTTAAAAACCCTTGCACCCCAATCTGGGTCTATGCAGGTTATGCGATATGTATGTATAGTCTCATCCTTGCAAATGATACCTGTAACCCCCCCCATAACCCAAGCCTGACCCCAGATGTACAGTACCTTGCCTCTTAACTCATGTATATTTCATTTTAAACATTAACTTTAATAATATTTTTATATAAGGAAACTTAGTTCCTCCTGTTTGTCATTTATTTCTTTTTTCTCTAAATTCTTGATAAATGGAGAGTACATGCATAGATCCCCAAAACCATTGCAAGCTATATAAACTATCTTTTGCTTACAGAGACAGACCTGTCCTCGCTTACAGACAACCCCCCAACCTGAATCAAATACTCACCAGCAACCACACATCACTGAATAAAAACACTGACCCAGGAACCTATCCTTGCAACAAAGCCCGATGCCAACTCTGCCCACATATCTATTCAAGCGACATCATCATAGGACCTAATCACATCAGCCATGCCATCAGGGGCTCATTCACCTGCACATCTACCAATGTGATATATGCCATCATGTGCCAGCAATGCCCCTCTGCCATGTACATTGGCCAAACCGGACAGTTTCTACGCAAAAGAATTAATGGACACATCTGACATCAGGAATCATAACGTTCAAAAACCAGTAGGAGAACACTTTAACCTGTCTGGTCATTCAATGACAGACCTGCGGGTGGCAATTTTGCAACAAAAAAGTTTCAAAAACAGATTCCAACGAGAAACTGCTGAGCTTGAATTGATATGCAAATTAGATATGATCAATTTAGGCTTAAATAGAGACTGGGAATGGCTGAGCCATTACAAACATTGAATCTATCTCCATTTCTCCATACTCTCACACTTCTTATCAAACTGTCTGTACTGGGCTATCTTGATTATCACTTCAAAAGTTTGAAACCTTACTTAATTGGCCTCTCAGAGTTAGTAAGACAACTCCCACCTTTTCATGCTCTCTGTATGTGTATATATATCCTCAATATATGTTCCATTCTATGCATCTGAAGAAGTGGGCTGTAGCCCATGAAAGCTTATGCTCAAATAAATGTGTTAGTCTCTAAGGTGCCACAAGTACTCCTGTTCTTTTTGCGGATACAGACTAACACGGCTGCTACTCTGAAACCTATCTTTTGCTTCAGCTAACTTATTTCTTGCAGTAATGCTGAATCCAGCTAGGAGGAGCTTCAGGCAAACTAAGCATCTTCAGCCTTAGATTCAATCTGCAACAAAACCAACTGGCTAGTAGCGAAGATACTTTTTCTAACAAGAAAACAAATCCCATATAGATTCCCTTCAAGTTCAAATTAAAATAATCATTAGGATACTACTAAATATTTTACAATTTTATTGATTTCTCTGAATCAGGGGTAGGCAACCTATGGCACGGGTGCCAAAGGCGGCACGTGAGCTGATTTTCAGTGGCACTCACACTGTCCAGGTTCTGGCCACTGGTCCCAGGGGCTCCGCTGCTGGTCTGGGGTACCGGCCGCCAGCTTCCTGCCAGCTGGGGTTCCAGCCACCGGCCACACTCAGCTCGCTGCCGGCCCCGGGGGCTTCGCTGCCGGGCTGAGATACCGGCTGCCGGCCCCCTGCTGGCTGGGGTTCCGTCCACCGGCCCTGCTCAGCCCGCTGCCGGCCCCAGGTCCCGGCCACCGGTACGGGGGGCTCTGCTGCTGGACTAGGGTCCCGGCCACCGGCCCAGGGCTCTGTAGCCTGCTGGGGCTGTGAGGGGTGCAGACAGGGGCAAGAGAGGGCACAGCTCAGCACCCCCACTTTAAAAATTGTTCCAGCGCCATTGTACAGAGATATTTTTAAATCCTGATTTGCTCCATACATCACTATCACGCCATGTGGAACAGCGCACTGCGTTTGACATTGAGATTAGAATGTACATGCAAGAACTGGAATCAGAATTTTCTGATAGATTTCAAGATTTCAAGCAATTTGGCCCAATGTTTCCTTTTCTAATTAAATCTGAAAAATTCAACGAAAGCAACTTGGATTTGTCTGCATTTCAGTGGATGGGTGTTGAAGATTTCGAAACGCAGCTCATTCAGTTAAAAAGCTCAGAATTGTGGGCATCAAAGTTTGGAGATCTGCAGAGTGCACTTGAAGCTACCGAGAGAGATCACGGGGCCTCTATTCTGACCTGCTGGATGTTCCTGCCAGTGAAATTTAACTGTTTGAAGAAAATTGCATTTGCAATGTTTTCAGCATTTGGATCCACATACCTGTGTGAACAGGTATTTTCACACATGAAATCTGTCCTCTGTCCCCAGGGCCAGCTCCAGGCACCAGCTTGGCAAGCAGATGCTTGGAGCGGCCACTCCGGAGAGGGGCGGCAGGTCCAGCGATTCGGCGGCAATTCGGTGGATGGTCCCTCACTCCCGCTGGGAGCGAAGGACCTTCTGCCGAATTGCCGCCGCAGATCGCGATCACAGCTTTTTTTTTTTTTTTTTGGCTGCTTGGGGCGGCCAAAACCCTGGAGCCGGCCCTGTCTGTCCCTCTCGGAGCCAGTTAACAACTGATCACTCAGAAGCCTGCGTGCAGTTTAAAGTATCCAAATATGTGCCAGACATTGGAAAACTCAGCAAGGAAAATCAAGGGCAAGGATCACACTAAACTGATAAGATCTGCATTTTAATTTAATTTTAAATGAAGCTTCTTAAACATTTTAAAAACCTTATTTACTTTACATACAACAATAGTTCAGTTATATATTATAGACTTATAGAAAGAGACCTTCTAAAAACATTAAAATGTATTACTGGCACGCGACACCTTAAATTACAGTGAATAAATGAAGACTCGGCACACCACTTCTGAAAGGTTGCCGACCCCTGTGCTAAAGAAAATCAAGATATTTTCTAAAACTGCCAGTGTGTTCAATCCAGGTGTAGGAGGGTACTGCAGTCATGTTGTGAAACAGATTTATTTTACAATTTTTTTCATTATGGTTGTTTGCAGTGTTGTTGTAACTGTGTTGGTCCCGGATATGAGAGAGACAAAGTGGATGAGGTAATATCTTTTATTGGACCAACTTCTGTTGGTGGACAGGACAAGCTTTCAAGCTTCAAAGAGCTCTTCTTCAGGTCTGGAGAAGATAACCAGAGAGTCTAAGCTAGATGCAAGGTGGGACATTGTTAAGCATAAGGGGTTCAACCACGCTGTAGAAGATCACTTAAAATGAAGTGAGTAATTTATAGTTGACATTTCTGCACATAGCTTTTCAAGCAGCTATCTTGTTAAAAAATACTGTCCATAATGGTCAGCATCTAACATCCTCTTCCCTCTGGAGAATTTACTAAATAAGACAGGACTATGGAAGCCTTTAGGCTTCTGTCTATCAGAAGATTGCATGCATGTTCTGAAGAATTTTAGGTTATGTATTACCTAAGGTGGAGATGATAGAATCTTCATCCTTAGAGGTTTTTAAGGCCCAGCTTGACAAAGCCCTGGCTGGGATGATTTAGTTGGGGTTAGCCCTACTTTGAGCAGGAGGTTGGACTAGATGACCTCCTGAGGTCTATTCCAACCCTAATCTTCTATGATTCTAAGAGTCTTATTAAGGAATCAAAATCCTACAGTAGAACCTCAGCGATATGAACACCAGATTTATGGACTGACTGATCAAGCGGACACCATGTGGAACCGGAAGTAACCAATCAGGCAGCAACAGAGACAAAAAAAAGCAGCAGCAAATACTGTACTGTGTGTGTATTGCATCTTAAAGGTAAGCACACCTGGGCTGCCTGTCCCCATCCCCACGCACGGGGCACCCACTTACAGCTAGGAGTTGAAGACACTGATATTCCCAGGCAAAGTTGTGACTTGCCGCAAGGCAGCCAGAGCAGGAGCAGTACTGGGGTCTGCGCTGCTTTCCTGTAAGCCATGAGTGTTATTTTCACCCCCTGGCTGAGGAGGGGGCTCTGTTTTCAAACCCCTAACCTTCCCTCCCCCCACTGTTGAGGGGACGAGATGTTATCACCACCCCGGGTTGGGAGTGGGACAAGCTTGCCTGCAAGGACGTTGCCTAGCTGTCTCTGGAACCTGGCCCAGAGTGTGAACTGCTGGAGCCTGAGCTGCGTTTTGTTCAGAGTTACAAACATTTCAGAGTTATGGACAACATGCATTCCTGAGGTGTCTGTAACACTGAGGTTCTATCGTATTACACTTTTCTCTCCTTGACTCCTACCCCATATGACTTTGTAAAAATTCACAATAGTGATAGCCTCAGAAAAGATGAGAAAGCATTATAATGTTATTTGTATTACAATAGTGCCTAGAGGCCCTAAGGGAGATGAGGGTCCCATTCTGGCAGACTCTGCCCTGGAGATTTGAAAGTCCAAGACCCAAGTCCTGTGAGTGACCACATGTAGGTGCACTGCGGCACCTGTGCACAGCCCCATTGAAGTCACATACAGGACCAGTGCCTAAAGAGATACAAGGATGAAAGACAGGAAGCATTATTATCCCCATTTTACAGATGGAGAACTGAGGCAGAGAAATGTTAATTAGTCTACCCAAGATTACACAAGAAGTCTGTGGTCAAGCTGGGAACTGAACTCAAGTGTCCTGAGTTACAGATCAGAACCTTAACCATGAAAACATTCAGATGTTTGCATCCTTATTTGAACCAATGGAAGACTTCACAATGACACATCATTGTTCCTCTCTACACAACCCTTCTCCACAGCAGGCTACCTTTTACCTATAGTTGTCCAGTTGTCTTCTTGGAGCAGGTCCAGTACCTCTCCCCAATACATTCAGGAGAAGAAAGAAGGCCATTCTTGCAGCTACAGGGGTATCTCCCATTTTAATCTCCTATGGGGGAGGGGTCCCTTATCCCCCTAATTTACTCCATATATGCTTCTCTCCTCACTCATCTCCACAGATTGTCTTCCCCCTAAATGATTGCTTGTTGCTCCTTCTTCCATTTGATTCAGTGTGTCCTACCAGGTCTTGACTTTTATTCAGTGTGTAATACTCTACATACTGTAGAAATAATTTCATTTCAAGTTTTCCCAGGCAGTAGGGCTTGGACATGCATTTGTACTTATTTAGTTTCACGCTGGTTGTCTGCCTCTCAAAAACTGCCAAGTGAGGGGAACAAGCACTGGAAGATGCATGGTTTTTCCCACTTGAAATCTTTATTATGCAAGCCACTCCAAATTTAGTAACAAGGAAAGCTAAGTGTTCCTTCCAGTTTTCAGGGCATGCACTTAAACAACTGGACCTTATCAAAAGGAATATCTAGAGTATTTTTTTTCTTCTCATAAAACATAAGAAAAGCAAGATCTTTGATTCTAGAGCTACAAACCTTTTTTCCTGCTCCTTTAATTCAGGAAAAAAACAAGGGAACCTATTTCCCTTTAGAGGAAAATAAGTAAAATTTGTCAGAGAATTGGGCTAGAGTTTTAATCCTACCCCTCTCTGACAGGCTTTAAAGCCTCACAAAGCCTTTAAAGCCTCTCCCTCGGATACAGATTTTTTCTCTACTGTTTTTCCCTACTCTAAAACACCACCACACCCAGGCCACCTCTTTTATCCCTACTTCCTAACAACTTATAGCTAGAGGGCCCACACTGACTGGCAACTGAGTTTCTGTGGGGTCAGACACAGAATAGAATTGGAATACCTCTACCTTCTCCCCTTTTATTAATTCCTCAAACGCACCTTTCTATGATGAATACAGCTTTTTTAGGAGCCTTAGAACACTGATTATTGGAAAGCAGAAATGAACATCTACATTTTCCCTTTTCCAATAGCAAGTCCATGTCTGGCTGAGCACAGCAGCATACATACAACCTATTACAGGCAGCTGCATCTCAACACACTGCATACATCAAACATACAAACTTCCACTTTCTTCTCCAGGCTACCCTGGGGTATTTAACTTTACTACCCATCAAAGGGTATGTCTACACTACGGGATTAATCCGAATTTATATAATTCGAATTTGGGAAACAGATTGTATAAAGTCGAAATGTATCCGGCCACACTAAGCACATTAATTCGGCGGTGTGCGTCCAAGTACCGGGGCTAGCGTCGATTTCTGCAGCGTTGCACTGTGGGTAGCTATCCCATAGCTATCCCATAGTTCCCGCAGTCTCCCGCGCCCATTGGAATTCTGGGTTGAGATCCCAGTGCCTGATGGGACAAAAAACATCGTCGCAGGTGGTTCTGGGTACAGCCTCACCTCCTTCCTCCCTCCCTCCCTGCATGAAAGCAACAGACGGCAGACAACCATTTCGCGCCTTTTTTCCGGGGTGAACACTGCAGACTCCATACCACGGCAAGCATGGAGCCCGCTCAGCTCAAGACAGCAGTCATGAACATTGTAAACACCTCGCGCGTTCTCGTGGAGTTTATGCTGAGCCAGGACCAGAAAAACGAGGCGAGGAGGCAGCGGCGGCGGCAGCGCAGCGACAAGCATGATGAGGACATGGACATGGACACGGACACAGAATTCTGTGAAACCACGGGCCCCGGTGCTTTGGAGATCATGTTGTTAATGGGGCAGGTTCTATCCATGGAACGCCGATTCTGGGCAAGGGAAACAAGCACAGACTGGTGGGACCGCATAGTGTTGCAGGTGTGGGATGATTCCCAGTGGCTGCGGAACTTTCGCATGCGTAAGGGCACTTTCATGGAACTTTGTGACTTGCTGTCCCCTGCCCTGAAACGCCAGAATACCAAGATGAGAGCAGCCCTCACAGTTGAGAAGCGCGTGGCGATAGCCCTGTGGAAGCTTGCAACGCCAGACAGCTACCGGTCAGTCGGAATCAATTTGGAGTGGGCAAATCTACGGTGGGGGCTGCTGTGATGCAAGTAGCCAAAGCAATCACTCAGGTGCTGCTATGAAAGTTAGTGACTCTGGGAAATGTGCAGGCCATAGTGGATGGCTTTGCTGCAATGGGATTCCCTAACTGTGGTTGGGCGATAGATGGAACCCATATCCCTATCTTGGCACCGGAGCACCAAGCCACCGAGTACATAAACCGCAAGGGGTACTTTTCAATGGTGCTGCAAGCACTTGTGGATCACAAGGGACGTTTCACCAACATCAACGCGGGCTGGGCGGGAAGGATTCATGACGCTCGCGTCTTCAGGAACACTACTCTGTTTAAAGGGTTGCAGCAAGGGACTTACTTTCCGGACCAGAAAATAACCGTTGGGGATGTTGAAATGCCAATAGTTATTCTTGGGGACCCAGCCTACCCCTTAATGCCATGGCTCATGAAGCCATACACAGGCAGCCTGGACAGGAGTCAGGAGCTGTTCAACTACAGGCTGAGCAAGTGCAGAATGGTGGTAGAATGTGCATTTGGCCGTTTAAAAGGTCGCTGGCGTTCATTATTGACTCGCTCTGACCTCAGCCAAAGAAATCTCCCCATTGTTATTTCTGCTTGCTGTGTGCTCCACAATCTCTGTGAAAGTAAGGGGGAGACCTTTATGGTGGGGTGGGAGGTTGAGGCAAATCGCCTGGCTGCTGATTACGCGCAGCCAGACACCAGGCCGATTAGAAGAGCACACCAGGAAGCGCTGTGCATCAGAGAGGCTTTGAAAACCAGTTTCATGACTGGCCAGGCTACAGTGTGAAATATCTGTTTGTTTCTCCTTCATGAAAACCTGCCCCCTTTATTGACTCATTTTCTGTAAGGAACCCACCCTCCCCCTTCCCCCAGCTTTCTTTCAAACCAAATAAAGTCACTATCATTTAAAACTCATTTATTCTTTATTAATAGATTAGAAAAAGAGGGAGGGAACCCGGGTGGTATTTGGGAGGAGGATTGCTGGGAAGGAAAAAGCCACAAAGAAAAGGTTAAAAAAATGACAGCCTTTTGCTTGGGCTGTCTACTGGGGTGGAATGGGAAGGTGTACGGAGCCTCCCCCCCTCCCCCCCCCCCCGCGTTCTTACACGTCTGAGTGAGGAGGATATGGAACATGGGGAGGGGGGTATAGGGGCTGTAGCGGCAGTCTGTTTTCCTGCAGCTGTTCCTGAAGCTCCACCAGACGCCGGAGCATGTCTGTTTGCTCACGCAGCAGCCCCAGCGTTGCATCCTGCCTCCTCTGATCTTCCTGCCGCCACCTCTCATCTCGAGCGTCTCTCCTCTCCTCACGTTGGTCCCTCATGTCCTCACGTTGGTCCCTCCTGTCCTCACGTTCACTGGCTTCTTTCCTATACTTTGCAACCGTTTCCTTCCACTCATTCAGATGAGCTCTGTCACTGCGGCTGGATTCCATAATTTCTGAAAACATCTCGTCTCGCGTCTTCTTTTTACGACGCCTTATCTGTGATAGCCTTCGGGATGGAGGAGGGAGGCTTGAGGAATTTGCAGCTGCTGTAGGGAGGGGAAAGAAGAGAGAATTGTTTAAAAAGATACATTTTGCAGAACAATGCTTATACTCTTTCACGGTGACCAACACTATTCACATT
The DNA here is from genome assembly GCF_011386835.1 of Chrysemys picta bellii. Classification (NCBI taxonomy): domain Eukaryota; kingdom Metazoa; phylum Chordata; order Testudines; family Emydidae; genus Chrysemys; species Chrysemys picta. The sequence continues at coordinate 218,720,006 of NC_088792.1, read as the reverse complement.
ACATAGCACATGTGATTTCTGTACAAGGTCGCATTTTGCCTCTTAATACTGAGTGCCTGTGGCTTTGCTGCTAGAGATCACAGGTCCGGGCAACAGAATTCGGCTTGCATGCGGCCATGGTAAGCCATTGTCTTACGGCTTCTGCGCCCTCCTTTCCCACATACCAAGCAAAGCCCGTAGAGTGCTGCGCTTTTTCTGTTTACATTCAGCAGCAGCAGAAAACAAACTAACCACCCCACCCCTCCCGCCATGAATTCTCTGGGATGATCGCTGTACCCCTCCCCCCACCACGTGGCTGGTATCAGGGAAGATCCCTGCAGGAACCAAACTAACCCCCCCCCCCCCGCAGCCCCCCTCCCGCCATAAATTCTCTGGGATGTTCACGGTGCCCCTCCCCCCACCGCGTGGCTGGTAACAGGGAAGATCCCTGCTAGCCAAACGCGAAAAGCTCAGGGCCAATTTCCCATCTGCGCTTGGCTAACTGTAGGGAAGGATTTATTTTCAGCCACAGGCAAACAGCCCAGTAGGAACAGCCACTTCTGTCCCCTTAATTAAGTTCCCGTATTTCAACCAGGTTACCATGAGTGATATCACTCTCCTGAGGATTACACAACAAGATAAAGAACGGATATTGCTTGAATGCCAGCAAACACCGGGACCATACGCTGCCAGGCTTTGTCAGGCAATGATACCAGATTACTTGCTGCAAGCATGGCGTGGTCAAGTGTCCTACCATGGAGGACGGAATAAGGATGCACTGCCCAGAAACCTTGTGGCAAGGCTTTTGGAGTACCTCCAGGAGAGCTTCATGGAGATGTCCCTGGAGGATTTCCGCTCCATCCCCAGACACGTTAACAGACTTTTCCAGTAGCTGAACTGACCGCGAATGCATCCCAAGTCCTCAGGGCAAAGTAATCATTAAAAACCGTTTGCTTTTAAAACAAGTTTTATATTTTAAAAGGTAAACTCACCTGAGGTCCCTTCCATAGGGTCAGGGTCTTGGGAGGGTTGGGAGGGTACTTCAGTCAGGCTGAGAAAAAGATCCTGGCTGTTGGGGAGAACGGAGTGCTGTGTGCTCTCTGCAAGCTCATCCTCCTCCTCCTCCTCTCCCCCATCGGCAGAATCCTCAGGTGTAGCTGATGAGACTATCCCCGACCCGGAATCCACGATCACAGGTGGGGTAGTGGTGGCGGCCCCCCCTAGAATTGCATGCAGCTCGGCGTAGAAGCGGCATGTCCGCGGCTCTGACCCAGAGCGACCGTTTGCCTCCTTTGTTTTTTGATAGGCTTGTCTGAGCTCCTTGACTTTCACGCGGCACAGATCTGAGTCCCTATTGTGGCCTCTCTCCATCATGCCCTTGGAGATTTTTTCAAAAGTTTTGGCATTTCGTCTTTTAGAACGAAGTTCTGTAAGCACTGAATCCTCTCCCCATACAGCGATCAGATCCAGTACCTCCCTCACGGTCCATGCTGGTGCTCTTTTTCGATTATCGGCCTGCATGGTTACCTGTGCTGATGAGCTATCTGTGGTCACCTGTGCTCTCCACGCTGGGCAAACAAGAAATGAAATTCAAATGTTCGCGGGGCTTTTCCTGTCTACCTGGCCAGTGCATCCGAGTTCGGATTGCTGTCCAGAGCGGTCACAATGGTGCATTGTGGGATAGCTCCCGGAGGCCAATACCATCGAATTGCGGCCACACTATCCCTAATTCGAAATGTTAAAATCGATTTTGGCGCTACTCCGCTCGTCGGGGTGGAGTACAGAAAACGATTTAAAGGGGCCTTTATTTCGAAATAAATGGCGTCGTTGTGTGGACGGTTGCAGGGTAAATTAGAATTAACGCTGATAAAACCGAATTAAAGTCGTAGTGTAGACCAGGCCAAAGACAGCTTCTTTAAAACGAACCTTGAAACACCAGTTTATTGAAAGCTGAAATAAACAGCAAAACAGAGCATATAGCTGGTACTAGCTACAGTTCATCTCCAGTATCTCAGCTAATTTATTAGAAAATCAATCGCATGTTTCAGACTTTAGAACATCTGATCCAAAGCAGCAATTGCTAATTGCTACAGTATAGCCAGACACACTTTCCTGATAATTTCCAAACTTTTAAGAAACAACATTCTAACCTAATTTTATTGCCAAGATAAGGGAGGCCCCCCAGTAAAGCCACCAGAACTGCAAACAAATTCACTGTCTTTGTTTTATTCTGGACTGTTATTGATCTTTGCAGGTATATCTGCTGCCGCTGGCATTAGTGACGGTCACCCGGAGAGAACTTGGGTCATAACCGAACACTATGATCTAAACTAACCCCGGGCGTGAAACCACCAGGGTGACCGAGCGGCTGCTAGAAGGGGCAGAAGGCGCGGGGACTCTCTCAGTGCGAGCCCCGTTTGCAAACTTTCCCCCAAGCCCAGCAACCCCCTGCACGCCGCACTGCTTATTAGCGGCAAACGCTGTCACGTGCTGCTGTGCAGCTCCAGCTCGCCTCGCCGCGGAGCTGGGCTGTGCCTGCAGGCAGGGGGGTAGTGGGGGCCGGTAGCGCACGCGCAGAAATGCGCCCGCAGGCACGTGGCGGGTTTTTGCAACGTCAGCACTTGTCGAAGCTCAGTCACAGTTTCTCCAGTTGACGCAGCGCGCGGTCGGCGCTGGGGCGAGGTGCGGGATGCGGCGCCGGCTGGGAGCGGAAGCGCCATGGGGAGCACAGGTGAAGGAGGGAGCGCGGGCCTCGCCAGGGGCGCTAGAGAGTGAGGGGGAGAGCAGGGCAAATAGGCGGGAACGCACTCGTCCTGCCTCTCCCCCTCCCCTCCTCCTCCCCGTATTCCTCAGTCACTCCCGCCCCCTCACAGACCCCTCCTCCACCCCTGCTGCCCCCACCCAAACCCCCACCCGGTGCTGCTCAGTAATCCCTGCACTGACACCGTGGGCTCTTCAGCGGCCGCTGCCCCCACAGACCTCCCTCCCTCCCTGTCCTTTCCCTGTGCTCCTCAGTCACCCCTGCACTTCTCCCCTGCCCAATTTTCTCAGTTACTGATTTCCTCTACCCCCACACCTAAATCACCCGGTGCTCTCGCCCCCTGCCCCCACACCTTGTCTTCAGTCACAGACCCTTGTCCCCCCTTCCTGTCCTTCTGGCCCTACACCCCATTTTCAGTTACACACCATGAAAAACACCCTGTCACCTGCACCTACACCCTGTCTTTCTCAGTAATCCCCAAACTTCTTGTTCTTAGTCACCTCTTAGCCCTCACACTTTGTCCTCAGTCACCCTTTCCTCCTGCCCAATCACCTACCTTGTCCTTCAGTCTCTTCAATTACACCCCATCATCTTCCTGCGCTTCCCCCTGCTTCCACACCCTGTCTCCCAGTCACATCCCCTCACTCTGCTACACCTTTCCCATTCACTCCCTCCTCTTCCTCATTATCTAACTCCCACTCAGCATCTGAATTGGAGTGTAGAGAAAGCAAGTGATGAGATCTGTGAGTTACTGCGAAGCAAGTCCATGGAAGACTTTAAGGGGAACAGTCCTGAAATAAATGGCGAGCCAGGGGAGTTGCTTGACAATCTGCATATGTAAATAGTTGGCAGATCCCAGTTTGTGATTAGATTCTTAGAGCTCAGCTAAACCCGGGGCTTGACTCTACCTTTTCTGTACCTTTTCCATGTTTAATGTATATTCTCCTGGAGTCCCTGAGATGAGTAAAGTTAAAGGCAAAACCCTTTTGTAATGTAAACGTATTCTGCAGACAACAGAAACCACATGCCTGCGTACCCCTAGAAAGCCAGGATCAGAGCCCTGGTCCTTCAGCTCTAAAACCAAAGGCCTCTACCCCTTGCCCTAAAGAAGTTATGCCTTAGTTGGCAATAGTATTGTGGGTCCCTTGGCATCTTTGGAAGCCATCTATTGCCCAGTCACACACAAAGAAAGCCGAAACATTATGCCTTGACTGTCATCTTGTGGACATTTTGACTATCACTTAATCTTGTGCTATTCCATTTACAGGGAGATGGAGATTATTCTTCTGCTGTGTTGGCCCTCCACCAGACAATGAATCTCTTCTAAGGTAAGCCATATTTTTGCTTCTGAAGAATTTGCCACTTCTGTCTGTAAGACACTATGTGGGTGGGAGACAGACAGGATCCAGTAATGAAGATGGAGAGTTTGTAGTCTAAAGCAATGAGGTGATCATAGAATCATAGAATCATAGATTATAGGACTGGAAGGGACCTCGAGAGGTCATCGAGTCCAGTCCCCTGCCCGCATGGCAGGACCAAATACTGTCTAGACCATCCCTGATAGACATTTATCTAACCTACTCTTAAATATCTCCAGAGACGGAGATTCCACAACCTCCCTAGGCAATTTATTCCAGTGTTTAACCACCCTGACAGTTAGGAACTTTTTCCTAATGTCCAACCTAGACCTCCCTTGCTGCAGTTTAAACCCATTGTTTCTGGTTCTATCCTTAGAGGCTAAGGTGAACAAGTTCTCTCCCTCCTCCTCATGACACCCTTTTAGATACCTGTAAACTGCTATCATGTCCCCTCTCAGTCTTCTCTTCTCCAAACTAAACAAACCCAGTTCTTTCAGCCTTCCTTCATAGGTCATGTTCTCAAGACCTTTAATCATTCTTGTTGCTCTTCTTTGGACCCTTTCCAATTTCTCCACATCTTTTTTAAAATGCGGCGCCCAGAACTGGACACAATACTCCAGCTGAGGCCTAACCAGAGCAGAGTAGAGCGGAAGAATGACTTCTCGTGTCTTGCTCACAACACACCTGTTAATGCATCCCAGAATCATGTTTGCTTTTTTTGCAACAGCATCACACTGTTGACTCATATTTAGCTTGTGGTCCACTATAACCCCTAGATCCCTTTCTGCCGTACTCCTTCCTAGACAGTCTTTTCCCATTCTGTATGTGTGAAATTGATTTTTCCTTCCTAAGTGGAGCACTTTGCATTTGTCTTTGTTAAACTTCATCCTGTTTAACTCAGACCATTTCTCCAATTTGTCCAGATCATTTTGAATTATGACCCTGTCCTCCAAAGTAGTTGCAATCCCTCCCAGTTTGGTATCATCCGCAAACTTAATAAGCGTACTTTCTATGCCAATATCTAAGTCGTTGATGAAGATATTGAACAGAGCCGGTCCCAAAACAGACCCCTGCGGAACCCCACTCGTTACGCCTTTCCAGCAGGATTGGGAACCATTAATAACAACTCTCTGAGTACGGTTATCCAGCCAGTTATGCACCCACCTTATAGTAGCCCCATCTAATTTGTATTTGCCTAGTTTATCGATAAGAATATCATGCGAGACCGTATCAAATGCCTTACTAAAGTCTAGGTATACCACATCCACCGCTTCACCCTTATCCACAAGGCTCGTTATTCTATCAAAGAAAGCTATCAGATTGGTTTGACATGATTTGTTCTTCACAAATCCATGCTGGCTGTTCCCTATCACCTTACCACCTTCCAAGTGTTTGCAGATGATTTCCTTAATTACTTGCTCCATTATCTTCCCTGGCACAGAAGTTAAACTAGCTGGTCTGTAGTTACCTGGGTTGTTTTTATTTCCCTTTTTATAGATGGGCACTATATTTGCCCTTTTCCAGTCTTCTGGAATCTCTCCCGTCTCCCATGACTTTCCAAAGATAATAGCTAGAGGCTCAGATACCTCCTCTATTAGCTCCTTGAGTATTCTAGGATGCATTTCATCAGGCCCGGGTGACTTGCAGGCATCTAACTTTTCTAAGTGATTTTTAACTTGTTCTTTTTTAATTTTATCCGCTAAACCTACCCCCTTCCCATTAGCATTCACTATGTTAGGCATTGCTTCAGACTTCTCGGTGAAGACCGAAACAAAGAAGTCATTAAGCATCTCTGCCATTTCCAAGTTTCCTGTTACTGTTTCTCCCTCTTCACTAAGCAGTGGGCCTACCCTGTCTTTGGTCTTCCTCTTGCTTCTAACGTATTGATAAAAAGTCTTCTTGTTTCCTTTTATTCCTGTAACTAGTTTGAGCTCATTTTGGGCCTTTGCCTTTCTAATCTTGCCCCTGCATTCCTGTGTTGTTTGCCTATATTCCTCCTTTGTAATCTGTCCTAGTTTCCATTTTTTATATGACTCCTTTTTATTTTTTAGATCGTGCAAGATCTCATGGTTAAGCCAAGGTGGGCTTTTGCCACATTTTCTATCTTTCCTAACCAGCGGAATAGCTTGCTTTTGGGCCCTTAATAGTGTCCCTTTGAAAAACTGCCAACTCTCCTCAGTTGTTTTTCCCCTCAGTCTTGATTCCCATGGGACCTTACCTATCAGCTCTCTGAGCTTCCCAAAATCTGCCTTCCTGAAATCCATTGTCTCTATTTTGCTGTTCTCCCTTCTACCCTTCGTTAGAATTGCAAACTCTATGATTTCATGATCACTTTCACCCAGGCTGCCTTCTACTTTCACATTCTCAACGAGTTCCTCCCTATTTGTTAAAATCAAGTCTAGAACAGCTTCCCCCCTAGTAGCTTTTTCAACCTTCTGAAATAAAAAGTTGTCTCCAATGCAGTCCAAGAATTTGTTGGATAGTCTGTGCCCCGCTGTGTTATTTTCCCAACATATATCCGGATAGTTGAAGTCCCCCATCACCACCAAATCTTGGGCTTTGGATGATTTTGTTAGTTGCTTGAAAAAAGCCTCATCCACCTCTTCCCCCTGGTTAGGTGGCCTGTAGTAGACTCCTAGCATGACATCTCCCTTGTTTTTTGCCCCTTTAAGCCTAACCCAGAGACTCTCAACACTTCCGTCTCCTATGTCCATCTCTACCTCAGTCCAAGTGTGTACATTTTTAATATATAAGGCAACACCTCCTCCCTTTTTCCCCTGTCTATCCTTCCTGAGCAAGCTGTACCCATCCACACCAAGATTCCAATCATGTGTATTATCCCACCAAGTTTCAGTGATGCCAACAATGTCATAGTTGTATTTATTTATTAGCACTTCCAGTTCTTCCTGCTTATTCCCCATACTTCTCGCATTTGTATATAGGCATCTAAGATACTGGTTTGATCTTTCCTCCCAGTTTTGTCCTGACTCTCCTTTCTCTCTGCCAATATAGCCCACACTCCCTCTTGTTTCCGACCCATCTCCCCGGTCTCCATATTCCCCACTTACCTGTGGGCTTTGCTCACCTGTCCCCGTCAAACCTAGTTTAAAGCCCTCCTCACTAGGTTAGCCAGTCTGTGGCCAAATAGGGTCTTTCCTCTCCTCGAAAGGTGAACGCCATCTCTGCCTGTGATAAAATACAGTTCAATACAAAATGTAAGCACATGATGTTATATGGTCATTAGAAAGGCTACAGTTTAGTCATGGGTATTTTTAATAAAAGTCATGGACAGATTATGGACAATAAACAAAAATTCACAGCCCGTTACCTGTCCATGACTTATACTATAAATACCTCTGTCAGGGAGCTGCTGCTGGGAAAGGGAGTGTCCGGGGCCAGCAGCACCAGTGGTCCCCGGGGTCAGCTGCACTGGCTGCTTCTCAGATGGTCCCCAGGCCAGCTTCTTGGTGCCGCCCGAGCAGCAGTCAGTGCAGCTGGCTGCAGAGCTGCGCCAGCATTGGCCGGTGGGCTGTCCCTGGGGCCACCTGAGCAGCTGGCCCTGGAAGTCACTACACTGGCTGCTGCAGAAGTCACAGAGGAGCGGAAAGTCACGAAATCCGTGACTTTCACGACCTCTGTGACCTACATGGAGCTCTACTCATTATAACTGGAATGAATTTCCAGTGTAGCAGACAGGTGGAACAAAGCATATTTAGGTAGAGAGAAAAGAAGAGTAGGAATGGATATAAGAGGAGATATAGGCTGGTATAGAGCTATGGAGAATTTTGAAAGTGAGGATGATAACTTTGGAAAGGTATACTGTGGATTTATACAAGCCTAACCCCATCAATTCAGTGCACCCTGAAAATCCTAAAACCAAGACTGTGAAAAATGAATACTGTACAACTTTTTCTTCTGTTTGGTAGTGAATGTTTGTATGTCGTTTCATAGGCTCCAAAAAAAAAAAAATAGTGGCTGCTCAGCACCCATCATCAGGCCCTTCCCCCCTCTCCCAGCACCTTCTGCTGATCAGCTCTTTCTCCCTCACCCCCAGCGCCTCCTGCCCGCTGCGATCAGCTATTCAGCGGTGTGCAGGAAGCGCTGGGGGAGGGGGAGGAGTGGGAAGGCAGGAAGAGGTGTGGGGAGGGGACGGGAAGAGGTCAGGCAGGGCTGGGCGATGTCAGAGGGGACTTCCCCAGATGCCGGGGAGTGGAAGGGGTAGGACCAGCCCCTTCAGGCTGCTGGGATGCTGCTCTGCAGTGTGGCGGGCTGGCGGCTGCCTGAGAGAGCCTGGCTGGGGAGGCAGCTTCCGCTCCCCACCTGGGCTTGGCTTCTGGGGACCAGGGGCAAGTGAGCCGGAGCCCCCACCCCTGGCACGTTTTCGGCTCTTTCAGTCGTGGTCCCCGGCAGCCGAGCCCGGGCGGGGAGTGGAAGCTGCCTCCACAGCCAGGCTCTTTCAGGTAGCTGTTGGGCTGCAGAGCAGCGACAAGGCGGGGGCAGTATTAGAAGTGGCTCCCTCCCGCTCCCTGCCTGGGCTCCCTCCCTCCAGGAAGAGCAGAGGAACGTGCTGGGGGGCGGGGGCAGGGGCAGGCACAGTGGGAGGACAGAGCCCCCACCAGGTAATGTGCGGCGGGGAGAGCGTGGTGGCCCTGGGCCGGGGGTGAGGGTGAGGGTGTTGGCCGAGGGGGGGCATATGATCTCCCATTTAAATCGTGCCCACCCACTATATGGAGGCACCAGTTGTCGATAGGGTGCCCTCGGGAGAGGGGGTGGAACAGGGGCAGGTAGAGGCGGGGCAAGGGTGTGGCTTTGGGGGAAGGAGTGTAGTGGTGGCGGGACCTGGGACAGAGCAGGTGTCGAGCTCCCCTTGCCGGAAAATCAGGAAGTCGGTGCCTATGTGCAATTTGTAAGTTTGTAAAGAGTTTTGAAGATTAAAAGCTTTATATAAGTACTAAATGTTATATTATTGGGGTGGCCAAACCGTGGCTTGGGAGCTGCATGTGGCTCTTTTACAGATAAAGTGCGTCTCGTGGAGCCCCACTGGCCCCCTCATTCTCTGCCTACCAGACTAGGTGGGGGAAGCTTGGGATTTCTGAACTGAGGCGGGGTGGTGAGGCTAGGGGCTTTTTGCCAGAGATGACTGGTGCGTGGTGAGAGTGGGGGGTTACAATTTAAAGGTTCCCCAACAGCTTGAGTCATGTCCTCCCCTGGGCACACCTCCCCTCTTACCATCAGCAGTTCTCCCTGAAGCTCCACGCTGTTTGCGGCTTTCTCTCCCCCCCAGCTGCAGCTCCCAGCTTGCCAACTCCAGCAGCTGCTGTGCAAGAAGGGGGCCTGGCGACAAGATGTGACCAAGCTGGGCCAGCAAATCCTGGCAAAATTCTGGGGGGGAATGTGACCCCGTATGTCCCCTCCCCCCGTCCAGCAGGGAGGAGGGTCTCAGAGCTTCAACCCTGGGGGGCATGCCTGCTAGGGCTCAGGGCTTCAGCAGGAGCAGGGCTGAAACCCGAGACCTCCCTCCCCAAAAGGCTAAAGCCCCAAGTTCTGGCAGGTGCTTCCCGGGAGGGCTGAAGTCCCGAGCCCCGGCAGGCACTCCCCGGCTCTTGAACTTCTGAAGATTGTCATATGCGGCTCGGAGGGTCAGTAAGTTTGGTTACCCCTGTTATATTACTTTAGGCCGGGCTAGCAGATGATTCAAATGTCTGACCTTTTTTTTTTTAAACACTGCCTTTTATATTATCCAAACTATGCAGTGCATAGTTTAACACTGGACTATTAAAGAGGGAAATTCAGAAATGATTGTCTTTTGGAGGTTGCAAAATCTCACTGTGTGGATGAGGATCTTTATACTGGAGACCTAATTGCTACTCACAGCAAAATCAAGTGAAGGTGCCAAGGAACCAGATTACTCCATTTTACTCTTTTCTTGTTAATACTTAAGATGGGATATTTTCCCATCAAACCACATGCATAGCTCCAAAGAGCACTTCATTAGGATGCTGTTGTTGGATATCTCAACTCCCAGCACCCTAAATGTGGTGTTTTCCAACTGCTATTAAGGCACCAGCCCTACCTGTGCATTGGTAAAAGTTTAACATCTGCCAATCTCTTTCTTATATCTCATGTTGTAGATGTTGTTCAAACAAAGTTCATCCAGAGTGGGCTGGTGAATCTGAGAAGGAAGGTGAAGATTCAAACCAGGAAATCACATGGCCAGAAGGACCTCCTGCAGTGGGTGCTAACTTTAGCTCTATCTATCTATCTATCTATCTATCTATCTATCTATCTATCTATCTATCGCATTTGATACGGTCTCGCATGATATTCTTATCGATAAACTAGGCAAATACAATTTAGATGGGGCTACTATAAGGTGGGTGCATAACTGGCTGGATAACCGTACTCAGAGAGTTGTTATTAATGGTTCCCAATCCTGCTGGAAAGACATAACGAGTCGGGTAGCGCAGGGGTCTGTTTTGGGACCGGCTCTGTTCAATATCTTCATCAACGACTTAGATATTGGCATAGAAAGTACACTTATTAAGTTTGCGGATGATACCAAACTGGGAGGGATTGCAACTGCTTTGGAGGACAGGGTCATAATTCAAAATGATCTGGACAAATTGGAGAAATAGTCTGAGGTAAACAGGATGAAGTTTAACAAAGACAAATGCAAAGTGCTCCACTTAGGAAGAAAAAATCAGTTTCACACATACAGAATGGGAAGAGACTGTCTAGGAAGGAGTACGGCAGAAAGGGATCTAGGGGTTATAGTGGACCACAAGCTAAATATGAGTCAACAGTGTGATGCTGTTGCAAAAAAAGCAAACATGATTCTGGGATGTATTAACAGGTGTGTTGTGAGCAAGACACTAGAAGTCATTCTTCCACTCTACGCTGCTCTGGTTAGGCCTCAGCTGGAGTATTGTGTCCAGTTCTGGGCACCACATTTTAAAAAAGATGTGGAGAAATTGGAAAGGGTCCAGAGAAGAGCAACAAGAATGATTAAAAGTCTTGAGAACATGACCTATGAAGGAAGGCTGAAAGAATTGGGTTTATTTAGTTTGGAAAAGAGAAGACTGAGAGGGGACATGATAGCAGTTTTCAGGTATTTAAAAGGGTGTCATGAGGAGGGAGAAAACTTGTTCACCTTAGCCTCTAAGGATAGAACAAGAAGCAATGGGTTTAAACTGCAGCAAGGGAGGTCTAGGTTGGACATTAGGAAAAAGTTCCTAACTGTCAGGGTGGTTAAACACTGGAATAAATTGCCTAGGGAGGTTGTGGAATCTCCGTCTCTGGAGATATTTAAGAGTAGGTTAGATAAATGTCTATCAGGGATGGTCTAGACGGTATTTGGTCCTGCCATGTGGGCAGGGGACTGGACTCGATGACCTCTCGAGGTCCCTTCCAGTCCTAGAATCTATGAATCTATCTAAATTAAGCTATGCCATAGTGTGTATTAATGTGCCATAGTCACGGGTTGAGTGCACTGTGAGTAAGTAGCCTTGTGCCTTTAACCTACCCAGTGAATGTGACTATGGTAACAACATAAAAAGTCTGAAGTGCCGTTTTTGGACTTTATGTCCTGTCCTGTGCTTGTGTAGATAGCCAATGTAGAAAAAGACTGGGATTTTCAAAGAAGTCTAAGGGAGTTAAGTGCCAAACTTCCATTGAATTTCAGTGGGATTTGGGTGCCCAGTTCCTTAAATGCCTTTGAAAAAAATTCAGCCAAAGATGCTTTTCAGATCACTTCACAGAGCCAGATCCTGAGGTTTTACTAGTTCCTTACTCAGGAAAAATTCCCATAGACTGAGGACTGGATCATTCTTTCCTGTGGTAAAAAGTGCAGGAGGGAGCTCATGGGGAGAAAATCTCTATGATAGTTCATAGTTGCTCCTTAATCTTTCTGTTGGGTTTCTCCCCCACCCTGATGCAGCAGACTTGGCCACAGGGCCCATCCAGAAACATGCAGAACCGCACTGGAGCTGCATTTCCAAAGACTCCTTGGCCACAGCAGTCCCAGGGATTTCCCTGGAAGGGATTCCTGATATCGAGTGGAATTTCCAGGGAAGGTAATAGAGCCCCAGTTTGTATTACCTTCTCAAGGTAAACTCTGCTGGGTACAGGGGTGAGGACAAAGTGCACACTCATGTGGCCCACTAGTCCTCTGCAAGGCCGGATTAACCTTTTGTGGGCCCGATGCAAACATATTTGTGGGCCCCCATGCGGGCTATGGGCATGGCACGGGGGAACGGTGGAGAGAGGTTGGTTGGAGGTTGGTCCCCAGAGTGAGGGGCCAGACATGGTCAGTGGAGCATGGTGCGTCGGGGGCGGCCCTGCTCTGCCCAGCCCAGCACGAGGGCATTGTTTACAACCCAGCAGCCGCCAGACGAACATTGGTCCACACAGCTCTGCAGTGGCATCTTGTCCCTCCCAGCACCCCCCTCCAACAGCCCCACCACCACAACTACCCCCACAGACGTCCCACTGCCCAGCACCCCCCGCACAGAACCCCAGATACCCCAAACACACAGCGCCCCAAAACACACAAATCTCCCTCACTGCTCAGCACCCACCCACATGCCCCCCAGAGAACCACTCCCCTGTGCCTTGCCCCCCAGGAGCCAGGAGGTGACTGTATCCGTTGGGCTGAGCCAGCAGCGGGGCCAGTCCTGGGGCAGGGCTCACTCTGGACCCTCCAGAGCAGTGTGATCAGCCAGGCCAGAGTGGGAGCGGGGCCTGTCTGGGCGAGGCTCCTTCAGAACCTGATTGCCTGGTGGGGCTGACTGAGCCCCCTGCGCTGCATCCCTCTCCCCAACGGCTGAGACCAGACCAGACCAGCCTCTGCACTGGGCCCAGGCAGCTCGGCCCTGGGGAAGTGGGCAGGGCCCCATAGGTGGCAGAAAGTAGAGACTGCTAGGAGCTGCACTGGGGAGCAGGGCAGACCCGTGGGACATGACCTCCAAGAGCCCACCCAGGGCGCAAATGCCCACCAGCCCTGCACTGACAGCCTTCATAGCAGAGCTTGGCTGCTGGGTGGCAAGCCTCCTACAGGTGAAGCAGGACCTGCTGGCTAGGAGCCACTCACAGAGCAAGGCCTGGGCGCTGGACTGCCCTGCGTGAGGGGCCAGACCCGGTCATATGGGTGGGCTAGACGGGTCCATAATGGGCCCCTTCCCAGTGTGGGCCTGTCGCTATTGTAAACCCAATACTGGTCCTCTCTAAGGAGCTGAGAAGGGGAAATTATGCAATGGAGACAGCTGAGCATGTGTTAATTCGGATCTCTCGATTTGTTCTTTTTTGTTTTAAATGTATATAGTATGCTACGAAAAACAGATGCTTTTGAAATGTGAAGGGACATTTTAAAGAACTCCTTAAAATTTGTATACAAGGATAACACAATTGGTGTTTTCATAATATGGCTCCCCTTCTTGATGTGATTTAATACTATAAAATGATCACAAAACCTTCCAGCCCCTTTTTTCTTGGCTAAGTCAATCCTTTTAGTTCATATGTGTTTCAGCAACCATGTAGTTTTCTCTCTTGGCTCAAACGTCTTCCCAGTCCTTTATCAGGGGTTCCTCTTCTTTGCAGTCCTCCGAGTTGTGAATTTTCATTCAGCAGGCTAATGCTTCCTGAAGTCTCGGGCACAAGCCTTCTGCATAGGAGCTCTGGAGAGTTGTCACCTGCCCTCTTCCCAAACAGCTGTTGGATTCACAGGCACTGTCTTTACAATGTGCCAGGGGGTGCTTGACCCCCGAATCTGCCCCAAGCGCTGCCCCCACTCCACCCCTCCCCCTCACCCCCACCTGCCTCCAACCACCCCCACTCCGCCTCTTCCCACCCCGTTCCACCCCTCCCTCAAGTGCGCCGCATCCTTGCTCCTCCCTCCTCCAGCCCAGAGCCTCCTGCACGCCGTGAAACAGCTGACTGTGGCGGGCAGGAGGCCGGGGAAGGAGGGGGCAGTGCTGATTGGCGGGACCTGCAGGTGGATAGGAGGCATTGTGGGGAGGAGGAGGTGCTGATAGGGGGGCTGCTGGTGGGTGCTGAGCACCCACCATCTTTTCTCCGTGAGTGCCTATGGTTGGACTGAACTTAGGCAGCCCTTATATTTCCCAACAGGCCTGGTTTCTAGTCACACCTCCTGTCTCATGCACCCTGATGTAATTTCCTTCTCAGTGGGAGGATGGGCTAAACCTGGCACAGGTTAAGGTGTTCCTTAACACTCTTAAACGCTAAGCTTACCCTGTGACGCAGCTTATAGAATAATAGACTGATATTACAAAGTACACTGGGTCAACCCAGGCAAAAGTTTTTTCTTAAAGTATCTTTTTAAAACAAAAATAGGGAATGGGTTGGTGACAATATTGTTGACATCAGTAATCAGTTAAGAGCTATGAGGAGAAGTAAGATGTCTGGAGGAAGGAATTGAGAGGAGGGAGAGTACAACATGATGATGGTGTGGGAAATATACTAAGGGAGCAGTGAGATAGGCTTCTCTAGCAGAATAAAAGGGTGTGGGTCAATGATAAGGGGCAGAGTTGTGAAATGCCTTGAAGGAGAAACAGTTTACTAATTGGAATGAGCCGGTCTGTATTATCAAAGCCTTTTATGGTTCGGTATTGTTTGTTAAAACTGGAAGACACTGCTGTGTTACATTAGATTATTATTATTATTAGCTATAATATTTAATTATTAACAGAAATCAAGTCAATACAGAAAAATGAGTTAAAACTTGTTTCCTATATTACACCTGCCAGTGAATCTTCCTATGATTTTAGTCACACATTCCTATTCTTAGAAATGCCTCTTTCCCCTCTGAAAGGGAACAAACAAGGGAAACCTGCTGGCCTCACACACAGCTGTCAAGTTCACAAAGTGAACAGACTGAAAAATAAGGAAAATATTTTTTTTTCTAACCTTTTTTAGGTATATTCATCTTTGGTGTTAACTTGAAAAACAATTCAGACAAATATGATTATTTTTTTTTAGGTGACTGTCTCTTTAGTTGAATTAAGGTACTTAATTTATCATAGAGATACTGATGATGTATTTGTGATGGCTGTTCTCAGGGCAGGGACCCTATCTTGGTTGGTGTAAAAGAGGGGTCGGCAACCTATGGCACGCGTGCCAAAGATGGCACGCTGCTGCCTGCCGGTTAAAAATTCTTCCCAGCCTGGCCTGCTCTTCTCTGCCCTCCGCTCCCCCCAGCGGGGGCAGGGGACAGAAGCATAGGCCTGCACACGGGGTGTGCCCAGGCACACCCTAATGCAGGGGTGGGCAAATGGCCCCACTCTCGTGTTGCCCACATAAAGTAACAGCAGCTGAGTGAACAGTCTGCCTAAGGAGAATGTTACTTGGCTCATGATGAAGATATATACTGGGTGTTGTGTTCAGACAGCAGTTTTCTTGGCTGAGGAGTATACTTTTAATTTTGGAGACTAGATGGCCGTAATTATGGTGAGTTTTTGTTCTTTATTACAGCACTATGAAAAAGCAGACAAACAGGTCAAGGAGGAAGTGGAGATTCAAGTGTCTGTTGCATTGCTGTCTCTTCAGGAGGAGGAGGATCCTAAATTTCCAGTACATACTAAGGACCACGTGCAAACCCCAAATCTTGAAATACTAGCAGTGGAGGAGGATCCTCTGTCCTCATTAAAAACTGAAGCCTATGTACAAAGCTCAAATCCTGACATACTGTCGGGGGAGGAGGAGGAGGAGGAAGAAGAGAAGAGCGAGCTGGTGGAAGGAGGGGAACTAGAATTTTTGTCTCTATTACATTTTGAGGTTCAAGAGCAATCTTCACATCTTGAAACATCAGTGGAAGAGCCTCTGACATTCTTAAAAACTGAGGCACTAGTGCAATTCTCAAATATTGAAATACTAGAGAAACAGAAGCTTCCATCCCTATTGGATACTGAAACTGAGGTTCTCATCTCAGATCTGGACATAAGAGATGCAGAGAAAACTTCACTCTCAACAGATACTGGGTTGAATGTACCAACAAAGAAGTGAGTAGAAAAAGCCTGACCTGCTATATAGGTTTCTTGTTTTGGCACATGAGCTTTGTCTGTATTTTTTTAATCAGATATTTAGAGTTTAATATATCTTTGGCCAGTTTTGATGTTTCTGGTTGTAGTATAGTTGTGACATACTTTTACCATTTATCCAGCTATGTAGAAAAACATTTGTTAGCCATATATTTGTTCTGTTTTAAATTATTTAGGACCAATTCTCTCTCTAGATATAGATATTGGTATCCATCCCTTCTGCCAGGTGGAGCCAAGGGTCAGGTTCAATATCTAGGGGTTCCTTTTCAACAATACAACACAAAACCGGCTCGAGCCCCCACCCAGTGACCTGGAACAACTACACACCACTCCCTGAGCGCTTCTAAGAGGCAGTACTTCCCCTCTTGCAAGCACAGAGTCTGAGTGTAGCAAAAACTTTTAATAAAAGGAGGAAATTAACTCAGCATTAATTTGGGAAAACACCGCAACTAGGGTTCATAAACACAAACTATGAACAAAAGACCCACCCCCAAGTAAGTTGGGCAGTGTCCTTTTCCCCTCAGAGTCTTAAGTCCAGCAATCCAAAAGTCCCTTTAACGTGCCCATCACTGCTCTGTACCCCACTCACAGTTGCTGTCCTTGGCCAGTGCAGCCCCAGAATTCAGAGGTTCATCCGCAGAGTTCACCTCCCACCCTGTGTTGAAGGCCGGGGCGGGAGGTAAGGAGGCACCTAACACGGTGCACTGCTCGGGCACTCACTCGTCGCCCCAACGGCTGATTGCCACGCCTCTCCACCAGCCTCTCCACTAGCTGCCCGACTGACACTTGCCAAGATGTCTTCAGGGCCCTTCACACACACACTTAACACAGCTCTCAGTGATTTCAGCAGTTAGTAGGGGAGCCTCACTGCTGATGCACACTGGGCAGTCTCTTGCAATAAACACTCTGTCCCAAAGTAGGTTTAATGCAGGGGTTCTCAAATTGGGGGTTGGGACCCCTCAGGAGGTTGAGAGGTTATTACATGGGGGGGTCGTGAGCTGTCAGCCTCCACCCCAAACCCCACTTAGCCTCCAGCATTTCTAATGGTGTTAAATATATAAAAAAGCATTTTTAATTTATAAGGGGGGGGGTCATACTCAGGGGCTTGCTACGTGAAAGAGGTCACAAGTGCAAAAGTTTGAGAACCACTGGTCTAATACTTAGACCTAGGTATCAGCGGTTTAAGCTCTACAGCATGTAACAAGACTCTCCATTGAGTCTAAATTAGTTATTTTATTATGCTATGGAGAGAGGAAAGGTCAGATTGTGTCTAGGACCCTTAAACTGGGCCCATACCACCAAGTACAAGTATTTGCCCCCACTCTCTCTCAACTCATTAGGCTTTGGAATCCATGTCCTCTGCCTAGGGAGGGCTGTTCAGTTGAGGGTGAATCTCTCCATTGGGTATGCCAGGTACAGTTCTGCTGTCCTCAGTTCACACAACAAGGATAACAACCCTTTATTACTTCTGCCCCAATAACAAGGAAACTGGGGATCCAGCACCAGCCACAAGTGATCATTTGGGCAAGCAATCCCACCCTAGGCAAGGTGAGTGTGTCCATGCAAATGAGATCAGCTTCTGATATCTTTTTCCATAGCTCATCACTAGATGTCAGGGGAGAGCTCATTCAGACTCTGTTTACATATAGGTGGGCAGCCACACTAATACATTGTGACTAATGCTAGGATATGTGGGTCCCCCATCAAGACTCCATGTCTCTTTCATGGCTGTAGAGCCACTATGGAAGTCCTGAAAGCTCTGTGCCAAAGAGAGAGAATTAAAAATAATGATACCAAATTAGATATATTCTAATTAACGTACTGAATTAATATTGTTCCCTTGGACTGTGATCTTATTAGATCTAATAAGTTGGGTAGGGCTAAGACTGTCCATGAACGGGAAGACAATGAGGAGAAATCATGTTGTTAAATATGTGTCCTTGCAGCAGGAGCAGAAATCTGTCTGGTCTCTTCAGTCTTCTGGATATTCCAGGAGAGCATGAGGAACCCTTAACTCAAAAGCAAATAGCAGGTAACGTAGAACCTCCTTGACTCACCTCTTCAACTCAGTCTTCAGTCATGTAAATTAGTGGTTTTAAAAATTGTTTTGCATTGGTGATTTAAAGGGGGTGTTACTAGTAGTAATGGAATGAAAATGAGCAAGTGTATCACACATTGCTTTACAAATCAAAATAAAAGGCTTTTAAATAAAAGGCTTTTAAAATAAAAAATAATAGAGTAAGAAAGGAATTGAGATATAGTCAAGAAAGGAAAGAAGTTTTAGTTTAAAGTGAGAAGGAGAATCAATTACGCAGATAGATGCAGGAGGGCAGGCCCACATGACACGGACTATAGGGAAGAAGGCCCTTGCAACCTAAATAGATTTTTGGAAAGGGACAAAAAGGTGGCTGGTGCTAGCCAGGCTGAAGAGAGTAGATAGAGACGATGTTAAGAGTAGCCATTTGTTTCAGGAAGTACAGTACATAAACTTGTTATTTCATTGCAGTAGACACACATGAAAAATCTGACTAACTTGCAGTGCTTTACATATGTTTGCAGCATTCAATGATGTCTTCAAGGTTTTCAACAGCACAGAGGGTAACATTAAGATGCGTGGCCTGAAGCTGATTTTGCACAGTGTGGGCATTAACGTAACGCATCAAGAAATCCGTGAGGCACTGAATCGAGCTGATATTGATGGTATGTTTTCAGAATAGCAATACGTATTTATTGGTGGAGCATGTGTGCGCCTGGGTAGTATTGTGGACAATATGGCAGAGCATGTGTGTGTATGCATGTGCATACATGTTTGCATGCATCAGTGTGAGATACTTGGGAATGGCATTGGTTTGTGCATGTGAGAATACAAATTGTAGATTGTAAGTCCCTTGTGGGGCAGGGGGTGGGACTGTCTTTTTGTTCTGTGATTGTACAAGGCACAATGGGGTCCTGGTCCATAACTAGGACTTCTAGGCACTACAGTCATTCAAATAATTAATAATAATAATAGGCCTAGTCTGGAGAGGTGCTGAGCACTTCTGAGAATCAGGCCCCATGTTTGCATATGAGATACTAAAACTGAATCCCAAACTGAACCCATTTTATATCTATTTGGCTTTCATTTTTCTTGTCCCCATGCTCTTTCTATTTTTTCTGGAGTGTCTGCTGATTTTATTTTCTCTGTTTTATGGAATATCAGATTAGTTGTGTCTCTATAACTAGGCACCTGGTTAAATAATTTGATTTTTTTCAAATTAGAGATGCTAAAATCCAGTGTAACCATGAAAGAAAACGAAAATAAATCCATATTAATATAGATGATAATATTTTCTAATTGATAGTTTTATTACTTTATATAGTCTATCGTGTCTTTTATTTTCTCCATGGCTGACTTTTCCTTTATCTGGCAGGTGATGGGCAGGTGAATTTCACAGACTTTGTAACCGTTCTGACAGATGACCAGCGCTTTGCTCAATCTATGGGTAAGAACTGTACAGTGAAAGAAAGAAAAATATCTGATCCTTCTTCCTTTTTTCTACTGGCAAAACTCTCATTGATAATGGTAGAAGAATTGAGATTGTGGATTAGAGAAACTGATATTGATATAAAAGGAAATCTTGAGAGTAACATAAAGAATATTATAAATACTAATAAGTCAAAAAGAACAGGAGTACTTGTGGCACCTTAGAGACTAACAAATTTATTTGAGCATAAGCTTTCATGGGCTACAGCCCACTTCATCAGATGCATGAAATGGAACATATAGTAAGAAGATATATATACATACAGAGAACATGAAAAGCTGGAAGTTGCCAAACCAACTCTAAGAGGCTAATTAGTTAAAATGAGCTATTATCAGCAGGAGAAAAAAAAAACGTTTGTAGTGATAATCAAGATGGCCCATTCCAGACAATTGACAAGAAGGTGTGAGGATACTTAACATGGGGAAATAGATTCAATTTGTGTATTGACCCAGCCACTCCCAGTCTCTAGTCAAGCCCAAGTTAATGGTTTAAAAATTAATTCTAGTTCAGCGAGGACTGGTCTGTCGGCCATAAAGATGTCAGCATACTGGGGGGCCATATGGGTACCCATAGCAGTGCCGCTGACTTGAAGGTATATATTGTCCCCAAATGTGAAATAGTTGTGGGTGAGGACAAAGTCACAAAGTTCAGCCATCAAGTTTGCCATGACATTATCGGGAATACTGTTCCTGATAGCTTGTAGTCCATCTTTGTGTGGAATGTTGGTGTAGAGGGCTTCTACATCCATAGTCGCCAGGATGGTGTTTTCTGGAAGATTATCGATGGATTGTAGTTTCCTCAGGAAGTCAGTGGCGTCTCGAAGAAAGCTGGGAGTGCTGGTAGAAAGTCCACATAGTCAGTCAATCCTGCTGTTAGGGTGCCAATACCTGAGATGATGGGGCGTCCAGGATTTCCAGGTTTATGGATCTTGGGTAGCAAATAGAATACCCCTGGTTGGGGTTCTAGGCATGTGTCTGTACAGATCTGTTCCTATGCCTTTTCAGGGAGTTTCTTGAGCAGATGGTGTAGTTTCTTTTGGTAATCCTCAGTGGGATCAGAGGATAATGGCCTGTAGAATGTGGAGTTAGAGAGCTGCCTAGCAGCCTCTTTTTCATATTCCAACTTATTCATGATGACGACAGCACCTCCTTTGTCAGCCTTTTTGATTATGATGTCAGAGTTGTTCCTGAGGCTGTTGATGGCATTGTGTTCAGCACGGCTGAGGTTATGGGGCAAGCGATGCTGCTTTTCCACAATTTCAACCCGTGCACGTTGATGGAAGCAATCTATGTAGAAGTCCAGTCTGTTGTTTCAACCTTCAGGAGGAGTCCACGCAGAATCCTTCTTTTTTCAGTGCTGGTAGGAAGGATTCTGTGGGTTAGTATGTTGTTCAGAGGTGTGTTGGAAATATTCTTTGAGTCGGAGACATCGAAAGTAGGATTCTAGATCACCGCAGAACTGTATCACATTCGTGGGCCTGGAGGGACAAAAGGAGAGGCCCCGAGATAGGACAGACTCTTCTGCCGGGCTAAGAGTATAGCTGGAAAGATTAACAATATTGTTGGGTGGGTTAAGGGAACTACTGTTGTGGCTCCTTGTGGCATTTAGCAGTTAATGTACCGTCAACTTGGGCTTGAATAGAGACTGGGAGTGGCTGGGTCATTACACAAATTGAATCTATTTCCCCATGTTAAGTATCCTCACACCTTCTTGTCAACTGTCTGGAATGGGCCATCTTGATTATCACTACAAAAGTTTTTTTTTCTCCTGCTGATAATAGCTCATCTTAATTAATTAGCCTCTTAGAGTTGGTATGGCTACTTCCACCTTTTCACATTCTCTGTATGTGTGTGTGTGTGTGTGTGTGTGTATATATATATATATATCTTCTTACTATATGTTCCATTCTATGCATCTGATGAGTGGGCTGTAGCCAATGAAAGCTTGTGCTCAAATAAATTTGTTAGTCTCTAAGGTGCCACAAGTACTCCTGTGTTTTTTTGTGGATACAGACTAACATGGCGGCTACTCTGAAACCTGTCACTAATAAGTCAGTCATCTAAAATAACTTTGGAAAAATGTCTTTAAGATAACATAAAAGTTTAGTCAGTAGTCAATTAGGAAACTGGCATCTTGACAATCCAGTGATATAGGTTAGGATTCAGAGAATACAGTTCATAGCTTGAAAACTTTAATTGTTGTAAGGTTAAGTTTAACAGAATGTTGAGTTCTAGGATCCTGCACAGAGATAAAGAACTATTCTGCTGGCTCATCTTGGTGTCAAGTTCTTGGTAGCCAGACCAGGTGGTTCCTAGTAGCTCCAACCCAAGAATCTGAAAGGACGAGTGAGACATAGTGAGTAGGGTGACCAGATGTCCTGATTTTATAGGGACAGTCCCGATTTTTGGGTCTTTTTCTTATATAGGCTCCTATTACCCCCCCCCAGCCCCCGATTTCACATTTGACATGACTGTCTAGTCACCCTAATAGTGAGAGACTACTAGCATGTCAAGGAGAAAACTTAGGAACAGCTAATGTCAGGATGTCAAGGGATTCATACCCTGTTACTCACCTGTTTGGGGAGATGTTACAGTTGCATGTGATTCCCACAGTGAAAAGACCTCTTTTTAGAACAGGGTTTGTACTTAAAAAACTGATCTGGAAAATTCTGGTGTGAATTGCCAAAATAGTTTCACATTTCAGTCATTTGTCACCCACTTGTTTGTGTAATTCACCTGTTAGTGTATGATAAGTGTCCCCTTTTGTGCCCAGTCTGCAGAGGATGTGTGTGTGTGACAGCTCTCAGCTTGAGAGCCTGACTCTTTAACACAAGCTATAAAGACTCAGGCCTTGGCTACACTGGCGCTGTACAGCGCTGCAACTTGCTGCGCTCAGGGGTATGAAAACGCCCCCCCCCCCGCTCCCCGCGTACAGTGCTGTAAAGCGCCAGTGTAATCAGAGCCTGCAGCGCTGCATGCTCACTCACAGCGCTGGCAGTGCAACTACACTCGCACTTCACAGCGCTGCCGCGGCAGCGCTGTGAAGTCCCAAGTGTAGCCAAGGCCTCAGTCTTTTAGCTGGGAGGTCATTGTTTCGGTCCCCCAGTATTAACCCAGATGGTGTCTATTGCACTTGTAGATGTCCCACATTTGACACATTTGTAGGTTGAGATGCATTCTTTATACTGGTGGGAGAGAAGGGGGGAAGCACGACACACAGACCTGCTAATGTGATGCAGGCACACACGCTGCTGCTGCAGTTGCTCTTGACTGTATCCAATTTCCAGAAGTCCATGAGAATCGACTGAGTGTTTGGGGAAGTGAGTGGTGATACACACTACTTCATGGAAGTTCCCTCCAGATGACAGTTTGTCACCACTTGCTAAAATGTGGAGAGTTGCTCTTGGTGTACTTTCTGTAACTTTTTAAACGAGGATAAAATGCAGCCTGGACAAAGATTTTGAGGCATATCACAGCCTCCAACACTCTTCAGAAGAGTCAACATAGTTAGGAGCAGCTTCACCAGTGTAGTTTCTGTCTCATTCCAAGGCAGGGACAGCTCTTCTCCCTGACACGGGGAAGCTATGCTTTAAGGAACACTAAAACTATATAAAAAACCTAGGAGGTTATCAAATGAAAACTACATTTAGTGTCCATTAAGGTTATGGCAGGATACGCTTAATCCACCCAAAACCTTAAAAGAATGGAAATAACTAGTTAAGGGAAAAGACTTATACATTCCTTTCCCCTTTCATATTGCCTAGGATTTTGCTGCTACCAAATTAATCCATCTTTTAAGTGTTTAATTTAACCAAGAATGGTATTCTCCTTTGATCCCTCTTTGAATATTGAGTAGCATGCTTTAAAGGTAGTCATGCGGTACTGTTTCCCTCTCTCTATGTATCTTTACTGATATTTAAAATAAGCCTTCACAAGGCAGAAGAAAACAGATTAAAATACAATATTTATTTACGGAGTCTAATACTAGTAAAGGACTACATACAAATTTACAAAAATAAGAAAGGGAAATTGAACCAGGCTTCAAGAAATAACAGCAAAAAAAGAAATTACTATAATGGAACTTATGTGTATACTGGTATGCTGCACATAATTATTTAGAATTGTAAACAACCTTTTCCATAACAAAAAATGGGTTTCTCTCAACCCCGACAATGTGATCTGAAGTGAGGCTACTATCCTGTTGTAAGGTTAGAGCCCGGTGTGACTAATTCCCCCTGGGGTGCCACCTAGAACTGGGGTACCACTGAGCCTTCGACCCACCAGCCTGGGCTCCCCCTCACACTGTACTGCTGTGACAAGTTGCAGAGCCCTCCAGGCTGCACTTTCCCCAGCATACATACAGGTGGGGACACACCCAGTTGCAGTTACATGCAGGCTCTCTGACCAGACCTCTCATAGGAAGGCTACAGCTAAGGCAAGTCCCAGCTTCCCAGGTGTGCACCCCCTCCAGAGTATTAACCCAAAATTCTACCATCTTGCGCTGCACAGGGAACTGTATGGCATAAACTCATCAAATTCGCTCCCTTCCTCAATATGTAGAGGAATATGCAACACTCTTTGCCCCCTGAGTTATGATTCCCACACACTTCACTCCAACTCACTGGTTTACATAAAGCAAAAACAAGTTTATTAAAATCTATCTTTTGCACTTAAGTGATTATAAGTGATAGCAAAGAGATCAAAGCAGTTTACCTAGCAAATAAACAAAAAACTCAAACTAAGCTTAATATACTAAATAAATTGGATATGAATAGCAGTTTTTCCACCCTAAAAGATGATACAGGCAGGCTGCCGATTCTTAAGGGGCAAGTTGCACTTATTTTACAGCTTGGAAACCCGAGGTGTTTCATTCACAGGCTAGAAATCCCTTTAGCCTAGGTCCAGCACTTCCCCCAGTTCAGTCTTTGTTCCTCAGGTGTTTCCAGGAGTCTTCTTAGGTGGGGAGTGAAGAACACCAGATGATGTCACTCCCTCCCTTATATAGCTTTTTCATAGGGCGGGAACCCTTTGTGTCCAAGCTTGGTTCCCAGACCAGTCTGTGGAAAAATACTGACATCCCAAGATGGAGTCCAGCATCATGTTTTCATCATCATGTCCTTGTAGCATCATAGCAGCCATTACGTGAAGGCTGTCTGTAACGTTCTCAGGAAGGCTTTCCAGGTGGGAGATCGCTTTTCCTAAGGCCTCTTGTTTTTTCTTAATGGCCCATTGCCCTGAATAGGCCCTTCCCCACCCACGATCTAGACTGTAAGCATCTTGTCTAGTGGATGTTACAGGTAGAGCTGTCTTGTCCATAGGACGGACCAGGGCAACCGCCCCAGGACCTGCGCTTCGGGATGTGGGGTCCTGGGGAGTTAGCGGGGGGCCTGACACCAGCAGCAGTGGGAGCCCAGTGCTGGCCCGCTCCGCCGGCTTTTGGCGTCGCTCGGGAAGGGGGCTTAGAGGAAGAGGAGGAATGGGGGTGGGGCCTGGGCCAGATGGGTGCACGGGGTTGTTCCTGGCCCCACACACCCCCTAGGGATGGCCCTGGTTACAGGTGTACAGTAACTCCTCACTTAACGTTGTAGTTATGTTCCTGAAAAATGCGACTTTAAGCGAAACGATGTTCAGCGAATCCAATTTCCCCATAAGAATTAATGTAAATGGGGGATTAGGTTCCAGGGAATTTTTTTCCCCCCACCAACAAAAAAACTATATTATAGGCACACACAGTATAAGTTTAAAAAAAACAATTTAATACTGTACACAGCAATGATGATTGTGAAGCTTGGTTGAGACGGTGAAGTCAGAGGGTAGAAGAGGGTGGGATATTTCCCAGGGAATGTCTTACTGCTAAATGATGAACTAGCATTCGGCTGAACCCTCAGGGGTTAACACATTAATGCAGCTTAACACTCTACAAGGCAGCAGGAATGGAGGGAGGGGAGACAGCATGGTAGATAGAGGCACACACCCTGTGTGTATGTGAGAGAGAGAGATGTGCATTGCCTCTAAGTACGCTGACACCACTCTAAGTACATTGCCTTTAAAAAGATCAGGAAGTTGAGACAGCAGATGCGACCAGCAAGCTCTCTCTGTCCTGAGCTCTGTCATGTCCCCACCCTGCTCTATATGGAGAAGGGATAAGTGGGGGGCAGGAGTAGGGGGGAGGGGGACACCCTGACATTAATCCCCTTCTTTCCCCCTCCCCTGCACAGCAAGCAGGAGGCTCCTGGGCAGGAGCAGCTCTAAGGCAGAGGGCAGGAGCAGGCTGAGCAGCACATCGCAGTGGTGGGAGGGACAGCTGAACTGCCGGCAGTTGGTAGCCTGCTGGGCGGCTGCTGCTCAGGGAACTTAGGGGAGCAGGGAGCTGATGGGGGGCTGCTGGTCTACCCTGGTTCCAAGCCCCCCACCAGCTAGCTGCAACGGGCTGCTGTTCCTGCAAGCAGTGGACAAAGCAGGCAGCTGCCAAACAACGTTATAAGGGAGCACTGCGCAACTTTAAATGAGCATGTTCCCTAACTGATCAGCAACATAACGAAACAACGTTAATTGGGATGACTTTAAGTGAGGAGTTCTGTAACTACATTTGAAATACAGGTACATAGTCAATATTCATAGCTTCGGATACACAAATGATACATGCATACAAATAGGATAATCATATTCATCACATTATAACTTTTCCAGTGACACCTCACATGACTTACCTTGCATAAAATACATCATAATTATGTCATAATCATATCATAATATCACTGTGAAGAATATGGGGTGCAATGTCACATCCGGACGTGACCCTTCACACCTTGGAAGGAAAAACTTAAATACTGTAAACATACAAAAAGAAGAACAGGAGGACTTGTGGCACCTTAGAGACTAACAAATTTATTAGAGCATAAGCTTTCGTGGACTACAGCCCACTTCTTCGGATGCATATAGAATGGAACATATATTGAGGAGATATATATACACACACATACAGAGAGCATAAACAGGTGGGAGTTGTCTTACCACCTCTGAGAGGCCAATTAATTAAGAGAAAAAAAACTTTTGAAGTGATAATCAAGCTAGCCCAGTACAGACAGACAGTTAGATAACAAGTGTGAGAATACTTACAAGGGGAGATAGATTCAAATGGCTCTATCTCCCCTTGTAAGTATTCTCACACTTGTTATCTAACTGTCTGTCTGTACTGGGCTAGCTTGATTATCACTTCAAAAGTTTTTTTTCTCTTAATTAATTGGCCTCTCAGAGGTGGTAAGACAACTCCCACCTGTTTATGCTCTCTGTATGTGTGTATATATATCTCCTCAATATATGTTCCATTCTATATGCATCCGAAGAAGTGGGCTGTAGTCCACGAAAGCTTATGCTCTAATAAATTTGTTAGTCTCTAAGGTGCCACAAGTCCTCCTGTTCTTCTTTTTGCGGATACAGACTAACACGGCTGCTACTCTGTAAACATACAGTTTTTTAGTTCATTAGACAAGTCTAAGACTTCCAAGCCAGCAATTCAACCAGACTGCCAAAGTAATTTTTCTTTTTCCTTTCAGGAAAACTTCTAGAATTTGCATCTTGTGAGTTTCTTTGGCAATTGGCACCCAGGCAGTGTAACATTCTTTGGTTTATGCTCATTAAACTTCTGGGGAATATTAAATTTTGTTTTAATATACCTCTTTGGGTGAAATGTTTACAGTGGAGATAGTCTGTGGAATGCCTTTTAAACTGATCTTCTGTATTTTCTCCTCAGTTCGGCCCAAAGAGAGCATAATACATGACCCTTATAGTGTAGAGACTCTCTTCTTTGAAGTGCTTACAAAGCTGGTGGAGATGTCAGCTCTGCCGATGAAATCAGAGAGGGAAGTTGTACGGTGAGTGGCAGTGCCAACCCTTTCTTAATAAATGGTACACAAATATAGAGTTAGTATTAACTTAAAACATTCTGATTATCCTGTGCTATGCACTGTCATCTATTTTCTTGTACCAGTGTCAGGATTACTCAATTGGTAACATAGTACAAGCTCACTTCTGCTCCAGGTCTTGGGTTTCAAACCAAGAGATGTGCTCACATTGAAGTGCAGTACTGAGGTTATACTGTTAAAGTAGCTGTTTAGATTAGAGTTCATCCTAGATCCATTTTGTGTTTCTCTAGTGATTCTGCAAGGATTGCTTTAGGCTTTTGGCTACAGTGTTGCATTGGGAGCTCGTGTTCAGCTGATTATCCATTGTGACAAAGTTCCTCCTCTATCTTGGTGGGTCCTGCGCTTATTGGTGGATTTTCTTGCCTCTGAGATTCACCATGTGGGTTGGGAAACAGCCCAGAGACCTTCGCCTCTGGAAGAACCCACAGTCCAGTTCA
This sequence comes from Chrysemys picta bellii, assembly GCF_011386835.1. NCBI lineage: Eukaryota > Metazoa > Chordata > Testudines > Emydidae > Chrysemys > Chrysemys picta. The sequence goes on along the minus strand of NC_088792.1, from coordinate 218,691,973 downwards.
ATTGGGAGGTTTGGGGGGAACCCGGGCCCGCCCTCTACTCCAGGTTCCAGCCCAGGGCCCTGTGGACTGCAGCTGTCTATAGTGCCTCCTGTAACAGCTGCATGACAGCTACAACTCCCTGGGCTACTTCCCCATGGCCTCCTCCAAATATCTTCCTTATTCTCACCACAGGACCTTCCTCCTGGTGTCTGATAACGCTTGTGCTCCTCAGTCCTCCAGCAGCACACTCTCAGCTTCTTGCTCCCAGCTCCTCACACACTCGCCACCACAAACGGAAGTGAGCTCCTTTTAAAACCCAGGTGCCCTGATTAGCCTGCCTTACTTGATTGTAGAAGCTTCTTCTTAATTGGCTCCAGGTGTCCTAATTAGCCTGCCTGCCTTAACTGGTTCTAGCAGGTTCCTGATTACTCTAGTGCAGCCCCTGCTTTGGTCACTCAGGGAACAGAAAACTACTCATCCAGCGACCAGTATATTTGCCCTCTACCAGACTCCTGTACTCCACTGGTCTGGGTCTGTCACACCATCATAACCCTTAAGTCTTTTTCATAGTCTCCCATCCTGTAAGTGTGGTCTATATTCTTTGTTCCTACATGTATAACTTTACATTTGGAACAGAGGGTCCTGTGGCACCTTTAAGACTAACAGAAGTATTGGGAGCATAAGCTTTCGTGGGTAAGAACCTCACTTCTTCATATGCAAGAAGTGAGGTTCTTACCCACGAAAGCTTATGCTCCCAATACTTCTGTTAGTCTTAAAGGTGCCACAGGACCCTCTGTTGCTTTTTACAGATTCAGACTAACACGGCTACCCCTCTGATACTTTACATTTGGCTGTATTAAAGTGCATATTGTTTGTTTGTGTCCAACTTACCAAGTGATCTGTCCTCTTTATTATTTACCACTCCCCCAATCTTTGTGTCATTTTGTTTTCTTTCAGATCATTGATAAAAATATTAAGTAGCATAGGGCCATTAACTGGTTGCTGTGGGACTCAATTCTCCAGGGTGGCGTTCAACTACCATAACCACGTAAATGTACTCTCTCTTCCTGCAGTCCCCTACCCCATTCTCTGCACACCTTCCAACTTCTGAAATAAATGAGGTGGGGATTATAAGATTGTGGGAATTTATTCATCCTCCAAAAGGTTGGAAAAATTGGTATGTGATTGTGTAAATAAAGACTATATCATTATGCATATGCACAAGGGGTTGCACAGGCAACCTTAATTTTGGCATTTACTACCTTTTTGAGTTCTCGACTTTGATAATCTTTTAAAGTAAGATGTGATAATTTTTAAAGTGGCTTTTTGCATGTAATCATCCAGGTTTTTTAAAAAAGCAAACTGAAAAATCAGAAATCCCATCATGTGGCATCATAATGACACCCACATGGGTCACCAGCCGGGTTGGAACTTTTAGATACACTGCACAGACCCCTGCCATGTGAATTAACAGAGTAGCTGATGATAGTAGTAGGTTGTTATCCTCTGCGTGGCGGATAGATGGGAATGGGACACCTAGGCAGTGGATTTCACAGGTATTTGCTGATAGTAGAGGAATGGTGAAACTCAAGGATCTTGGGTTCTGTTCCAGCCTCTGGAGACAAGTGTGCTTTGTTGATCATAGACTCTTCTACCTTCAAGCTTGACCTCTTCTGCCCCGCTTCCTCCAACCTTCTCTGTCCCATTCCTGTCTCTACCCTGCCATTGGCTCCCCATTCAAGTCCCAGGCTCCCCCCCACTCTGTCTCCTTGTCCAGCCATTCTTAGCCTACCTTCACCCCAACCCCACTCCCTGGCTCCCAGATCTAGTCTCCTTGCCCAGCCAGTCCCAATCCCTGCCAGCCTCTAATCCCATGCTCTGCCCTCAGACTCCTTGTCCTAATCTACTCCCCTTATGCTCTCCTGCAATGCCCTCGGTTGGTTCAGCTATTGTTCCCTCTGCATTACAATCAGGTGGCTACTTTTTTCCCTGCTGCCAGGGTGCCAGAAAAGCTCCTTGCATTCAGTTCCTATGTCTGGCCCCATCCCAGCCTGGAGGAACCAATACAGGGAAGTCTGGCTTCATCTCTATAACCAAGGGCTGGGGAGCATGATCTGTTACTCTATGGGGATGGCACATGTGCAGTCCCGGCACATGTTGAAGGTGAGAGGGGATGGTACATTTGCAGTCTGGTCAGCCCTGAGAACTGTCAGAGGCTCAAGGATGCTTGCTCAGTGAGGATGGAATCTGGTCATTTTAGCTGTTAAGCTCTAGCAAGTCTTGCTAGAGCTTAACAGCTAGCATGGGGGAACTGTGATTTTTTTTTTTCCCCCAAAGGGTTATAACTTCATGAAAGTTGGACTGAATTTCATGGGGATGGTGAATAGCACATGCCTGAAACAAAAGCCACCCCCTGCCAAACTTCATGTCCCTGCTCCAAAGTATGGAAGCAGTAGAGCTTTCCAAAGAACAGGTCACCAGATTTTTTTGTAATGTTCAGAAATAATGTATTTTTCCGTAACCTTGTTCTCTGAAACAGATGAATTGTTTTGGCTGAAAATTTCCCCAGAGTCAGCCTGAGTGAGACACTTAACATGGAAATTGTCAGCCTGATCAGTTGAAGTTTGGTAAAGTTATAAGCAACTGAAAACAGGGTCTTACAGTGGGAAGTGTTTGGCAACCTTAATAATAGGTGGGGCTGGTAGCACTCCTATTACACTGCTTTGCAGTTGGAGTACCATAGGCTCAGACTCAGGGACTGGAGCACCCACGGGGAAAAAATGGTGGGTGCTGAGCACCCACCAGCAGCCCCTCTATCAGCTTCCCTCCACCCCCCAGTGCCTCCTGCCCGCGGGTGGGCCCCACGGATCAGCGCCTTCCCCTCCCTCCCAGTGCCTCTCACCCACCTGGACACCTGTTTCACAGTGTGTAGGAGGCTGGAAGGGAGGGGGGAGGAGTGAGTTCCCAGCAAGCTCTGGAGAGGGGGTGGAACTGGGTGGGAAGTGAAAGGGGGGTGAAACGGGTGGGAAGAGGCAGGGCAGGCTGGGGCTTTGGGGGAAGGGGTGCAGTGGGGGTGGGGCCTGGGGCAGAGCTGGAGGTTGAGCAATCCCCAGCACTTTGGAAAGCCCACACTGGTGTGGAGTATAATAGATTTTCCCCAAATGAGTTAAATAGTGTCAGTGGCAGCCATTTTCTAATGGCAGTGAAAACTGCCAATACCTTTTACATGTATTTTTCTTTGGTCCAGGTGTGAAATGACTGATTACTGCATCTAGAAATAGTTGCTGACCCTTATATAGTATCACCACTTGGAGGGGTAGGGCTTTGTGAGGCAGGCTGTGTTCCCTGAGGCAGAACAGAAATGTAACAACTGAGTAGGCAGGCTGCTAATGTTCCCATTGTCAGTTAATTGTTCCCATTCTTAGTCAATTGCCCCAGAAGCCTAAAATGCAAAAAAGCTCTAAGGCTCCTTTACATTGCCAGAGTGGTTTAAATGACAGTAAGGAAATTCCAGCTAGGAAGATCTATGTGCTTTCTCGCTTTATTCTGTGCCAGAGTGTCACAATGGGGTTAGATTACAGCTCAGGATCTATTTTATTTTCCCATTAAAAAAATGCAGGACAATGATTAGCAAAACTATATGACTTACATTCTACTTTACTTTTATTTTAGTATTTGTTGTTCTGTAATTTAATTTAAATGGAAATCCAGGATTATAACTGGAATGCAGGGTATTGGTTATCAAGTATTTGTAACTAAACTTTCATGTGTTTAGGAAATGATGAACAGTTGTGATTTTTGTTTCCTGTATGATAGATTAAATAAATTACCAAAATAAGTGAAACTGGTGTGATTATATTGCATTGTTTTGACAAAATATGCAAAATTTTGCAGAATTTTTAATTTTTTGGTGGAGAATTCCCCCAGCAGTATGAAAAGACTGTAGTTAAAGACCAGTAAGCCTGGGAGTTAGAATGTCTCGATTCTCTTCTTGGTGGTGAGAGATTTCTTTTGGTGGTGTTTTGGGGAGCTTTTTGGCAAGTCTCACTGAGCACAACATTTTCAAGTATGGGTGCCTAATTTTGCTGTCCACGTCTATATTTAAGCCCCTAAATAAGGGGATGTATTTTCAGAGCATTTGGGTCTCATTGACTTCAGTGCCTAAAAAGGTATTTGGAGGCGTAACTTGAGGGACCCATGTTTATTTCACTTTAATGACAAAACTCAAACAATGAGGAATCTAGACTATTTCAGAAAATGAATTAAAAGTAATTTACATTTTTTTCTAAGTTGCTCTGAAAGTGATTGTTTTACAATCATATTTTCATATATTTTACAAAAGTTTCTCTTCCTTGTTATTGTGTGAATGACCGACATAAACAGGCTGACTGACTGACTAATTGTACAAGTGAAACTGTGAATTTTGCCTTGAGCTTGTACACTGCTTAGCAGGATGGAATCCTAATCCTAACACCAGCATCTTGGCACTATCAGTACAAATACAGCTAGAAAGATTCTGTGTAGAGGCAACACAGCATATATCGTTCTAGTGGAGACCTTTCCGTTGTTCATCAGGATGGCCTGGACCTCATGGGAACATGATTTCTCATGAGTTTTTAACCACAAATCATTCATACAGTCAGGTGGAGAGACTCGAGGTTCAGATACCCTGTGGCTCTGCAGCTCTTTTCTCTCTCACTTGCTTCTCTGAGGCCAGTCTCTAGCACAGTGACTTGCTCTTCCAAGTCTGCAACTTCCTACTTTACTACAAGAAGTTTGGTCATCAGATCATCTCTCATGGCCTTAAACTCAGAGATCATCTCCAGAACATCTGTTTTGGTTGCCATTTGAGTTTTGTCAGCCCTGGCATATCTGTCTGATTTGGCTGCAAAATCTTCATGTGGCGTCTGAGAGGTCTCTCCATGCTGTGAGCCAGAAACACTATTTTCAGTGAGGTATCTTTTTAATTTTTTTTTATTTTCTTTGCAAATCCATCCTTGCAACTCTGTGCTTTTCTTTTGTGGAATTTAGTAGGTTTTGGGCATCAGTGGAGGCAGATTCCTTTGCTATCCCCTCAAAGCTCAGGCTACAGGCAGCCATGTTATTCAGGCCTTCTGCTGATCTCAACACAGATATTTTTAATATAATCTTTCTGTTGTTTTCATACAAAACACACCAATAGCCAAAGGAGCCTAAGTGACTTTTGGAAATTAGACCTACGAGCCCAAGTCATTTTGGCACTTTTGAAAAAATTGCCCTTGGTCCATGGTGTGTTCATAATTTCATCCTCAGGGTATAGTAACTGAGTTTTATTTTCCTAGTTATTATGAGATAAAGCAAAGAAACTTCTGGAGGAGCTTTCAGCGGAAGAGTCCCACTGACTACCCGAAGACCTCACCGAATAGAAAATGCAATGGTCTTACTTATTTTTGCCAGGCTTCTCGGCTAATAGGGCTCCCCACCAGCCAACTGTTGACATCTCTACACAGCCTGAGTGATACTGCCAGCTGTAAGAACTATTATATTCTCTTTGTGCATAATCACTTTAATTTAACTCTCCTTAGCTGACCATGTTTTGATATGGAAAATTAGAACACCTTTCTTTTAGGGGCACATATTGTCATTGGTGCACAGTGTGGAAAAAGTAGGTCAGATTGAGAATGAGGCTTGCTAATGGGAGGAAGGAGTATGTAAGGTTTGGAAGTTGGAGTACTTGTCAGTGCTGGCGGCAAGGGAAAGGGGATTTGGAAGTGCTTGACATTGCAGGAGGATTTGCAGACATGCCATCTCTCACGAATTTATCATGAGAGATGTGATTTCTAAGTAAAATTAAGCCTCACTCATGATCTCACAATAGAACTCTCAAATCTCAGGATTTTGTGCAGTGGAGCTCTGGCTGTCAGCCCCAGGTGACAGGGCTCTGGCTGTCAGCCTGGGACGTGGCCTGGGGAGGGTGAAGAACCCTAAGAGGAGCAGAGGTGAGGCTGGGAGGGCTGAACTATGGCTTGGGGGCTGCAGGGGGGCTGAAGTGAGTATGGTGGGAGCTGATGGGGGGGCTGTATTGATGGTGATGGTGGGTTCTAAGCAGATGGAGTGACTGCCGAGAGGGTGAGCTGTGGGCAGTGGGGTTTGATGGGGTTGTGGGGGCTGAACTGATGGGGTAGTGATGATGGGGGCTGAATTGAGGGAGGTTGGGTGGGGAACATAACTGATGGCGGACTGGGGGACAGAATTAATTGCTGGGTAGGAGACAGGCAGATGTGGGGGTGAGAGCACCTGCAGCAGGGGCCAAAATCATGTTATCCAGTACATGTGGGAGAGCAGGCAACACTAATTGTCACATGCACACACCCTGGGGATGGACGGGGTGTGGTTCAAAAATCAAGAGACTGGCCTAAAAAACACAATATAATGTTGTTGTTTTTCTTTAAAGTCATGATTTTTCGGGCCAATCTCATGGTTTTGGGGGGTCTGACTCATGATTTTTGATCTCTTGAAGTTGGCGATACTGGATTTGGCAAATGGAAAAGTGAGGTCAAATTTAGAGTGCTTATCACCTTGAGGGTGCCTGCTTGTGACTTTTCCTCCTGTTCCCTGACTCCCCAGTGGTCTTCCAGTTCCCTCCTCCTCCACCCCTGGGCTTTCAGAGATTTCCTTCCCCTTCTTTTTTCTCCTAACATTTTTCCTAAGTCAGTTTCCTTTGATTTATATTCATTTTATTAAAAAACAGGAGTACTTGTGGGACCTTAGAGACTATTGTACAGTTTTCTGACTGCCTGGGTGGCAGGGAGGGAAGTGGATATGCTTTAAATCTAAAACTATTATTATTACCATATTATCTTAAGTATGAACTTGGGCCTAGTTGTGTCTCGGCTGGGCACTTCTCAGTTAAATCATTTGGTGCTTTGTATGTAGTTCAGACTCTGGCAGATTGTCTGGCACCAAGATTCTGAGGTTCCCAAATTCCACTGCATGGCAGAGTATAGAAAAGTGTAATAGAGAAAGGGTTGGGTGCAATGCTTCTTACTGTGGATGTGTGACAAGAAAAGGAGAAAGGGATGGATTTGTGTTGTTTAAACTGTAGCCCTTGCTTGTCTGAAGAGAAGAGCAATGATTGTGATGGAACTCAACTGGAACAAAGGAGCTCTGATACTGCAAACCATGTTATAGAGAACCTGGTGATGGGTGGGGTGCTCTTATTGGAGGCCAGAAATAGGTTTGCAGACTGTCCTGACCCCTCCAATCCCATTGTCACAATAATGTCATAAAAATGTAGGACTGGAAGGCACATCTAGTCCAGTTCCCTGCACTGAGGCAGAACTAAGTATTATCTAGACCATCCCAGTCAGATGTTTGACTAACCTGCTCTTAAAAACCTCCAATGACAGGAATTCCACAACCTAGGTAATTTGTTCCAGTTTTTAACTACACTTAGAGGTAAGAAGTTTTTCTTAATTTCTAACCTAAATTTCCCTTTCTGTGGATGGTTATGTTCATAACCATCTCACAATAGGACACATGCAGCCATATATTACACGTGTATTTCAGATTTCCAGTCAAACCTTTGTGTCTTGCTAATTCCTTTCGTATTTTTTCCCTTTTGCTAGTGTCTGATAGCCCTTATGCCACAATACCACGCTCGTTACGAACCTGCCAGGACAGGAGAGTGAGATTGAAGCCTCTGAGACACAGACCTATGTTGGGGGAAAAGAGCAATAAGGAGTCCAACCCTAATTCTGAGGACAGACAGGTGAGAATAGGGACTTCTCTCTGGGAAAACTACTGTAAAACTTCACAGCTGTCTTGATGGTAAAACTAGGCTGGTCAAAGCACTGAAGAATATACTGTCTGTAGGGTACAATCCTTCAGCCTCAATGAGTGTAAGGCCCCCTACGATATCATGCCATGAATTTTATGTCTCGTGGGAAGTGGATGAGTTGAGTTTTATTTACGTATTTGGTTCTACAGAATTTAGGGGTAATTTCAGAGTACTACAATAGAATAAAGATAATCCCACTTATAAGGAGAAAATATATTTATTTGGACTCTAACCAGCTATCCTTCAAAGACTGGAGTTCAGTTAGTATTCTGAATATTGGAGAGGCAGTGGGAAAAGAGGGGGAATATATGGAATGTCCCTACATGTGAGTGGTCATTCTGCCCTAAAGAATCTCAGTCAAATAAGAAAGGAAACTGAAACAAGAAGTGTTTTCTTTAGGGCATACAATAAATATAGTCCTAAAGTTCCCCCTTTCCAGGGTCAAAGAAACAATGGAGTTCCCCGATTCCTTTTGTCTGAGGATTAAGCAAAACTCCTTGATTCCCTCTTTCTTCTGGGTCAAAGCAAACAAATAAAATCACCTAAACTCTTTCCCACATCTGCATTCCTCCTTTATTCAGGACAGAAACAAAATTCCCAAGTTTCCCTTTTGGGGAGGGAGTGAGGCGGGGAGGGTTAAACAAACAAACTCACAGCTATTTGGCTCTCCAGCTACGGACTGCTTCTTTCTCCCTGTACATGTTAAGTGAACACACAGTTCACCATAGTGTTTACATAAATAATTAATTATAGACACTTTGAATTAGCAAATACCTGTCCAAGTGCTTAAGGTTTATCCTGGACAATCCCAAATGTGTAAACAGAGGATAGATGGCACTGAAAACAAGGAGGTGGGGGAGTGAAGCAGCGAAGGAGCTGGAGATTTGATTTTTGTGCACATCAGCCTAACGTGTCATGCATAGTGGGCTGGCAAAGTTCCCATTCCCATACAAACTCTGAATGAGAAATAAGTAAAAATCCAGGACCCCATTCCACAATATGCACCCCTCCATCCTTGCTTCATCCCATCACCGCCTCTTTGTCTGTTTTAGTGTCCCATTTATCTTGATGGCAAAGAAAGGCTAATGATCTAATATATATCAGTATGAGATTAGAATCTGAAGTAACGAAATTGATGTAAAGAGTTATTCTTTTTACACCAATGTGAGAATAGTCACGCCCTATAATTGTAAGCAAAAGGGAGGGAAATCCTCCTTTCTGAAACTGACCTCTGACTCTTTTTTTTCCAGAGACCTGGAACAGCAAATCAGTGAGCAGAACTGCATGTGCAAGCTCACCCAGTTCTGAATGTATGAATTCTTTCTTCATTTTCGATAATGAATACTCTGAAACTCTAGCCAAAAACTATCCAAGCTCAATACTATACAACAAGAAAGGCATATGTAACAAATGTAATTCTGATTCATCCACTACTTTATGATTCAGTATATTTCTATAACACTTACTCCTGCAGCTGGGCAGTGGGGCGGTAGGGTGTGTGTGTGTGTGTCTGGGCTGTGGGGAAGTGGGGGGCGGCGCAGCTGGCCCCTTGGGGGAAGGGTGCAAGTGTCAGGGCCTTGGGGGCACTCTGCGGGCTGGGCTCTGGGGGAAAGTGTGCAAGTGTCTGGGCTGGCGAGGGGTGCGCAGCTGGGCTGCGAGGGTTGGGGACAAGTGTCTGGATTGGGGACACCCTGCAGCTGGGCTCTTGGGGGTAGGGTGTAGTATCTGGCTCCCTGGCTGGGCTCTGCGGGGGTGGGTGGAGGTAGCAGAGATACAGGCACTGGATTGTCATATGGGTTTCTTTAACTCTCTTCTGCTGGGTGAATTTTTTTTGTCTGTATTGTTACAGACATAGTTGCTGACAGGTATGTTGAAATAAATGACCAAAATGATTGAAACTGGTATGATTATATAGTGTTATTTTGAGAAATAAAATATGCAGAATTTTTAATTTTTTGGTGCAGAATTCCCCCAGAAGTGAACACCAGTAATACTTGACCAGGAATTTCTAATACTAATATATTGCCAAATAATATGACAAATTACCATCCTGTTTCCCATATTACCAGCACCCTTCATCAGGGGCGGCTCTATGTATTTCGCTGCCCCAAGCACAGCAGTGAGGCAGCCTTCGGCGGCATGCCTGTGGGAGGTCCACTGGTAACGCGGATTCGGCAGCATGCCTGCGGGAGGTCCACCGGTCCCACGCCTTCGGCGTACCCGCTGCCGAATTGCTGCCGAAGCCACGGGACCGGCGGACCTCCCGCAGGCATGCTGCCAAAGGCAGCTTGACTGCCGCCCTCATACTGACTGTCAGGCCGCCCCCCTGCGGCTTGCCGCCCCAGGCACGCGCTTGGAGCGCTGGTGCCTGGAGCCGCCTCTGCCCTTCATTGTCCAAGTAGAACATATTTAAACAAGTGTCCAGGAGTGCAATATGAAAATGAAATATTTGCTACATGAGGTTTCATCAGTAAATAGGACTACAAAAATCTTTTCAAGATGAACTGCAATTATCTTGGGTTATGCAAGAGATTGATACTTCAGGCTTGAGGAATCTTTGAGTTCTAGTTTGAAGAGATTGGTATGTTGATATGACAGAAATTACTTCTAAAGAGCACAATATTTAGAAGATGACTGACAACATTGATGAATGTAATATATGAGATAGGGTTACCATATTCAAACATTTAAAAAAGAGGACACTCCACGGGGACCCAGTCCCGCCCCCGGCCCCACCCCAACTCCGCCCCTTCCCCGCCCCCATTCCAACCCCTTCCCCAAAGTCCCTGCCCCAACTCTGCCCCCTCCTCTGAGCACCCCGCATTCCCCCTCCTCCCTCCTGCTCTGATCTTGGTTGGGGGTGGCTAAGTGCTTCCCTGCTCGCTCTGCACCCCCCCTGCCCCTGCAGCTTCTGGGCCCCCTACTCCCCACTGGCCCTGCAGCCCCTGCACCCCCCTGCCCCTGCAGCCTCTATGCCCCTGCCTGCCCTGCTCCTCCTCGGCCTGCAGCCTCTGCACCCCACCGCCTGCCCTGCGTGCCCTGCTCCTCCTCGCCCTGCAGCCCCTGCGCCCCCCTGCCCTCGCGTGCCCTGCTCCTCCTCACCCTGCAGCCTCTGCACCCTCCTGCCCGCCCCTGCCCCTGCAGCCTCTGTGCCCCCTGCAGCCCCTGCACCCCCCGCCCCTGCAGCCTCTGCGCCCCCTGCCTGCCCTGCCCCTGTGCCCCCCTGCCCCTGCCTGCCCTGCTCCTCCTCTCCCTGCAGCCTCTGCACCCCCCACCCCCATCTGCCCTGCTCCCCCGCTCACCCAGCAGCCTCTGCCTGGCGGGGGCTTCGGATGCTCAGCGGCGACCGGGTCAGCGTGGGTCCCTGCAGCCCTGGCAAACGCCGCACTCCCTGCCCCACGTCGCAGCCTCCTTCCTGCCGCATGGGGTGACGGGGCCTCAGGAAGGGTCCCTGAGTGGCCGGGGAGTCCCCGCCCATGAGGGAAGCCCGAGCCGCTGGCTGGGCCCAGCCTCCCCGTGGTCCAGCAGGCTCGGCTGGGGCGCGCAGTCCACCCAGCCTCCGAGAGCAGCAGCGGCCCCTTCGCCGCCTTCTATGGCTGCGCCCCCTCCTTCCCCTGCCCGAGCTCGCTACAATGTAGCCGCGTGGCTGGGCTGCGCTGCGGACCACCCGCTACACCGGCGGATCGGGCTGGGGCCGGGCGGACCCTGGCTTATGCTGCCTCCCTATTTCCCTGGACATGTCCGGCTTTTTGGAAATTTCCCCCGGACGGGGATTTGAGTACCAAAAAGCTTGACATGTCCAGGGAAATCCGGACGTATGGTAACCCTAATATGAGAGGAATTTGTTTCATCTAAAGGAAAACATAGATATACAAGAAGCCACATGATTTCTAAGGAGAATAGATGTGGAAGAGTTCAGGATTTAGTTTTTGTAAATCTTTTTACTTGCCTGTAGCTTTTGAAATGTTGATGTATAATTTTGTATAGTTTTAAATCCCATGAAGACATAATACAAATACAAATAGTTCAGTACATTTGTTGTATTTTTAAGTCCAAGTGTAATGTGAACACTTGTCCAAAAATCACTACACAAATGGTAATAATGACACCTTTGTTGGCAGTCTCAGCAGGGAGACTAAGGACTGAATGGGGTTGGGAGACTTAACTACCCTTTCACCCCAGAGGTGGTCTCAAGGCTAGGGGTGAGTCAGATTGGTGGGACAACATGAAGAAGCATGCACTGTCCATGATGTACTTGTTCTGTGGAAAGATAGGGATTTATTCCTTGTATGCACTATTTCATGTTATTGCACCCTACACACTTGCTATAGTGAAATAAGTTATTTGTTACACCCATTTTTCACTGCTGGCCAGGTTGATAATATATTTGGAAAGTGTGTATTGAAGTGACTAATAATTTAACTACTTCCCTTGTTTGTTAAATAGTCATAATTCCTTTTCTTTCTGCATTGAATAGAGTATTTTTACTTTAAAAATCAATACAGTATTTTTAAAAAGGGGAACATGAAAAAGTACAGAAAAATAGAAGTAGAGATGAATGGGAATATACTCGTAGAAGATTCTCCAATAACCACAGTGGCCTCAATTCTTGGGTTCAGCCAAGCTGTGGGAAGTGCAGGACCCAAGGGAAAAACGAAGGTACCTTTTGCAGCTCTCAGTTTTGGGACTGGCTGGGAGCTGATTTTACCTTTTGTTTAATGTACACCTTACTTCCCACAGCCCCAAACGGTCACTGAAGATCTCAGGGGCAGTACAGCCATGCTGTTTTCCCCCAGCTACACCTACCACAATAGTGGCTGTGTGAAGGGTATTAGAGCGATTTGGCTGGCTTGTTGCTATCCAGGGATTCCTGTTATACTGGGGAAAAATTCTGTGTAGCCTGTTAATTACTTTTAATTCAAATCTGTTGAGATACTTATATAATTTTTTTTAAGAGCCACATGATACAGCTTAAGTGTGATAACTGTTCGGTTGTGCAGATGAGTCTACACGTCGTTTGGCTACGCAGACCTGTTTTGAAAAGGTGTGTGATCCAGTTACAGCTGAGTTGGCTAATTTGTAACCAGTCAAACACTGAGCTCTTGACTCCTATTTTACTCCAGCAAAACTCGTCTTAATAAAATCCAAATTGTTTTTGCTTGCTTGTAAAGATCTGAGGAATTGTCCTAAAATAAACAATTTCTGCAGTCTCTTGTAAAGACTATGGGTTTTAGTCCGACTAATAATCTGGTAACAATTTGAGCTCCGTATTGTTATTCTTGGCTGCAAAGCAGAATGTTCCTTCCGAAATAACTTGTGCTGGAAACCCAGGCTTTATGGTGCCTGAGAAGATTACAGTGTCATTTCCCCTGAATCATTTGGGCAACAGAGGAGCTAGAAAACAGTGACTCACACATAGCTGAATCCTTTTCTCTGTAAGGGGAATTAGCTCAAATGGTAGAGCGCTCGCTTAGCATGCGAGAGGTAGCGGGATCGATGCCCGCATTCTCCAGAAAGTTTTTTTTTTAAATCAGAGAACATTTATTTCCAAGTGACCCGTTTTTTCAATTGTGAAGAATATGCATATTTTAAGTTATTTCTTGAGGCTTTCTAATTTTAGAAAGCGATTTTTGGGGGCGTTTTGTTTTGTGGGAAGGTTGGTGTGTGATCTGTTTGCTTGAAGATTATCACAGCTGCATGCACAGAAGAGAGAGGTAATTCTTGACAGCTGAAAAAAATGAAACAAAAGGACTGCAAGAGGGTTGCCACTTGTTGCTTGTGATTTTTGTCTTTGATATTTCACCCCTCTAATCACTTGTCCTTATTTTCTTTTTAAATTCTAGGTGCATCCTGCTCTTAACATTTTTGTAAGGGGTCAAAATAAATGTACATATTAAATGAATCCACCACATTTTAATAAAGGGATGTTCGCAATATGCTTGAATGATATTTTGTAACTCTTTATTGAAGATAAACATAATTTTGACAGCACAAATTATTTTCTTTCATAAGTATTGAAAGAATGTGCACAATGCAAAGGATAAGGCGATTCAACAGAGGTTGCATTATAGCAGGTATAAATATAATTTTTGTAAAAGCTATGTCAGGGATGATTTTTTAATCAGGACAGCTCATTTGCGAATATGGTTAGGGCAGAGGGTTATGTCATGTGTCTGTTCTTATAGCATGGAAAAGCAAGGTGACCAAGAGGCGTGTGGCAATTCCAAGAGAAATTGGTGTCCATAAAAACACCTTTACATTATATTAAAGAGGCAGAATGAGTGAGGTAATCTCTTACTGTGCCATCTTTTGGTGAAAGAGACAAGCTTTTGAGCTTACATAGACCTGTTCTTCAGATCTGGGAAAGGTACTGAATGTTACAGCGAACTATGAGGTGGAACAGATTAGCATTATCTAACATTATTTTACTCTTCTATAAACTATGTGTTCAGTTGTCATGGAATGTGAGCATTTTCATATCTAGTACTGAGACCTCATGTTCATCTGATTATCCACCACAATCTCTAATCCTTTTCAGAGTCTCTGCTTCCCAGGATAGTCTCTCCCATCCTATAAGTATGGCCTACATCCTTTGTTCCTATATTTACATTTAGCTGTATTAAAATGCATATTGTTTATTTGTGCCCAATTTACCAATCAGTCCGTTATGCTCACAATCCACTGACCTGTCCTCTTCATTATTAAACACTCCCCCAGTTTTTGTCTCATCTGTAAACTTTCAGTAATGATTTTATTTTCTTCCAGGTCATTGATAAAATTTTGAAATAGCGTAGGTCCAGGAATTGATCCCTGCAGGATCCCACTGGAAACATACCTGCTCAATGATATCTCATTTACAATTACATGTTGAGACCTATCAGTTAGCAAATACATTAACTGTGTGCTCGTAGTATTCTCTATCTTAAATATATAGAATGTCTTTTGAAACTGGCATGATTTTTCACAAATGGAAGAAACTTTTCTTGTGCCACCACTGTAATTGACTTGTTAATTCCAAAAAGAGAGAACCTCTTGTGGTCTTGTGATATTAGTGGCTGGGGAAACTGACAGAGAGTGGTTGCAGATTTTGCTGCTATTGATCAAAGAATATTAACCCAGTGACAGTAGCTGTTACATTGTGTTTTATTCTGAGAATAAGATGCATGTTGGTAAACCTCAGTGCTCAAGAGACAAGTTAAAGCAATGCTGTGAAGATTCCTAGGGGCAAAATATAGCCTGCAATGGGAGTAATCAGATGTGCTTGCTTTTAAACAACAGAACACTTCAGTTTGAATGTGGAAAAACTAATTGAACAAACAAAAGGATGAGAGCAGGTGAAGATCACGGTTGGTCAGATTGATGACACAGCCTCTCAGAGGTGACACAAACATTCTACTCTTTGAAAGAATTGTACTTCCTGAGTAGGCTGAACTGTCTGAGAGTCCTTGCTAGTGCTAAATGGGTATGATGAATCGTGAGACACTATTTTATTCTCTGATTGGAGAGCTTGCAGTATTTGAGAACTGCTCAAAAACATTTTCTGAACAGCCTACTCCAGGGAACACACAGAGGGGGAATTAGCTCAAATGGTAGAGCGCTCGCTTAGCATGTGAGAGGTAGCGGGATCGATGCCCGCATTCTCCACTAAAAATTTTTTTTTGGCTGTGTAGGGGCAGGGAGCAAATAGCAAATAAACCTTTTTTCTTTACCCTTCTGTATTCTTCTATGTGATTTTTTTTTTGTTTTAATTTACATTTCTTGTTTCTCAGACTTGTATGTGCAACAAACAGAAGAAAATTCAATTAATATTTATTTAGCTGAAGAAGGCTCATACACAAAGCTATTAAAACACAATTAATTACTTGATTTTTGTTATTGGAAAATCAATTAATACAAAATGATTTGTCCCATTGATTATTTAATAAAATAACTAAAACTTAATCAGAACTCTTTAATGATTACAGATATCCTGAAAACCTTCTTTTCTGCTGTTCTCTCCTTTCCCCCATGGCTTAATTCCAAAATGAAATACTGAACACTGCAGTTGTAAAGAAATAAGTGAATAATAGTAAAAGCCTTTACTGTCTACTGTTGGAAGCTAGATAAAAGGTACTTTTTTTTCTTTTGTGAGTAGAAAGACCAACACTACAGCAATAACACTGAAGTTATTACAGTTGAAATATGAACTGTTACAGTAGAATATCATACACTGGAAAAGCACAGAGTTTTCTGGTTACAAACAGCTTTGGAATAGTTCTGAGAAGAGGGGGAATGAGCTCAAATCTTTGCTTAGCATGTGGGAGGAAGTGGGATTGATGCTCATGTTTTCCAGTATGCATTTTGACTGGATTATTTATTCCAAAACTGAAAATCAGTAAAACAATATAAATGCTTTTAATATAAGCTTTATTCAAAGCAAAAACTTTCCTTTTTGATAATGACGTAGTCACATGGAACAAGCAGAATTTCTATATTTCTTCCAGGAACAAATACATATCCTTGGTATACCCTATTAAGACTAAATCATTAACTTGGTGTGGCGAGCTCAGATAGCAACTGCCCAGCTGAGCAGGCCGGCTCCACACAGCAAACTCGCTTCTATCTGGAGTACACGGGAGATGGTAGAACTTCTGGGTCTGTGAGGAAAGGAGGCTGTGCTGTCATGGTTCCACTCCAGCCATAGGAACTTGCTTGGGGCATGGAGAAGGGCCACGATAGGGACATGCATCTGTGCCATGTAAAAATGAAAGAGCTGCCAAGGCCTCACAGCCCTGCCATATTCTGCCCCAGAAAAGGGCAGTTGAGAAGTCCTCCAAGCTGCCTAGAGCAGCTGTGTGGGAAGCAGCCAATCAGCAAAGAGGCTACAGGGAAAAGCCAATCAGGACCCATCAGACTTGTATAAAAGGAGCTGCAGGGTTAGCAGGAATTCAGTCTGTTGCTGGCAGGCAGTGGGGGAAATGAGTGGTTGACTTAAAGGGTGTGGGGGAGCTTGAGCATGGCTCCTGGCTGGCTGCTGGAACTAAGCATGTGGTTACTGGCAGGGAACGGGGGAGTGAGGAAGGAGCTTCTGGCTAGTTGCCTGGACTCAACTAAGACAGGCTATGGGGAAGTGACCCAGAGAAATGTAGAGCAGTGATTAGTAAAGGGATGCAGCATAAGGCTGCAATACTTAAAGGGTCACTGTGTTGGGACCTGGAGCAGTGGGTGGGATTGGGTCCCCCTGCCAACTACAGGGTGGAAGTGGCTATGCCCTGAGGAAGAGAATTAGAACTGTGGCACCCCAGAAAAGGGGTTGCACTACTGGAACTAAGGGGGGAGCTATGATCAGCGAACTGAGTTCAAGAGGAGTGGTTCAGCTGGGGTCACTGAGGACTCAAAGGCAAAGAGGCTCCAGGGAGGAGGGTATGGGGGAGCTGCTCCACTCTGTCGTGGTCCTTTCCTCCACAACTCAGAGCAAGAACCTTTGCAGGACTGAGCCCAGGAAGGGCTACAGAGAAGGACATACCCAACTGAGAGTGCCATGAGTGGGCACTGTTGGGCTGTTTTAGAAGACTGAGCCCAGGGAGGGCAGCAGAACATTCTGGATTGCGTACCCTGGAAGGGGTTTTTGTTTTGCACATGGACAGAGAGTGACTTGGCCAGAGGTCTGAGTCACCAAAGACCAATCTGACAAGTGCTCAGAGACCCCAAACAGCATAAGGGGCTACATTGTGCTGGCCATACAAACATCTACCGAAGGAAAATGCAGGGCCTGGTATGATAGTCTTACAGTCTGTGTGATTATAAGCATTCCTTTTGTGTTAGGTGAATCAAGCTAGCAACAGGCTGTGGTATAGTTATATCTTACTCCATATAGTTCTGTAAAGTGATAATCCTTAACGAGAGCTGGTGAGCACCTCCATATTTACAGCAGTTTGTACTATGGGTGAATACATTATTTCTTTAATCATAAGCAAACCACTCATGTGTTATGAACCAGTTCTATTTTAGGATGACTTATCTGTGTGGTCTTTACTCTTTCAAAGTCAGAAACATCTGCAAAATGTTTTTTTAATTGATGCTGCTGTATACAGGTGACAAACCCCTTGAATTACCAGGCACCATGGCAGCTGTGGGATTATGAAAACACCTATTTTGACTGACTACCTGAAAAGATAAGAAAGCAAAAATACTGCGGGATGTATGATCAAATCTTCCTGCACAGCTACTTTGTACGCTGTGCCTCTTTTCAGCACTAACCTTAAGTGTCACAGGGCTGTCTGAGAAGTTAATGTGGAATCCCACATAGAATATCAGGGTTGAAAGGGACCTCTGGAGGTCATCTAATCCAATCCCCTGCTCAAAGCAGGACCAATCCCCAGTGAAATCAACCATGCAGCTGGGGCTTTGTGAAGATGGCTGGCCTAGAATATTAATCTTTATATTAGTTTTGTTATGGGGGATACGGGGAATAAGGCACTTGGCTCTCACTTAAGATCTAATCCTGTTACTAGGGAAGTCAGTAACAAAACTCCCATTGTCTTCAGTAGTGCAGGAGCAAGTCAGTGCCCATTGTAGATCTAATATAGTTGTACATTGAAATGAATAGTACAGGCATCAAAATTAGAAACTAGCAATGAAGTGAAATGACATTTTCCCCCCTAAACTGCTTTGTTATTCCATCCCTCCTGACTTTATTGAACTAATCTTATGACATAATACTTATTTCCATTAGTTCCCCATTTATCCCCTTTTGTGAAAGCATTCCATGCCAGGAGAGTAGAAATTTCTGCTGTCCCATTCCACTTTAACTGCAGCTTTTCTCCCTTTTAGCACCAAGGCAATGTAATTCCCAATGCTATGTCCTCTAATGGAGATGTGGAAAGTATCTTTAACATTTGTCTTATATCCTCTTTGCTACTTTATGCATAAAGGAGCCTGTATACGGTTTTCTTGCTTATTATTGATATTAGGAATGTTAGATCTTGGACAGACAAGAGACTGCCCTCTCATTGCTGTGCATTCCCTTCCCCATTTACAGCTAGGTTTAATCACCTATATGGAAGGGTAGCTAAACACATCTTAATAAACTGAGGTGAACATTGGATTAATTGAAAACAACACTATTCCTTTATGGAGACTTCACATGAACAGAAATTCCCAGCATCCTCTCTGATCGAGACCACTACCTGATGCTTAAAGGAAAAGAGCAGGAAAACATGTTGTGGACAACATGAAATAAATATAAGTTTATTCTTAACGCTTATGAACCACAGGTTGGTTTGTGGTCTAAAGAATAAAGTTTAACATCTTTGTCTCTCTCCCCCGCCCCCCCTTTTAAAATATTTTATTCATATTAGTATCTTATCCTAGTAAGCTCTTGGCCTCTGCCATAATAATAATATATTCTTCTTCGAGTGCTTGCTCATATCCATTCCATTAGGTGTGTGCGCGCCGCGTGCACGATCGTCGGAAGATTTTTACCCTAGCAACACCGGCGGGTCGGCTGTGGAGCCCCCTAGAGTGGCGCCTTCATGGCGCTGAATATATACCCCAGCCGACCCGGCGCCCCCTCAGTTCCTTCTTACCGCCCCTGACGGTCGTTGGAACTGTGGAGCGCTGCTTAGCTGTTCTCCACTTTCCCTAGCTTATCTTGTTGTATCATAGTTGTAGTTATAGTTATAGTTCTAGAGTTTGTTGTAAATTAGTTAAGTAGTTTTAAAGTTGTTCTAAGTAGTCCAGGGGATTAAGGGGGTCGTCTCCCCCCTTTCTCCCCCGGCCGCGGGGCCGGGCTCATGCCCAACGCTCCCGGCTTCAAGCTGTGCGCCTCCTGCGCTAAACCTATGCCCACGAGCGACCCGCACGACTCCTGTCTGAAGTGCCTGGGAGAGTCACACCAGACAGATAAGTGTAAAATCTGTAAGGCCTTCCGACCGAGGACCAAGAAGGAGCGGGACTTTCGGCTCCGGCAACTCCTGATGGAGGCGGCACTTAGCCCGGACACTCCATCTACAAGTCAGGCCCCGGCACCTAGCGCCTCGGTGCGCAGTGCCCCGGCGGCACCGGCCATGACGACCACGCGAGTGGCGTCAGATGAGCCTTCCCGGCACCGGACCTCGTCGGCACCGCAAGCACAGCAAGTGCCTCGGCGCCGGTCATTATCCCCAGGGCATAAGAAAGCCCATAAGACGGGGACCTCCGTGCCGAAGACGCTGGCTCCCCCAGTGCCGGGGGTAGAGCCGCGTACGCCGGTGGAGCACCGGAAACAGGTGCCTCCAGCACCGTCGACTCCGGCGCCGAGGCCGTTGAGTCCGGTGCAGACGGCGTCTCCACCGAGACCGGCGGTGATACAGTGCCTCCCGTCGACGCCAGAGACCTTCGCGGCGGCGAGAGACTTAATAGCTCTCACGGAGCCGGCACCGCCTCAACCACCGGCACCGACGGCACCGTTGCCTCGCCCGGTCCAGTCGAGGGGGAAACCTGCCTTGATGCGCCCTCCATCGCAAGGGCTGGAACCTCGGCACCGATCCAGGTCCCGAAGCAGGTCCCCACGCCGCTCGCAGTCCCGGCACCGAATATCGTCTCGGCACCGGTCGTACTCGCGGCCAAGATCTTCTTCGCGGCACCGCTCTTCGTCTCGGCACCGATATGATCGTCGGCACCGATCAACGTCGAGACGTAGCTCTCGGCACCGCTACGGTCGACGCTCGACGTCGAGGGGTCGCTCCCGGCACCGGGCATACTCCAGGTCCTCGTCGAGGTCCAGATCCGACTCCCGGCACCGACGAGGTCATCGGCACCGGTCGCGGTCCCGGCACCGATCGCCGGCACCGCGCAGAGATAGATCATCTCCGGACCGGCACCGTGCGGCACCGCAGCCCACCGGGATGGTTTCATCTCTCTCGGCACCGCCATGGCCGTCAAGATCGGCGTCTCGTTCCTCGGAGGACCTGTCGAGATCGGCATACCCCCCTCAAGGGCACGCCGAGGAACAAAATTTCGGCCACTGGCAAGAGATGGCAGAGGACCACTCTCATGGACCATCTCACTGGTCGTTTTGGACCCCGTGGGCGTACCACCAAGAGCAAGGGGCTCCAATACCATCGACCTCTCGCTCGGGTCACTCGGTCAGAAGGGCCCCAGAATCCACCATCTCTCGGCCTCCGCCAGGAGGCATGGAGGCTTCCGTGTCCACGCCACCCGACACCAGGGACCCAAGTGCAGGTGATGCTCCGGCCCAAGAGCAGGGGGATCAGGACCCCCCCTTGGATCCGGTACCGCCGGAGGCATCCTCTTCCTCCTCTCCGGATGAGGCAGTGGCGGGCACTTCATGTACGGGTCCCCCTCCGATAGATCTTCGGGCTCACCAGGATCTCCTGCGTAGGATGGCCCGTAATATGGACCTGCAGGCGGAGGAGATAGTGGAGGTGCACGACCCGATCGTGAATATCCTTGGAGCGGATGCCCCTTCGAGGGTGGCGTTACCCCTGATCCGCACGATCCAAACGAATGCGGATACGATATGGCAAACTCCTGCCTCTATTCCACCCACAGCGAGAGGGGTGGAAAGGAAATACTTTGTCCCGTCTAAGGACTATGGGTACTTGTATACCCACCCCCAACCGTGTTCACTGGTGGTGGAATCAGTGAATGCACGAGAGCGCCACGGCCAGCAGGCTGCAGCGCCTAAATCAAAAGAGGCTAAGCGGCTCGATCTGTTTGGCCGTAAGGTTTACTCCGCCGGAGGGCTACAACTTAGAGCGGCGAACCAACAGGCGCTACTGAGCCGCTACAATTTCAACTCCTGGAACTCTATGGGGAAGTTTAAGGAGTTGATTCCCCAAGAGTCCAGGGAAGAGTTTGGAGCCATGGTAGAGGAGGGTAAGAAGGTGGCTCGGACCTCCTTGCAGGCCTCCTTGGACATTGCAGACTCAGCTGCGAGAACCCTGGCTTCGGGTATCGCTATGCGTAGGATCTCCTGGCTTCAGGTTTCGGGTTTGCCTCCGGAGCTGCAGCAAACCCTACAAGATCTGCCTTTTGAGGGTCATGGATTGTTCTCAGATAAGACGGACTCTCGCCTGCAGAGCCTCAAGGACTCGAGAACAATCATGCGCTCCCTCGGGATGCATGTTGTGGGCCCTCAGCGCAGGCCATTTAGGCCGCAGCCTCAGCGCTTCTACCCCCCCCCGCCTCGTCAGAGACAGGACTCGGCCCGGAGGCGAGGGCGAGGTGGTAGAAGAAGGTGGACCGGCCCTCAACCTGGTCAGAACCAGGGGCCACCTAGACCACCTTCCGGCCCCAGGCAGAACTTTTGAAGGTGCGGTCGAGGACGGCGCCCCAGTCATCTCCCAGGATCCAGCCCCCTCCTTTCGGGATCGCCTCTCCCACTTCCACCGTGCTTGGTCCCTTATAACTTCGGACCGTTGGGTCCTCCGCACGGTGGAGAGGGGATACGCTATCCAGTTTTCTTCTTCTTTTCCCCCCTCCTCCCCCCCTTCCCCGTCCCTCTTCAGGGACCCTTCTCACGAGCAACTTCTCTTACAGGAAGTTTCTACGCTCCTCGCTATGGGGGCCATAGAGGAGGTTCCAGTGGAATTAAGGGGCAGGGGATTCTATTCCCGTTACTTCCTCATTCCCAAGTCCAAAGGAGGTCTGCGACCCATCTTGGACTTGCGCGGACTCAACAAATTCGTAGTAAAGTTGAAGTTCCGCATGGTCTCTCTGGGGACCATTATCCCTTCCCTCGATCCTGGAGACTGGTTCGCCGCCCTCGACATGAAAGACGCATACTTTCACATCGCAATTTACCCGCCTCACAGACGCTTCCTGCGATTCGTGGTAAACAGGGTGCACTACCAATTTGCAGTCCTTCCCTTCGGCCTATCCTCGGCCCCAAGGGTGTTTACGAAATGTATGGCTGTCGTGGCAGCATACCTTCGTCGGCAAGGGATACAGGTGTTCCCGTACCTAGACGACTGGCTGGTACGTGGTCGCACCAAAGAACAAGTTCGCGATCACGTCCACATAATAGTGCACACATTCAACAGGTTGGGTATCCTACTCAACAAGGACAAATCCACTCTAGAACCTACCCAGAGAATAGAATTCATCGGTGCGGTTCTAGACTCCAGACGCGCACAAGCCATCCTGCCACACAATCGCTTTTGCACCATCACGAGCCTCATTCAAGGACTCAAGGCCTTCCCAACTACCACGGTGAGGTCGTGCCTTACCCTGCTGGGTCACATGGCTTCCTGCACGTACGTAACCAGGCATGCCAGACTTCGGCTTCGCCCACTCCAGACCTGGGTGTCATCAATATACCGCCCACATCGGGACAGCCTGAATATGGTGGTGACAATCCCGAACTCGGTCCTGACCTCCCTCACGTGGTGGCTAGATCACAATGTGGTTTGCGAGGGGATGCCGTTTCACGCACCACAACCCTCTCTGCACCTGGTCACAGACGCTTCTTCTCTGGGTTGGGGTGCCCATCTCAACGAGCACCATACCCAGGGCCTGTGGACTGCACCCCAGCTAGCCCTGCACATCAATGTTCGGGAACTGATGGCGGTGCGCCTGGCGTGCCAGGCATTTCTCAACCTCCTACGTGGTCGCTGTGTGTTGGTTCTCATCGACAACACCACTGCCATGTTTTACATCAACAAGCAAGGAGGAGCACGTTCGTCAATTCTATGCCAAGAGGCCATTCGCCTGTGGGACTTCTGCATCGCCCACTCAATCCATCTCACGGCGTCGTTCCTCCCTGGAGTCCAGAACACTCTGGCGGACCGACTCAGCAGGTCCTTTCAAACACACGAGTGGTCTATCCGTCCGGACATCATACATTCCGTTTTCCAGAAGTGGGGGTTTCCCCAGATAGACCTGTTTGCATCTCGAGACAACAGGAAGTGCCACATGTTCTGCTCCCTGCAAGGTCGAGCCCCGGGCTCCCTCTCGGATGCGTTTCTCCTTCCATGGAAGGACCACCTGTTTTATGCCTTCCCTCCGTTTCCTCTGGTCCACAAGGTACTGCTCAAATTGCGCAGAGACCAGGCACAGGTGATTCTGATCGCCCCAGCGTGGCCGAGACAACATTGGTACACCACGCTGTTGGAACTCTCGGTTCGGACACCGATCCCGCTTCCATTATGCCCGGATCTCATCTCTCAGGACCACGGTCGCCTGCGTCACCCCGACCTGCAATCACTCCACCTCACGGCGTGGCTGCTCCATGGTTCACCCGGGCAGAGCAACAGTGTTCACACTCTGTCCAACAGATTCTGCTGAGCAGTAGGAAACCCTCAACACGAACCACATACTTGGCCAAGTGGAAGCGATTCTCCTGTTGGTGCGAACAGCGAGCCACGTCCCCGTTGCACGCACCTATTCCTCTTATTTTGGAATATCTCCTCTCCCTAAAACAGCAAGGGTTGGCGATATCTTCAATTAGTGTTCACCTGGCCGCTATATCGGCCTTCCATCCAGGGGAACTCGCGTCCTCGGTATTTTCTAACCCGATGGTCGTTAGATTCCTCAAGGGCTTAGACCGGATGTACCCACAACAACGTCAGCCCGTTCCGACGTGGGACCTCAACCTGGTTCTTTCCAAGCTCACAGGTCATCCATTCGAGCCACTGGCCACCTGTTCACTTCTGTACCTATCCTGGAAGACAGCCTTCCTCGTAGCCATCACCTCAGCAAGGCGCGTTTCTGAACTCAGGGCGCTTACATCCGAGCCCCCTTACACAGTTTTCCATAAGGATAAAGTGCAGCTTCGTCCACATCCTGCCTTTCTCCCTAAGGTGGTTTCTCCATTTCATATCAACCAGGATATATTTCTCCCGGTCTTTCACCCTAAACCACATGCTTCTCGCCAGGATCAACGTTTGCATTCTCTGGACGTACGCAGGGCCCTGGCCTTCTATATTGACCGCACAAGGCCCTTTAGAAAGACGACACAACTCTTCGTTGCAGTGGCCGACCGAATGAAAGGCTCACCGGTCTCATCACAACGCCTATCCTCCTGGATTACGTCTTGCATCCGGACTTGCTACGACCTGGCAGGTGTCCCAGTACCACACCTCACCGCTCACTCCACGAGGGCCCAAGCTTCCTCGACGGCTTTCCTGGCGCAAGTTCCGATCCAGGACATTTGTAGAGCTGCGGTTTGGTCGTCAGTCCACACGTTTACAGAACACTATGCACTAGTGCAGCAGTCCAGGGACGATGCTGCCTTTGGATCAGCGGTTTTGCACACAGCAATGTCTCACTCCGACCCCACCGCCTAAGTTGGGCTTGGGAGTCACCTAATGGAATGGATATGAGCAAGCACTCGAAGAAGAAAAGACGGTTACTCACCGTTGTAACTGTTGTTCTTCGAGATGTGTTGCTCATATCCATTCCAAACCCGCCCCCCGTCCCCACTGTCGGAGTAGCCGGCAAGAAGGAACTGAGGGGGCGCCGGGTCGGCTGGGGTATATATTCAGCGCCATGAAGGCGCCACTCTAGGGGGCTCCACAGCCGACCCGCCGGTGTTGCTAGGGTAAAAATCTTCCGACGATCGTGCACGCGGCGCGCACACACCTAATGGAATGGATATGAGCAACACATCTCGAAGAACAACAGTTACAACGGTGAGTAACCGTCTTTTCTACCAGTTAGTAACACCCATTTCTGAACCCTCTCTAGATATGCTGTATTGTTTGATAGGGTGAACCAGAATTGAACTCAGTATTCCAAATGTGGTGTACCATGACTTCAATGAGTTGACATTTTTGGTAGTATTTTCTATTCCATTCCTTATACAGCCTACCCCCTTGTTCAGTTTGACTGCTGCTCCACAGAGACCAGAATTTGTCATTGAACTAGCAATAAAGACACCCACAACTTTCTTCTCAGTGGTTAATTTAGAATCCAGCAGCCTGTATAAATATTTCAAATTATTCCTTCTAACATACATTCCCAGGCATTTGTCAACATTAATTTTTTTCACTGCCTAGCTTAAGTGCTACTTCTGACTAACAGTTGTCATTTACAAGTTCTGTCCTCCTTGTTATTTACCCCCTTTTCAATAACTTAGTACAACAGAACACTGGAAGATCCTGCTTAATTTTTTTTACTGTACTGAATATTGACAAATTCAATATAGTAGGATTAAATGATCAGTTTCTAATGTATTGAACTTTATTCACTTTTAGCTTGTTTTCTGTTTTCTAGAGAAACTTTGTCATATTCAAATACTCTCGATCTCATTTACATGTAGGGAAGCTGTGCATAATCAAACAGTGCGAGAACTGATCTTGTGCTCTGAGAGCAGATGAGGAGCATAATTCAATAGCTAAAGGCCACCTTTCCACATCTATAAAATGTCTGTAGTATTAATGTTATGCCTACATCTTGTATCCTCTGATTTACCTCCCCACCCCAACAAAAAAGAGAAAATGACTCGGAAGACATTTTGAGCTGTCCTATGAATTATAAATCTTACAGCAATATGTGTTTACTGTAGGAAAAGGACCTAATGTGAAACTTGGACTTCATTGTAGCTTGTTATGGTAAAAGTTTAAGTTCAAAGCAGAAAGACATCTTTGAACAGCAGCAATTACAAACATTGGTGGGAAGAAGAGAAATAGAGCAGTAATCTGAGGGAAAAGGAAAAATGGTTTCTTTGTTCTTTTAAACTGCTAGAAAACAAACTGAAGTCTGTTTGCAGTTGCTGAACACTGGGTTGAAGTGTTCACCAAGATTTAGCTTCATTTTTTGAAATGCATAGAAAGGCAAATAAACTGTTATAAAGCCAATGGATTTTAATTTCCAAAAGTCACAAGCACTAATCTCTCTGTAGTAAAAATATTAAAGCATAATATGCACTGATTTAAGTTGCATTGATGTCAAAAAGCAGTGGTTTTAGAAGAATTTTGACATTTGGGCTTTAAAATGCATAAAAATTGTTAGCTTGTTCTACCAAGCACTTTATTGAAAATACACATGGCACTAAAATGTTAATAACCCATTTTGTTCAAACAAATATTGCTGTGTTTAATTTCGGCTTTTTGCAGTCTTTCAGAATCTAGTTATTTACTGTGCTAACAGTGGTTCACCAACAGATCACCACCTGAGTTTTGCCAGTGAATAATATTCTTAAATGTGATACAGGTCTCAAGGGAAGTACTTGGAAAAAAACAGAAACTCTGCTGTTAAGCTAGCATTTCATTATAGCAATCTAACAGTCTTTCCAGTCACAGTCAAGAAGTCATCATCAGCCAAGGCACGAAGTGCTTCTTCGAACATTTCTTTAGTGACAGCCTTAAAGAAAAGAGAAAAGCTTGAGAACATATACAAAAGGCTATGTTACAATGCCCCTAAACAAAAAATCACATGATTCTGCTTGTCTCACAAACTTCCATGTCAAGTTTGACAGGTTTTAGGTAAAAGTTTTCTTTTTAAGCTGTGAAATTCATCCTGGAATGCAACAGTTAAAGTGGATTCTTTCTGGCCTGTGCATCTTCAATGGTAATAAGAGATTCTGTGATCCTGGCTTACGATTCTGTTGACGTGCAAACCAGAATAGACACCTATAGCTGACAAGAATAATCAGTTTATTTTTGTCAGCAAGACAAGCATGTAAATAATCAAGATCTCTTCTATTCCACAGGTGGAACTTATGTCTATGAAAGAACTGAAACCAGAATTAAGCTAGTTAATCAGGAACACCTGATGACCAACTGACTAGCAGGCTAATCTTACGCCTATTCATATGTCAGGTGGACAGCAAGTAAATAGATTCCAAGGCCAGAAGGGACTACTGTAAACACTGATTACCTGTATAACAAACGGCATACATACAATTTCTAGAGCATATCTTTTAGGAAAACATCCAACCGTGATTTAAAAATTGTCCAATTTCAACTTCCATTAGATCACATTATATTTTTCTCTGCTAGATTGAAGAGCCCATACCAAGTATTTATTCCCCATGTATATACTTAGAATGTTAAGGGGTAAGTTGATTGTAGTCTCTTTGTTAAGATAAATAGACTGAGCTCTGAGTATCACTTTAAGGTATGTTTTCTAATCCTTTAATCATTCTCAGGGGTCTTCTCTGAACCCCCTTTAATTTAACAACATCCTTCTTCAACTGCGGGCACCAGAACTGGACAAGTATTCCAGCAGCAGTTGCACCAGTGCCAAATACAGAGGTAATATAATCTCTCCACTGTCAGTCGAGATTTCCATTTAGTTTTCCTATTCAACTGAGATACAACTATAATCGGTACTGAGGACCCTGCTGAGTACACAGAAGATCCCCATGAGATGGAAATTTTTTTTTTTTTTTTAAATCGTAGTAGTATGTAAAGAAAGCAGAAACTTACAGCGTCAGACTGTGCACGGAGATCATCAAAAAGCTGTTGGTATTTTAGAGCTGGTGTTTTACCCTTTGACTGGATAAGCTTCTTCAAGGCTTGAGCCAGCTCCTCCTTACGTTTACGGGCAGTGGCACTTATCCCTTGGAAAAAAGTACATAAAAGTTACAAAGGATATAATATTGACTGTCATTTCTGCATTAAATATGAGAATGCCGACATTAGAAACTGAATTCTTTGTAGCCGAAAGAGGACTAACAGTATAGGCTGTGTGTATCAACTGTTCACTTTAGGTATTGGACATGTTTGGGGAAAGTTTAGCAGATTTCAAACAAATTGTTTCAATTAAAAATCAGATTTCATTGTAAAATGAATATACTGAGTTTGACATTACATCCGGGTCTGACATTTATTACCTGGATTGCTCAATATCCAATCTGAAGCATTTACAAATCCACAAACCAATCACTGAGAAGATAACATCACCAAACTGAAATAGCATATAGTTTGCTCAAGTCAGACCCACTAGATACTAATTTATCCTTATGTGAACACAAACCTGTAGTGAGAATGGATATGTCCACAATCCCTGTTCTTGGATCAGTAGCAGACTGTTTCAGAGCTTCCCGGTGGAGGCGTTTTGCTTCTTCAACATCAATTGTTTCAACCTTGTCGGAAAAACGTACTTTAGCATGAGCTTCTGCCAGACGGATCAAAGACTCAAGCTGGCGGGGATATGCAGAAACCATTCCTCTACCACTGCCAATCTTTCTCATGTCCACATAAGCCTGAAGGAGAGTAATTCACAGATGTATTATGTAGGACGTATCCAGACTCCATCCTTCAGAGGATTACCAGCCTGGGAAAAAGATTCCAAATATTGTGTATCCCCTTAAATATAAATGCCATATACATCTTCACTATTTCCCTTGCCATGACTGACATCTACCACAGCTAGTATGTCTCTCCTCATGCTTGATCCTGTAAAAAAGCCATAATAAATTGGGCAGATTATTCTTCAAACCCTACACAGTATCTTTGGGGATCATTGTATTAAATTCATGAATGATAAACTCTTCCAGAAAAGTTCCACGCCCGGTGGTGGTTTGCATAGACTGGGTCAGGCTGTGTTTTCCAGAGACTAGGAAACAAAGAAAGGGCTTTGGTATAAGAGGATGAGCCCGACTCATTGCCTTCGTTTTGATTCAGCAAATGGACATAACTTGCTGCCCAAGGGGAGGCCCCACCTCTTTGTGGAAAGGTGAAAGGGAGGTGGGCCCATCAGCCTCTCCATTTGGAATATTAGTGACCTTTAGCAGGGATTTAAATCTGTTTATTGTTTTTGTTTTCTCTATAATGCTTTTGCCCTGTGGATAAATGTTTGCTTGGAAGAGCTGTGGGGTGACTGGTAAACATCACTATTCTTGTCCTCAGAGAAAGCAATGCACACGGGCTGGTCCTTAAGTAGATTGGCTTGCTGGGGACATCACAGTGGATGGCAAGGAGCTGTGCAGCCTTAATATCCCCTATCAGAAGGGTCCCTATCCAGAGACAGGTGATGGCTGGAGACTTGACTGGGCATTTCCTGAGTGAATCATGGAGGGGGAAATACAGGTACAGTTATTGAGACAGTTATCATTAATGCTAAATCTGGTCTCAAACCACAAAAGAATATATAGAATGCTAAAGCCTATCACTACTATCTGCCAAGGAATATTTACACAAAAGCATGAGAAAGTTCAAGTTCTACTGAAATGATGTGATGGCCCTGTAAGAGTACAGGAAACCTGCTCTGGGAGAGACTGGTTAGCACAGGATGACTTCCATGCAGGATTAAAAGGAAGGAGGATAGTCAATATATGAAATCTTTTTAAAATCTATATTAAGAGCTTAATAATAAAGGAAATGGTGTACACAGTTCTGGTACATCTTATCCCACAGGAAGGTTTTTTCCCCCCCTCTCTTTTAAAATCTTTTACTTTAAATTTCACATCCACAACTTTTTACCTCAATAAGGGCCTGACTTGCTTCTTCACTTAGTCTAGGATTAACATAGCTACGAGCATACGCAAGGTAATCCCTCAATACTGCCATGTCCATGTACTCTTCTTCCACCTGCTCTTCACTTTGGTAGTACAGCGCAACCAAGTGGTGAGCAAGACGTCTGTCATAGGCTTCATCACGAGGGTCCAACATTAGAAAGATCAGATCAAATCTGCATGGAATAAAGATCCAATAGTTAGTGCATAAACTTTTTCTACCATTTACACTACTTGGTTTTATGATTTTGATCAACCAAGCGGAAGCTGTCTTAAATCTAAAATCTGACATTTTATTCATTACATCAGGAGTACAGGATACTCTCAGGAAGTAAAAAAAAGTGTGAAAATGTCATTTTACTTTCGGACTACAGAGTTCAATATTTGAAGGTAGTATGTTTTCAGGGGGCTTCCAACTATGGAATTTTCTCCCATCATTCACCTAACAACCTCTGAAGGCTGGGACCTTGAAGGCATAGCATAAACTTCATTTATTCAAGCTTCTGCGTGATGAGGTGATGGAGTCTACACATGCTTCCAGTTTGATCTTGAGGGGGAATCTATTTACACATATTTGAAGTTGGTCTACTTAATGTATTGAATAATTCATGGATGCAACTGTATTCTGAGAAGGATGTGATGGGCATATTTTTAGTCTGATTAGATTTCAAAAGGTGACAAGTACCTGCAATTTATTAAATCAATGGAATTAGATGCTCATAATCATCCACAGTTACTTGTTTTCTACACTGCCTAAAAGAGTTCTAGGTGCCTCATGATCAGAGGTTAAAAAATCTTAATTTATCATCAATAGGCTCAGGCCTACAAAAAAAAAAAAAAAAAAAAACAGAAAATAGGGTGACACTTAGCAGAAGAATACAAACCATACACTTGTATACTATTATATTTGGCTTCCTAATTTGTAAAGCATGCAATGGCTGAAAGACTAATTTTTTTATACTCTTCCTAAGATGTGATGCCTCTATCATTGTTTATTAAACAATTACTCCAGCTGCTAACACAGTTTGACAGGAAGAAAAGGCAACTCAGGCCTTGGCTACACTGGCGGTGTACAGCGCTGCAACTTGCTGTGCTCAGGGGTGTGAAAAAACACCCACGTGAGCGCAGCGAGTACAGCGCTGTAAAGCGCCAGCGTAATCAGAGCTCGCCGCGCCGCCCGCACGCTCGCCGCGCCGCACGCTATTCCCCGCAGCAGCACTGTGAAGTCCCGAGGGTAGCCAAGGCCTCAGGGTATGTCTACACTGGAGCTGAGGTGTAAATTCCAGCTTGGATAGACATACCCAGGTTAGCTCTGAGTTAGTGCTCTAAAAAAGGAAGTGTTGCTGCCCTGGCATGACTGGCAGAACTGACTAGCTGCCCGAGTATGCACTTAAGAGTTTCAGATGGGATCATGCTTGAAGCACCTATCCTGTCCAACTGCTTGCACTGCTGTGGCTACACTTCTTTCTTTAGCACTGTAGCTTGATGACCACTACAGCAGGTATATCTACTTGAGCTGGAAATTACACTCCAGCTCCAAGTAGATACATGCCCTTAGAACTAAATGTAAAATACTTGAGATTTTAAAATCCCAGTGCCTGTGCAGTGACACAAAATCTTGAAACAAGCAGAACAATGGATACAACAAAACCTTAGAGACACTGTCAAATGCCATTATTCAATATCAAGCACTATATACTAGAAACTGGTCAGCCATTTACAGTCCTTTGCTAGAGTATTAGTTAAGATTTTAAGGTAAATTTTTACTTTTACTTTTAAGGTAAATTTAGAAAAAAACTTCAGCTTTCTACATTGCAAATGTCACCCCCAATGAATAAGTTCCTGCGCGCGCACATGCACGCGCACACACACACACAAATAAACAATTTATACAGGAAGAGGTAGAAAGTTGTTTTGTAAAAACAAAGCATGCAGCATGGAACTAGAAGTCTAATTGTAATACCTGGATAACAACGTATGAGGAAGTTGGATGTTTTCAATAGTAGTTTTCTTTGGATTCCACTGCGACTCTATAGGGTTAGCAGCTGCTAGGACAGACGTGCGAGCATTCAGTTGGCAAATAATTCCAGCCTGTCAAAAGGAAACGAATTTGAGAGAAAACAACCTTTCCTAGTGGAAGGAAGATTCCAGCAGCTATGTTAAGAGTCCCAAGACTCACTTATTCTAACAAAAAAGACTTTAAAGAATTAACTCTTGCTGGGTTCACCAAAAATGCTTTATAAAAAGGGTTCTCTAGATCAAGAGAAACAACCTCATTACAAAAGCTTTGGTACAAAATGGAACAAGGTTATCTGGAAGGAGTATTACATGCAGTGTGCAGCCATATATACTGAGTCTGCAACATACTGAATGTTATCACTGAAATACAGCTCCAACATCTATACTGTCATTCAACTCTGAGGTTTTAAGTGATCCAATTCTGTCAATAGTCTCATCTCCAATTCCAATGTTACCTTTTCAATTATCTCATTTAATCATCTAACAGATATTAACCTGGGTAGCGTGGTACAATGTTGAGCTAGAGTCTTACCTTGGCAATAGAAAGAGTCTGTTGTTCCATTACTTCATGCAGAACTGATCTTGTACTTTCATTCATTTTATCAAATTCATCAATGCAGCAAATGCCATTATCACTGAGAACCAGAGCACCTGTCTGCAGAACCAGCTGCCTTGTCTCTGGGTCCTTCATTACATATGCAGTGAGACCAACTGCACTAGAGCCCTTCCCAGATGTGTACTGGCCTCTAGGAACCAGGTTATAGACATATTGAAGCAGCTGTGATTTACTAGTGCCAGGATCACCACACAGAAGAATGTTGATCTCAGCACGAAAATTGCCTCTTCCGGTATGACTGAAATCTTTTCTTGATCCCCCAAACAGCTGAAGCAGAATGCCCTATAAAAATAAGATTTTTTCCAACTCAGACACCAAAATTCTTGATAATTACATGAGCCAATCTCTGATTGAGTGAACTGAAATGTCAAATGAAAATTGTCTCAAATCATTAACAGAACACATGTAAAGCTGGGGTACTGTTTTCTGTCAAGTATCACTAAAAAGGATAGTGGAGTTCTATCTTTGAAGCTTCAAAGATTTTCCAGGTCAAATCTGCTTAGATTACTTTTTAAATTAAACCGCCAGCTCTGCAAAGTCAATTTTGAATTTAAACATTGAGCTAGGTTCTTTCTGGATCTCTTATCAACAAAGACTCTACAGTTGGTATGATGCTGTATAAAAGAGAGATGACCATGTTTACACTAAGGTACCATCACTGATGTATCACCCCTGTTGCGCAATTGTGATAGATCTTGTACATATGTCATGTTAAGGTATCATTAGAAAAGTATGATTATCCTGTTTATATGCATGTATCATCATTGTATATGAAGTTATGAAACTTCGCTGTGTTTGTATCTCAAACCTGTTGTGTTTCTGGGTAACACCCCCCCACAGATTTACATCAAGGCTAGCCAGCCTGCTTGATGGCCCATTACGGAGAATCAGCTCTTCTAGGGACCCCTCCCGAGATCCCTTCAGGCAGCACCTAGGCAATGAATTCCTCATGACCCAGGACTTCTTGTTTGTACCATGTAGATGTAGGGTTACCATATTTCAAGTGCCCAAAAAAGAGGACACGGGGGGGGGTGGGGGGGGAGAGAGGAGCTGGAGGTACTCACTGGGGGGTGGGGGGAAATGTTGCTCCCTGTCATGGTGGCTGGCACAGCCCAGGATGCAAGGACAGCTATCAGTCAAGGCCTCCCTGAGGGACTCCCTCCCCAGTGCTAGGAGACAGGACGTGGGTGGGTGGGATCAGGCAGCTGTGGATGGACCAATCAGCTATGGATGCAGGGGAGGGACCAATCGGGAAGCAGACCAATCGGGGCTCACAAACCCTATTTGTGACCCAGGACTCCACATTTGTGCCAATAACTTTCCGTGCATGTGTGCTGTGGGTATAAATTGCAGACTGTGACATCAATCTTGGTCTTCATTCCTGCTCCGCATATCTGGGCTATGATTTCTAAGAAAGGGAAGCTTTGAATAAAAGGACTGATGACCCCCAATCCTTTTGGGTGATCCAGGGACTTATTGCAAGCTAACAGATTTAACATCATTGCTAATAGCTTGATCTACAAACTCTGAAATCAACTGTAATGTGTAACAGTAGTTCTCAACCAGGAGTCCAGGGCAGGTTTCAGGGGGCCTCCAAGCAGGGCCAGCATTAGACTCACTGGGACCCAGGGCAGAACACTGTAGCCCCACCACATGGGGCTGAAGCCCAGGACCCTGAGTCCCGTCAGCTGGGCTGAAACCTGAGTAATGTGGCTTCGTGGGAACCTCTGTGGCATGGGGCCCCAGGCAGCTGCCCTGCTTGCGACCCCCTAACACCAGCCCTGGCTTTTATATGCAGAAAAACAGTTATTGTGGCACAAGTGGGCCATGGAGCTTTTATAGCATGTTGGGGGCCCTCAGAAAGAAAAAGGTTGAGAATCTCTGATGTAGAAGATTTTAACCATTTAATAACACCCTTTTTTATATCAATAAACCTTTAGTTTGTAGTTACTAAAGGATTGGCTACAAGCATAGATTTTGGGTAAGATCTGACCTATATATTGACCTGGGGTGTGTGGCTGGTTCTTTGGAACTGGAAAAACTTTAGATGATGTGGTTTTGATTTAATAACCTTTCATCCTTAAGTCCAGTTGTAGTAACCAGGGGCTGGAGGGCCTAGGGGACTGTTGTGTGGCTCTCTGTGAACTAGTGTAGTGATACAAGAGCTCACTTGTTACTGACTTGGTGATCTCGAATGATAGAATAAACCACCAGTTTTGGGTTATTGTCTGTCCTGATTTTGGCGCACTCAGCTGTGACCCAAACCAGGCAGTTGGGCATTTGGAACTTACTTAATTTAGCTGATGAGGCACGAGTCAAAATAAAATACCATGCGCCCGCCCCCTGACCCCCACTAACAGAACAACAATGATTTTCATACAGCTATAGCTTCCGTCTTATTTACCATTACATGTTAGCTAGTATATAAAATATTACATTGATTCCCACTGTGGCCCCAGCCATTGAGCAAAAGACATGTTGACAGCACTAATGTGCACAAAATGCAAAATTCCATGGGAAAGGATTTGAATTTTTTGCCCTTTTGTTGAAGGTGCAAATCTGGTTACTTTAAACCACCATGGCAGTATGTTACTCTGAATGTCATTCACCAACATGTTTGAGGAAACAATTGCTCTCACAGGTGTGAACTTTCTGTAGCCAGAGATGCTAAAGCTTTGAGTGCTATAAACTTTGAAATATTTCTGAACTTGTCCTTAGTACCATTCAACAGCTGATCTCAAGACGAGTCCCTGCTATTTCATGAAGGTCAGAGCCTTAGATTCGCCCTAGCTTTGCATCAAAAAAGTTGCACAGATCTGGAAAAAAAAAAAAGTTACAGCCTACTCATTTTAGACGGGCCTGTATCTCTCAAAGCTTTTGACCAAATGTCCCTAAATTTCCACTACAAACTCTACCCTCAATCCCTCTTATAGCATATCAATTTCCATGCATGTGGGCTTTAGAGCAATTGAAAAATTAAAAATCAACTCCTTACTGGAGGGCTGTATCTAAGGAACCCCTGGACCAAATGACTCCAAACTTGCACTACTAACTGTGGCTCTGGTCCTGATGGCACATTAATTTTCAGCACAACTGGACTATGCATATGGATTTTAGAGCACTTTGAGATGGTGGCTCAAACCAGAAGCTTTGCCCCGAGAGCAAAACCTTCCAAAAAGGAGCTCCTGCAGAATGCAAGAAGAGAATAAAGTGCACAACACATGTTCTCAGAAAGCTGCTGAGGGCAGGAATTGAATGCATAGTACATGGGCGCTGCTCAGGTTCAGTGGCCACAGCATGTCACCTGAGCCATCCAGTTATTCTGACATCAGGACAGCTGCAGAACACTCTGGCTTGTAACAGCTCCATTCCCGCTGCACATACACAAATGACTTGTCTCTGGCTTGTCAGCATGGGCTCAAGCCACATTATAGATCCAATTTTTACCCGGAATAATTTAAAATGTTGTGTTTCCCCAAAGGGGCAGTGTGTGCCAGATCCTAGCTGAGATCAATGCCAAATGTGTTATATTCAATAGCAGAAACACCAAACTTAATTTTAGAAGTAACGTCCAAGAGAGGAGGATGCTTAGAGCAGAGAACTGGAAACTTAAGTTCATCCAAAGCAAACTGAATAGCTTTCCATGCAGATGTCTGTGTAGAAATATTCAAAATAAAATGAAGAAATCCTTGAATGGGCACAATTATCTACAACAATACAAGTACTACTGAAAAATAGATGGACTTATTTGGGGCAGCCGATAAAAGGCTACCTACACAAGCATTTCTCTGGCTATCCTAGGGCATGAACGCACATACAAAACAGTAAGATTTTAAACAGTAAGCTAGTCTCAATCTGAACTATAGTGGTGTTACTGCCCCACTATAATAATTAAAGGTTTAGAGCCCCACTCAACCGACAGTCTACAATGTTTCCCAATGTTTGTTAGTTGTGACTGCATTCTCAGTTATCTGGATCCTGTTGCAGAGCAGAGAGATGGCCAAAGAAGAAAGCAGAATTATTGGCTGGCCAGTTTCCTTGAAGCCAGCCAATAGAAGAGGAGAGTGAAGCTACAGGCTTCCTTCACTATTACCTGAAACCCCTGTCCCATTATCTAAAGATTTCTGATTCCCAAGGCCCCCTGATCACTGAAACTTACTGTAAATAAAACTCAAAGTTTATTAGCGATGTACCAAATCCAATTTCAAATACACAAAGGCAGGTTATTTTTCTGTATTTGAAAGACTCCATATAGAGTATCATTTCCAAAGAAAGTGTATATTTTAAATGTAGATGTACATTTATATTATCTAGTCAGGTGTTCTGGTAGACTTGTAAATTGTTGTTTACCTTTTTGATATCTTCGTGTTCATAAATGCTTGGAGCCAGAGCCAAAGAAAGTCTTTCATAAATGTCTGGTTTTCTGGAGAGGTCTTTCAGCATTTCCACACGTTCCTCTGCAAAGATTTTCTGTTCTGTTTCTTCATCAACACCATGCAAACGTTTTGAATCGGTTTTACGGTAATGAATGACATCAATGTGGGTTTTATAGACTGATTTTACATTGCTCACTCTTGGATTAACTCGAATAGGAACTGCTCTGTAGATACCTAAAAAAACAACAACAACAAAAACACCCCCAACCCCACAGAATTACAATGCAGATGTGAATTCAAAAATAAGCTCAGTCCAAACACTGGAGGTTTAAAGGGACTTATCTGCATTTTTACTTTTCACTTCAATTTTCAGATTGCTTCTACAGAATTAGCCACATCACGGAGTAGCAATTCTCTAGAAAGCTTTCCGAAAGTTTAAATGACCAGACTACGATCCTCCTGATATCAATGATACCTGTGCTCCTGCCATTTAGGCCCTGATCCTACAAACACTTAACCATGTGTTTACCGTTAGTACCATGTCCCATGATTTCAGATGGGCTACTCATGGTAGTAAAGTTATGGCCTTAAGTGTTTGCAGGATCATGACCTAAAATGCATTAGAAAATCCTACCGTTAGAGCCTAACTTTCGCCAGCTCTTGTAACAAAAAATAAAAATAAAATTAAAAATAATAATAAAAAAAAAAAGGCTGGCCTGCACATATAAGAAGTTGACAATTTTGTTAGTGCACTGAAAGTCTAAATAACTTTTCAGTATTAAAACGGAAGCAATCTTGTTTTGAAGCAGCAATGATTTTATGCTAATAAGAGAAAAGTTTATATTGCAAACAAGCACATGTAAATTTCAACATGAGTAGTACTATTTAAGTACTGCTGGTTAGGGGACTGCAGCATCAAGATCATAATTTTCAGTGTTTGGTCTATAGCAGTTTTGTAAAATTTAAATTAGACTAGTGACATTAAAGAAATCACTTATAGTTAATTCATTATAAATTCTAACCTAACATTTCAAAAGCACAATTTTTAAATTAGTTTCAAAAAGCCTCAACCCAATTTAAATTATGTTAATTGAAATAATTTCAACATGCTTCATCTGTTCAAGAAATCAAAACTTGTAAGTACATGTAAGCTTTTCAAAAGCTGTTTGATAAAAATGCTTCTTTCCCATTGAAGTATAGGTTAAGAGCTGTAATTGTTAATTTTTAGAAATTGGACAATACAAACATATGGCAAAAATACATATACCCTTCTATCTACACAGATAGTACCTACTGGCAGCTGTAGTTACACTAATGCTGATCTAAGAAAGGGGGAAATATGCAAAACTCTAAAGGTATTTTACACCAAAACTAAGATATCACTATATAAATCAGTCGGTATTTCCACTTCACACTTCAGTTTTCAGTCACCAATTATGATGTACCCAATTAATATTCAACAGACACTATTCCAGGCTGGACCACTTGGTCGAATGAAAAGAAGGGCACATGCATTAGCCAGATGAAGTTAAGAAACTGCATTTTACCTGTAACGTTAACTCTGTCGCCTGGCTGAACCTTATCCACAAGGTCATTGTGAGCAAACAGCACCACAGTATGAGGAGTCTGGCCAGCCGGCATATCTTCAGGAGACTCCTGCAGTTTGATCTGACAAAAAACACATATTAAAAGTTAGTTTCTATTATTTAGAAATAGTAACTCATTTGTAAGAAAGGATCTTACAACTAAAGAAGTTGGGCATCTTCAAATGGATACTGTTACATATTAGAGTACACCAAAACACAAAACTTTCAAAGATTTCACAACATGGTGGAATACCACTACTGAATTAGAATTTCCCAATTAGAATACCCAATCAGAATTATGCAATTTAGCTGTAGAAATGAGACAATGCCATCTAGTGATTACTATCTCACATTGGCAGAAGTATAACAAGCAAGATTTACAGACAGGGCTAACCTATCCCACATATGTCATATGACATTGGAACAGTCTCTGTGTGGTAACATTTATTCCCTAAGTGAACTCTAATTGGCTTGACTAACTTTTGACACAAAAAAACCCACTTAACTCCCCTTCCAAATGGAGGATGGATAGTCCTTCAATTTCTTTTCCCCCTCTAAATATTAAGCATCATTGCAATCCTATATTGCTTCATATGCTTACTTAAAGAGCTGTAAATCGATTTGAAGTTCAATATAGTAAGCCCTAAGAAACAGACATATTTTAATATGGTTATGTTATTTTTTAAAAGAAAAAAGCAACTATTAAGCAAGCAAAACTTTTCCATTTAACACCACCAAAACAAAGCAACATACCATCTGTTTGTCTGAAAACATGGAGCGATTGTGAATCAGTGCCATGCTGTGTGTTGTATTACAGTTCTTGCATGTTGATGGTTCAGCAATCCTGCCACGGTCAATTTCTACTCTTGTGGTGAAGGCACAAACCTGGCACTTGAAGAATGCTTCTTGCATCTCAGGAATCAACTGGGAGCTTCTGATCACCATACCACTGATGGTGATAAGTTGGTCAATGTCTACAACGTAGAAAGGGATACATGTGATTGGGTCATGCTTTTCATTTTTCATTTGCCTGTCTCAAAAGTCCACCCTAGACTTTATTTTTACAACTAAATGGGCATTTACAGTCCCCACACATGAAGTAGAGAATATTCTGAGACACAAAGAAAATAAAATATGTATGAATAAAAATAAGCCACAGTTACATCAGAATTTTGACACCAGGGATATAAACCCTTATGTTTCCAAATATAAATCAGTCATTTACCAACAGAGGTTAGGAAAAAACCTCCTTTGTGGGCAGGTTATTCAACAGTTGTCCATTATAGTGTTTTCCGCACTTTCCTCTGCAACACATGTAGTGACTATGAAAGTCTGAAAATACTCCTCTAGATGGACCCCCAGTCTGATCTTTTAACATTTTTAATCTGTATTTTCCTAATTGTTGAACAAATTTCATACATCCTTGAGTTTCTTTTTTCACACTGCAATCAAAACCTCTTGCCTTCAGGGTTCAGACTCCTCATATTCCTGGTCTTCAATGCATTATATGGTCTGACTTGAATCTGGTGTTCTAATATTGAGTCAGGGTAACGATCAAAAAAGATCTCATTAGCAGCCATGTCAAATGTTGGGATAACTTCCTGTTTAAAAGGAACAGATGCATGTGTAAGAAAGCCTGGCATTAAGTAGTCAACACTTTTTACCCCCAAAATATTCAACTTTGTGACCCCATTTGGTGCTAGGAGACAGGAATGATCACAGTTCTGTGGCATTCCCTTACAGAGGAAGAATTGCCAGTTGGTTGTTTAAATCAGCTTTTTGTCCCCTTTGTACTGCAGGAGCAGTGCACACTTTATCTGGTCTTGGAACTCTTAGCTGTAATGCAATTGCCCTACCTTTGTGGGTTTAGATAGAATCTCTGATAATATCCTACATT
Source organism: Chrysemys picta bellii (assembly GCF_011386835.1). Classification (NCBI taxonomy): domain Eukaryota; kingdom Metazoa; phylum Chordata; order Testudines; family Emydidae; genus Chrysemys; species Chrysemys picta. The sequence continues at coordinate 218,651,297 of NC_088792.1, read as the reverse complement.
ACTTTAAAAGTCAACAAGGAGTCAAGTTACAAATGCAAACTGAAATGTGTAACATATGCAGAAAAGGACAGCAAAAAAGGGGCCCATGAAGAGTATGCCAAATATACAATTATTATTATGAACCATATGTATTGCATTACCATGTGACAATTTCACTAAATACACCTGTGACTTTTAGTCATCTTCCTTAATATTTAGCATTAATACACAATGCACACACTAGGCATAAAAAAACCCTCTAGTCTTTAGAGAGTAAGGCTCCTTATTTAACAAAGATTAGAATCTAAGCTTTCCTCTAAAGAAGTAGGTTGCTGGCTCTTATGGTTGCAAAGACAAGGATATGGTCAAATGTCAGAATGTGCAAGAAGCTTCATTGTTCTGCTGCTCAGAGTAGTAACTTTCTCAAGCTACAACAGAGTGAAAACTGGCAGCAAACTTCTCTTCAGAGTCCAATGGGCAGCAGTAAAACTAAGCCACAGTTTCATTCTATTGCTACATAGGAAAGCTGTGAGCAGCAGCAGAATCAGACTCTGGAGCTATTCGCTGGGAGAGGAGGAACTCAAAAGAAAGGCAAGGAAAAGAATTTCAAAGGCAGTCCCATGGTTGCAGCTGTAGCTAGGTATAACACAGATTTAAGACAGGCACAGAAAGACTGATAAAGATCCAGTGACCATTACTTTGTCATTCTGGGATTCAGCCTTGAACCTTATTGTCTTTTGAAGCTGCCTGCTTCCTCCACACACCTACATGGCAGAGAGAAATAAACTGGAGCACTGAGCAGGATCCGTGGACTACAAACTGGCAGGAATTCCAGCACAATCCCCCTTATGAACAAATTTGGTGAGTGGAATGGGGAGGTTTTCTGAGCTTCTCACAGTAATTTGCCTTTGGAGAGCAGCAACTCTCTCCCTGAGCTCTCTTGTATCTATCTGTGGCTATGAAGTGTCTGATCAATATTTTAAGACCTTTATGCAATAAAATATATTTTATGCAGAAGTCTGTATACACAAATGTTATATTATCTTTCTAGATATTTACAGAAGTGCTTAAGCACTGGGGTATGTAGCTATAAATACTGCTCCCTCATTGAGCGATAATCTTAAACAGTTACATTCTAATTTATGTTTAAGTAATGCAGTTTAAAAAAATAGAACTCAACTAGAAGAAAGCCTTTAAAAAAGGCCTGATGTTACCTGTGGATAGCAGATCAGCTGTCTGTATAGATTTGTGTCAAATGATCTTAGATGGTCACAGTTTACATTCAGAAATGGTTCCCCAACCATATTGATCTGCAAGATGTTTAAAAACACCACATTAAATCACCAGCATTTAAGTCTGAAAAACAAGTTAGTTTTAGCTGTATTACTGTAGTACCTCCTCAAGTCGCTGCATATAGAGTGGTTCATTAAGATCCAAGCCAACGTTCTCTTCCTCTTTAGCCAATGGATCAATAAAACGCTGAAGAAATCTCTGAATATTGAGAATAAAATAAAAAAGTTATATTTAAGAGTACCCAAAGGGACAGAGCTGTGATTTCACTGCTACACCATTCCTACGCTGGATGACGTTTTCCTGGCTCAATTTACCTTCAAATATACTCTCTATATTGCAGGTATTGAAAAATTCCCAAAGGGTAGGGATACCCCTAATGCATCCCCCTACAGAATACTTCTCTCATGCACACTACAAGTTTCTTAATTCTAACAATATCTTTTGAATTTCACACAGTAAAGCATACCAATTACTTTGAAAAAGCCTTAACTAATTTTTTATAATTTTATAAATACAAGTTAAAAGAACACTTTTGGGAACATAACACGCTAAACATATTACTACTGAAAAAGTATATGAAATTTTACTGAGGATTTTAACCTCTATTACACCCTAATGCCTACAAACCTTACTCCTGGACCAAAATCCCAACATAGTAAGCTCTGTATAAACAGAATAAAAAGACCTTTCCCAAAAAGTTTACCATCCAAGTATAAGACAAGAGACAACAGATGGATACAGACAGGAAAATAAAAAGAAAGAAGGAAACGGTATTGGTCAGTTTGACAGGCAGTGGTCTCAGCACACCAGCAGCCTAGCCGTTGAAAAGGTTTTTGTAGGCATCACAGAAAAGGAGAGCCTTAAGAAGAGCTTTAGAGGCGGAGAATAAGGTAGCTTTATAGATATTTACAGGGAACTCCTCTTAAGTGCAAGCGGAAGCATGGGAAAAAGCACAAAGATGCTTATTTGAAAATTTAGCAAATGGGCGATAGAAGCGGTCCAACTAGAAAAGAAAGTAGACTTCTCAATAGTTAATGAGAGTTGATGGGTAAGGTGGGGATGGGCCATGACAGACCTTGAAAGTGAAGACCAAGTAGCTTATGATCAATGCAGCTGAGAAGGGGGAGCCAGTGAAGAGATGGAAAGAGAGGGGTGATCTGCTCAAAAACAACATACTAGGAAAATATTTGTGGCAACAATCTGAACTGGCCTGAGCAGGGTAAGGTTTCATTTGTTAAGGCCAGAAAAAAGGGTGTTGCAGTAATCAAGACACAAGAGGAGAGTTTTAGGCCAGGTCTACAGTACAGACCTATATTGATATAACTGCATTGCTCAGGGGTGTGAAAAATTCACGCCAGAGCAATGCAGTTATACCAATCTAATCCCCTGTGTAGACAACGCTATGTTGACAGAAGAGCTTCTCCCACCAACATAGCTACTGCCTCTTAGGGAGGTGGATTAACCATGCTGACAGGAGAAGCTCTCCCGTCGGTACAGGAGTACCCATACAGCATTTTAAGTGTAGACTAGGGTGACCAGACAGCAAATGTGAAAAATCGGGATGGGGGTGGGGGTAATAGGAACCTATATAAGAAAAAGACCCAAAAATCGGTACTGTCCCTATAAAATCAGGATATCTGGTCATCCTAATGTAGATCTGCCCTTAGATGGACAGACAGAGAAGGCTGTATCTTAGAGAGGTTATGCAGGTTATGTTTTCTACATGATCAAGAAACAGGGTAGCTGGGAGAATTTGAGGGGAAGATTAAGAGCTCTCTTTTAGATATGTTGAGTTTGAACTCACAGCTAGATATCTACGAGAAGATGTCAGAGACACGGGCTGCAATTTTAGTTTCAACACAAAGGCAGGTCTGAAGTAGAGAGGTACAGCTGAGTTTTCTACACAGAGGGGATAGCTGAATTTGTGTTTGCAGATGAGATTACCCAGAGATAAAATGGAGAGGGAGAAGAGAAGGGAACTCAGGACAGAACCATTTGGAACTCTCACAGAATGTTGAAGGGCGGATGAGGAGGATCCTTTAAAGGACATGCTGAGGAAGTGATTAAAGAGAAGAACAGGCAAAGGACAGAAGCCATGGACTCCAAAGGAGGATGAGACTTCAAGAAGAGCATGGCTGACTGTGCTGAAGGAAGTTGACAGGTCAAGGAAAATGAGGAGAGTGTACTGGTTCAGAGCTTTAGCTAGTAAATGGTCATTAGAGACTCTGAGAAGAGCAGTTTCATTGGAGCCCAAGGGATGGAATCCAAATTGATGAACTCTATGGTGGAATTAGAGGAAAGAAACTCCAGACAACAATTTTACTTTTCCTCCTCTTAAGAGCACGGTATGAAAACATCAGTGTTCTTCAAACACCCTGGGATTGATCCTAAACATAACTCAATTCTGATATTTGCTAGAATCAAATACTGCACATAGAGAAGATACAAATAAGCTTTTTGTGAAAGAAATAGAGGTATCCACACTTGTTCACCTACCTGGAACTTTTCTTTGCATGAAGCTACGTTAACATCTGTTCCCCAGATCACAAGCTTTTGTCCAAGAGATTGTTCACTTGCCAATGCATCCTCTGCTGGCTGTGGGAAGGGAAAAGCCATCAGTATGGATAATATAAATACATTTTAGAAAAAAAATTACCAGAAAAATCTGAAACATCTACCTACCCCATCAGAATGCAAGTCCACCTGTCTGGCTTTGCGGGCAGATCCAAGATCTGGCCTCTGTCTAACTGGAGTTCCTCGCACACCACTCCTTGGAGTACCCTCCACTCTAGAGCTGGGAGTGCCATAGGTCAGAGGTGAACTAATATCAAAATCAAGTGGAATTGCTACAAAGAAAATGTTTAATTATACTTCAAAATATTAATGAATACACTTTGCCCTAATGAAGTAAACAAGTTAGTGTTTGTCACCAGTCACCGTGATGGCAGGCTAGCAAAGTTTGTAAGTCTTGTTAATTCTACAGCTGTATTTTACAAGGCTGTACTAGCCATAGAATGTACTGTATGGATTAAAATTTATTTCTCCAAGCAAGAAGGAACACAGTTTCCTAAAATAAACTATTTTAAACATCAACAATATTTTAAAACACTGTGGAGCTTAACAACAAGCTCACACTAAGGCCTACTGGGTGTATGTTTTATGTGCTAAAATCAATTAAATTAAAAGCGAGCTACCAACTAACCTGTAATTGAAAACAATCCTGTTCATTCAAAAAGGCCCTTTTTTTGTTTTTAAATTGACAGCTATGTAAAAGCCTACATTAAATCTTTCCATATAAGCCATCTCATAGCCAACAGTACACAGATATCAGCATTTTGCTCCTACTACTGACAAGCATACCTGATTCCCGAAACTGTGGTGGGCTGGAAAACAGAACATCTTGAGCATTTGGGCTTTGCATGTCAACTGCTGGAGAAGTTGGCATTGGTTGTAGATCTCCTGTAGATGTGGAGTCATCTGTTCGACGTTTTTGTGAAGGAGGAGACTGAGCATCTTCAGTTCGTGCTGCAAGAAGATGAAAGTAACAATTTCAGATGTTAGCTGCAATGTTCTACACAGATTAATGTTAAAAGACCAAAACACAAAATAGATCTTACGATAGAATAGCAAAGAACCTGGCTGATATAAAATTAAAAAGCAAAGTGCAATATTTTGCTGAAATGAAAATGAAGAATATTTGTGAGATTCCAAAAGTGGAAAATAGCTTAAGACAATTTAAAAATAATTAATACTGCAATTATCTTCCTAAATGCCTAAGAAATCAGAGCTGCTACTACTTGTGCTACGAAAACCTAGCTCATATAGCGCTTTTCATCAGTAGACTCCTTTGTAAAGTGCTTTGAGAGCAGTATCGTTATCCCTATTTTCCAGATGGGGAAACTGAGGCACAGAGGAGGAAACAACCTACATACCAATCAAAGCTTTTCAAGTGCAGTGATAAGTTTCATGCATCATATTTGTAACACTTGTAAACTTGCTTCTGTTTCATTTTTAAAAAGCATCCTGTTGCACTAATGCATTGTTGAAGACCAAGGCCAGGTCCATACAACTAAGGCCTGGTCCCCACTAACCCCCCACTTTGGACTAAGGTACGCAAATTCAGCTACGTTAATAGCGTAGCTGAATTCAAAGTACCTTAGTCCGAACTTACCGCGGATCCAGACGCGGCAGGGAGGCTCCCCCGTCGATGCCGCGTACTCCTCTCGCCGAGCTGGAGTACCGGCGTGGACGGCGAGCACTTCCGGGATCGATCCCAGAACATCGATTGCCTGCCGCCGGACCCTCCGGTAAGTGTAGAGGTACCCAAAGTTTTGTCAACATAGCTATGCCAGTGATGGATGTGAAAAAACATAGCCCTAGCTGACACAGCCATGCCAGCAAAAACCCACTGTTGTAGCAACAGCTTTGCTAACAGAAGAGTGTCACTGAAATGGGAAAGACTGCCCCACAGTGAGCTGAGCTTACTACTGACGTTACCTACGCTGATAGAAGCACTCTTCTTCCTTTATAGTTGTGATGGAAAAGCCTTTGCAGTGCACACAAGGCCTTACAGAAAAAACAAGTTTAGCCCAGAGACTAATAAAGTTAGTTTGCTTAGTTGCGTTGCTTGTCATGCTCCTCTGAAAAGAGTCTAAATCAATAATTTCTTCCTGCACGTTCAGATTTTTAAATTCCTGCTTTAATGACAAAAAGCTACTTTTACTGTTCTTTTTAAGGCATTAGCCCTGCAGAGCAAACATAGGTGAGAGTGAGCTAGACACCATCTGTTCTTGGGCATCAGCTTAGGCCTAGACTACACTTAAAATGTAAGTGGACCTAGTTACTCCAGTCAAGGATGTGAAAAAGCCACACTCCTGAGTGTAGCTAGGAAGACCCAACCCTGGGTGTAGATGCTGCTAGGTGGGCAAATACTGTCACTTGGGGAGGTGGAGGTCCTACAACCCCAGAAAACCCCGAACTCTCTCAGGGTAGGCGGTGCTCATGCTACTGTATAGTCTCCGCACTGTGAATATACCTTTACTAAGGACCAAACAGAGAGCGAGGGGTTGCCCACGTCCCGCACCCAGACATTGCTTGGCCTGCCCATGCCTTCCGGGCCGGTGTAGCTACACCGGACGCTCATCTCCTAGTGGAGTTTGCAGGGCTGCGGCAGCAGTCAGCGGCCCCTCGCCCCATCCCGACGCACCCGGCAGGCAAAAGCTGCACTTACGAGTCGGGGGGTTGCTGCTCCGCCCGCGCTTGCTGCCGCGGCAGTTCGGTGTGGAGGCCGGCGAGGACATGACGCTGCTTCACCGGCTGCTGCTGCTCCCTGCGCGGGTGGAGAGAGAAAGTGAGGCGGAGCGGAGCAGAGCGCCCCCCTCCCGGCCCAGAGCCCGCACCGAGCCCCTCTCCCGCGAGCCCCGCACCAGGAGCAGACAGCCCTGCTCTGCGCCGCCCCGCGGCACCTGCTCCGAGCCGGGCCCTGAGACCAACAAGTTACTGGGAATTAACGGCACGACACGGAGTCCCCGCACCGCCCCCTTAAGCGCCGCGAGACCGCCCCAGAGGGACGCACCCGCCACTCGAGCCCCTTCGCGCGCAGATAGAGTGTGTGTGTGTGTATGTGGGGGGGGGAGCGGGGGCGTCTCGCGCTCTTACCCCACTTTTCTTCTGCAAGCACCTTCGGCCAGCCCGTGAACCCCGAGAAAATTGCGCGCCAAACGGGTCACGTGGGCGGGCTCTCCCGGGTTTTCCTACCAATAGCCGTACGGCAGAGCTCAACTCGGCCCAGACAGGGGGATGGAACCACCCATCCAGGTTCCGGGTACAGACGATCGCGCCCTAAGGGCTCTGTGAGCCTCTCTGCAGGGATAGAGCGAAGTATGACAGGAGCCCGATTCTCCCACAATACAGGGAATTCACCTACGTAGAGCCTACAACAGATTCATAGACAGGGTTCCCCCTGGTGAGACATGGTATCGCCCCTACTTGACCCGGTTTCGCGGCCCAACCATTGAAAGCATCTCGATGCTGGTTGGGAGACTAGGACGGTCCATTGCCATCGCGGGGGGGAGTGTGTACTAATAGCTAATGGATTTACACGAAACGGAGTTTTATATCTGCGGAAGCGTTCCCGTGTCTGGGACCGGAGGCGGGGCGACGGACACACCCGCAGCCGCAATGGTTTAGTCCAACCTCTCCTTTCCTCTTCCTTTCTCAGACCGAATCAATCAGGCTCCCTCCCGTGCGGGGCCGGGTTACTTGGCTCTGCCAGAGCAAGTGCACTCACCCAGGCGCGTGCGTCTGTGTGATTGGTTCTCCCCAACGAAACTGCTGTCTGGAGAAGGTCTTGTCTTGTTGGTTGTGCCCGGCGCCGCGGGCGGGATGGCTGCGGCTCTGCCCGTGGGCGGCGGCGGCGGCGGCATTCAGGGCTCCCTGCACCAGCTCTCCTGCGCGCTGCAGGACCCGGACCCCGGCACTGCCGCCCTGCGCGGCTACCACCTCATCCGCGGCGTGGGGGAGGCGTGCGTGACCAGCACCGGGGACGGCGCCCGCGGTGCGTGTGACCTGGGCGGCGGTTACGAGGGGCCCGTGGGCGAGGCGGCCCCGGGCATGTTGGCGCGGGGCGCGCTCAGCCCATGCCTGGGAAGGGCTGTTAGGCGCCCGGCCGGCGGGATCAGGGGAACCCCCCCCCCACGGCTGACCCTCTTGGGGAAGGGGGGGTCATGGCAGTGAGTCCCACTCGTTCCTTGGTCACTGTGCCCGTGGCTGGCGTGGCCTGTGCCCGTCCTAACGCAGCAGGACCCTGCAGAGGGGTTTTGCGGTGCCCATGTGGACCGGAGAAGTGGGTCCCGGCGGCCTGTGCAGGGGGATAGGGAACCCCGTCCCCAGTCCGTGTGTCGTCCTCACCCAGTTAGCCTGCGAAACGCTCTCCAGAGCGCCAGTGGCCCTAAACCTGACCCTTCGCTCTCAGCAGCCCAAGGGGAGCCTTGCCTGGGGGAGCTTCCTGTGTTAAACCTGGAGAGACTACGTGGGTGGGTGAGGGGGTGTTACTTTTTGTAGGCGAGAGAGACCAGCTTTTTGGTCCTGACTGCACGGTGCTGCACACTCTGCATCCAGCTGCTCTGCCAGCATCAGCTCACTGATGTGAGGGACACAGAATGGGAGCGAGCTGCTGCGCTTCGGGTATCAGGAATCTCTCCCATCACCAGGCCAGTTGGTGAGGGTTTTGGGTTAGCGTGCCCTCTTTGGAGCCAGCTGAACAGGTTCATGTGTGGTGCGGTTTGCTGTGCCAAGGCTGACCATGCCGGGGGCATCCGTTGCAGCCCACTGTGCATTTGGTACTGTGGAGCATACTGCACGCATGCTTGCTGGACGGTTCCTCTTGAGCTCCCCAGTCTTTGCAAACTGAACATGGACCACTCAGAAGTCATTGACTAGTTTTAGATAGCTCTGTGGTTTTTGTTGTTGTTTTATAAACCTTGCCTTCCTTGCCGTGACAATATGCTATATAAGACAGTTTAAAACTACTCTGTGTACCCCTACCAGCCACCGTTCTAACTCTGTGGAATGCTAACCATAGCCTGGAGAGCCCCACCTTACTGAGTCAGGGAGCTCCTATCCTATTGAACCCTAGCCCCAGGAGCTCTGTGCTATTTAATCCTAGATCAAGGAGCTCTACTTTTTTGAACCCTAATCCTAGCCTGGAGACCCTGTACCGTTTTGAACCCTAGCACTTAATTGAGGGATGCTTGCAGCCCTACCCTAATGACCCTTAATTCTAGTGCTGGGAGCCCAGGGAGCCCTAGCCTATTGAAACCTTTCTTTATCCCAGGAAGCTCTACCCTTTTGAATCCCAACCATATCCGGTGGAGCCCTTGCAATCGCAGCCCTAGCCTGGGAAGCCCTAGCCTATTGAATCTTAACTCTAGCCTAGGGAACCCTAGTCTACTGAACCTTAGCACTAGCCTGGAGAGCCCTATGAACCCTAATCCTATACCAGGTAGCCCTAGCAGCACCTGTCATGCCCCAGCCTATTAAATCCTAATACTATGCTAGAAAGGCCTGGCAGCCGCACCCCTGTCCCCTACCCTGTAGACCCCTAGCTCAGGGATTCTCAAAAAGTCACGACCCCCCGCACCTCCCATACCATGACACCCTTACTTGTGTGCTTCTGGCGGCCATGCTGCCTTCAGAGTTGGGTACCTGGCCAGCAGCCGCCGCTCTCCAGCCATCCGGCTCTGAAAGCAGCGTGGAAGTAAGGGTGGCAATAATGTGACTTCCCCTACAATAGGCTTAAGGCCCCCTTGTGGGTCGCGACCTCTAGTTTGAGAAATGCTGGCCATGCTCATTGAACCCTAACTGTAGCTGTGGGAGACCTAGCCTTAGCCTATTGTATCCTAACCCTAGCCCAGATTGCCCTATCCTCTTGAACCTTAAGCCTACCCTCTTAAACCCTAGCCCAGGAAGCCCAACCTTCTTGAACCATAGACCTAGCTAGTTGAACCCTAACCTGGGGTACCCAACCCTATTGAACACTAACACTTGCATGGGGAGCCCTTGAAGCCCCAGCCCTATCCCTATCCTTAGGGCTTAAATTCAGCCAGAGCTGTTCAGAGCAGATCTCTGGTAAGTATTTTCAAACCCATGGGGCAGAAGCCCTGAGCGCTAGTGCCTCAGGTGGGGCAGAAGCCCAGGGGTGTCGGGAGATACTCTATGAGAATTTAAGTCCTGCCTATCCTGGTGAGCCCTAGCCTAACTGTAGACCTGGTAGCCATACTCTTTTGAAATGTAACTCTGTCCAGGGAAGCCCTAGCTTATTTAACTGTCGCCCCAGGAGACATGCCATTTTTATCTTTAACCCTAGCTCAGGGAGCCCTAACCTAGTTAACCCTAACCCAGGGAGTCCTACCCTACTGAATCCTACCTCTGGACCATCGAGTATTAGCAGCCCCAATCATGTATTACCCTACGGAGCCCATCCCTATTAAATCCTAACCCTAGCCTGGGAAGCCCCTGCAGCTTGAGATGTATCCCTACACTAGGGATCTGTAGCCTATTAAACCCTGTCTTTGCCCTGTGGATCCCTAGCCTATTAAAGCTGAACCCTACCCTGCAGCTCCACTCCTATCCCTACCCTACTGAACCCTTACCTTAGCCTAAAGAGCCCTGCCCTATTGAAACCTAACAATGTCTTAGTTATTTCTAGTCTTTGATCCCTGAGCCTAGCCCGGGGAGCTGTGCTCTACTGAACACTAACCCCAGCCCCTCTAGCCCTAGCCTGTTGAACCCTAACCCTCTCAGGGGGTGCTCTACTCTATTGAACCCTCACCTTAGCTGTAACACAATGAACCTTAACCCTGGGAGCTCTAGCCTTCTGAACCCTAACTCTAGCCCAGGAGCTTTTGCGGCTGAATCCGGCTTGCAGGCCGTAGTTTGCTCACCCCTGCTGTAGTGGAAACCTTCCAGATGTGAGCCAAGTGTAATCAAAGCAGTGATAAGAACAGGAGTACTTGTGGCACCTTAGAGACTAACAAATTTATTAGAGCATAAGCTTTCATGGACTAAAGCCCACTTCTTCAGATGCAGTCCACGAAAGCTTATGCTCTAATAAATTTGTTAGTCTCTAAGGTGCCACAAGTACTTCTGTTCTTTTTGCGGATACAGACTAACACGGCTGCTACTCCCAAAGCAGTGATGTCTGACTAAGTATGCAGACAGCTTGAAACTGACTCAAAGGGATGAACACCATTCATCTGCTTGGAATATCAACTTTAAACTGAAAACTGATAGTTTCAGACAAGGGAAATGTGGTAGACCTAATCTATCTAGGCTTCAGTAAAGCATTGGACATGATACAACATGGGGAATTATTAGTGAAGTTGGAGAAAATGGAGTTGGAGAAAATGGTGATTAATACAGGAACTGTAAAATGCATAAGGAGTGGCTAAAAGAGAAACAGCAGCTTGTTCTGTTGAAAGGAGAACTATGGGCTGGAGGGAGATTACTAGTGGCGTTCCTCAAGGGTCTGTCTTAGGACTGATTTTATTTAATATTTTCATTAATGACCATGGCACAAAAAGTACACCTCTACCCCAATATAATGCTGTCCTTGAGAGCCAAAAAATCGTACCGTGTTATAGGTGAAACTGCGTTATATCGAACTTGCTTTGATCCTCTGGAGTGCGCAGCCCCGCCCCCCCGGAATGCTGCTTTACCGAATTTGTGTTATATCGGGGTAGAGGTGTAGTAGTGTACAAATGAAATTTGCTGATGACACAAAGTCAGGAGGCATTGTCGATACAGAGGAGGTTTGGAATATTATACAAGAAGAATGGGATAGTCTGGAGGACTGGAATTTTTTTCTCTACCTTGGCGGCTCATCAGTTGGAAATGACAGAGGAGGAGGAGAAAACCTGGGTGTGTAAGTTGATCACAGGATGACTAATGTAATATGGCTGTGAAAAAGGCTATTGGGATCCTAAGATATAGCAGGTGAGGCATTTCCAGTAGAGCTGGAGAAGTATTAATACCATCAAACGAGGCACTATAAGACCTCATCTGGAATATCATGTACAATTCTGGTCACCCACATTCAATGAAGATGAATTTAAACTGGAACAGGCACAGAGATGAGCTACTAGTTGGGTTAGGTAAATGGAGAGCCTGTTTTTGGAGAGGAGACAAACAAGCCAAGCTCTCTTAAGCCTAGCAAAACAAAGCCTAAGTGGGAATTTGCTTGCTTAGGCTGAAAATTAGAAGACGGTTTCTAACCATTAGAGGAGTAAGGTTCTGGAATAGCCTACCAATAACAACAGCGAGAGCAAACAAGCTAACTAGTTTAAGATGGAGCTTGCTATGTTTGTGAATGTGATTATATGAAGGGGTTGCCTGCAAAAAGCAGATGACTGGATTTGATGATCCCGGAGGTCCCTTTTAGTCCTGTGTGCTATGTTCCTGCGTTTAAAGTTCAGCGGTGACACTCCAGTGGAGCCTGATTCTCCACCGTTTTGCACCTTGTGTAGTCATTTACATTGGTGCAAAATGAGTGTAGAATGCTGCCATTTTGAGTTCATAACATTTCATCCTTCACTTTGTACTTTCTTTGCACAGGTGTAAATGAATACACCCGGTGTAAAGCAGTGGAAATCAGGGCAGTGGTTCCTGACATTTTCCATTCAACTGTGAGCATGCTGCCACTGTCTACAGCTGCGTTCCCTACAGCATGACTTTGGTCTGGAGCAGTGGAATAAAAGGCCGGCAGCATCAGGGTGCTAGGGACGAGAAAAGTGCCTTATCATTAAGATGGATTAGGAGCATAGATCACAAAAGTATCAGATCTGTTACATATAACTTGTGTTGAGACTCATTTAAAAAGGCAAACTCCTGCCACTCTTACATTGTGGAATACCGTATGTGGCAGTTTGGGTTCACTGACAGTACCCATGGAGAAAAGTACTACTCATGAGTCATGATGGCAGAATCTGGTCCTAAAATTGTGCCCCAACTGCCGCATCTACAACTGGCAGTGTTGCTGCAGGTGTTGGAAACTTACAGCTTCACTTCCTCTGCTGTGTATTCATGCTTCTCAGTTCACTCTACTCTTAACTGAGGATCATATTTGTTATCTCCTGAACTGTTAAGAGGAAGTTTTAAGCAGTCTGATTTATCTAATTGCTGTTTTTTTTTAAATAACAGCTGTTAGGTTTAGAAATGAAATTAATTAGTTGTTTGCAGTATTGTTGTAGTCATGTTGATCCCAGAATATTAGAGACAGAAAGTGGGTGAGGTAATAGCTTTTATTCGAGCAAATTCTGTTGGTGCAAGAGACAAACTTTTGAACTACATGAAGTTCTTCAAGAAATTTATTAGTGGCAGGTGTATTTAGAAGAAATGAAAGCAAATATTATTTCATGCAGCATGTAGTTATTGTGTAGAGTTCACTGCCACAAGGGACTATGGGATTAAATTCTGTATTTGGATTTTTAAAAGAGCAGAATAATTTTAGGTTTAATAACACTTGACTGTGGAAGAAGTTTAATGTTTTTCTGAAGCATTGGGTGTTGTCCAGCATTAGAAGTGGGATAGTGAACTTTGCTAGACCATTGGTCTGATTTGGCATGTAAAATATGTTCCTGTCCAGACTCCTCATAGTTTTACTAGATGAAAATCAAGACTTGTTGACACAAGCTTTTTGGTTCTGTCTACTCTGGTATTTGAAATCATGTTAGCACCTTTTTGGCAAGAAGTTTATTTAAACACATCTCCAGATAGGATCTAACATGGCTTCAAATGTTAATATAGATAATGTCTTAGTCCAGGATGACTATTCCTCATACTCATTGATTAAAACATAATTGACAGGTTGCCCTTTGCGTTCATTGCAGACCGGATGTTACTGTACTGGTTCTGGCCCCAGGATTGGGAGGTACAAAGGTGGTGTAAAGCCACCTTTTTCTCATCCCTGTTCTGTGCCAAGCAGAGTTGGACTGAACCTGAGCTTTGAGCATATGTGAAGTGAACATTTTACAAACAGAATTTAGGGTTTAATCCTGCAGCCCTAATTCATGTGACTGGCCTTTTTGGCTTCAGTGGGAATATTTATGTGAGTAAGGACTACAAAATCATGTCCTTATTTAGCCCTGAAAATAATTAGTTTAATTTTGGTACAAGGACATTCTGAATAATGCCCAATATTATCTAAATAATCAGGTTCTAGGAGCCACTTGTTTGGAAATAGAGTGTAAATAACAAAGCAAATAGTTTGATGCTTCTTTTTGCTCTTCCTACAGCATTGCAAACTTCACTGGTATTTTCCAAAGATAATGGATTACTTGTGTTTGTCCGCAAATCTCTCAGCATGGAGGAAGTGAGTTGAAAAACTTAGTTATGATTTTTTTTTTTAAAAGAACTGTTGCAATATTTTTCCTTGCTAAGTGAGAGTATACAGGCTTTCATTTCTAAAAAAGAACTCCGTTTTTTCAGTTTCGAGAGTGCAGGGAAGAAGCTTTAAAATTTCTCTGTGCCTTTCTGGAAAAGATTGGTCAGCAAGTTCATCCTTATGCCCATGATATTAAGGTAAGTGAAGGAAAACTTATTTTTAAAAATCTGTCAAATACTTTTAACAGTTCTGCAGTGTTTTTAATTTAAACATGAACACTTGAAAGATGTATTAAAATATGACTAATACCAGGTTCATGGCTTTCCTTTATACAATTCATCCCCCCCGCCCAATGTTTCTAATAGAGCTAAAACAGAGGAGCAATTTTGGATTACATATTAATGCACTGGTCATTAAAAATGTTAGTATACTTTGGTCATATTTGTTCAAGTATCTTGGAGCCAGCAGGGTTAGGATATATTTTTCTCTCTCAAAAAAAATGGTAGTTGCTGGGTTTGGGTTTTTTGGGGTTTTTTTTTTTTTGTAATGTTCTACCTGTGAAATATTTGATTTAACATAATACAATATTTTGAATCCTTCTGCTCCAGTTTGTAACCTTTGAAGTGACTTTTTTAAGGCCTGTTTTTTTTTTTCAGAGGAGTTGAGTACCTGTAGTACTTTGAAGTCAGTGGGTACTGTGGGTGCTCATCATTTCTGAAAATGTGTCCCTTAGGGTATGTCTACACTGCAGTTAAAAACTCATGGCTGGTCCATGCTAGCTGACTTGGGCTTGTGGGGCTCAGACTAAGGGCTGTTTAATAGCGGTGTAGACATTCAGTCTCTGGCTAGAGCCCAGACTTTAGGATCTTGTGAGGTGGAAGGGTCCCAGGGCTTGGGCTGCAGCCCAAGCCAGAATGGCTACACCACAATTAAACAGCACCTTAGCCTGAGCCCTGCAAGCCCAAGTCAACTGGCACAGGCCAGCTGTGGATGTCTAATTGCAGTGTAGACTACCCGAAGAGTCTAAACTACTCAGTAGTATCCATTTAACTGCAGATGTTTGTGCCATTGTACTTTCTGAGCTCGTGGTAATAGCCTCCTGCTTAAAAGGAAAGGTGACTAGTGACAGGTGATTTGCTACATGGGGTCCTTTTACTCTAGAATTTGCTTCCGTCTAGGTTTACCGAAACTTGGATTTGCTAATTTTTAGGACACACTGCAAAACTAATCTTTTCTTTTGGGTTTGGTTGAGGGATATGGGGTAGTCATATGATGGGTTAGTATTGCTATTTTCTGGGTGAATATTTATTCTAGTCTGCATTGACTTTGTATGAGAAGCTGTGTATTTTTATTCTTGGGTTTTGTACATTTTAAATGTTGTAAAATATCTAAAATCATTGGGGAAAGGTATTTTAAAGAAATATCTTAAATTATTTAAATATTTTTAAATCTTCCATCCTGTTAATGATCATTATGATCTATTTTTTCCCAACCTAGCAAACTTGTATTAGCGTTTACACAAAAGAAAAGGCTGCAAAATGTAAAATCCCAGCTCTGGAGCTTCTCATTAAGGTAAATTATACTTTACAGTTCATTATTTGTAAGCCTAGAGACTTTTGAGTTATGTCATGGCTGCTGTTGAATGCAGTAAACTCAAAAAGTTCTGTAGGAGGAGTATTAAAAAAAATATTTTTCTGCCCACAAATTAGTCCTAATCTCCTTCGACTGAATTGCTTAATTAAAGGTGCCATCCCTTAATTTGTGTTGCAAGACATCTTGGATTTTGAGGGCGATCACAGAGTGCATCTTTATTCCCAATTTAATTGCTGTTCTTTAAAGCAACACTGTCAACTTAAAAAGCAACACTGTCAACTTCAAACTTCTGTTTGAAAATATTAATTTGTTACAGATAACAACTAAGATAATACAACTGAAAGATATTTGAGGCGCAAACTTGTTTTATATATATATTTTTTAGTTTCCTTAATGCATATGATAATTTTTACTGTTTTCCCTGTATAGTGCATTTTGCCCTGATCCTGCAAACATTTATGCATGTGCTTAACTTTACATATGGCAGTAGTCCTTTTGAAGTTAATTCTTTGGTGGTTTGAGTGGACCTTACAGCAACAGGGAGAGAAACATTTTAAAACTAGGTAAACATGCTTATGAAACTGCAGACATTAGCAGGTGTCATATCCTAAAACTAATATCTCATTTTTTAAACATTTTAAATTGATGGTGCCCCTTTGACCTAAAATTACAGCCAAAATACGTACAAGGAACATAGGAAGTAGAAAAATAGATGTGAACGACATATACAATAGGATGAGCACATGATTTGCATGAGGAAAACGCAACAAAACCAATATTTATTGTATAGAAATGGTAGCTTGTCTTTACCTACATCTTATATGATCACAAGACGTATCAACCACCTTTAACTTAATCCGCTAAACCAGTGGGATTACTTGTGCTTAAAGTTAGGTGTGTACCTAAGTATCTTTCTGATTTACGGGCCTTATTCACCTGGGTCCAAGTGGAAACAAATAAAAGAACTTTTTCCTCATTTGTGGGTATCTTGTATATATTTCCAGTTGCTTCAAAATTTACGGTCTTCCTTTCTGATGGAAGAATTGAAAGTTGGAGAGATCTTTAACAAATTTTATGGGGAACTTGCTGCAAGAAGTAAAGTGCCTGATACAGGTGAGTCTTAGCTCTTCTAGAAACATTATTACTTATTTTATTTACTATCTTTTAGTATAATAGAACCTCAGAGTTATGACCACCAGAGTTACAAACTGACTGGTCAACCACCCATTTCATTTCGAACCGGAAGTACACAATCAGGCAGCAGTAGAGACCACCCCCAAAGCAAATACAGTACAGTACTGGATTAAACGTAAACTATTAAAAATAAATAAATAAATAAAGGGATAGTTTTAAAAAAAAAGATTTGACATGGTAAGGAAACTAAGGAAACAGTTTCTTTGCTTGTTTCATTTAAATTCAGATGTTTAAGAGCAGAAATTTTCTTCTGCGTAGTAGAGTTTCAAAGCTGTATTAAGTCAATGTTCAGTTGTAAACTTTTGAAAGATCGGCCGTAATGTTTTGTTCAGAGTTACAATCAACCTCCATTCCTAAAGTTCTACTGTATTAATATCTTGATGGATTTTTTCCGACAGTAATGTGGGTCAGACGGGAGAAGCTAGGACTTGATTTAAAATAAAAACAAAACTTCAAAAATAGTCTTTAATGAATAAACGTAAGTTACATACTAGTAGTAAGACTGCTCAGTTGGGAGTTGTCAAATGCATTTATACATAATTTCCCATTAGTGAATAGGGAAATCATTAAATGTTACTATTTAGTATACTGGCTCTAAATACTAGTCAGCTGTCCATATGCTTTTGTAAGACCGATAAAACAATATCATCATCATCATCCTCTCTAGAATAAGTAAGTGTCCTCAGAAATATTGACTGTTACATATGGTAGAGATAGGTAGGGGTTTTCTGCTCTGCCCTTGTATGGTCCAGCGTCATGTTAGCAACATTCCACTTACATCAGTGAGGTGGTGCCCACACAGAGCTCATGACAGGAGTCTTAGGCTGTATTTATATTAATGTTGCATTGTTTTTAAACTTTCACTGCTGCACTCAACTCCTTGATTAGGGACTTAGAATGTCAAGGTGCTGAGCACCCTGTTTTCTCAAATCTCATTGATTTCAGTCTGAGTTGAGGGTGTGTGGCACCTCACAGGATTGAGCCCTATGATTCATTATTTAAAACTAGTGGTTTAAATAACTTGAATAAATTAATCTTCACTATATGAGCTGGTGATTAATTTCAAATCCAAGCATGGAAGAACATGTATGTATGAAAGCATTGTTATACTCTTTCGTTTGTCAGTCATCATGCCAAGATACCACTAGCCTTAACTGCCCAGATAGGTGGGTGGACAGACACACTGACTTTATAATAATGGTGTCTAACTACTGTATCATATGCCACAGAGATCTCAAAGTAAGTGATGCATATATTGATATTTTTTTAGTACTGGAAAAATTATATGAGCTCCTTGGAGTCTTGGGAGAAGTCCAACCTAGTGACATGGTTGACAACTCTGAGAAATTATTCCGAGCTTTCTTGGGTGAGCTCAAAACACAGGTATGATTGGAACCTCTTGTAGGACTCTGTCAATCACTTTTCTCTGGTGGGTGTTGTGTGTATTGAATTACCATTCATGCCAAGATTGTTGGATATTTCATTTAACCAGATAATTATAAAACATAGTTTGAACAATTTTATTGTTAATAGCAGTTGAGTGTTGTTTTCTCTGGTTACAGGGTCTTGGGTAGGTTACAGGTGGCTGGGAGACCTAGTGGCCATTAGCTGAGTAATGTGGGGAGGGGAGAGGGAAGAGCATGATCATCATCAGCCTTAGTGCCCTACGTAGGGGATGTGATTTCCATTAGAGGCCAGTTTCTTATTTGGACTAGTAAGTTTCAGAACTTCATTGCATTGTTTGGTTCAGAAGGTTGGCATCACAGCTATACCTTACCAAGGTCCTCACTTGTTTGTTTCTATCTTACTCTTCTAATTTAAGCATGATATTTTCTTTAAAACTTTTATTTTCAGATGACCTCAGCAACAAGAGAGCCCAAACTACCAGTAGTAGCAGGGTGTCTGAAAGGACTGACTGCGCTTATGTATAACTTTACTAAATCCATGGATGAAGGTGCAGTCTTTTTTTTTTTTTTTTTTTTTTTTTTTTTAAATATATATAAAGAAATGTTGATTGTTTTACACCCGACAGGGAGCATCTGTTCATCTGGTCTCAAGATTCACTCTTTTATAGATAAGAATGGTTGCAAGCAGTTGTGCATTCTGAGTGAAATTCCTCCCATTAGCAGAAGGCCTGCTCATGCAAGGCCCTTCATGCCCAGGCACCCCTGGGGTGCCCCAGTACGTAGGAGAGTGTGGTCAGAGTGGTTGCATAGAGTGGGAAGTTGAAGTGCTATTTATCCAGGAGGAACTGGGCAGCTGTACAACCCCAAGTGAAAGTTTGAACATTCTTATTCATAATTATATACAGACACATTTACACTAGCATACCCATGTTGTTTAAAGAGTGGTTTTTCAGCAAGTCAAACAGAGAAGTATATTTAAAACAAAAATTTTAGAAGCATCCTCAGGGAGAGTTTCCCTTCCTTTAAGAGTATGATATTTTGAAGACCTTTAAATATTGTCTCTTCATGTCCATAACAAGATAAAATTATCTTGCCGTTTTGACTCTCTGAGGTCCCCTTAGTGAAATGTTTCATTGTTGTTATCCTACAGATCCCCACACTTCAAAGGAGATTTTTGATTTTGCAGTGAAGGCAATCAATCCACAGGTAGAATGTTTAATGAGTATCTTCCAAGTGTGCATTCTTCTACATATATTAGTTCTGAAGAGCAAGTCATTTATGGTGAACCTTTTGTTTTCACAGGTTGACCTAAAGCGATATGCAGTACCTTTAGGTAAGATTTTATTTTATAACTGTATGCAGTGCTATAGATACCAAGCATATCTTGGATGAGACATGTTTCATCCTCTGATTATTCCCTTCAAAGAATACAGCATATTCTGCATTCTAGGCGAGAAGAGTGGAGTGAGAGAGTGTGCCTTTGTGATCTAAGGAGTTGAAAATGGAGTAGTTGGCTGAACAAAGCAAATTCTAATACTCAGCACCAGCACTGCGTTCAACACTTAACTTAATGGCATTTCTCTTTCCGTAATCTGACAACTTTTGAATGCCATATCCAATGTATTCCAAAATTTCAGGGAATGTCCTAGGCATCTGTGCATACCCAGGATAAAATCCAGATTAATGAGTAGCTATGTCATGCCTGCCCTCTAACCTGGGGTGTCCTTTACTTCTTTGCTGGTGTAGCCTCCTGTTTGGATTGTTCACAAACAGCCTCCAGATAACTTGCCACCCCAAATGGAATTTTCCCAGACACTTCAATTAAAACACACTGGATTAGATTAAACCAGGGGTTCTCAAACTGGGGGTCAGGACCCGCCAGGGAGTTGTGAGGTTATTACATGGAGGGTCATGAGCTGTCAACCTCCACCCCAAATCCCGCTTTGCCTCCAGCTTTTATAATGGTGTTAAATATATAAAAAAGCCTTTTTAATTTATAAGGGGAGGGGGGTCGCACTCAGAGGCTTGCTATGTGAAAGGGGTCACCAGTAAAAAAGTTTGAGAGCCACTGGATTAAACAATAAAACAAGTTCATTAACTACAGAGAGATTTAAAGTGAGGTACAAGTAATGAGGTGTAAAAATCAGAAATGGTTACAAGAAGATAAAATTAAAACACTACAGATGCCTAACTTAACAAACGGTATCAGATTCAAGCAAGGTTTCACTCACCGCACACTCTCAACAGTCTTATTGACCAAAGTTCGTAGGCTAGGACCTCTTCTCCAGTTCAGTGGCTGCTTCCTTTGTTCCTTTTGGTATAGTGAATTGATGACCAGAGAGAGGAGGAGTGCCTTGGGCTGTCTGTCCCTCATTCATAGTATCCGTCGTCCTCTTGAAGAACATTTTCACCTGAGATTCAGGGGATAGAGAGTCTGTGTAGGAAAAGCTGTTCACTGCTGCCTTTCCTCACTTGTGGGAGGGATCTAGAGAACCTTTGGGAAGCAAAAAAGGTGTATGACCCTCTAGTAAAGGTGGTGTAGGTTGACTAGATCATGGGTTCTCCGTCTGAGGGCTGCGACTCCTCACTGGGGGTTTGTGACCATCCTGTATTTCCTGTGTTGCTAAATGTGAGGTGGTTGGTGGGGGGGCACAGAGGTGGCATTGTTCTTGCCTACATCCCAGCTAAATGGAAGGGGGACCTCTGGCGTGTCTCCTGGCATGGAAAAGGCTGAGACTCACTGGCCTAGATGAAGTAAAGTTCTCATTCATAATATTTGGAGCTCCTCCTACCACTAACAGTAAAATACTGAGAGGGACTGCTGCTTCCCATAGCTGTATCTATACTACGATAAAAACAGGAAGGTTGTTTTCAATTGTGAGCTCATATGTAGAGTTAAACAAATGTGTGAATATAGATGTTTTAATAATCAGAAATACAATTTAGTCAGAAGATATCTGAGACTTCCTGTTGGCCCAATGTAAACTTCTAGAGCAGGGGTTCTCAGACTTTTGTACTGGTGACCCCTTTCACATACCAAGCCTCTGAGTGCGACACACCCCACCCCCACATTAAAAATACTTGATTATATATTTAACACCACTATAAATGCTGGACAAAGCAGGGTTTGGGGTGGAGGCTGACAGCTTGCAACCCCCCATGTAATAACCTTGTGACCCCCTGAGGGGTCCTGACCCCCAGTTTGAAAACCCCTGTTCTCTAGAGCATGGTCAGTTGTCAGAAACTGGAACACAAATCTGAGTTTTACTGATAATTGTGGTTTTGAATTACAGCTGGCTTACACTTGTTCAGCATGCATGCTGCTCAGTTTGGCACCTTCCTTCTGGACAACTATATCTCACTCTTTGAAGTACTGTCCAAGTGGTGTGGCCATACAAATGCAGAGCTGAAGAAAGGCGGTCATTCAGCCCTAGATTCGTTCCTTAGACAGGTACTGGTAATTTACATAAGAACTCCAAGACTTTATCAAGGAGTTAGATTTCTGAAAACACTAGTAGAGTGTGGGGCTGTTCATATATATATATTCATGCACAATGGTCCTACATAAATAATAATGATCTCTTGTCTGATAAGGTGGTATAGATTTTCTTAAGGATGTCTTTTACTTTAATTTCACTTTGGTTATTTTCTAGTTTCTGGAAATCCATAATTGATTGTTTGTGTAAATCTGCAGATTTCTCTAATGGTGGCTAAAGATGCAGAAATGCACAAGAGCAAGCTGCAGTTCTTCATGGAGAAGTTCTATGATATCATCAGAAAAATGGATTCGAGCAATAAGGAGTTGTCCATTGCTATTCGTGGTTATGGGCTTTTTGCTGCGGTATGGCAAGCTTACTCTGACAAAACAGTGTATTGGATGGGTTTTATGTTACAATTAGGAAGCCATTCATCTTACATGTTTGTTTTGATTGGCAGAGTCTGTTATGCAGGGAATGCCTCCTCCCAACCCCAGTTGTTTCTGAGTTGAGTTTTATAAAAGAAATCAACAGTATAGTCAGACTGCATTTTGACTTAAAGTAATCACGAAAGGCTCAGTGAACTCCCACTGAATTCACTTGGAAGTCTTGCAGGATCGGGCTCTAGAGCATTATAGTTTTTCTCCTTAATATGTGACTTTAGAAATTAGAAACACCCTTTCCACTGTCAGAATTGTGGCCACATTAATTCAACTTAGGCTTATCTTGTTCTGCTTGGATACGAAATCTATAGCATTGGCAACTATTAAAAGTTGGAGTTGTTGCATCTATGGGCTGAAAATAAAACCTTTTTGCCGGTATATAATTCTCCTTTTTCCTTCCTCTCTCTTAACTGGGAGTGCTGGACAGGGTTTACTCTGGAGTCTCAACAGTGCTTCTCCTGATTGGCCAGTGGGGTTGCTATGAGTAACATGTTGCTACCATCTTCCCCGGTGGAGCTAAGAGCCATTGAAATTCTTAGCTCCTCAGGTTGGGTTGGAAAAGTATTGTAACTGAAAGCTCAAGATCAAATTATTAATACAGTTGCAATAAAATATAAAGCAAGGGCACTTTGTTTACTAGCACTTAACTGTTGAACAACATGAGAAAAATTATTCAAATATATTATCAGGTTCCTGTAAAGTTTAAAAAAATAGTTTTTATCTGAACCCAGCTGTTTGTTTTTTGTTTGTTTGTTTTTTTTAGTATTGCAGCATTCTTGTTTGTTAATACTAATTATTGAAGTGATACTTTACTTTCTCTTATTAAAGCCTTGTAAAGCTATAAATTCTAAGGATGTTGACTTCATGTACGTTGAGCTCCTTCAGCGCTGTAAGCAAATGTTTCTCACTGAGGCGGAGACAGCAGATGAACATGTGTATCAGCTACCCAGTTTCCTTCAGTCCATTGCAAGTGTTATATTCCACATAGATACAGTAAGTGGAATATTTAAAACATCAGTTAGTTATTTTGTACCTTTAGAGCATAAGGATGCATTGAACTACAATAGATACTATGGCAATTGGTGCATTATAGGACAAGCCCAGTAATCAGGAATGAAATTAAAAAAAAAAGTCTCTGGATTAGTTCACTTGTGTTGAAATGGCAGGTATGGTGATGTTTGTTGTAAAGGGACATAATCAACTTAATAGCCACACTTCTACATTTCTTTTAAAACTAAGGTTAACACACAGACTAGGTAAACACACAGACTAGGTAAAACAATAAATAACCTTTATTGTTTAACTAAGGTTATTTTCTCTGGGGTTTTTTTTTCAGTTTGTTTTTGTGCACAAAACAGCACTTTATATACAGTCAATTTCACCTTTTTCCCTATATACCCGATCACTTTCATGTTTTAATCCATCTTTCACACAACAATGGAAAGAGAAATGTTTCTCCACTAGTACAGCACAGCTTTGTATCGGCTGTGTTTGTATCAGCCTACTGTCTT
The DNA here is from genome assembly GCF_011386835.1 of Chrysemys picta bellii. Lineage (NCBI taxonomy): Eukaryota > Metazoa > Chordata > Testudines > Emydidae > Chrysemys > Chrysemys picta. The sequence goes on along the minus strand of NC_088792.1, from coordinate 218,627,522 downwards.
TATCTGCTCCCAGATTGATAAGTCTGATAATTAAAATGCCACACTGAGAAGGGTAAGTGAGTGTACATGGACTCCTTTGTGTTTCTGGAATGTGTGTTTTGAATGAGGGCTTCCTGATCATTGGCCATAGGTTGGGAGTAAGATGAGCTGTACTTGAATGCCCTGGTTTCAGATGCATAAAAACTGATTAGGCTTCTGGTTTGTGGTTGCTTTTGTGTGAATGAAGCTCTCATAATAATAAGAAATTAGTATGATTGTTTCTGCTAACACTTCACTCAGAAACTGCCTTTCTGTTCCCTGGGACATAATGTGGCCCCAGGAAGCTTTCACTAACTCCTGTCTGTCTTGATGTTTTAAACTCTGTCCACATAGAGTGGCTCGCTAAGTCTTTCTTTTACCAGTAGATAAAAGATAGTAGATAATTTTGTAACGTTTCTCTCCTTTTACCTTTTGTTGGGAATTGCCTCTTATTTGGGAAGATTTGCATAATTTCCTGAGTGTTAGTGAAGTTATAATCACTGCTTTTATGGGACACTTTTTTCCCCTCTGCTCTTATTTTGTCTAGATTCCTGAAGTGTACACTCCAGTTCTTGAACGTCTAATTGTGGTGCAGATAGATAGTTTTCCACAGTACAGTGTAAAAATGCAGTCTGCCTGTTGCAAATCCATAGTAAAGGTTTTCCTAGCCCTGGCCGGAAAGGGACCAGTTCTCTGGAGTTTCATCAGCACGGTGGGTGAGTGTGTTACTGACTCCTGATTTTTCCATCTACAATGATAAACCAGTTGTACGATACGTTCGTGGAGTATTTATCTGAGATAGTCTCAATGATAATGGCCATTTTGGGAGCAACCTGAGGACTCCCACTCTCCAGGCCAGGAGAGGGTTTGGGATGCTGATTACATTACACTTGAACATCCTCTACCAGCTCACTCTACAAATGAGTAGCAACCTTGTATGAGAACTTGACGATGATGTACACAAAAGGTTAAATGAAACAATAGTCCCTTAAAAATACAGAGGTAGCTGTTACTGCTCTTGGTCAGATGCATTGGGTTGAGGGGGACTCAACCAACAAAAATAAAAAGTCCCTGTTTCCCATTTGCAAAATTCTTAAACTTTATATTAAATAAAAAAAAAATGTGTACACCTGTTTAGGTCTGGGAGTACTCTTGTGGTTGATGCTATTGTAGACTGTACCAGAAATACATGATGATGAGCTCTTTGCTTTATGGAACATATTAATGGTATAAAATAAAGTTCTAAATTTGTGATGTTGTTGAGATACAATCCTGTGAACAGAACAGTGTCTCACAATGCTTAAAAAGTTTCCAAGATTTCCCAGCACCCCCTAATTTCATATTAATTGCACGTCTTTTTTCTTATTACATTGGGGTTTGTTAATTTTCTGTTTAGTAACTGATCCCGTGATGTATTGTGTACCCACAGTATCATACTCTAACACAAGTCCTGACTCCATGCTTAGTGAAGTCCATTGGGAGTTTTCTCATTTATTGCAATGGGCATTAGATCAAGTACTCAATTCTGAGTACAACCAGCATCAGACCTGGAGAAGGGGTGAGGCAGTGCTGACAAAATGTGATGTGGAGGCAGTACAAAATTTTTTTCCTGTGGGAGATCCTGAAATTAGAGTCCACTTCTGGCTGTGCTTGCCAATTGATAAACTTCCTCTCCCCTCTATTTTTAAAACCCAAATTCTATCAGAATGCCAGAAATAAGTTATGTACAGCTTTCTTTTAGTGAATCATTTGGATGATGTGCCTTTGAAATCTGTTCAGATAATTTTTTTCTTTCAGTGCATCAGGGGTTAGTCAGAGTCTGCTCCAAGCCGATTACTTTCTCAAGGGTAAGTTAATTATTGAGACTCTTCACTGGAAGTGTTTTTGATTTAAACAATGCAAAAGGCAGAGACTACTGTATATAGTTATCAGATCTGTAAAGTAGGAATAACCTTTTGGGAATCAGCTGATTGTTCTTTGGCCATCGATGTTTGTTACAAAAAAGATGCAAAGAAACTGGTAGCTTTAAAAACAAACTAACGATCTTATATGATAGTTTTGCATACTACTTAATGAATGAAAAGTGTAAACTGTTTATGTCCATTCCAATCAGGTTTGTGCGTGTGCACGATAGCTGGAGGAGTTTTCCCATAGCAGTCTCTGTTGGGTCGGCCTGGGCGCCCCCTGAAGTTGCGTCTTCATGGCGCTCAATAGAGAGCCCTGCTGACCCGCCACCCTCTCAGTTCCTTCTTACCGCCAGTGATGGTTAGCTGGAACATCCCATCGCCCTGGTTTATCAAGTGTCTTCATCTTTGTTTTTGTATATAGTTCTCACCCCCTAGGACATGAGGCACTGGCTGGAACCGCCATAGCCCCTGTGCTCGAAGACAATCGGGTGTTGCAGAAGTTGCTGCGCCAGGTTGCCTAGGGTCTGGGCATCAAGGCGAGGAGGTAGTAGAGGACTCTGATCCCATGGTGGATATCCTTGTGCCCTCTGGACCTTCCTGTATTGCCCTACTGCTCATAAAAACTATTGTGGACACCATCAAAACCCTGTGACAGAACCCAGCCTCATTGCCACCCACTGCCAAGCACAATGAACGGCAATATTTTGTGCCCTCTATGGGTTATAAACATCTTTATTCCCACCCGCAACCTGATTCTCTTGTTGTGGATGCTGCTAATCAGCACTGCTAATCAAGACCCCTCCCCCAAAAACAGGGATGCTAAAAAACTCGACCTTTTTGGGAGGACGGTCTATTCCATGGGTGGATTGCAGCTCCGTGTTTCCAACCAACAGGCCATTGTCAGCCGGTACTCTTTTAATACCTCTACGGCAATGGAAAAATTTGCAAAGCTGCTCCCCCTAGACTCCCGTGCCGAGTTTTTGGCCTTGTTTGAGGAGGGCAAGCTAATCTCCCAAGCTTCCTTCCAGCCTCCACTGGACAGTGCTTATGCAGCCACAAGAGTCATGGCTAAAGGGGTGACCATGAGAAGGGGCTCCAAGTCTCTCGTCTTCCATACGAGGTCCAGCAGACCATACAGGACCTCCCCTTTGAGGGTGTGACTCTGTTTTTGGAGAAGACAGATAAAAGGCTACACAGCCTAAAAGACTTGAGCCACCCTCAATCCTTGGGCCTACACACTCCCGCCACCCAGCAGAAGCATTTCAGGCCTCAACCTCCTCTGCGGTTCTACCAATAGAACTGACAGGACAGAGGAGGAATAGGAACAGCAGAAAAAGTCCTCATCCATCCTCAGGCTAGGGCTCTGGGCCAACCCAAACCACCTTCCGGCCCCAAACCAGTCTTTTGAAGGTGTGGTCAAAACAAAACGGCGCACCAGAACAAAAACTGGATCTATTCCGCCTTATCGTTTTCCTCCCGACTGTCCCCTTTCTACTGTGCATGGTCCCGTATCACTTCCGACTGCTGGGTGCTCCACATGGTAGAGAGGGGATATTCCATCCAATTCCTTGCCCTCCTCCCTTCCACCCCCCCTTCCCCATCCTTCTTCAGGACCCCTCTCACAAGCAACTCCTTATACAGGAGGTGCACTCACCCCTTTCGCTAGGGGCAGTGGAAGAGGTTCCTCAGGAGCAGAAGAGCAAGGGTTTCTGTTTTCGGTATTTCCTAATACCGAAAGCCAAGGGCGGGCTCAGGCCCATACTAGACCTGTGAGAACTCAACAAATTTATGAAGAAGCTCAAGTTCCGCATGGTCTCTTTGGCCTCTGTCATCCGTTTATTGGATCCAGGAGACTGGTATGCCGTCCTCGACTTGAGGGACGCATACTTTCACATAGCAATAACTCTGTCCCACAAAAAATACCTCAGGTTTGTGGTGAACAGAACCAACTACCAGTTCACAGTCCTCCCATTCGGCCTTTCAGCATCGCCTCATGTTTTTGTGACATGCATGGCAGTCGTGGCTGCGTTCCTGTGCAGACGGTAGGTACAGGTGTTCCCATACCTCAACGACTGGCTCATCAAGGCCTGCTCCGGGTCTCAAGTGGAGGCACAAGTCAACTTCGTAAGGGCGACGTTCGATGAACTGGGCCTTCTTCTGAACGAGGGAAAACCAGCGCTGTCCCCGGTTCAGAGGGTAGAGTTTATAGGGGCAGTACTGGACTCGATACAAGCCAGGGCATACCTCCTGGAAGCAAGGTTTCGGTCCCTCGGCGACATCATACGAGGTCTCAGGCAGTTCCCCACCACCACAGCAAGGAATTGCCTGAAATTCCTGGGACACATGGTGGCTTGTACCTACATAGTACAGCATGCCAGACTCAGACTACAACTTCTTCAATTGTGGCTAGCGTTAGTGTGTCGGCCAATCCGGGGCAGCTTGGACAGGATCGTAACCCTGCCTTGCCCGGTACTTGACTCACCCACAGATAGTATGTGCAGGGGTCCCCTTCACCAGCCCTCAGCTGTCCCTCTTGCTAGTGATGGATGTGTCAGCCTTGGGCTGGGGAGCACATTTGGGAGAACTCAGAACACAAGGCCTCTGGTCTCAGGCGGAACTCGCTCTCCACGCCCATGTCAGAGAGCTGGGAGCGGTGTGCCTGGCGTGCCAGACTTTCCAAGCCTACTTGATAGGGAGATGTGTATCAGTTATGACAGACAACACCACGGCGATGTTCTATATCGACAAACGGGGGTGCACATTCTTCTCCCCTGTGCCAGGAAGCCCTCATGTTGTGGGATTTCTGTAACGAGCACTTGATAAATCTGTATGCATCGTATCTCTCCAGAGTACAGAATGAGCTGGCGAACTATCTCAGCAGGTCGTTCCGCGGCCATGAGTGGTCTGTTCACCCGTACGTGGGGAACTCAATCTTCCATCACTGGGGCTTTCCCCAGATAGACCTGTTCGCCACACGATGCAACAGGAAGTGCCAGAAATTTTTCTCCTTCCTGAATTACAGTCCGGGTTCCATCACAGATGTGAGCCTCCGCATTGGAGAAGGAAATCTCCTATACGCGTTTCCGCCCATTCCGCTCGTTCACAAGGTACTCCTCAAGATTCGGAGGGAACAAACTTTAGTGATATTGATCGCTCCAGCCTGGCCTTGCCAGCACTGGTACACATCACTCCTGGAAATGTCCGTGGAAGCTTCAGTCATCTTGCTGCTCTTTCCGGACTTACTAAACAGGATCACGGCCGTCTTCAACACCTGAACGTCAAGTCAATGCACCTCATGGCGTGGAAGCTCCATGGCTGAACCCAATAGAGCTTTCTTGCTCAAACCCAGTTAGACAAGTCCTCCTTGGCAGTAGGAAGCCTTCCACCAGGGCTACCTACCTTGTCAAGTGGAAGAGATTTTCAGTCTGGTCGGCGCAGCACCATTCGTCCCCGACACTTGCCTCCGTGCTACTTACATTGGACTATCTCCCCCATCTCAAGCAGCAGGGGCTGTCCATGTCGTCAGTAAGGGTTCATTTGGCCGCCATCTCTGCCTTTCACCCAGAAGCAGAGCGCTGCTCGGTCTTTGCTAACCCTATGGTTAGTAGCTTCCTTTAAGGTTCCGACGTACTATACCTGCAGGTCCGTCAGCTGGTCCCAGCTTGAGACCTCAGTCTGGTCCTTTCCAGACTCACAGGTCCACCCTTTGAACCTTTAATGACATGCTCCTTGCTCTCTCTCATATAAAGTAGCGTTTCTGGTAGCGATAACCTCAGCCAGAAGGGTGTCTGCGCTCAAGACCCCTGACATCAGAGCCCCCTTACACTGTGTTCTGTAAGGACAAAGTTCAGCTCAGACCCCACCCGGCTTTCATCCCAAAGGTTGTCTCCCAGTTTCACATCAACCAGGACATCTTCCTCCCCGTATTCCATCCTAAGCCTCACTTGAGCGGCCGGGAGCAAAGGCTTCACTCATTGGATATCCGCAGAGCGCTAACCTTCTACATTGGGTGAACGAAGTCATTCTGAAAGTCAGTCCAGTTATATGTGGCAATGGCGGACAGGGTGAAAGGTCTTCCTGTCTCCTCTCAGCGAATATCGTCATGGATCACTTCCTGCATCCGTGAGTGCTACAACCTGGCGAAGGGCTCTGGCCTCTTCAACGGCATTCCTGGCGCAGGTTCTCACCCAGGAAATCTGCAAAGCAGCGACATGGTCCGCCATAAATACTTTCACCACGCATTATGTGATCACCCAGCACGCCAGAGATGAAGCGACCTTTGAAAGAGCCGTGCTCCAATCAGTGCATGACTCTGACCCCATCTCCTGAACTTGGCCTTGTGAGTCACCTGATTGGAATGGACATGAACAAGCACTCGAAGAAGAAAAAACGGTTACTCATCTTCTCATAACTTGTTCTTTGAGATGTATTGTTCATGTCCATTCCAATACCCACCCTCCTACCCCTTTGTCAGGGTAGCTGTCAAGAAGGAACTTAGAGGGTGGTAGGTCGGCAGGGCTCTGTATTAAGCGCCATGAAGGCGTGACTCCAGAGGGCACCCAGGCTGACCCGATGGGAGGCTGCTATGGGAAAAAATTTCTGGCTACCATGCACATGCGCACACACACACCTGATTGGAATGGACATGGACAACACATCTCGAAGAACAACAGTTATGAGAAGGTAACTGTTTTTTTTTCTTCCATATGATAGCACTTCAAAAGATAGCAAGAAAGGGTGCCCTGCACCTCTTAAACTCTTTGTTGCTTAGATTAGTTATAATCTAGTTTCAGATGACCAATCAGTGAAACTTCAGTCCATGTTAAACATCATAGAAACTCCAAAGGATAAATCTAAGTGAGCATGTAACAGGGCCAGCCACTTTTCAGGCACTCCTTTGTGACTTGGATGGCTCTATAGCACCCTACCTCAGTTTCCCCTTCTGCTACATCACCATTAAAGTCCACGCAATCCAAATATTCGATGCATTCCCTTTCTGGAGTCCAATTTATTAAAACCTGCACAGTATGTTGCAAAACCAAACTCAAACCACAGAGAGCTGGTCTGTACGAACGTTTAGTTGGTGCCAAGCTGTTGTGTACTCACCTGCTGTGTACTAACTGTCTGCTCCTGTTTCAAAATGGGGTGTAGATGAAAGTGCTCTAGGGCACTTTTTGTGTGTGGCACTAGGGTCTACACGGAGAGGTAGTCAGTGGAAGGCTAACGTAAGGTAGATTTACACCCAAGCTTGTGGCGAACTTAGTGTTTGTGTAGACAAGGCCAGAGTCTTTGCCCCCGTCCCAAGCTGGGCACAGGCCCTCCTCCCTAGAGTCTGTCTTCCCTTCAGAGTTCTAATACTCTCCTCTCCCTGTGTCAGGAGATCCCAGAGCTGGGTTGTAATCAAATAGAGCAGGGGTCGGAAACCTTTCAGAAGTGGTGTGCCGAGTCTTCATTTATTCACTCTAATTTAAGGTTTTGCGTGCCAGTAATACATTTTAACATTTTTAGAAGGTCTCTTTCTAGAAGTCTAAAATATATAGCTAAACTATTGTTGTATGTAAAATAAATAAGGTTTTTAAAATGTGTAAAAAGCTTCATTTAAAATTAAATTAAAATGCAGAGCCCCCCGGACCGATGGCCAGGACCCAGGCAGTGTGAGTGCCACTGAAAATCAGCTCGTGTGCCACCTTCGGCACGCGTGCCATAGGTTGCCTACCCCTGAAATAGAGCCTTTTTTACTGACTGCAGCACTCTCCTACAGCTGCTCTCTCAGGCCAGCTGCAGCTTCCCAGGCTTCTGTCATGCCTGGCACTTCTAGTCTGGGCCTAGCTGGAGTGTTATGTTCCCACTTGAGCTCCCTTCCCCAGGGACTATCCCAGGAGTCTGTACTTTCCTTCTTTCTCTTTATCCTATCACTGACCTCATGATCTCACTCTTTGTCACCCATCTGGGGAGGTGAGCCGATCTTCTCACAGGTGAGGCTGAGGCTCCATTTTCTCTAAGAGGTGGACCAGCCACCCTGTGATAGAACACTTGCCTTGTGAAGGAATTTTAAAATGTAACAGTTAATCTCTTACACTGCATTGAATCAGAATCTCTCTAAACTAACAGATTACCTGAAGAAAAAATGAAATGGAGGTCCAGCACATACACTGGAGAATTTTATAAACTGCTAGTTGTACTCTGATATCTCCAGCATGGTAAAACCAGGAAGTTGTCTGTTTCAGTCTTCTGAGCCAAAAGTGACTTCCAGTTACTTATGTTGGCCTCTATTGAGACGATTTCTCTTTCTAAGGGAAATATGCAGCCGAGTCTATTGTTGGTAGTTTCACATGCAATGTATTGTACAGTTATTTAAAAATATTAACATATTGATCTATTGCACTGCCCTGTAGGAGATTTTTGGCAAAGAAGTTTCTAAATTGGAAGAGTCCACAACAGCTGGAGAGGTCAGAACTGGGAAATGGAAAGTACCTACGTATAAGGACTATTTGGATCTTTTTAGAAGCCTATTGAACTGTGACACAATGAAGGTAAAAACCCACTTAACGCTGAGACCCAACAAGAAAAAGTTGAACTCCTTGATTTTTGTGTTACATTTATTCAATTAATCCAAGATTATTGTTTGAGTAAAGTTTATTGCTCTTGAAAGCAAGTAACTAACATCGCTGGCTAACACTTGGGTTCGTACAGCCATATATTGTGCAGGCTGCCTTGCTTGGTTCTGCCAAAGAATCCTAATCCTGTCCCGTTCTTATCCCTGCTATGCCAAACCTAGATTTCTTCCAGGCAGGCAGCCAATCATGCTGCAGTATAGTGATTTAATGATATGGACTCTGAATGTGGGCTGAGGGTGCGACGGTCATATTAAATTAACAAAGATGAATTTGGCTTCCTGGGGTGAAAGGCTTCTGTACTAACCCACTGCACCACAATTCCCCAAAACTTTACCAGTTTAAAAATAAAGGAGAATATAAATTTCAGAAGAACTCTTACCATTGTTTTGAAGTTTATCCCTTTTTCTCCCACAAAGGAGTCCGTTTTGGCAGATGAAACCTTTCTGATTGCAAATTCACCGCTGCTTTCTCTGAACCGTTTGTTGTATGATGAACTTATAAAATCGATATTGAAGATTATTGAGAAGTTGGACTTGACAGTTCAGAAACTGAATGTTAGTGAACAGGTGAGGCCTGATATTTTGCAATAATTATTGTGATGAAAACCCCAAATCACAGTCTTTTGCCTTTCTTTTCATACAGTGTAGCCCATGAAGTCTCCTTGAGTTAAAATTCATAATAGTCAAAATGTATTAAATTTTATTTTTGGAAGCTATTTCCCAACTGCCATGATGGTTGTCTTCAAGACAGACAAAATTCCCTCCTTGGCATCCTGTGATCTCATTATTTTTGTTTTTCTTAGTTAGTGAGTATTTTCAGTTATTACAAGTCCAATGAATTATGTATGTCTGTTTTTAAAAAGACAGATTAACGTGTAGCAAACTAGTGGGCATACTCTTTTTCCTGCCTTGTGGCTGACTGGTAACAGTGGGTAAGTGTTGTCCCAATCTGTAATGGCCTCTCTGTTGAAGCACCTAAATGGTTTTTTTTCTCTCCCTCCTCCCCCTCCCAGGATGAAAATGAAGCTGGCAGTGCTTTGGTTGTTCCTACTTCTGATCCAGCTTCAAACCTTCAGCCAACTAAGCCTAAAGATTTTATAGCATTCGTTAACCTAGTAGAATTCTGCAGGTACTGCATGTTCTATAATTTGGGAATTATGGAGTAGGTGCTGGGATAGTAAGATGTTATAGAAATGTGAACTATTAGTATTGAGTGTGATCATTTCCTGGTTTCTAGCCATATTTGAAGTCTGTTTAAAATGCACAATGTCCAGAACACTAGTTGGAAGCCAGTAAGCACATTTTGAATATTTAGGTTGTGGGTGAAAATATTAGTATACTGAAACTGTATAGAAGATTTGCAGCAAACTCCAGGATACATGATGCCCTTAAAATTGAGTGAGGAATTAACTGTGTGACTACTGCACTTTAGTGCTTTGTCATCCATATATTCTAAGTGCTTAGCTTCCGATTCTTAAACATCAGAAACTTACAATTCAATATTAGAGGTTTTTGTCACTATTCTAGTGCTCTTATAAAATGCTTGATAAGTTAGTCATTCACTTTCATTTTATTCTCAGACATGCTTGCCTAAAATACCTGCAGCATGTGTTAAAAATAGCATCTATAATTACACTAGTTATTGTAGAATATAATAATTGAGGACTTTCAGTTCTCATGCTTTAGGTCATAAGATCTCCTTTAAAATATACTACACTATTTTACTGTGAAGTCCCCAAACTCTACAATAGCGTTATTGTAACCTGTAAGTGTTTAGGATCATTATTGTGGAAATATTGTAGTATATTCTTTATAAGGGTGATCACTGGATGGGGTCAGGAAGAAATTCTCTTTGTGCCCTTTTTAATGTTGTGTAATTGGGGCAGTCTGGGACTTTTACTCTTTCCTCTTTAGTATCCTGTAACTGATTTATTTTCAAGATTGATAGTTGGTCTGTTGCATTATGGCAGTTCTCATGTTTTTCACTTTCAAGTTGGTGTAAGAAAAACTCATTTCAGTTTATTTTGTTTGAATGTTCCCTGTGCATTTATTTTACAGAGAGATTCTGCCAGAGAAGCATGTTGAATTTTTTGAACCATGGATGTATTCCTTTGGTTATGAGCTTATTGTACAGTCAACACGGTTACCTCTTATTAGTGGATTCTACAAATTGCTCTCTGTTGCAATGAAAATTGCCAAGAAAATAAAATATTTTGAGGTGAGTACTCTCACTTGGGGCATTTCATGTTGTATTTTAATGACTATGTAAGTTGAGGTATACTTGTGCACAACTGAAAATATTTATTAGTTATTGTTCCTTATTTTATTTAAAATTTTGCGGTGCAAATTACGCCTTTTTGCAAAAAAAACTATTGGAAAGCTGAAATTAGCCTGAAAACTCAGCTTTTTAAAATATATCATCCATACGGGATTCCTTTCTGCTGGATCTTCGCTTCTTAGTGTGAGATTAATAGAACTCACCTAGCACTTAAGGGTGTTTGACGTTTAAGGTGACTGGCCAGATTCTCAGCTGATGTAAATTGGCTTCAAGGAAGGAGGCTGATTTATACAAGCTAGGAAAATGATCCAATAAATTCAGAGAAGCAGAATTACCAAGTAAATAAGTTTCTCTTTCATTCTCTGAGTTTGTATCCTGTTGTGGGAGGAAGATTCATGTGCAAGGAAGCTTGTGGGCAAAGGAGGTCCTTCAATTCAATGTATATCCTTAGAGCTGTGAGGGAGGGAAAATCACAGATCTTGAACCACCTACATAGAGAAGCTGTCCTTCTGCACTGCATGTCTTCTCTCACCAAAAATGGGAGCATGGTTCATACAAAGAGCCTGGCTGTGCCTGCCTCTCCAAGAGCTGTAGAAGGGAAGGACCAGTTTTTCACAAAAGTTCAAACTAAGAAGGTTGCCATTGATTTCCACAGAAGTTGTGTAGACATTTATGCAGGTTAGCGTGAGGGGATTATGCTATGGTGAGCTGCTGCCTTTTCCTATCCCACTCCCTTTCTAGCCACACCTTTATAAATCTGCAGAGCCATATATGCACACTATTCATGAAGAGAATCTTGCTTGTGTTTTCTTTGGCCAGGGGTGATGGGCGGGGAGAGGAAGTGATGCTGTTGCTTAAACTCCTACATCCATATGCATATTGATCACTTTGGCTAGTATTTGCATATATTTAGTAGCCTCTGTACCTCAAAGCAGGGAGGATGACTTTGTTTTCAGTCTTTTTTGGTAGTATGTAATGGTGACTTTTGCTGAGAAAAGAGAATGAACGTACATTTTAAGCTTTCACTTTAGCAGATCTGTTAGTATTCCGGCAATAACATATTCTTGTCCTGCAGCTTTTTGTTTTGAGCCTAACTTGTGCAACAAGTCTTGATGTCTGTCAGAACACGTACCTTTTGTGTATTTTTATATTTATTTATTTTTATTTATTATTCATAGCACTGATGATAGTTTCTATTTGGCAGGGTGTAAGTCCAAAGAGTTACCAAAAATGCCCTGATGATCCTGAGAAGAGCTCTTGCTTTGCACTATTTGCAAAATTTGGAAAAGAGGTAAACCATTTTCCTTGTTAGGCTGTTAACACTGTTTATATTGATATAGTAATATTTCCAGTACAGCATTTTTAACAGTAGTAACTTTTTGACTTTTATCTCCATCATAACACAGCATTATCCCAGCATTTTGGGTTATAAGAGATACTTACTTTAAATAAATATGACCATGAGCAGGTGTCTTTCCCTGCCTGCTTGCAAGCACAGTCCAAATACTCTGTAGTCCAAACTTGCTGCCTTTCTGAGGTTTGGTTTCATTAACGTAGAAACAAACAATAAGATCAAATTCAGTTCAAGCCTTCTCCTGACTTGGCTGCTTAGTCGACACCCTAAATTTCTTATATTTGAGTGGAGAAATAAATCACCTGCCTGAGTAAGTCACCAAAAACACCTTTAGAGTCTCAGGTAGGATCAACACCTGCTCCTGGGCTGGTATGTTTCAGACCGAACAAGGTCATTCCAGTAAGTTGAAGTAATTGTGTCAGATAACCCAATAGTGCAGTATAAAATTATACAATATGGTTTCTTTCTTTAAGTAAAGTTCCAAAATGACTAGAAGTGATTCTGACTTGGGAGAAAGACATTTACATCCCTTACTCAACTTAAAAAATGTAAAGTTGATTTATTAAACAAATATAGCTATTATCATGCCTTTTAGTCCATTCCCCATAGTAAATTATTAGTGCCAAGAATGAACTTCAGGGAAGGAAATGCTGCTTAGTATAAAATAAATATCAACACAATCTTCCATTGTTAAATTGAAATAATTAATTCAAGGGGAACAATTGTCATTTCTCTTTCTAAACATGAATGGCAAATTCTGCCATACTGCAGTGGAATTATCTCAACAAATCAAAGTACAAGGATGTTGTGCAGTTCCTGATCTACAACTGTACAAAGCAACAGAGGGTCCTGTGGCACCTTTGAGACTAACAGAAGTACTGGGAGCATAAGCTTTCGTGGGTAAGAACCTCACTTCTTCAGATGCATCTGAAGAAGTGAGGTTCTTACCCACGAAAGCTTATGCTCCCAGTACTTCTGTTAGTCTCAAAGGTGCCACAGGACCCTCTGTTGCTTTTTACAGATTCAGACTAACACGGCTACCCCTCTGATACAACTGTACAGTTACTTCTCAGTTGTGCATTATATATTGCATGATAATGAGTTATTCTCTGTGTGGCATTCAGATCCTATACCTGGATTTACTGTTTGAGTTTATAGAATGGACCTGTCACAAACTATATTTAAAAATGCTTATTACAAAACAAATGTAAGTTGACATAATGTCAGTTAAAACATACTCTGGTGTTCAAAAATTGAGACTCAGTCCACCACCTGGGAGAAAACTATGTGAATACATAGGCTTTGTAGTATGTTTATGTATACAGTAAGTTAGGCTTTGTAGGACCAACGGAGGAAGCAAATTCCATAGTTAAAATATAATCTTTGGTCCTAGAGTTTGGTTTAGGAGACAAGTTTAACAATATTAAGAGCAAGCACTGTCCTTGAACTTATCTCCTGACTACAATCAGTTTAAGTTAAGCAGCAGACAAATCATCCTATTACTGTTGATATGATATGCAGTCATAGTATTGATATGACTTTTTTGTAGTATGGGATAAGAGTGAAGTATTTAAAAAGAAAAACACTTAAACGTGTGATGTCAGTACAGCCCCTCATTAGAACTAGTTTCTTAATTTACTCTTTGAACTGAAATCATACCAAAACCACGAAACCTCACAAAACCCTCTCTTCCAGTGGGGTTTAAAGGTTTTGGCTGAGTCTACAGTACCTAAAATACCAACTCTTAAGTACAACTTTTACTCTCAAGATATTTTCTGAGCTGCTATTAATTTCTTTTATCCTACCCTTTATGTTCTAATCAGTAAACAAGATTCCTGTGTTCTATGAATTATATAGCAACATATAGTGATACAGCCAACACTTTCAAGATCCTTTAAAGTTTTGTTTTACCAACTAAACAAGTGATCTGCTCAATTATTATTGTTTGTTACATTTCTGAATTTTAGGTAACAGCAAAAATGAAACAGTACAAAGACGAGTTGTTAGCATCATGTCTGACCTTTGTACTCTCCTTACCACATGACATCATCATGCTTGATATCAAAGCATACATTCCTGCATTGCAGGTGGGTCAGTCTGATGTACAGTTAACATTCTTTGTTGGCTTTTGTTTTTAAAATCACTCTTGCAAAATTTTGTAATTGTATATGTTTTTTGTTTTGTTTTGTTTTGTTTTTTTTGTACGGATAGGTAAGAAATCTTTCACTTTTGCACTAACATCACCATTGATAAAAGGGTCAATGATCCGACTTTTTGTGAGAGCTGGTAAATTTGTATGGCTACAATGTGATGTTTGCAGCTCCACTTGAAGGTCCTGATCATGCAAAGGTGTTCCAATGTTGTAATGTAGTAAAATAAATGTTTGGTACATTAGCATGTCAGCTGTTAGGGAACTAAAGATATAAAAGGAAATTATAATTTATTGTGTTATAATTTACTCATAAAGCTATCTTTTCTTTAAATCTTAGTATTTCCCAAAATATTTAATAGCTTTGTTGGTTTAATATGTAGAATGCATTTAAGCTGGGCCTCAGCTATACCCCAATGGCTGATGAGGGGCTGGATGCCCTGGAAGACTGGTCAGCTTACATTCCCAAACATATAATGCAGCCTTACTACAAGGATGTCCTGCCTCTCTTTGATGGCTATTTGAAAACCACTGGATCGGCAGGTATGTAGTAGAAAACATTGATAGTGTAGAAATAAAGAGGTGGGGACATTTGCAAGCTTTAATATATTCAAGTATAACTAATTCAGTAGAGCCTGAGAGTGCGGATGTAGGATACTTGCAGCTTATTGTAGAAACTCTTGCATGTGGAATATTAAGAGAGTCATCTACAACCAAGAATTGTGCTTTTTTTTTTTTTTTTTTTTTTTTTTTTTTTTTTAAGTGAGAGATATTAGTGACTGCTGCAAGTAGAATCCCAACAATAGCAAATGGTATCAATTTGTATGTGCCATCCTTCAGATTGTTTTCAGCAGTAGCTAACAGGACAATAACTACTGTATTATCCCTAGTATATTGTGGTAAGTTGTGATGTTAGTGGGAGTTCTGTGCACACGTGAGTGGGTCGTAACCCCAGTTATCTGGTCTTCAGTTCCAGCTGTAATAACTGGCTTTTTCAGTGCTCGTAGCCCAAGTAAAAGGCCCATATTGGATGGTGATATTTTACCTCTACTGACACCCCAATTAGCTGTGGTGCAATAATAATTTCTGAAAAATTAGCAGGGCCTCTTCATGGCCAATCTTGTGCCACCCTGTAAATTGCTTGGTGGGGGTGGGGATTTCTGTTACAGAAAATGGCTATTGCCCTTCTCTCTGCACCTCACAAGTTCAAGCAAATCCTGTCTTCAGCTCACCCACGCTCTCAATGCTTGATGACAATAGTCCCATTGTCTCCTTTCTGGTGTTAAGTTTCCTTTGAGTCAGCTTAAGTTGTTTCCGTAACATGAAGAGTTTTTCCATGTCTGATATCTGAAAAGGAAACTTAATTTTTGCAAAATCACTTTTAACAGAATAAATTCAGTAGGATTTGAGGGTGGGTGAGTACAGTATGTGGGCATTAATAAGCTGCTTCTTGTTGATCAGATGAATCCCAGAATAATTGGGAAGTGAGGAAGCTTTCTCGTGCCGCCCAGAAAGGATTTAACAAAGTTGTGATACAACGTCTGAAAAAAGCAAAGACCCTTTCATTGGTAAATCCTTCCCTTTCTCTATTGAAACTGACATTAACATTTCTGTTCTGCTCAGCTTTCAAAACCAAAGAGTATTATACCTTTTCAGAAGTAGATGTGAAAATACACTGTGTATATCTTAATCAGAGTGCATTATTTGCTGGCAGTTACTGCATATAACCATGAATTCTCTTATTTTTCTTAGCGACGTTTCATGTATTTTTTTTTCTTGTATATAATATGAGGCCTGACTGAAATATTGAATAAACTGATGTTTGTGAGATGCCTTCCAAAATCAGATGCTGCACATATAGGCTTGTGAACAGGGCCCTGTGGATCCCTTGATTGTGGAAATCACTTCTTGCCACAGAATTGGGCTCAAGAATTTAAGCTGTTATTTTTTAAAATATGTTTCTGGCCTGTACGATTGCAGAGTAAATCTTGGGTACAAATTGATGCAGAGTTGTCTTCCTAAATTTGCGGACAACCAGAAACAGTAGCACTGAGAGGTGAACTGTCCCGCTCATCTCAATGAGATATTAACTCTGAAACATAAACTTGATAATCTGTGGCATATTGAAAATGTGCAACAGTATGAAATAATTGGAATTGAAAGTCACACGAATAATCCAGGGGTTAGGTAATTGATTGTGGTGCTTAACGTTATGTATTTCAGTAAAATAATAAAAAAAACCCTACATAATAAAAATTTACCTAAAACTACTTCCGAATTTCCAGAACAGCCACCAGGCTGCTGATAATTTACATCCAGTTTGCTGCAGAGTACATGACGCCTTGCTCATAAGACGTATCTGATATTTTTCTGACTGGTACTCAAGCCACACTAAAATCAGAATCTGGTTTTACAGTGGTTCTGAATGGTACTTTATGGATATTTATTTTGTATCCTATCCAAAACTTAATTGAAACTCATGAAAGTCAGGCATATCACTTATCCAACCCAGGGATTTTTCTCTCACTTTAGAAAACAGTGGCATAGTTTAATTTATGTGTAATTTAATTTGTGTAACTTAATGTATAAACTACCTGGAAGGAGACCGTTTTAAGCATGTACACAATAGCTAATCCTAGTTGTGTATGCACTGTTGTAACCGTGTCAGTCCCAGGGTATTAGAGAGACAAGGTGTATGAGGTAATATGTTTTATTATTCTCTGTGTCACTTGAAAGCTGGTCGCTCACCAACAGAAGTTGGTCCAATAAAAGATATTCCCTCATCCGCTTTGCCTTTCTATTTGTGCAGACTGTGTCAAATCCAGTAGTTTATGAACTAAGCCAGTTAGTTTATACATTAAATGAATTTACGTCATTGTTGGCTGTTGGGTACTCAGCACTTCTCAAAATCAAGCATATGCCTAAATATGGATTTAGGAGCCTAACTTTAAGCCCCTATTTTAAAAGAAATATTTACCTTAAGTGTTTTGATTTTGTGAAATTCTGCACCCATCAATGTATTCTGTAGGCATGTGATATTCCTGTGCAGAATGGGGACACACGTGTCACAAAATTATTTTACCATTTCTGCAGAAATTGCCACTGAAGTGTTGCAAAATATGGTGACTGTTTTGATGTCTTCAGAATAAATCTAATAGGGAGAGGAACTGCATATGGAGCCAGATAAAAATGTTTTCCAGTGCTTCTCTGTGTCTGTTACTGAGTCAAGAATTCCCCTCCCCCCGAAACGGTTTTAACTTTGTGGACAGGAATCTTATAATTAAAACCTGAATCCTGTATCCACTTATATTTGTAAAGTTACACACATGCATGAGTAGCCCCACTGTCTTCACTTTTCTAATGATATCCTGAATTATCCAGGAAGATAATCTGTCCTTGGAAGCTGTAAGAACTAGAGTGGTACGGCTTCTTGGATCTTTGGGAGGGCAGATCAATCGAAATTTACTTACAGGTGAGTGTCCAAAAATATTAAACACTTTTATGCTCTCTCTCATTTACAACTGACTTTAAGTGCAGGTTCATAAATGTTATCCTTTTATGAAATAATGTGACCTTACCAAATAAAAACTATTTTAGTAGGCTGGTTCCATTTTGTTAAGCTTTCCAGTTCACAAGAACAAAGTAAAATCTACTCTGGAACAATAAGTGAGGTGCAGTTCCCAGCTTGAGTAGACATACATGCATGATCTCTGCTCAAACTAGCATGCTAAAAATAGCAGTGTGATTGCGGCAGTAGAGGTGGTGGCTTGGGCTAGCCACCCGAGTATGTATCTAGGACCTCAGTCAGGGCTGTATTTGGTGGCTAGCTCGAGCCACCATGGCCATGTTGGTATTTTTAATACATTAGCTTGAGCAGAGCTAGTGCATTTATGGCTATCTGAGCTGGGACTTACACCTCTCAGCTTGCAGTGTAGACATAAGAATGGCTGTACTGGGTCAGACCAAAGGTCCATCTAGCCCAGTATCCTGTCTACCAACAGTGGCCAATGCCAGGTGCCCCAGAGGGAGTGAACCTAACAGGTAATGATCAAGTGATCTCTCTCCTGCCATCCATCTCCACCCTCTGACAAACAGAGGCTAGGGACACCATTCCTTACCCATCCTGGCTAATAGCCATTAATAGACTTAACCTCCATGAATTTATCCAGTTCTCTTTTAAACGCTGTTATAGTCCTAGCCTTCTCAACCTCCTCGGGCAAGGAGTTCCACAAGTTGACAGTGTGAAATAGAACTTCCTTTTATTTGTTTTAAACCTGCTGCCCATTAATATCATTTGGTGGCCCCTAGTTCTTGTATTATGGGAACAAGTAAATAACTTTTCCTTATTTACTTTCTCCACATCACTCATGATTTTATATACCTCTATCATATCCCCCCTTAGTCTCCTCTTTTCCAAGCTGAAAAGTCCTAGCCTCTTTAATCTCTCCTTGTATGGGACCCGTTCCAAACCCCTAATCATTTTAGTTGCCCTTCTCTGAACCTTTTCTAATGCCAGTATATCTTTTTTGAGATGAGGAGACCACATCTGTACGCAGTATTCAAGATGTGGGCGTACCATTGATTTATATAAGGGCAATAAGATACTCTCCGTCTTATTCTCTATCCCCTTTTTAATGATTTCTAACATCCTGTTTGCTTTTTTGACCACCGCTGCACACTGCGTGGACGTCTTCAGCGAACTATCCACGATGACTACAAGATCTTTTTCCTGACTTGTTGTAGCTAAATTAGCCCCCATCATATTATATGTATAGTTGGGGTTATTTTTTCCAATGTGCATTACTTTACGTTTATCCACATTAAATTTCATTTGCCATTTTGTCACCCAATCACTTAGTTTTGTGAGATTTTTTTTGAAGTTTTTCACAGTCTGCTTTGGTCTTAATTATCTTGAGCAGTTTAGTATCATCTGCAAACTTTGCCATCTCACTTTTTTTCCTTTCTCCAGATCATTTATGAATAAGTTGAATTGGATTGGTCCTAGGACTGACCCTTGGGGAACACATCTAGTTACCCCTCTCCATTCTGAGAATTTACCATTTATTCCTACCCTTTGTTCCCTGTCTTTTAACCAGTTCTCAATCTATGAAAGGACCTTCCCTTTTATCCCATGACAACTTAATTTACATACAAGCCTTTGGTGAGGGACCTTGTCAAAGGCTTTCTGGAAATCTAAGTACACTATGTCTGCTGGATTCCCCCTTGTCCACATGTTTGTTGACCCCTTCAGAGAACTCTACTAGATTAGCAAGACACGATTTCCCGTTAGAGAAACCATGTTGACTTTTGCCCAACAATTTATGTTCTTCTATGTGTCTGGCAATTTTATTCTTTACTATTGTTTCAACTAATTTGCCCGGTACTGACGTTAGACTTACTGGTCTGTAATTGCCGGGATCACCTCTAGAGCCCTTTTTAAATATTGGCGTTACATTAGCGATCTTCCAGTCATTGGGTACAGAAGCCGATTTAAAGGACAGGGTTATAAACCATAGTTAATAGTTCTGCAACTTCACGTTTGAGTTCTTTCAGAACTCTTGGGTGAATGCCATCTGGTCCCGGTGACTTGTTAATGTTAAGTTTATCAATTAATTCCAAAACCTCCTCTAGTCACACTTCAATCTGTGACAATTCCTCAGATTTGTCACCTACAAAAGCCGGCTCAGGTTTGGGACTCTCCGTAACATCCTCAGCCGTGAAGACTGAAGCAAAGAATCCATTTAGTTTCTCTGCAATGACTTTATCATCTTTAAGCGCTCCTTTTGTATCTCGATCATCCAGAGGCCCCACTGGTTGTTTAGGAGGCCTCCTGCTTCTGATGTGCTTAAAAAACATTTTGTTACTACCTTTGGAGTTTTTGGCTAGCCGTTCTTCAAACTCCTCTTTGGCTTTTCTTATTACATTTTTACACTTAATTTGGCAGTGTTTATGCTCCTTTCTATTTACCTCACTAGGATTTGACTTCCACTTTTTAAAAGATGCCTTTTTATCTCTCACTGCTTCTTTTACATGGTTGTTAAACCACGGTGGCTCTTTTTTTAGTTCTTTACTGTGTTTCTTAATTTGGGGTATACATTTAAGTTGGGCCTCTATTATGGTGTCTTTGAAAAGCGTCCATGCACTTTAGTCACTGTACCTTTTAATTTCTGTTTAACTAACCCCCGCATTTTTGCATAGTTCCCCTTTTTGAAATTAAATGCTGCAGCATTGGGCTGTTGATGTTCTTCCCACCACAGGGATGTTAAATATTATATTATGGTCACTATTTCCAAGCGGTCCTGTTATAGTTACCTCTTGGGCCAGCTCCTGCGCTCCACTCAGGACTAAATCGAGAGTTGCCTCTCCCCTTGTGGGTTCCCATACCAGCTGCTCCAAGAAGCAGTCATTTAAAGTATCAAGAAATTTTGTCTCTGCATTTCGTCCTGAGGTGACATGTTCCCAGTCAATGTGGGGATAATTGAAATTCCCCACTATTATTGAGTTCTTAATTTTGGTAGCCTCTCTAATTTCCCTTAGCATTTCATTGTCACTATCGCTGTCCTGGTCAGGTGGTCAATAATAGATCCCTAATGTTATATTCTTATTAGAGCATGAAATGTCTATCCATAGAGATTCTATGGAACATGTGGATTCACTTAAGATTTTTACTTCATTTGATTCTACATTTTCTTTCACATATAGTGCAACTCCCCCGCCCCCCGCACGACCTGTTCTGTCCTTCTGATATATTTTGTACCCCGGAATGATTGTGTCCCATTGATTGTCCTCAGTCCACCAGGTTTCTGTGATGCCTATTATATCAATATCCTCCTTCATCACGAGGCACTCTAGTTCACCCATCTTATCATTTAGACTTCTAGCATTTGCGTACAAGCACTTTAAAAACTTGTCACTGTTTATTTGTCTGCCCTTTTCTGATGTGTCCGATTCTTTTTTATGTGAATGTTTCTGGTCTGATCTGGCCCTTACATTATCCTCTTCCATCCTTTCCTCTTGACTAAAATCTAGAGACATACCCAAAAAGGTCACTTAGCTCCCAATCATGCAAAGCCTTACACATATACTTCACTTTATACATGGGATTGGTCCTTTTGATGATTATTCATGGAAAACTGTGAAACTGACTGTACAAAGTGAAGTCGGACTCAGTTTTTGCCCCCTCCCATTTACCCCTTCCACTCCCCAGGTTAACTATCATTTTCTCTTTTAGTTGTAGACATTTTAGGGTCATATCTTGTAACTGAGTCCACATGTTTAGACTCTATACTCGCACTGAGTCGGTTTGAAATTTAGTGAGTTTCTGTGGATTTCCAACGGTCTGCCTGTCTGGATCCATTTGTAGAATCCCACCTCTAAGTGTTGCTTGTAACAGTAGCAGACCAAAAAAATCCATATTGGACTTTTGAGAGAAGTGTTCTGAAACAAGCATGCTCCAATATGTTCCAAATTTATAAACTACTCTGAAATTACCTCTGTTGGAGTTGGATAGTAATGCTGTCTTGTGAAAAGTTGACAGCAATTACTCTTTCTCCAAGTGACAGTGGAGCTGTTTTTCTGTGAAAGTGAGACCACTATTATTCTGACAAGTACCTTGATTAGCTAGGTATTGTGATGCACCCCTTGTTTGAAGTTGGAGGGGTTAGTCAAACAACTCTATCAAAGTGCCTGAAAATCTCAGTTCTTTATGACTTGTGTTTGATTTTATTATCTGGTTAGTTGCATAGCATAAAGATTATTTTTGTTTTGCTTTCTTCCTATTATACTAGCTGCTTCTACAGAAGAGATGATGAAGAAATTTGTGTCCTGGGACACTGAGAAGCACCTGAGCTTTGCTGTACCCTTTGCAGACATGAAACCAGTCATCTACCTGGATTTGTTCTTGCCTCGTGTGACTGAATTAGCTCTATCTGCTAGCGACAGGCAGACTAAAGTATTGCCATTTTTGTGTTTGTTTTCATTATTAAATAATTGTCAGCTAATGCTTGTAAAAAATCTACTTCCTTTGTGAAGACACTTCTGTTTTTGACTAAATCCTAGACTGTACCATGGATCGTTGATGCAGCTCTATAATCGAGTTGCTCTCCACGCTACAAACTAAGAAGTTATAGAACATAGATCCTTTGAACTGTACTGTACAGCCATGTGCTTCCATGGTTAAACTTGTAGTGAAAATGAGGGTTTAAGATGGCTTTCTTTTGTGTTATCTGGCCTCCTTCCCTGGCATAGCATGCAAGCTTGTATTTTCCCTCTTTCTTGGCCCCAATGCAGGAAAGTAATTAAGGACATGCTTAAGTTCTTTGCTGGGTTGGGATCATGTTTTTCAAAGAAAGACGAGGCCAGTAGGAATCCAGCAATGTATGGCTATGAATGGTTTTCAGTAATGTGTTTTCTCCAGTTCATAAATTCCAAGGCCAGAAGGGACTGTTGTGATAATTTTAGCCTGGCCTCCTGTATAACACACAGGCCGTAGAACTTCCCCAAAATAATTCTTATAATGTATCTTTTACAAAAACATCCCCAAAACCCCAATTGTGCACAATGAAATGGGGGGCAATAACTTGCTATTAAAAACTGGATTAGTCTCTGAAATACTTTGTGAGCACAGTATTGAAGTACTTAGTGCAATATTTGTTGCTAGTATGAGGATGCAGTATGGATCAAAACCAGTTCATTAGCATTTATTAGTGACAGTAATTTCCTCTGCCCCCATTCCTTGCTTGTGTAAGTAACTGGTACATAACAAAAAAGGCTGATCAAACCTTTATTGCAGGTTGCAGCATGTGAGCTCTTGCATAGCATAGTTATGTACATGTTGGGGACAGCATCTCAAATGCCAGATGGACCTCCAGGTTCCCCACCCATGTATCAGCTGTATAAACGAATGTTTCCTGTACTGCTTCGGCTTGCCTGCGATGTAGACCAGGTAAATACATTTATTTGTTTATGCCTCCTACTGAAGCTCACACTTTGTACTGTTATATCTTAGAAAATTCCTTTTTAGCTTTAGTTAAAAGCATCTAAACTTTGGAATACATTTATTACATGATATAAAATATTATGGCGCTTGCTTGCTTGCTTGCTTTATTTATTTATTTATTTAATAAATACTTTTGTTTACTGAGATCCTTATTCCCCAGGCTTCCAAAGTGGAAGACAGAAACCTCCTAGAAAAGTCCAGTGATGGACTGCAATGCAGATTAATTCACAGGAGTATAATTAAAGGAACAGTCTTCTCTGATGTATTCTAAGAGTTTTTTCCAAAGTATGACTTCTTGATTTCTATAGCAAAATAAGTTAATTTTGGGAGAGGGGAATTAATCATTCCAAATACAGAGTTAATGTACAGCTGCCATGCTCCAAAGAAAAAATACATGAGGCGCAATTTGTGATATTTGATATCTGGCGATGGTGATATACATAATTCTGTATGCTTCTATAACATCTTCCAGCCAAAGATCTCAAAGCATATTAACCCTCACATCCCTTGGAGGAAGGTATTATCATCCTCATTTTTACAGATGGGGAAGCTGAGTCACACAGAGATTAAAATAACTGAAAATATAAGGTTTTTCAGATTCTGAAATGTTTCATCCTATAAAGGAATTATGTCTTCAGACCCACCAGCTGAGTTTCTCTTCCAGTGCACCAAAATAAAAAGATTAGACATTAAGTCTAACCAATTGCTGGTGTAAATGTGGGTACAGCTGCATTGAAGTCAGTGGTGATGTGTCCAATTACAGCTATGCAAGTCTGAAGTTAGTATGCGTGGGGCCCATATGGCGTCCTCAGTGTGACGTTTTCTCTATTTTGAGATCAAATAGACTTTGCATTTTGAAAAATATGTAGGAAATGACTATACCAATTGAAGTAAAACCCTCTTTGCAGACATTGATCTACAGTAATTACATCAAGGTTGAATTTGGCACATTTTAAGTTCTTTAAATGCTCTTTTCTGTCAAGATGTCAATATTTGGTAATATTTGACATTCAAGTAAGAGTGTTAAAATCCAACAACATGTTAAATAAATAGTAAGGGTAAAAAGATGCTAAAAAAACCCCAAACTGAGTCTGGTTTAAAAACCAGATAAACTGCTCTTTCTACCTGCCTTCCTTTCAAAGGCTGGTTGTATGCACCAGTGTTAACTAGAAGGTTGTGGTGTGTGATGTCACTATGTGAGTGAGAATGAGCTTGGTGAGCTCTTGGCTTTGAGGACCTGAAAAGGGAAAACAGAGTCTAGATGATTCCAAGTCAAATGCTGCTTTTATCCTTGCTGTTGGATATGTGTACCTATAATTATGAAGTTATTGGCTTTTCACTCATTCACTTTACAGACTCCTCTTTTTTTTTTAAAATGTTGTTTTTTTCATTGTCAAATGAAAACAAACTAGAATATAAATATATATTTTAACCTAGTGGGTGGTGGTTTTCATCTCTTCAGGTAACAAGGCAGTTGTATAAGCTTCTAGTCATGGAATTGATTCACTGGTTCACCAACAACAAAAAATTTGAAAGTCAGGACACAGTAGCATTGCTGGAAGCTATTCTGGTAGGAAGTTGGTTTTTCTCTTATTATTATTATTGTTGTTGTTTTATTTATTATTCTTGTGTGATGTCTTTTAAAAAGTAAAGTATGATCTGCTAAAGGAACTCTAACAACAAATATACACATTTTACAGACCACCTTCTCATGTAAAAAGAAATCCAATGTATTACTTTCTTCCGTAGGCCATCTTTATTAATTATTACACCTCTACCCCGATATAACGCAATCTGATATAACAAGAATTTGGATATAACAGTAAAGCAGTGCTCCGGGGGGGCAGGGCTGCATGCTCCGGCAGATCAAAGCAAGTTTGATATAACGTGGTTTCACCTATAATGCGGCAAGATTTTTTTGGCTCCCGAGGACAGCGTTATATTGGGGTAGAGGTGTACTTACTTTTATGTTGGGCTTTATACTCCTGTGAATCCTTCATCTTTTTTTGCACTTGACAATTTCTAAATAAGTCAAGTATCTTGAAAATTAGCAAGCATTTTGTGACTCTTAGAAAGATCCTAGCTATCCTTTCTTGTACACACTGATCATGAAAAGTACTAAAATACCATTTTGTAGAGACTGTGTGAAAGTTTTCTGCAGCTGTTATTCAGGCAAAAGTTTAATTACTTTTTGCACCATACTGATCAACTAAAAGTTATCACAGTGGTCAGGTGAATGGAATTGTTAACCAAAAGAACTTTTTCTCCTATTTGTTGGGTATTCAGTTGAAATAGGTATTAAACAAAAATACCACCCAGAAATAGTCGGGTTAAATATCCTTCTTCCATTAGGCTCGTAAGATACACTTCATTAATACTGTGATGTCATTGTACTAGTTCTCCAGTTGTTCATAAACTTCCAGGGGGGAAATGGGTAGACAAGACTCTGAATTTCAAATAGAAACTACAAGCAGAAAAAAAATCTTAGTTATTTTCACCCCAAACAAACAAAATTCCAGATGCC
This sequence comes from Chrysemys picta bellii, assembly GCF_011386835.1. NCBI lineage: Eukaryota > Metazoa > Chordata > Testudines > Emydidae > Chrysemys > Chrysemys picta. The sequence goes on along the minus strand of NC_088792.1, from coordinate 218,601,678 downwards.
TTTATATATTGTAAAGATAAAAAAGGGGACCAACCTCCTTTCCCTTCGTAGATGATCTGTGAAGTACTGCCTTAATGCAGGAAATCAGTTTTTAGACTGGGCAAAGGGTATTGTGTCTGGATGACTTCAGTAAGGAATTTTACTTTTAATCTAAAAGCTTACTTACATGCACCAATTTTCTCCTCCCCACCCCCTCCGTGCGCAAACCTTTTATTTATTTATTTTTTGAGCCATTTATACTGTGAATTATTTTTTCTTTATGCTTTTTCTTATATTTATGTCCGTTGGAATAATACATGATATTTAGCACTTATACCTGAGGTTCTCAAATCCCTTCACAAACATTAATTGAATAGATCTCATCTCCCCTACGAGATGGCTCTGATAAATATTGTCCCCTTTGTAAAGATGGGAAGACTGAGGCTTGGAAGTTAACTTGCCCAAAGTCATACAGCAAACCTCTGACAGCACCAAGTTTAAAAACTTGTTCTGACTGTCTAATCTAATTTTTCTAGGTTCTTATCAGATGCCTGTTACCATAGTATCTGAGCACTTCTTAATAAATACATAAACCTTAATATAAGAGTATCAAAGGGGTAGCCGTGTTGGTCTGGATCTGTAAAAGCAGCAAAGAGTCCTCTATAAGGTGCCACAGGACTCTTTTTGCTGCTCTTAATATAAGACAGAGTCTAACAAGTGGCATAGATTTTTCCCTCTACCTTGGAATATTGTTGGAGTTTTTTCCCCAGACATTTATTCTGTCCAGTACTTCACTTTATACATTACATTATTCTGTCTCTCACATATTGCAGGTGTTGACTCCTTTCATCTGGGCACTAGAGTGAAAGTAGGCCTGTAACGGGGAGGGAGAAACCTACTTTTGTATGAAGTAGAAAACCACAGCGATGCTAGCCTTGAAGCTTATACTTCTTGTAATGAAACAGTCTGCCCTTAATTTCAGGATGGGATAGTGGATCCTGTTGACAGCTCTTTGAGAGACTTCTGTGGTCAGTGTGTTAGAGAATTTATGAAATGGTCCATTAAGCAGACAACGCCGCAACAACAGGAGAAAAGTCCAGTGAACACCAAGTCACTCTTCAAGCGACTGTACAGCCTTGCGCTTCACCCTAATGCTTTGAAGAGGCTGGGAGCAGCGCTTGCTTTTAACAACATCTATAGAGAATTTAGGTGAGCCGAAAACTTGAACAGTAGCTAAGCTAGAGTAAAATAAACAATGTTAATATACTAGAGGAGAGAGACATTTTGAGAAGAGAACCCAGGTTTCTATCCACTTACACTGATGTTGCTTGATGCTGACCATTAATATGTAAAGAAGCTGTATCAATGGACCTCTTCAGACTATATATTGTGAGTGAAATTCACTTCACTCACAGAGAGCCTAAATATTTGGGTTCTATGGGGCATGGAAAGCAGTGAGGCTGAGATGGTGAATTTCCATCCCAAAGCCAGATAAGAATAAGTTGTTAATAGATAAGTGTGTTTTTTTTTGTTTTGTTTTGTTTTTGTTTTTTAAAGTACCACTTTTAATGATGGCTAGGTAATTTTTCTCTTTTGCTGATAATGGTCTAAAATATTTTTCAGAGTAGCAGCCGTGTTAGTCTGTATCTGCAAAAAGAAGAACAGGAGTACTTGTGGCACCTTAGAGACTAACAAATTTATTAGAGCATAAGCTTTCGTGGACTACAGCCCACTTCTTCGGATGCATATAGAATGGAACATATATTGAGGAGATATATATACACACATACAGAGAGCATAAACAGGTGGGAGTTTTCTCTTAATTAATTGGCCTCTCAAGGTTGGTAAGACATGTAGTCGTGGGCTGTAGTCCACGAAAGCTTATGCTCTAATAAATTTGTTAGTTTCTAAGGTGCCACAAGTACTCCTGTTCTTCTAAAATATTTTTGCAGTTTGAGTTAAGAAGCATAGGCTATTTCTTTGTTGATTTGAAATGTGGCACTATATTGTTTAACTTATTTCTAAATTTCATATTTGAGTTTCATATTCACGTGTCTATTGCTACTCCTATTCATGTTTCTTAGCATATTTGCTCTGTTCATGATTTTATAGGGAAGAAAATTCTCTAGTAGAGCAATTTGTGTTTGAAGTATTGGTTGTGTATTTGGAAAGTCTGGCGTTGACCCATACAGATGAGAAGTCACTAGGTGAGTTGAAACTGATTTATTGTGAAATGGAACGAATAAATCATCCTGTCTCTCATCCTTTTAGATGGCTAATGAAACAATCTTAAGTAAGCCAAACCATGACTTCGAAGTTGTAGGTAAACTACAGTGCAGTTCCCTTCTTACCAGAGGATCAATTATTTTCCGTTCTCAGTGCTCCTCATTAAATTGGGTTTCTGACTTACTGACATTTCTGTGCAAATTTCTTAAATGTGTGGGATTTTTATATCTGTATGTAAAATAAATCTGAGTTTTACAGATGTTTTACAGCAAAACTTCAAAAAGCTGAGTGATGCTTCTGACCTATAACTCCTAGTCCCACAGTTACACAAAGTAAAAATGGAGCCCAATGGTTTTTAGAGTTTAAAGGGTATTTTGTAACAAATATGGAGCTCAAAAAACATATTTTTCTGCGTTGATGGAGAGGGCTCCACCTACTTAGCAGCAACAAGCCCTTTTATACTCCCCCATTTGGTTCTGGGAATGGAAATTGTGTGAATAGTTCATGACCTCTTCCCCAATATTAAATAATAACCTATAATATTATATTTATTTGCCTTTTTTCCAGTAGCCCTTTGCCAACTAATAATGGTTAAAATGTAAAACCAAAACCTTGTTTACAAATCTTTCTTTATTTCTTTCAAAGAAAAAGTTTTTGGGTGTGATATTTTAGTGGGAGTGGCCACGGGAATGTTCATATGGAAAAGAATGAGCTCCTTTGTTGTGTGAGTTGGGTCATATATGCCAAATAAATTCTCTCTAAATGATGTATACAGGAGGTAGGAAAGACGATTTTGTGGCAGAGGCCTGGGAGTCAGGTTATGTAGTAACTGGGGGGTTTATAGTAGATGTATTGCTTCCCGGCTCTTTGAGCTGTGGTCAAGTGAAAAATTCTCTAAGTTATATCTGGACTTCAGTAAGGCTTTTGACACTGTCCTATATGACATTCTTATAAGTAAACTAAGGAAATGTGGCCTAGATGAAATAACTGTAAGGTGGTTGCACAACTGGTTGAGAGAACATACTAAGAGTAGTTATCAATGGTTTGCTGTCATACTGGGAGGACCTATCAAGTGGAGTCCTGCAGGGTTATGTCTTAGGTCTGGTACTATTCAACACTCTCATTAGCGACTTGGATGATGGAGTATAGAGTATGTTTATAAAATTAATGGATGAAACCAAGCTGGGAAGGGTTGCAAGCACTTTGGAGGACAGGATTGGTCAAATCCTTGACAAATTGGAGAATTGGTCTGAAATCAGTAAAATGAAATTTAATAAAAACAAGTACAAAGTACTAAACTTAGGGAGGAAATATAAAATATACAAATATAAAATGGGGAATAACAAGCTATGTGGCAGTACTGCAGAAAATGATCTGGCGGTTATAGTTAAGGCTCCGTTTTAGACATAGGTATTTTTAGTAAAAGTCATGAACAGGTAACGGGCAGTAAACAAAAATTCACGACCTGTGACCTGTCCATGACTTTTACTAAAAATACCAGTGAATAAAACTTGGGGGGGGGGGGGGGGACTGTCTGGGGGCCCCAAGGGTGCTGGGGAGGGTGGCAGCGCACAGCCCAGGCCTCCTGCTGGTGCTGGGAGACTGTGGGTGGTAGCATGTGGCGCAGGACTCCCACTGGTGCTGAGTGGGCATGGGCGGCGGCCTGGGACCCCCGCTGGTGCAGGGGGGGGGGTGGTTTGGCAGGGCTGGCAGGCTCCCTACCTAGCACTGCGCCTCCCCCCTCTGCAGCAGCAGAGTTTTTGGGGTGTGGGAGGGGGTTGGGGTATGGGACAGGGTGAGGCAGGCTCTGGGCATTGCTTACCTGGGGGGCTTCCCAGAAGCGGCGACATCCCCCTCGTTCAGCTGCTAGGTGGAGGCATGGCCAGGCAGGTCTGTGTGCTGCCTCTGTCTGCAGGCACCGCCCCTGCAGCACCCATTGATTGCAATTCCCAACCAATGGGAGCTGCAAAGCCAGCGCTCTGCATCTGCCAAGAGCACTGCCGCAGAGCTGCCTGGCTACGCCTCCACCTAGCAGCTGAGCGAGGGGAATGTCGCTACTTCCAGGTAGCCCCTCAGGTAAGCGCTGCCCAGAGCCCACCTCACCCCATCCTGTGCCCCTGCCCCCTCCCACACCCAAACTTTGCTGCTGAGGGATGGGTGGGGGGTCTGGGATCCCGAGACTGCCCCAGCACGGCTGGTGCTGCCCCTGAGCCAGGCGCACTGGCCGCGCAGAAGTCACGGAGGTCACAGAAAGTCATGGAATCAGTGACCGCTGTGACAAACTTGCAGCGTTAATTATAGTGCATCACAAATGGAATATGAGCCAACAGAGTGGTGGTGTGGTGAAAAAGGTAAATGTCATTGTGGAATATATTAACAGGAGTGTTGTATGTAAGACATAGGAGGTAATTGTTCCACTATATTCGGCATTGGTGAGGCCTCAACTGGAATGCTGTGTCCAGTTTTGAGAAAGAAGTTAATGAATTGGAGAGAGTCCAGAGGGGAACAACATAAATAAGACCTTAGAAAACATGACCTGTGGGAAAAGGTTGAAAGAATTGGGCGTATTTACACTCCTGGGGGAATTCTATGCCACTGTGCAATGCAGAATTTGCACAGAATTAATATTCTGTGCAGAATTTCCTTTTCTCTGTAGAATTAGTGCAGCAGACCTGCTGACTGCCACCAGAGGCTGCTAGACCCAGCAGAGCCCAGCTCGCAAATAGAAGACACTGCGAGGGGAAGGAGACTGAGCTAGAGGGTTCCCAGCAGCTGCAGTTCCCAGCACGCCCTGAAGGAAGCAGGTGGCGTGCAGGAAATTCCGTACAAGCCCAGGACCCAGTATTAGGCTGTTTCTCCCTTTGCATCCCTGGGCTTTGGGAGGGAAGGGGGTGCGAACGTCTAGGCTTGGGGGGGCTCTGTGGCTGGACGCTGGGAGTACAGGTGTCTGGGCTGGGGCGGGGAGGGAGACACAGCTGAGGTCTGGAGGGAGAGGGTTTCTTAGGGTTACCATACGTCTGGATTTTCCCGGACATGTCCGACTTTTGGGGGCTCAAATCCCCGTCCGGGGGGAAATCCCCAAAAGCCGGGCATGTCCGGGAAAATCGGGAGGCTCGGCCGGGGCCTCTTTGTGCGGGGCCGGGGTCGCGGGGCCGGGGGCATGGTGCCGGGCCGGGGGCCAGGGTCGCAGTGCCGGGCCGGTCCCGCGGGGCTGGGAGCCGGGCCGGGGTCGGGGAGCCGGGCCCGCGGGGCTGGGAGCCGGGCCGGGGTCGGGGAGCCGGGCCGGGCCCGCGGGGCTGGGAGCCGGGAACCGGGGGTGGTCGGCCGGGGCCGCGCCTCCTCCCGCCCACACCCCCTCCCGTTACCTGCTTCAGGCTTCCCGCGAATTAAATGTTCGCGGGAAGCAGGGGAGGGGGCGGAGACTTTGGGAGGGGGCGGAGTTGGGGCGGGGGCGGGGCCGGGGCCCCGGGAGTGTCCTCCATTAGGAGGCACAAAATATGGTAACCCTAGGGTTTCTAGTAGGGTTACCATTCGTCCGGATTTACCCGGACATGTCCTCCTTTTGTGTGCTAAAAATAGCGTCCGGGGGGAATTTGTAAAGCACTCACAATGTCCGGGATTAGCAGAGCGAGTGGCTGGGAGGGCTGCAGGGAAGTCCCGGGCTGGACTCAGGAGCAGCTGTAGAGGAGCCGGATCCGCCCTGCATTCTGAGCCAGCAGCTCCCTTGCAGCCCAGTCCAGCAGCACTGTGCAGGGCCAGACCGGGTTTTGTTGTGCAGGGCCAGGGACCAGGTTTTGTTGTGCTGGGGAGCTCAGCCACGTGTCCGGCTCGGCTGCACAGAGCCCAACACTCTGTTCTGAGCAGCAGGGTAAGGAGGTCAGGGGGCAGGAAGGTTCTGGAGGTGGAGGTCAAGAAACGGGGGGGGCTTTTTGGGGGGAGTGGAGAAAGTTTTGGGCAGTCAGGGTACAGGTAGGGGGTAGGGTCCTGGGGGGCAGTTGGGGGGGGTCTTAGGAGGGGGCAGTTAGGGGACAAGGAACAGGGAGTCTTAGGTAGGGGGTGGGGTTCTGGAGGGCAGTTAGGAGCAGGGGTCCCAGGAGGGGGCAGTCAGGGGACAAGGAGCAGGGGGGGAGTGTTTGGGAGTTCTGGGGGGGGGCTGTCAGGTGGCAGGGGTGGGGAGATGGATCGGAGCAGTCAGGGGACAGGGAGCAGAGGGGTTTAGATGGGTTGGGAGTTCTGGGGGGGGCTGTCAGGGGGTGGGGAGTGGTTGGATGGGGCGTGGGAGTCCCAGGGGTCTGTCTGGGGGTGGGGGTGTGGATAAGGGTTGGGGCAGTCAGGGGACAAGAGGCAGGGAGGCTTAGATAGGGAGTGGAGTCCTGGGGGGCAGTTAGGGGCAGGGGTCCCAGGAGGGGGCAGTCAGGGGACAAGGAACGGGGGGAGGGTTGGGGGTTCTGGGGGGGCGGGAAGTGGGAGGGGCAGGGGCGGGGCTAGGGCGGGGCTCCTCCCGTCCTCTTTTTTTCTTGCTGAAATATGGTAACCCTAGTTTCTAGGTGTCTGGCCCTGCAGCTCAGGGAGGTATGTGTGCAGGTGGCTGGGCTCTGGAAGGGCAGGGGGTACAGAAACAGCAACTGGGCTGTCACAGGGGTTTCTTTAACTTTCTACTTCTGGGGTAAGCTTTTTTGTTGTCTGTATTGTTACATACTCATTTTCTGACAGGTATTTTGAAATAAATCACCAGAAATACTGAAAATAATGTGATTATATTATGTTTTGACAAAATATAAATTTTGTAGAATTTAAAAATATTGTGCACAGAATTTTTAGGCGCAGAATTCCCTCCGAGGATAATGTTTAGTCTAGAGAAGGGGGGGGGGGCATAAGTCTTCACATATGTACACATTTGTTATAAGTAGGACAAGAAGTTATCAGCTTAGTTTGCAGCAAGGGAGATTTACATTGGATATTGGGAGACTTTCAAACTTCAAGGATAATTGAGCACTGGAGCAGGTTACCTTGGGAGGTTGTGGAATCTCCATTCTTTGAGGTTTTTAAAAACAGATTAGATAAAAAGCTGTCAGGAATGGCCTAGGTATACTTAATCCTGTCATAGGATGGGTGATCTCTACTATCACTTCCAGCTGTTTCACAGGCTTGCTCTGTGACACTGAGCAAATTATCATAGAAATGCAAAGCCTGATTATTAGTAGGCATGATCCTGCATGTAATCCTCATGGAAATCCCATGATAGAAATACACATTTCTGCAGCTTAGAGTCTCCCACAATTCTGTTATGTCTGGGCTGCTCTCCTTCATGCTGCAGTTTCTGTAGGTGGTTTGAACTCACAGCACTATGCATGCTGGCCACACCCCTTTCTCTTGCTTGCCGCCAGATCTTCTGCCTCTGCAGCAACAGTCAAGCGGTGGTTCATTTTACTCCTGTCCTTCCAATTTATTAGTTATTCAGCCATTTTGGGGAGTGATGAGCAGTTTTCTCTTCTTCTGAGCCTCCTCTCCTCCTTTTTGATTCAGGGTCTGAGCAGCATGGTGGTCACAGCCACCTGAAGCCTCTGCTGCAGTGTCTCCAAGCTGAGCTTCTCTTCCCCGTTTTAGGCAGCACAACCGTAAGCACTGGTCTAAGGATCCAGTGTAAGGCAGCTTTCCCAGGCTTAGCTGAAGGTGACTATTCCAGTTATCACAAGATCTCTCTTCTTTGGAGAAAAGTTCGATAAGATAGCAGAAAATGCTGCAAAATCCAAGTAATCCTTTCTCCCTCCACTGAGTGCTCTCAGAAGGGATGCAAACCTGCTTTCAGGTAGAGATGCTCCTTTTGTTCCTGCTCCTCTCAGAAATATCAGAGGAGGGTGTGATGGGGGTCGAGGGCAGTCCAGACCAGTGAGTGGTTGCCCTCTAATTCTAGATTGCCTCATATTGCTTTCCTGCTGTAGCTCCCAGCCTGGGATGCTCACAACCAGCCTACCAGCATGCAGGTCACAACCTGAATGTCTGTGTACTAGACTGTCTGCAGCCTCACTGTGGTTTCCACTAGCCTTTGTTACAGCAAGGTGACCCCAACATACTCCCAGTCCCAAATTTCCCCCAAACCATGTGCCCTGTAATGCCCAGCACTCTCCTAGACACTTCAGAGAAATGTTAGGGTCTGTTCTTCTAAAGCAGAGGTGGCCAGCCTGAGAAGGAGCCAGAATTTACCAATGTACATTGCCAAAGAGCCACAGTAATACGTTACCAGCTCCCCATCAGCTCCCCCCAGCACCTCCTGCCCACCGGCAGCCCCGCCGATCAGTGCTTCCCTGCACCTCCCTGTATCGTGGCACGCAGGAGGCTCAGAGGGGGAGGAGAGAGGGCATAGCAGGCTCAGGGGAGGGCGCGGGAAGGGGTGGAGTGGGGGCAGAGCCAGGGGTTGAGCAGTGAGCACTCCTCCTCCCCCGGCACATTGGAAAGTTGGCACCTGTAGCTCCAACCCTGGAGTCGGTGCCTATACAAGGAGCCACATATTAACTTCTGAAGAGCCACATGTGGCTCCGGAGCCACAGGTTGGCCACCCCGGCCCTAAAGACTCAAAAGCACATCACAGCTTATTAAATTAACTGAGGTGAGTACACCCTTCCCTTTAAGCACAGCATTGAATTGGTTTATAGTAAAATTAAGACAAATTTATTAACAATAGGATATAGGTTAAGTGATGCCAGGTAAAAGGAATAAAGTTAGAATGGGTTATAAGAAAATAAATATGAAAATGTGCACCTACAGGTCTAAAACATAGTGTAGTAAGGTACATTCATTGCCTAAGGAGGTTTTTCACCTATATTTCACCTATATGACTTGCATCTGAAGAAGTGAGGTTCTTACCCATGAAAGCTTATGCTCCCAGTACTTCTGTTAGTCTCAAAGGTGCCACAGGACCCTCTGTTGCTTTCCACCTATATTCAGTTTCCAGAGACTACTATGAGAGTGCAAAAGGCCAGCTATAGCTCAGTGTCTTCAGCTACCAGTCATCTTGGTCTCATGCACAAGAATCACTCCAAGGGCAAAGTGGTACATCTGAATTCTCCAGGTCTTCCTCCTGAAAGCATGAGACCACTCCTTTGGGTGCATGATGGATCAAGTGCTCAGTTTCCTAACATAGTGGACAGCCTCAGGGAGTGTCTGCAAGGGCCCTCCCCCATGTGCCTTCCAGACCCTCTGATTCTTGCAACCAATACCAATCTGAAGGGTTGGGAAACACATTTGGGACCCAAAACTACACAAGGAATCTGGAGCCCAGGAGAAAGTGACCACCGCATCAGACTCCTGGAGCTCAGACTGGTCAAACTAGCCCTACAAAGGTTCCAGAGCCCCTAGGGGGGAATCACTTTCTGGTTCAGTCAGACAACACTACCATGATCACATATATAAACAACCTAGGAGGCACGAGGAGCCCAGTGCTACACACACAAGTGATGGAAGTAACGAGATGAGCAGAATGCTTTCTCCCTTCCTAAAAGTGATCCATGTGAAAGGAGAGATGAACTAGAAGGCAGTCCGGCTCACTAAACGTAAAGTCAACAACTTGGATTGGTGCCTGAAGTCTTCAACTTGATTTCTCAGATATTTGGTCTCCCTTCAGCCAACTTGTTTGCAAACCTCAGGAATACAAAGCAATCAAAATACTTCACCAGTGAAACAGACCCCAACTCCATGGGACTAGGTACCTTGTCACACAGATGGCCACAAGGTTTGCTATATGCCTTCCCATCCTTCCAACTCTTAGGGAAAGTGATCTGAACAATAAAGCTGGAGCCAGCAAAGGTGGTAATGCTTATTCCTGAATGGTTAAAGGGGCCCGTTTTCCAATCTGATAGAGGTGAGACTGGAACCACCGTTACAGCTACCGCTGTGACAAGACATCTTTTTCTAAGATCATTTTCTCCATCCAGACCCAGATCAGCTACAACTAACAATTGGAAGAGGACCATTAACAACACTCGATCTGTCCTCCAAAGTAATCAAGACATTGCTATTATCTAGGAGAGTCTCTGTGTTAAAGGCTTACTCCTGTATCTGGACCAAGTTCAGCATTTGATGCCTGGAGCACAGTGTTAGACTCAAGAGATCCAGGGATTCTGGCTATTTTGGACTTCCTCCAAAAGGGTCTGGGTAAAGTGTCTTCTACCCAGTACCATAGCACACCAGGTATCATCCATCTGTTGTGTTCTATACTCAGGGTCTTTGGGGTCCTTGGCAGAGAACGCCCTACGTATCCAGACTACTCAGAGAAGTCAAACCGATCAGGCCAGTCTTCCCTTAGCTTTTGAACCATTTGAACCTCTGACTTCAATATCGGCAATCTACCGCTCAATCAAAACCTCTTTTCTGGTCTCCATTATGTCTGCTTGTTGAGTGTCAGATTGCTAGCCCTATGCAAGAACTTTACTGCATGTTCCATGATGACAAAGTAGTAATGAGAACTTTGGAATTATTTCTTGCCAAAGTGAACCCTTTTCCATGCTTCAGAGTAGATTATTAATCACTCATTCTGTCAAGGGCCTGATTTCTGGCACACCTCAGAAATCAGAAGAGCACTGAAGGTTTACATCAAGTGTACAGAATCCATCCGAAGTGGCCAAGGACTGAGTTTCCAAGCTATATATTGTCAGATGGATCAGACTGTGCAGTGTTGAGGCCTACAAGGCATCTGGCATCTCTGTTCAGAAGGAATCAAGGCATGCTACACGAGATCCAGGGCAGCCTCGTAGTCCAAATGGGCAAGGGCTTCCACCTCAGAGATATGGAGAGCGGCTATCTGGTCTTTGGCTAACACCTTATCAGACACGATATAAAGTGGACTTTCTTTTGCCTGCAGAAGCTGCCTTCTGCATGAAAGTGCAGCAGGTGATGGCCCAATAATAATGCCCTTTGAGCAATTTTCAATAAGGGGGATTCCCTTCCTATCTCATTCTGTTTTTCTTTTTCCTCCCTACTTCTGCTCACTGCTCCCCAGACGTAACAGAATTGTGGGAGAAGCTGGGCTGCAGAATGGAAAATTTCTTATATAGTAATTTTGTTTCTGTCAGCAGCGTCTCCCACAGTTCTACCCACCCTGGATGGCTTCACTATTGAGGGTAAGCTTTTCATTTAGATCATTAGCACATAGGCTGTTTGCCTGTTATAAATAGTTATCGAGTTGGCATTGAGGTTATTGTTACTAATTACTTGCCATTAATTTTATGCAGCTTAGAAATTACTGGCAGCAAGTGGGAGAAGGGGGCATGTCCAGCATGAGAAGTGTTGTAACTTTAAACCATCTCCAGAAACTGCAGAGTGGAGGGCAGCTACCCAGACATAATAAAATTTTGAGAGACTCAGCTAGCAGAAAGGAAATTATTGGGTCAGGAATTTTCCATTCTTTGTTAACTGGGCCAAACTATTGGCATTTATTCATTGATGAGCACTTCCCTTCTCTTTGATAACAGGTACAGTTCAACAATGTTGTGATGCCATTGATCATCTAAAGCGCATAATTAAGCACAAAGCATCTTCCCTAAATAAGGCAGAAAAACGGCGGATACCACGGTCAGTTGTTTGAGATTTTGCCTTTCCAAATACATCATCTGAGTTTGTAACATATGGCTTTTGTAAAAATGTAGGGTGATGGGTGTGGACTTAGACATATGACTCCCATTAATGTGTAACTGCATCCCCACATGTGCTGAAAACGTTCTTCTGAAATGCCCCTTGAACTGACTAGAATAAGAGCACATGATGCTACATGGTGGATCAGAGTTTGAGACTCAAGGGCTATCTTTGATTCCTGAAACAGCTCACTCACCTCCATGGGGAGATGGGGAAGAGACTGGCATAGGTTTCCCCACTGTAAACTCTGACCATCTTAGGGGCCGTGTTGGGTAGCCTCTAGAGGGAGCTGCATCGAACCCTTTTTATGCAAAAATATTATGCATCTGATGGGAAAGAGCAGGAAAAAATGAGACTGGATCCTCAGGGCTATTAAATAGTCTTGGATTTCCCTCTTCCAGAGGAGGAGGAGGGAGGATAAGATATTTGAGGTTTAATCTCAGTTTTGTTTGTCTGGAGTTGAAGGGGGGAGGAAAGAGATGGTTGAGTCTTGACATTTTCTTTTATTTTTCAGTCTCCACCACTAATTAAATTGGAGCTCAGATCAGGGAAATAAGTCCATACTACACCTGTATAAGACCTTGTATTTGTAGTGTGAATGATTTAACCCATCCGATCCCTCACCCCTGCCCATAATTCTTTTAATGAGATAATGGAAAGAACATCCAAAATTCTTCATTGGATATTTAGATTTGCAAATAGAGCAGTATGGCTTCATTAACATGATGGCTGTTGTGGCTTTTCCTTGAAACAAAGAAAAGCCTTTGGGCAAATATCAGTAAGGTTTGTTGATTTGTATTCATTATTTTTGTACAGAGGATTTCCAAATGCTAAGTCAGTGTGTCTGTTGGACCTTGTCATGTGGCTGTTGGTACAATGTGGGCGACCCCAGACAGAATGTCGGCATAAATCCATGGAGCTCTTCTATGAGTTTGTTCCTTTATTACCAGGTACTGTGGGTCATCACATATACCTCTAGTCTCCTGCTTCACATAACTGTTCATTTCTGCTCTCATTTTCTGTGCACCGTCAGTTTTCATTTATTGAATGAAACGTGTTTGGAAATAGGCCCCCTTTAGTATTAAATAAGTACTGAGTAGCTGCAAGTTTTTCATTCAGTATAAAAACTGCATTTTTTACCTTGTAAGCTTACTCCAGCCAGTGTGCCTCAACTCTGACATGGAGAGACCACCTTTAGGTACTGGACAACTGTTGTAGCCAGCTGTGAGGGGATCCTCAGCTGATGCAGAGCCAGAGGAGTGGTGCCTAAGCCGCAGTCTTCCTTGCAGTTGACATATGCAGTGTGGCCAAGGGAATCTTTGACTTCTGTATTGGCTGTCTCCTCTTCCAGAAAATCAGAGCAACTAATGGAATAGGTTTTTGAGTGTTGATTCGTGTCCATAATACCTTGCTGAATGCAGCTGTGTATTTACCTAAAGAACATTGATTTCTGTATGCTTCTTTATCAGGAAACCAGTCCCCATCTTTGTGGCTAGGTGATCTTCTAAAAAAACAAGGAATCTCTTTCCTCATCAACAAATTTGAAGGGGGAGGTAATGATGGTGACAATCTCTCTGGAATCCTTTCTCAGCCAACACTGTGTGACATGCAGGAACCCTTTAGTTTGCGCGCTGTTGTGCAGTGGATGGATATGTTTTTAGCAGCTCTGGACTGCTACAATACGTTCATCGAGCAGGGAATGATCAAACCAAACGAAATACTAGGTAGGTAAATCCTGGCTGCAGCTGGTTCAGTATTATCCATTATATAAACTCACTCTGAGGGGTTCCTAGCTTCAGCTTATAACACTTGTTTCAAGAATAGATTTGATTTACAGGTTCACAATCCGTTTCAGCAACAATTGCCTTGCCTCGTGGATTTTTTTGTAACAGTGGTCTAGTATAATACCTTATTTACTTTGTGTTATCGAAATATTTCATTGCAAAATGTTTCATTATAAAAACACTAATTTAAATTTCTTTCCCTCATGGATTTCTTTTCCCCTCACTTTGTTTAACTGTGTCCCACCTTAAAAGGCCCTGCAGTGCAGCAACCCTACCTCCAGTGAGAAGGTCTGGTCATGATTCCTTCTAAAGCCCATCACCGCTCTCCTTCACTTACTGTACTTAAAGAAGTTTACCAATTAGCAATGTGAGGTGCTTCCTTCCCTCTCCACTGCTAGCCTAGTCATTTGAGTTTGTTGCTTTTCTCATGCTTCAGTCCCACCCAACCTAGGGAGCTCAGTACTTGTATTCTGATGACATAAATACCAACATCTTGTGTAGCCATTGGGTCTGCATCCAGTAAAAGTTTTTAAATTATTCAGACATTTCTAAACAGCATGTTTCCATAGTAGTAAAATGCAATGATGGAATTGGATACACACAGACCAGTATTTTACAAATGGGTGTCAGGGCAAGATACCTAGCTTCATTAAAGCTGTACAATAAGATTTTTACTAAATGCAGTTATTAGAGGGCCAGATTTTCAAAGATGTGGATTTAGATTTACATCCATATAATTACATATGCCTGACTTGTTTGCAGGTACCTAATGCACACATCCATTAAGAATGCATAGTTCTCTGAAAAGCTATCCCTCATGTCCAAAACTTAATACTAACAATGTAATTGAAATATGGTTTCAAGAAGAAGAAAAAAGCTCGTTCTTTCACTGGTGGGGGAAAGATTTTGACTTTTTCCCCCCATATTTTCATTATGTCATTGCATTATGTCAGTCTTTCTCTTTATGCTGAGCATAAAATGTATTTTTAGATTTGTGGGGTCACTATATATTTAAATTTGGTGTAATTCCTTCTAGGTACAAAGATGAGGTCTTCATTCCTGAGAGCTGTGGAGTTCTTTCTTAAAACTATTGTCTTGCATGATATATCTGCAGCAGAGCGATGCTTTGACACTGGGTCAAAAGGCAATATGTTCAGCCCACAAGAAAGAGAAGAGTATAATTACAGCAAATGCACAATCATAGTCCGAATCATGGCATTTGTCAGCATGATCCTGGAGACCTGCCAACAGGATTTCTGGAAGGTAGGTTTTGAAGCTATTGGTCTGTAGAAGGTGATGTCTGCAGTTGTTGCAACTGTTATTTAAAGTTGTTGTTTAAGCATTGTTGATTTGAGGGAGAGTGGGGGACTCATGACTAGCTATGAGGAGTGGATCATCCTTTGCAATACCTTGGGCCATTAATCATAGATGGTTATTAAGCCCCAGGAAGTGTCCTGCTCTTTGGACATTACTGCTTCAGTAAGCTGAAGGAAACCCTCACTTCATGGATTATTTTGCAATAAGTGATGCAGTTCTAATTAAGAGAAATTAACACCATGTATATTTGCCAGTCAGGTTGCTTGAATCACCATCAGCATGACACCCATGATGATGGTATTCCACATAGAATGTCTTATGTTCTTGAATTTAGGAATTTTTCTAAGTGATCATAGTACAGATAGTGTGAGAGAGACAATGGCTGTAGAAATAACTGTGCTCTGCGTTTTTCCTGTTAAATTCCTTTTTGAAGAATGAACATGCAAGTCTGTCTCTGTCTCTCTGTATTTAACGTAATATAAATTGAAGTTTTAATATCTACAGTTTCTTGAGAGTTTAAAAAAGGGCACTAAGTCAATTTCTGGGACTACAGGTGCATAACTGGCAGTTGCATAATTTGTTTAGATGCATAACTAGCAGTCTTCATGTGTGTAGAAGTCTGTAGTATTGGCACGTTATTTGAACACTAAAATGAACACATATGATGTGCACCTGCATCTTTAAAAATGGCCATTTAATTTCTATAAATCAGAGTAATTACAATATATTGAAAATGAGCCATTTTAGAGAGAAAGAGATTAAGAATAACAATTGAATAGCCATATTTTGCTTATTTCAGGCACAGAAAAAAATCATGGAAAGCTGAATAGGTCAACAAATAGGATTAAGAATAAAATGTCTCCACCTTCATTTTAATCTTTTATTCTTTCTAGTTACTTGAGAAGGAATTGCTTAATGCAAATCTGATAGAACTTCTTGTGAGAATAGTGTGTGATCCAGCAAACATAGGCTTTAATACAGCCGATGTACAAGTCATGAAAAATCTCCCAGATGTTTCTGTGAGGCTCATAAAAGCTTTGATGAAATCTCCCTATAAAGAATCCTTGGAGCTAAGCATAAAGGACAGAATAACATCACAAAGGTAAGAGCTCTCTGATAGCCATAAATGTCTAATTTAAAATCCGAACAAATGCAGTACATAGTGAGAGATGCAAAGTGAATGAAGCTTCCATTGCACAGTTGTAGGATGTCTTTTTTTCATGTTATATTGATACACCCACAGGCAATCAATGTTTTTGTTTATTTTTCCTTTCCCTTGTCAGCATCGAGGAGCTTTGCTCTGTTGAGCTGTATAATCCAGATGCTCGTTTTGATCACGTTAGACTAAGCTCCATCTTGTCTGCATGCAGGCAGCTCCACAAGGCTGGCCTGCTTCATTCCACACTTCAATCACAGGTAAACATTGATTCATAGAATAACAGTTAAGATTTTTCATATAAGAGCTTTTCTAATGTGAAAGGCCATGAAGTCATGGGGAGTTGCTTGTGCAATAACCAATGGCAGAATAGGCTATAGCTAATTCTCAGTTTCCCAGTGAAGTAGATCAATAAATAATATCCTTTTATAGATGAGAATACTCTGGCAGAGAAATTAAGTAACTTGTCCAAGGTAACACTAGGGAGTTGGTGTTGAAACTGGGATCTGAACTCTGGAGTTGCTGGTGCTCAGACTATACCTCCCCTAAATAAATGCTTTACATTGCACTCAATAAATACCAAACACTGGGGCACGAAAACAATAGAAGAGAATGGTGGAAAAATCCCTTTATCTATGGCTCCGTACAATTGGGTGGTAAATTTGATAGTGTAGCTAAAAATCTGGCCACATGTGTACACCTTAATGTTCAAAATGGAGGTTATTTCAAGAAAATATCTTATTCAGTTTCTGGAATAGAAGGGGGGCCTCTTTCCTTGCATGCTGAAGTCACTAAGGAATGCTCCATTGGCTGAACAGATGCAGCACAAGGGGCCTTGTTTAGCCTTTTGAGTCACAGGAAAGTAGGATAGAGAGAAGTTGTACAGATCAAACTTAGACCTTTATGGAGCCTTCGAGGTATTTGTTGGGCTCCCTGTTACCAAGGTTCTGGAATTCATGTCATAGCCAGTCTCTACATCACTGTAGGTAAAGAAAGAGAGAAGCAAGATAAGTAGCAGCCATTCAGGATTGACAAAGACTCTGCTATTTGGTGAAGGATGCCACATTTATAATGTAACAATGTAAATGTTAAATTTTATGGAATTTTTGCATTAACTTCTCCGAGGCCAGGATTTTCCCTATATGTTCAGATAAAAACCTGCAATAGTAGGACAGCATGTTGACCTGTGGCAGTGGTGCCCATGGATTATATGGTGCCCCCTTCAGGGCATCTATATTCTCATAAGATTTTCTGAATGTCCATACTAGTATTGCTCATCATCTGTTCGTCATCTTAACCAGGAAGAGGTTCAGAAACCCTTAAAGACTTGAGTCCAAATTTTGGCTTAGTGAGTAATGATCCCCCAAATGGGCATCAGCTTATTCTGAAACCAAATGTTTATTCAAGTGTGGTTCACAGGAGCATGAATAGTCTGCATGACGGTCTGTGTGCAGGGACCATTGTCAGGTCAACAAGCTTGAAAAAACAGAGATCCTGCCCCAGAACCCCAGTGGTGCGCCTGTGAAAGAACAGTTTTATGGTGGTTTAATTTATTTATTTTTGGCAGCTAGGCAGAGCAATTTAATGTTTAAATTGTATTTTTCTCCTGCATTCATGAAGACTTACAGTAGAAGGCTCCCCCCTCCCCCCTTCTCTACATCCTCTAGGGTTCGGGGCTCCATTTCACAGTTGGCTCTAAGCTTCTTTCAGTTGTTTATAAAAGCATTGCACCAGGAGATGAGAGGAAATCTCTTCCATCATTGGACATCAGCAGCAAGCGACTGGCTGATGGACTCCTGCAGCTGGCCTTTGCTTTTGGTGGCCAGGTAGGAGGATCACCTCTTCTGATTTACAGTCTCCAAGTCCATTTCTGTAGTACTGGGTTCTGGCATGTTTCCTGTTCTGATAAGATTAACTATCTGTGCTGTCTTCAGGAACGTTGTAGAATAAACTGGTCCATTTTTCTGTAACATGTATTTTTGGGACAGAAAATTATGTATGTGTACAGCGTGCTGAATTTATAAAGTTCCCTCAACACTTCGAATCCAGAAGCCAGAGTTTGGCCATTGTTGAGTGCCAGTGGCAAAGGCAAATCTGGATTCTTTAGTAGGGGGAAATATCCTGATACTGTTCTGGGGGTTTTGCTTTTTCCTTAAGTTTTAACATTTGTTTTCGTGTTATAAATATACGTACAACTATTTGAGAAGGTAGCTTTAAAAGAGGTTCTCTTGATTTTGTAGAAGACTAGTGATACTTAGTGACTTCAGTACCTCTGGACTGACCTCTCTTCTTGTGCCAATTCCCACAGTGTGAGGAGCTGGTAAGTCTCCTGTTGAACACAATGATGCTGTCTGTGCCACTATCAGGAACATCACAGAGGAGTCTGATCAGCTTCTCCCACGGAGAGTATTTCTACAGTTTGTTCTCAGAAACCATTAATCAAGAACTGCTGAAAGATCTGGATGTGGCCATACTTCAACTTATGAAATCATCTGTGGACAGCCCCAAAATGGTATTGGACCTTTTCTTCAAAAGGACACAGTCAGTTGAAAATGTCATACCCTCTCTAGTTACAAGAAATACCTTAGATGACTATAAATGAAAGATTAAGGGTTGGGAGGGGAGTGTTCAATTTTCTTTTTTCAGTGTTTCACTTTGTTGTGGAGTGTGTGTGTGTGTGTGGATACTGCCTACTTCATGCACCATAGCAAGATGGCATAATTCCCATGCACTGCACTCTCACATACGTGCTCTTCCCCAGGCCCCGTTAAAGGATGTCTGCCAATTAAAGAGAGTTTACTGGTAACACAGCAGCAGAGCTGATGTTTCTAAGATTGGGCTCAAGATCCCTGGTAAGGGCTAGGGACAGCAGAAGCCCATGGGAGGTGGGGATCTGTCTTCTTGGCCCAGATAGTGGTCCAGGGAATGTAGTGACTGAAACCTGAGGAGCTGTGGCCTCTGTCTGGGATCAAGGGGACAGATGATTCTTCTTTTTTGGGACTCCTCTACAGGTCCCTGGGAAGAATTTAGAAGTTGGAAGGCCTTATTTCAACATTGCTGCTAAAGAGTCCAGCAGAGAGGTGTCAGAGCAGAGGGCTCAAGCATGTTTGCCAGTGTTGCTTTTGAGCCCCCACACTCTCTTGCAGAAAAATTCAGCAAGGAAGAAGACACCCCACTTAAAAATTAATCAAAGGAATTTTAAAAAATAGTTTGGATATGCCATTTAAAGGGTGTCTTATCTCAGACAGTTTTTAAAATAATCAATCTGGTGGCATCACTTTAAATAGTTTCCAGTCATTAAAGCTGGTGTAAGCAGCAAAGAAGTGATTTTTTTCTAAAAGGCTGGCACTTGCATATTGATGCTTCTCCAATTTGCTGTGTGCGCAGAGCCATAATTGCTGTTAATCTGAAAACTGGATCTCTCGTATCTAGTAGATTCCTAAATATTAATATTCACACAGTTGTAGCTGATAGCGGATGTTCTCTATAACACCTGCTTTTTAAATTCTCCACTTCTTTTATTTTTGAAAACTTCTTGTGGCTGGTTCATGCGCTAGAGGTCAGGCAGGCATGGTCAATTATTTTCCAAAACCAGATTCCTGCCTTCTCCTTTGTTAGAACTTGGAGATTTCTTTTTCAGGTTAGTGAGATTTTTCTTTTACAGTCTTATGTCCTCGCTTTTGAGGATTTGGGAAGAAAAATACCCATAGTTTAACTGTAATATTCTAAATCTGGTGGAATCCAAATATGATTATGTAGTCAAAAGTGCAAGTAATCCTTGCAGAGTAGGATGCAAAGTTCAGGTATAGTACGTAGTGATTTTGTTTTATATTCTGATCACCTCCTTTAGAAGAATTCTCTGTTTATGAAAACTGTGATTCCCATCCTGTTACACACTCTGTTTTGGATTGCAAAGTTGAGGGAAGAGCAAAAAATGCTTGACTGTTACCATGTATGATACACCTTTATTCTTGGCTTCTCTGTGTACTTGCCAACAGAGATGTGTTTTTGATTTTATTTTTAAATATTACTTCATTTGTATCTTAGGTCCATTCTAGATACTATTTTAAAATAAGAATTGGAGTTTATTAGGTTACTGTATCTGTCTCACTCAAATATACTCCCTTTTCCCATGTTCACACAAACTTTAATAAGCATGGGACAGAACTGCTGCACCATACATAGAATAAAACAGGAATGAATATGAGAGCAATTTGATTGTTAATGCTAGTATGTCCTTGTGGAAAATTAAAGTTAGCACTACTACTTAATGCATGAAACTAATCCTCACTTGATCAAAATCACCTAGAAAATTTGGACCCAGTTCCCATTAAAAATAGTGGAAATTGGCTGGCCAAGTCTCCCAAACTAGTGATGCTTATTGTATGTAATCATCCATCCCAATGACCAGATATCATGATTACATCGAATTAAATGTTGTTACCATATGGAATACATGGAATTTTTATTTTTTCTTCATTTCAGGTGGGTACCATCCTGAATGGAATGTTAGATCAAAGCTTTAGAGAGCGTGCTGTACGCAAGCAGCAAGGAATAAAGTTGGTGACGGCAGTACTGAGAAACTGGATGAGACTTGACAGCTGGTGGGCCAAAGATTCTGCTCCAGAGAGCAAAATGGCTGTTTTGACACTGTTGGCTAAAGTTCTGCAGGTATATATTGTGTTTGGTAAAGTTAAAGCCACTTTAACAGCAATCTGTAAGAGCACTCCGCATCTTGGAAGAGTGGCAGTGTTAGTTTTTGAAGGTTTGTTTGTTTGTCTGTTTGTTTATTTATGTATTTATTTTTACTTTTATTGCTAGTTGCAGAATTTCAGTGTTTTCTGAATAATCAATACTAAGTATTAAAAAACCAAACAGGTTTTGGCAGGCAGAACTCTTGATTTCATTTTCCCATTTTTACTCCTGTGTCTGATGTTTTAGCTCTTCTTCTCCTTCATAACAAGAGTTGCTAATGGAAGGAGTAATCTTTGGGAAGCAAGCAGCCCCTGATGAGGTACTGCCTGTCTCATTGGCAGACAGACAATTCTTTTTTGGAGTGGTTGTCCCCAGACAAAGCCATTTCAGAAAACTATTCTGTCTGGAAGAACATCAACTTCTTTGCCTCTCCATTCCCTCACCTATTTGAGACACTTTTCCTCAGCTCACATCTTGAAGACAGAGCTTTTTTGACAACTTGTAAACCCATGCAAAATATCTAGGAAAAGAATCAGGATGATCTCCCCTATTCATCTTTTTTTTTTTTTTTTTCCCCCATTTTCATTCTGTGACTTGAGTTTTATTACTGGAAGGTGTGTTTGAAAATATACAAAGTGGATTATCCTAATGGCTTAGCTGGTAATAGTGCAATGATCATAGGAGACCTAGTTTTGGGAAAGGGCTTAATATTGTTTTTCATTGGCCAGAAAAGCTCACAACACGTGATTCCCAACATTGTGATGGGTGGGAACTTTTGGATCCATGCTAAGAACACATGTAAAACCCAAACCCTCATCATATGCACATCTGCTGTCTGCTGAAATTAATATCAGAAATGAATTATTCTTATGAAACTCTGAACAAAAATCATAGAAACTGTGTTTAACACAGAGATTCTTTTTATATATTAAATATTTTTGTTTTAATTATTTTTTTTCCTCTCCAGATTGACTCCTCAGTGTCTTTTAATACAAATCATGAGGCTTTCTCTGCTGTTTTTAATACATATACCAGCCTACTTATTGATCGGAATTTAGGTCTAAATCTAAAGGTAAGTTGTATTTTGTTTTGTTTTCCCCCAAGTTTGAATGCAAACACTACTCAGGGATTAAAAAACAGTTTTAATTGGGTTATGTCACTAAGGGTACCTTTCTCTTCTCTTGCTTTTCATGATAACATAACAAATTTCCTTTTCTTCCTTGCCCTCCCATAGCTCAGCAAGCTAAAAATCACAAATTAATGTCAATTTTTAGATGGTACATTTTTCTCAATCTTCCTTGTTTTTCCTTCTCTTTTATCATGTAGTTTTAGGAAAAGTCAATAATGTGGAGATATTGATGTAGTTATAAACTCACTTAAAATATAAGAGGAATATAGCTTGATTAGGGATGTCATTTCCCTTTTGAACACTCTCTGTAGGGCTGGAACCTGGGACCTTTCTATATAGAAGCATTAGTTTCCTACTGCTTGAGCTAAATACCAAACTCAAACTTCTATATGTAGTCAAGGCACTAGAGCGGGGACAAAGAACCTCACTGTGTTAGCATGGAGTACAAAAGATGCTGGACTGAGAGCCCTGGCATCTTAAGTTCTCTGCCTACAGAAGTAGTGCAGTATGGTTACTGCCAATGTTCCCTCTAATTTTTTACATCCATGTGCAGAATGAATTTTGTTATGTGCACCAATATGGAGGTGATGTGTGGTGGGAGTGGGGCCGAGGGGTTTGGAGTGTGTGGGGGGGCCCAGGGCTAGGGCAGAGGGTTGAGGTTTGGGGGTGAGAGCTCTGCCTGGGGGTGAGGGTTCTGGGGTGGGGCTGACGGGTTCAAGGTGTGGGAGGGGGCTCAGGGCTGGAGCAGAGGTTGGGATGTGGGGGGGTGAGGGCTTCAGCTTGGGGTGTGGGCTCTGGGATGAGGGATTTGGTGGTGCATGCTGCCACGGGGCTGCAGCAGGGAAAGAGGACTTCCACCATCCCTCTCTCACCACCGGCAGCAGCTCCAGGGGAGAGGCACCGCTCCCCTCCGGCAGCTCTGCACACCCCAACTTGCTCCCTTCCCTGCCCACCCCCTAACTTTCTCCTCTCCAGGCCTCTGTGGCTGCGCACCTGCCAGCCGTGCTGCTTAGAAGGAACTTAGCTTACTCCCTTGCTAATGTGAGTCTGCCCTGAATTAGGCCGATTACTCTGGTGATTGCCTGTATGTTCATATTCAATTGAACTTGGACTTTCTGCTGTAGCTACCAAGAAGGGTATCAGTTAGTGCATTAGTAGTGGTGTTTTTCTGTGCTAGTAGACACTTGTTCACTAGAAAATGGACTGAGACTTATTCATTGTGTACATCAACCATGAAATATCCATTGGAGGATAATTTTTGGTCATCTCTGACCAGGGCTTGATTTTGGACCAGCAGCTTAAAATACGGAAGGCTACATATTAACTCCATTACCAACCAGCTGAGCTATCCACTCACCTAACTCTGCTACTGAGGAGTAACTATAGTTTTTTCAATCTTATACATAGTTGGAGTGTGAAAAAGTTTTTTTCTAATTTGAAATAACCTCTATTTATTTCAGAGTCAAGCAGTGATTATTCTTCCATTCTTCACTAATCTGACTGGAGACAGGATTAGTGAGCTTAAGAATGCTCTTGACCAACTTGTGGCTTTCAATTTCCCCATGAAGTCTGATGAGTTTCCAAAGGGAACCTTGAGGTACAATAACTATGTGGACTGCACTAAAAAGGTCAGTACTTAAGTATGTGTAAAGTGTTTAAAGGATAGCTCAGTGGTTTGAGTGTTGGCCTGCTAAACCCAGAGTTCAATCCTTGAGAGGGCCATTTAGGGATCTGGGGCAAAAAAATTGGTCCTGCTAGTGAAGGCAGGGGACTGGACTTGATGACCTTCAAGGTCCCTTCCAGTTCTATGAGACAGATATATCTCCATTTATTATTATTATTATTATTATTTTATTTATTAAGTGAATTTGTATGCAGAAACAATGCAGTTTATTGGTATGTTTGTCATCTTTGAGATGATAGGATTATTTTCTCTAAATCATTATTTAGTTCACCAATTTATCTTAATTTATTCTTGGTAGTTGGTGATTCCAAACATCAGAAATTAGGAATATAAATACAAGGTCCAGTTCTGCAAACCTTTACCCTTGTGAACAATCCTTATTCATACAAGTAGTCCTATTGACCTCTGTGGGATGACTCACAGGAGTAAGATTTAAATTTAAAGGATAGGGCCCATGGTAATTCAATCTGAAAAAAGTCATATTTAAGCTAATACAGTTATCAGATGACTTTCTTTAAGAATATGTTGTGTCTGTATTAGGACAGAGCTAAATTGTATTCTCCATGGTCTAGACTGTGACTATTGAACCACATCCCTCTATAGGGGAGGTGCAGTGCAGAAAGGAGTAATGGAGAGGCACAGTCTCTTCTCAGGCTGCTTCTTCCACACATGGTAGTGAGCATTTTGTCCATCCATCCATAAAGTGGAGCAAATAGCTGTCCCCAGTGTAGTAGTTCCATCCATGACCCTACCCCCAAAGTGCAGGAAACAGATGGAATTCTCTTAAATTAAGAGGGCTCTCTGACAGCTGCCACATCCCCCTACTCTTCAAAGAAAGAGGCTTTCTTTATCACTGGTGACTTTTTGCGGGGGGGGGGGGGGGGGGAGGGGGGAAGGGGAGGATTCTCTTTCCTGACAAATGAAAGTATATGAAATAAAAATACTCTCTTAAGCATGGCCCAGCAGCATCTGCTGCTGACCATTGTTAGAAATAGGATATCAGATCCGATGGACCATTGGTTTGATCCAGTATGGGCAACTCTTGTATTCCTTTTTTCTGCATTCTTTTTTCCAGTTTCTAGATGCACTAGAATTATCTCAGAGTCCAATGTTGTTACAACTGATGACAGAAATCCTCTGTAGGGACCACAGACACTTTATGGAGGACTTGTTTCAAACCAGTTTCAAAAGAATTTCCAGAAGGTGAGCTTGGGCTGTCATTTTTTGTTTTTCTGTGAAGCTTTACCTTGCCAATACGTGCTGGACAGTAATCAAGTCCTGTTATGCAGACAATTATGGTTATGAGCATTATATTTCCAGCTGTACTTTTGAGGCGATAACTTGACAATCTGATACATAGTTGGAGGGTGAAAAAGTTTTTCTAATTTTAAATAACCTCTATTTACTTCAGAGTCAAGCAATTTCTTCCTGATCTCTCTTGAGCAAATAACATTTCCTCCTGAAATTCTCCCAAAATATTTTAACCAGTATTTCCTGTAAAATACAAGTAATTGAGGTTCTGATTTCCAGATGACACTTCATGTATCTGGAAAAGTTTGCAAAGCCTTCACAGCTCAGTCTCTTCCAATACAATTCAAATCAAGATAATAATCGTGGAAAACATGCACCCGGGGATGTTCAGTTGATCTTCCAATTGTATATTTAACAGAGTTAACATTTTCCATAAGTAACTATCATGAAGACAACTAATAATTACTTCGTGCAAATTTATGGGGAATGAGTTTTACTAGGACAGTAAGACAGAATCATTTACAAAAAAAAAAAGTGGTATTCAGAAAAGTGTGTTTTAAGATTATATCCGCATTGAGAGTGTTAAGGTTTCCTGACTTGAAGTCTTCATTTATGTCCAGATTTCAGTTTTGCTTGTTTAGTTTTATATAATTATCCAGGATAACAGCCAATATGTGGCAAAACTACATCACTGATAAGCCAAAATTTACCGTGTCAATAGGTGCTGGGCAATAATCAAGTCCTTCACTTTTCCTTCCTCTTTGGAGATCAAGTGTGTCTCTTCAGTTGTCCAAAAAGCAAGAGACTGAATGAAGCATAGCTCCAACCCAGCTGACTCTTGAAAAGCTGTCCTTTTCAAAGAGTTCTAGTTTTCTCTCTTTGTGAATGATTTGGTGGGTGCATGAATGGGCTCAATTTTTTTATTTTTTATTTGCTATCTGCTTATTACCACATTTCTAGGTGATGTTCTGTACACATTATTAAAGATATAACTGAGTTTTTAATATACACAGAAGACCAGAGTCTAAATGCCTAGATAGATGTTCAATACTGATAGCTGTGCATATCTTGTAAAATCTGATACTGTGCTTTTGCATAGTTAGGTCACCAAAGTATGTTTGGGCAGCTAACCTTCATTCCCAGGGATCAGACTCCAGTATTTGAGCCGTCTTTCCACTTGTGATTGATGCTTATGCCATTGCTTACTTGCAGGCTGCTTCTGAAAATTAAGCAAAACTGGACAGGAGAATATAAATCCTGTTAAATATTTCTAAGAATTATATATGGTGGTGGAATCTCCATCCTTAGAGGTTTTTAAGGCCCTGCTTGACAAAGCCCTGGCTGGGATGATTTACTTGGGGTTGGTCCTGCTTTGAGCAGAGGGTTGGACTAGATGACCTCCTGTGGTCTCTTTCAACCCTAATCTTCTATGATTCTATATTACAAGCTTCCTATATCTAGGCTATTGGGTATTGGTTTCCTAGATATAGGGTTTTAATGGTTTGGTGTTTCAAGTGCTCATGTGTGCAAGTACTATTTTGAATTTATATAATGGTCTTTGTCCTGAAAGCTCCCAAAACACTTGAAAATTACATATGTACAAGAATTGTGTCATCTACCATTGAAATGCAGCTGTCTTTGGGATGAAATATGGCCTCCGTTTAACAGCACACAGCAGCACTGCACTATTGTTTGATAGGAAGTGAAGAAAAGCATGGCATATATTGACAATGCAGGGGGGAGATCATGTAGACTGAATGTAATTATCCAATCTGGAATTGAGCTAAAATGGGACTAATACTGTTCTGTAGAATGCCGTAGAATCTTTTATGACCACAATTGGTCTAGAGTTGGACCTCTCATTTATAAACCATCAGATAGCACCTCCACTAACCCAGTGCCTTCAAATGGCATGCTGTGGTGTTGGATTAACAATGACTGAAAAAGTACGCCTACGCTCCACGCTTCTTATGGTGTCATGTAGAGTACATACACAGCTCCCCTTCCCTCCCCCCTACCACAGCACAGGTACAAATAGCAGTGTAGATAGTGAGGCACTGCTTAGGCAATTAAAGACAAGCCTGGATATACTTGGTATGTACCTGGGTATATACTCTGTGACTGTCTCCAGCCAAAGCAGAGCCTCCCCAATCTGCTACTCCTGTACAATCTGCTATTTTTCCAGCCTTTCTCCACCACAGGGAGAGATTCCGGGCAGGATGAGGCAAGGAGGAGGTGCTGAAGCCTTTTCCTTTTGTCTCACCCTGCCAGAGCCTTTCATTGACACATGTAGCTACACACCGCAGTGTGGACACAGCCTTTTTAATGAGGAATATAGCTACATGTACCCTATATGCTGCCGACAGCGGTGTGCAGTGTAGATGTAGCCAAAAAGCAGAATGCCACTTGCTGAATGACAAAAACTGCTTCCTGCAACACCTGGGTATCGTAGGTATCCCACTCCAGTTCTGACGACCTTGCTTACCATGTGAGAGCCGCTGAGATTACAACCCAAGTTGATATGACTGCTGAAGAGAATCAAAAAGTAAATGTTGTGGAGTTGAAAATTTAAATGGAATTCTCATCCTCCTTAGGAGCAGCTATGAAAAACAAGTGGTGCTGTTAGACACTGTGCACAAAATGTTCCAGAGTGAAGCCCTTCTTTCAAATGCCACTCGACAAGCCTTTGTGGATCGCTCTTTCCTCACCCTCTTGTTGCACTGCAGCTTGGATGCACTGAAAGATTTTTTTAGCAAGATTGTATTGGAAGCCATGGATACTCTGAAGACCAGATTTACAAAGGTGAGCTTCATTTATGCTTTAAGGTTGGAACAAATCCTCTAAAATGCCAGTATTGTTCCGTTATATGTTACAGAATATATTTTTTCTTAACTAAAAATACAACATTCAAATAAAGATAATTTTTTTCCAATTTTGAGTACATTATAGAGCACAAATTAAAGTCACTGAGAGTCTTTCCATTGACTTGAATGTGTGTTGGATCTGGCCTGAACATGTTGTTACTGTGAAATTAACATACAGTAACTTATGAAAAGAGAGAAGAAATGTCATCTGTGTATATCCAGAGAGGCTTAAGTTCTTGTCAAAGGCAAAATCCTGCCCTAACCTTAACTTGGGGGGGGGGTGCGTCTGTCTATAAGATATATTGTCTTACTGTACTCTGAAATGATATAAACTTGCACATTAATATGAAATGATGGTGATGGCTCCAAGTCTTATTTTGACTATTAGAAAAATGTTAGTATTTCCTGTGGTCAGTAATATATATATTTTTTTACAATTAAAAATTACAATTAAAAATCCTTACTGTTTTTATTTCAAAATACCAAAGTGCTGACCATCCTAGGGTGAAACTCCCATTGACTTCTTTACAGACAGGATTTCACTTCTGGCTCCTATTTTATATTATCCTATCATGGTCCTGTTTTTAAAAATTAAATACATAAATATGAAGGCTCATTGCAATATGAAAAAATAGAATTCTAAGCCTGTATTTCTTGTATTTCTCTCTGATATAAAAAGTTATAAATGCAGTTTATATTTAAGGCTTTTCTTTTTTTTTTTTGGTGCAGTGAGATTGCCATAAAATATAAAGCTGTGGGTTGTGGAGCACTAATGATGATTAATGTCCTAGACATATTGTCTGATAAATATTTTTAATAATGTTTGTACTTACA
The DNA here is from genome assembly GCF_011386835.1 of Chrysemys picta bellii. NCBI lineage: Eukaryota > Metazoa > Chordata > Testudines > Emydidae > Chrysemys > Chrysemys picta. The sequence continues at coordinate 218,573,132 of NC_088792.1, read as the reverse complement.
TAATATATCTTGGCCAAAGATCTGAGTGCTTTACAAATCTTTAAGACTCCCAATACCCCTGTGAGGTGAGGAAGCACTGTTCTCCCCATTTTACAGATGGGGATGTGGGCACAGAAGTGGTGACTTGTCCAGGGTCATATGAGATATCTGTGGTACAAATGGAAATAGAACTTAGTTCGTCGGTTTCCTAATCTTCTATTTCTGCATTTATTTGTTCGTACACTATTGTGTACTGGTACTGCATTTTTTCAAAACCTTAAAGCTATATTTTGGATGATAATTGTTGAATATTGCATGCACTCTATAAATATGTTTATGGAATCTTCAAAGAAATATTTAAGATGCACTCATTACATTTTCAATTAAAATTGACATTTTATTTTATCATGAAAAGTAGTTAGTGGCTGGATGTTTATTTTTAACATTATACAGTGAGACTTTTGATTTGGAATTTTAGTTTTAGAATATGGAAAAAAATAGAGTTTACTATAGTTTCTACTGAGTAGCTTTTGGAGATACATTGCAAGGACAAAAGCTAAGTGATCTTTTCCTCTGTACTTGTTTTTTTGTTTTTAGTCAAATGAATCTGCTTTTGATACACAAGTCACCAAGAAAATGGGGTATTATAAGATTCTGGAAGTGATGTACTCCCGTCTCTCAAAAGAGGATATTTACTCCAAGGACTCTAGAATTAACCAGGCTTACCAGGGATCCACAAATGTAGAAGGAAATGAACTTACCAAGACACTAATAAAGTAAGGCTTTCTCATTGTTCCATAAACTGGTTTGCTACCGATTTGTCTGCGTGCTAGATATTTTTTATAAGTATGCGGTTTAAACCAAAAGTTCATCATTTCAAATTAAATTTTTCCTTGGATAACTGAGTTTTGGTTTAAACCACAGTATAAGGTGTTGTGTTGAATTGAATTTATGCCTCGATGTGAGGATTTCTAAATATAGAAACTGGAGTACTTTTCTGTAAGAGTAGGAACTGATTTTTTCATGGGTGTGTTTGTGACTGCTGGGGGTTTTGTTTGGTTTGTTTTTTAATGAAAGATGTGAGATTCAGCATCTTTTAAAATGACTCAGTGGATTTCCCTTATCTTTTACTGTGGCTTATCACTGAAAGATTCTAGATCTTTCGTATAATTTTGCTGATCTCTAATGTAGCCAGCCTGGCCTGTTCGCACATAATTTCCTATATAAGAGGCTTGTGAAAGTCTTCAATAAGGGTTGAGAGCTGGTCTTTAAAATGTTCTCTGTCTGATTTCAAGTTGTCAAAGAATTAGATCCCTAGCACTGCCAATCACTGTGGAAATACCAGCTAATGTTTGGCTTCAGTAGTGCTTCTGATTCAATTTTAATAAAATATTTCTATGAGAAGACTTAAAGGCAAATTAATATTTGAGATGGTGCATCAGTAGGCTGTGCTATGACATAGACTTCCATAGGCTTTGGATCTTCCTGTTGATTTTCATTGGCCTGTGGATTGGACTCTATATGGCCTTCTAAAAAAGATTTTGACCATATTTTCTGGTCTGTTTTGTTTTAAGGTCATGCTATGATGCATTTACAGAAAACATGGCTGGTGAGAGTCAGCTGTTGGAGAAGAGGAGACAGTACCATTGTGCTGCATATAACTGTGCCATTGCTGTCATCAGTTGTGTCTTCACCGAAAGTAAATTCTATCAAGGTTTTCTCTTCACAGAAAAACCAGAAAAGGTGAGATTTAATGAGGAGGCTACTGTCATGTCAAAGGTCTGCAGGGTCCATACAGCATATTTTGGACACTAACTGAAAGTTTGTACTTTGAGCCCAAGAATTGAACCTATATAATGCAAATTGTTATGTAAGAAACTGATGAGAGGGGAAACAAGCAGGGCGGTAAGTCTTGCGCTCTAGTCCGCGCTGATTAGGCCTCAACTGGAGTACTGTGTCCAGTTCTGGGCACCACATTTCAGGAAAGATGTTGACAAATTGGAGAAAGTCCAGAGAAGAGCAACAAAAATGATTAAAGGTCTAGTAAACATGACCTATAAGGGAAGATTGAAAAAAATTGGGTTTGTTTAGTCTGGAGAAGAGAAGACTGAGGGAGGGGATAGAATATCGGTTTTCTAGTACATAAAAGGTTTTTAAAAGGAGGAGTGTGAAAAATTGTTCTTGTTAATCTCAAAGGATTGGACAAGAAGCAATGGTCTTAAATTGCAGCAAGGGAAGTTTAGGTTGGACATTAGGAACAACTTCCTAACTGTCATGATAGTTAAGTACCGGAACAAATTGTCTAGGGATGATGTGGAATCTCCATCACTGGAGGTTTTTAAGAGCAGGTTAGACAAACATCTCTCTAGTCTAGATAATACTTAATCCTGCCTTGAGTGCAGGGGATTGGACTAGAACAGTGGTTCCCAAACTTGTTCCGCCAGTTGTGCAGGGAAAGCCCCTGGCGGGCCGGGCCAGTTTGTTTACCTGCTGTGTCCGCAGGTTCGGCCGATTGTGGCTCCCACTGGCTGCGGTTCGCTGCTCGAGGCCAATGGGAGCCGCTGGAAGCGGTGCGGGCTGAGGGACGTACTGGCCACCGAAGAAGTGAGATTTTTACCCATGAAAGCTTATGCCCAAATAAATCTGTTAGTCTTTAAGATGCCACCAGACTCCTTGTTGTTTTTGTAGATACAGACTAACACGGCTACCCCCTGATACTGGACTAGAAGATCTCTGAAAGTCCCCTCCAGTCCTAAGATTCTATGTAGATGGCTTCTTTTGATCTTGCATGGCAATTGAATCACTGATGGAGGTTTTGCATATGATTGAGTGGGGGTGCAGTAACAATACATTCAACCCTTCTACTCTATCTCAATCGCTATTTAGTTATGGAAAGTGCTTAAATATTACAAAAGCCCTCCAACCTTTTGAAATATTCTTGAATAGAATAATGTTACAGGGCTTTGTCGTACTCTTTTAAAGTAACTGGTCACTTAACTTGTTCACAGATGTCTGCATAATGGTAATTTTTCCTAAATGAGTGTAATGGAACGGACTGTCCCTTATTTTGTATGGTAATTTGAAATAGACTGTTGTTTTTTAAATAAAATATTGCTAGTGCCCCAGCTATTGTTTACAGTATGTTACTTTTTAAATTTCCAAATATGTTTTGTTTCACAGAACTTGTTTATTTTTGAAAACTTGCTAGATCTGAAGCACCGGTATTCGTTTCCTGTTGAAGTTGAGGTGAGTCATAGTTCTGTGCTTTATTGTAATACAGTGAAAATGGTCATTGCTTTTAATATTACATAATCATTGCATAGCGCTGTGTGTGTGTTACATAATTATACATAGAGAGAAATGATGCTGTTTGAAACCATGACAAATATCAGTGGAGACCTCTGACCCTTTAATATGTTATGTAGTATGCATAGTAAAATCCCAGTTCCTCTGGAAAATCCCAAATCCAAGGAATGAAAAGCACAACTGGGATGCACACATTTAATGTATTGTTTTGGCATATTTATTCCAAAGATAAATCATTTCTAGTGTCATTAGTTCAGCTGATGTGATATATTCTGTAACACTGATTATTAGCATTTATAAGTTGGAACTCCTGTTCATTTTAAATAGCTTGAATACTTTTTCCCCCCGCATTGGTTAAAAAGCTATGTTCTAAATAAAAGTTCTATTGAGTTTGCTAGGTAATAAATATAATTCTCTATATAATCTGTTTGTAAAAGATACTCAAAATAGAAATCTTATTTTTATCACCTAGTTATTTATTTAAAAGCAAATTTAACTAATTTCAAAGCTCATATTTTTGTTGGTGTTCTAGGTGCCTATGGAAAGGAAGAAAAGGTATATTACTATTAGGAAGGAAGCCAGGGATGCAGTAAATAGGGACTCAGGTATGACATCAATTTATAATGATTAAAATTTTCAATATTTTTCCTCCCCTTAAATGTACAATTCACCATCGCACTTATATAGAATGTGCTGATTTTAGTAGAGATGCATCTAGAAAAGCTGATAATCATGTCTAAATTGCAGCTGATTCTGCAGGTGGCAGTGCCTGTGCATCTTCTGACTGCATGAGGTCCTGAAGCTATTTTTTTTCAGTAATTAGAATGGGACCATATAACGTATAATTTTCTTCCTCTTTCTCAGCAGCCCCAAGCAAACAGACAACCGTATAAGAATTGCAAAATGAAACTGCATTTTTGCATTTTAACATATTTGCTAAATGGTTTCACTCCAGTATGATTCATTTTTCTGGGGAAGTGATCCATTCCATGCCTTTCTATTGATACTGAAGTGCAAGAAACTACAAATTGTTAACAGATATAAATGTGTAGAAAATTTGTTACATCTGTGGAGGAATTATACAAAGAAAGAGACCAATTCATCATATTTATTAACAGGCCTGTGCCGTACAGTGAAACCTGGACTAGAGACCACCTTTAATCAAAGTGCCACTGATGTGCTCAATACTGTTCCAGATGCAATTAAAGACGGACACTGTACTTGGTCTAACTTTCATTAGAATACCTCTTTGGTTAAGCAATCAAATTTTGTTATTTTTCTTGAGTAGTCACTGAAGACAGCTTTCACTCTAATTAGTGTTGTGATTAACAATACATTATTTTTCTTGTTTAGATGAGCCTCAGTATTTGCCTTCTGCATCATATATGGTAGACAGCAGTCTGAGTGAGGAAATGAGCCAATTTGATTTCTCAACTGGAGTCCAAAGTTTTTCTTATAACTCACAAGACCCTACAGCTAGCAGTATACACTTCAGGAGAAAGGTGATTAGAGATGTATACTGTGTGGAGGAACAAGAGGGTCACTATTCTAAACTCTCAGTAAACTTATAAATTAACTAAAAGAGCAAGTTTCATGTACATGTTGTGCTGGGAAAGGTAAAAGGTTCAATGGGAGTAAATATTGGATTCAGGTTGTCTCTCTGTAGGTAAGTCTGTCTTTAATGGGAAGCTTGAGACACCAGAGCAAGTGTTTTTTTGCCATCAATCTGGGTCCTTCTACTCTGTTTTCGAATTTATTTAATCTTCCTTTAATTTGAAGGTGGAGATTTGCTCATGAAGGCAGAAGCCTTGCATTGTTGAAGGGAACTATAGTACAGAATTTCTAAATCACCGAATCTAATTATAAAGAAAAATCAATTACTAAAATATTTTTTAGAAATATCTTAAATATAACATAGGTTACAGGGCCACTGTCTTCTGTACTTTTCTGAATTTGGTTAGATTTAAAGTGGTTTTATAATTTACATCTGTGCCTGAGTTCCCCTGACATTTTTTGTTTACTATTCACAGTTTCCTCTTTCCCACCTTCTGCTTTACTGTTACTATATGGCCTTGGTTAAATTCGCGGCAGTGCTGTGAAGCGCAAAGTGTAGTCGCGCCACCAGCGCTGCGAGAGCTTTCTCGCAGAGCTTTCTCGTAGCTCTGCAAGTACTCCACCTCTCTGAGGGGAATAGCTTGCAGCGCTGCGAGCGAGCATTCAGTGCTGCAGGCGCTGATTACACTGGCGCTTTACAGTGCTGCACTCGCTGCGCTCAGGGGGGGTGTTTTTTCACACCCCTGAGCGCAGCCAGTGCAGTGCTGTGAATTGCCAGTGTAGGCAAGGCCTAAGAAAGAGCTACAGAAACAGCACACAAAACTGAATGAATGACTATGTAGGGGAAACCCTGAAACTGGCCAGTTGGTATCAAATGTACACAATAAACTGAACAAAAGAGAGAGAGAGGACAGTATTATTTTTAATTTCCTTTTTGTGGTGATATAGTGTCTTATGTGTGGTTAGATAATGTCTTATGTATTGCTTGTGGCAGTATGTTCTGATATAAGCCTGACTTGAAATTGACAGTGGCCCTTTAACACTTAGGCAAGAGGTTGCCATATTGAAAGTAAGATTGAAAGAATCACCTTCACCGTTTTAAAAACATTGGTCATCCAGGTATCATAGGTGTTTAAAGCAATATCTATCAAAATAATTATAATGTTATCTAATATCAGATAACCACCTCTTTTCATATTTTGTCATGAGGAGGATATTTTAACAGTTGATGAGACTTAAATTAACCAAAATTTTATTGTAATTATAGAACTTGCCATAAGCAATTTCAAAGAATTCTGATTTCCACTTCTTTGTAGTGGTGAAGCCAATTTTTTATTTGTTCTTTACTGTCAAATGAGGTATCATCTGGGAAATATAATGGCTATGGTGGACCTCACTGGAAAACAGCCTCTGAATTCATCAGAGATTAATTACTTTACAAATAGTTTGACTGGGAGTAAAATTTAGGGAAAATACATGAAGTCTTGAGGAAGGTGTATGGTGGTGGCACTCTCAGCTGTGAAGTGGAATTATAGCTTCTGTGGAGGCCAATTAATTTTTACATTTCTGATTGTTGCCGCCATACTCTTTTACATATCTGAGTCAGAGTGACATGCAACTGGCACCCTTAGACAGAGATTTGGAGCTGTGCAAAATTAGTTCCTATGTTTGGGGGAGATTTTGGTTTGAATAACATATTTGACCTATTGCTTGTTTAAATATTGTTGAATACAATTTTATTATTGTACTACAGTTTGTATAGACTTGACCAGAAAATCAGCATAACAAACAGTATAATTATGACTTTTAAAAAATGGTGCATAGAGTCCCTTATGATTAACTGTCTCTCCTTATTTGGACAGGAACCCACAGAATCCATGGATCCAGATGATCTGATGGAACTGGAGATGGATGAGCTCAATCAGCATGAATGTATGGCCTCTATGACGACCCTGATTAAACATATGCAGAGAAATCAGATTACACCCAAAGTAGATGAGGTCAGTATTGGTTCATGGCTTAGCACCTGTCCAGTTTAAGAGGATAGTTAAGCACTGGAATAGGTTGCTGATTGAAGTTGTGGAATCCCTGTCATGGGAAGTTTTTAACAACAGATTAGACAAATATCTGTCAGGGATGGTCTAGTTGCACTTGATTGTGACTCGACGCCGGGGGGATGGACTAGATGACCTCCCAAAGTTCCTTCCAGTCCTATATTTCTATGACTTTTTAAACTCAAGAAAGGGGGTTAGAATAGAAATCTTGTTTTGTAACCTTCGTTGCTATCAGTCCCTAGTGTAATAGAATAAAACCTGTGGTAATTTTGAGTTATATGCATTTCAAGTGACCTATTTAATTTTGATTTCAGGGAATAGTTCCACGAGACCTTCCTCCATGGATGAAGTTTATACATGGCAAATTGGGGAATCCATCTATGCCACTAAATATTCGCCTTTTCTTAGCAAAACTCATTGTTAATACTGAGGAAGTGAGTGATTTTTTTTTTAATTGTATCATGTTCTGTCTCTATAGTAAAATATTATCATAAATCGATTACAATTTCAGCTGTGTAACCCTTTCAGAACAAAACCCCACACCAGCTAAACCTCTCCTAAATTCAACTTTCGTTACTTGACCTATTGAAGGGAGGGCGTTCCTGGTTTATGCTTCAGGTGAAAACCATGTGATATTAGTTGGTTCAAATGAGTTTTAGCAACTCCTGTGAACCAAAACTCCAGAGTTTTGTACAGCTCTAATTGCAACAGAATATAAAGCTGTATAGTCACTATATGAGGTCTGTAGTGACTCTGTGGAAATGTTCTTCCTTCCTCTATTTCAGGTGTAAAATGTTTCCATCCTACTTCAGCCAGTCTCTTTAAAACAAAGGATTATTGACCAAATGAATCATGCCATCTCATTACATTGTATATCAGATCCTAAATGAAATTGCTGCAATTCAGTGAATTATCAGTCAGTACTGTTTTCAAAATAGTTTAGTACTAGTCTGGTGACAGAGTAGTAGCTTTTGACATGAAAAGCTAAATGAGAAGTGTGTATATGTGCACACGCATGTGCATGCGCTCGCTTGCTTGTTCATTCTGGATGGGTGAGTTACTATTCTGACTTCCATGGGTCAGACTTAGTGTATGGAAAGCTGGTAGATGGGCTCCAGTGAAAGAAATAATGTGCTTTGCCAGTAATAGCGAACTTGACTTTTGAGGGCTTACACACAGAAATACAAATGGGGTATGTAACTAATTTATCAATGGGGAAATTTTCTTTAGGAGTGTTTGAAATTACTATAATGAGGGCTTTGTACAGTGTTAGGCAAAAACTATACAGAGAAGGCTGTTTCTAAATGTCTGACTGCCAGAAGTTGGACCTAGACAACAGGGGATGGATCACTTGATAATTGTCCTGTTCTGTTAATTCTCTCTGAAGCATTGAGCACTGGCCACAGTTAGAAGACAGAATGGTGGGCCAGATGGACCATTGGTCTGACCCAGTATGGCCATTTTTATGTTCTTATGTAAAAAATAACTATTCCTGTAAGAATGTGATGCATAAATGCTTCATGCAAAGTAGGTTTGTATAGATGACTGTTCTTTATTTCTCCTAGGTTTTCCGACCTTATGCAAGGCAATGGCTTGGTCCCTTACTGCAGCTTGTTGTTTCTAGGGATAATGGAGGAGAAGGAATTCATTACATGGTGGTGGAGATAGTAGTTACTCTGCTTTCCTGGACTAGTGTAGCAGCTCCCAAAGTAAGGAAATGTGGAACACGTTTAATTACAGTAGACTTCGCTTGCAACCCATCGGTTGCCCGTAAAAAGTTGCTATTATCCATCATTTGCAAATAAACAGAAGCAGGTTTTTGGGGTAGTAGCCAGGGAAGGAAGAGCTGGCACATGCCTGCCTTCGCTGTAGCCTTGCAACCTGCCTGTGTGCAGGGCAGCAGTAAGGAAGGGGCTTTTCTCCCTGACGCTGGGGTTTCCCCTGGGGAGCAGTGGTGCTGGGAGCCCATAGGGCTGCATTTCACCTCTTTCTCCATTCTGTAGGAATCAGGATTCAGCATATCCTAGCGCTTTCTTCTCTACCTGAAATCCTGCAGCAGGGAGCAGACTGGGGAGCACAGGGAGAGATACTGTGAAGCTCCAGGTTGCAGGTTTCAGCCTCCCTTCCCCTCCCAGCCTGCAGTCCCTTACCTCCTGTATGGTCCCTATGCACAGGCAGGCTTCTGGGGCTGCAGCCCCAGAAGGAAGCCCTAGAATGGGTTGAGCACTGGCCAGAGGCAGGTTTGCAGGTCTGCAGCAAGGCAAGGCACATCTCTGCACTTTTTTTCCTGGTTGCAGCCCCGCAGAGCTGCCTACAGGTGGTGCCTCTTCTAAAAAATGTTGTTTAATAAGTGGCATGCCATTGCCAATATCTGAATGCCATTAACATTAAAGTCAATGGAATTGATTCCCAGCAAAATGTTGCTACTAACTGGAAGTTGTTAATATCTGGGTGGCTATTAAGCGGAATCTACTGTACTCTGATGATGATTTTGTAATGAGTTTTTAAAATTGTGTTCGTATAATCATAGAATCCTAGAGTTGTAGGACTGGAAGGGATCTTGAGAGATCATCTCTTCCAGTCCCCTGCCCTCAAAGCAGGACTAAGTATTATCTAGACTAGACCATCCCTGAAAGGTGTTTGTCTAACTTCTTAAAAATTTCCAATGATGGAGATTCCACAACCTCACTAGGCAATTTATTTCAGTGCTTACCTACCCTGACAGGAAGTTTTTCCTAATGTCCAACCTAAACCACCCTTGTTGCAATTTAAGCCCATTGCTTCTTATCCTATCTTCAGAGGCTAAAGAGAACAATTTTTCTTCCTCCTGCTTATAACAACCTTTTTTATACTTGAAAACAGTTATTGTGTCTACCCTCAGTTTTCTCTTCTTGAGACTAAACAAACCCAATTTTTTTTCAATCTTCTCTCATAGGTCATGTTTTCTAGACCTTTAATCATTTTTGTTGCTCTTCTCTGGACTCTCTCCATTTCAGCCACATCTTTCTCAAAATGTGTCATCCAGAACTGGACACAGTAGTCAAGCTGAGGCCTGATCAGCACGGAGTAGAGCAAAAGAATTACTTCTCGTGTCTTGCTTACAATACTCCTGCTAATACAGAATGATGTTTGCTTTTTTTTTTTTTTTTTTTTTTTTGCAACAGTTGTTTTTGCAACTTTTTTTGTTGCACCCTTGACTCTTATTTAGCTTGTGATCCACTATGACCCCCAGATCCCTTTCCATAGTACTCCTCCTTAGGCAGTCATTTCCCATTTTGTACGTGTGCAACTGATTGTTCCTTCCTAAGTGGAGTACTCTGCATTTGTCCTTATTGAATGTCATCTTATTTACTTCAGACAATTTCTCCAGTTTGGCCAGATCATTTTGAATTTTAATCCTATCCTTCAAAGCTCTTGCAACCCCTCCCAGCTTACTATCATCTGCAAAGTTTATAAGTATATTCTCTATGCCATTATCTAAAACATTGATGAAGATATGGAACAGAACTGGACCCTGCAGGACCCCACTTGATATGCCCTTCCAACTTTACTGTGAACCACTGATAACTACTCTCTGGGAATGGTTTTCCAGTCGGTTTTATGCACCTACCTTGTAGTTCAGTCTAGGTTGTATTTTCCTAGTTTGTTTATGAGAAGGTCATGCAAGACAGTATCAAAAAGCCTTACTAAAGTTAAGATATACCACATCTACTGCTTCCCCCCATCCACAAGGCTTGTTACCCTTTCAAAAAAAGCTATTAGGTTGGTTTGACATGATTTGTTCTTGTCAAATCCATGCTGACAGTTACTTATCACCTTATTATCTTCTAGGTGTTTGCAAATTAATTGCATAATTGTTTGCTCCATTATCTTTCTGGATACTGAAGTTAAGATGATTAGTCTGTAATTCCCCAGGTTGTCCTTATTCCCCTTTTTATAGATTGGCACTATATTTGCCCTTTTCCAGTTCTCTGGAATCTCTCCCATCTTCCATGACTTTTCAAAGGTAATTGCTAGTGGCTCAGATATCTCCTCAGTCCGCTCCTTGAGTATTCTAGGATGTATTTAATCAGGCCCTGGTGGCTTGAAGACATCTAGCTTGTCTGAGTAATTTTTTAACTTGTTCTTTCCCTGTTTTAATGGGATGATGTACTTGATTATTTTATCGATCTTTCCTCAGTGCTGCTTTAATCATTAACCACTGTAAATAACTAGATCAGTTTAATAAGAAGCAAGTTTTAGTTCATTAATTAAATCAATCTCTCTGGCAACACTGTAAGTAACTTTTTGAGCATGGGATCCTCCAGATTCTTTCTTATTGGTCCACTAATGGACACCTCAAGTTGTGGAATGCGCACAAGTCCACAACATACCTGAGAAATGTATTAATGGACTCAAAAATTTACACCCTGTCATGTTGACTTGTAATATTTAGACCGATGATAGAAGTTAGTGCCACCTTCATACTTCCTTTTCCGAAAAGAATTATCAGTACTGGTATAGCTTACTAGTGCCTTTTGTAATAAGATGCCAGAATAGTTACTCTGTGTCGCTCTAAAGCCTAGAATGTCTTTTGAGTCAGTGTGAAGCAATGGAAGCAGTCATTGGCATGGCTTAGAGCACTTTTTATTCAGAATATCACCACATTCAATCATCACTGGGATTCGGGGGTCTGTTACCTTGAGAATTTAAAAATTGGATGCTATCTTTTCCATTCCAAGAGTCCTAGACCATTGTGATATCATACATCACCACCATTACTCTACAGCTAATTTGCATGGAACAGTTTCATTGGTTGTATGAGGGATACTGCACATATGATGGATTAGTTGGCCCAACTGCTATGAAAACAAGTGAAAGCCTTTGAACTATAACAAGGGCTCTCCTACATAAAGCTACCAACATTCTAGTGAATTCTGAGCTTGACTTCCCTACAAACTTATATTGCTGAACATGACTTATCCTTGTGTACACTGATTGCAAACTCATAGTCAACATTGTGTTAGCTAACTTGAGAATTCACAATCATATTTTAAACATTAAACTAGTGGAGAATGAAAATGTTCTATGCATTCAGATTAAGAACAAAAATATTGTTTTATACAGAATTACCATGTTGCTTTTTGTTCTCTTTCATGTTAGGGGAATATTAAAGATGAGATACTGGCTAACAGATTACTTGAATTCTTGATGAAGAATGTATTTCATCAGAAAAGAGCAGTGTTCAGACACAACTTGGAAATTATAAAGACAGTTGTGGAGTGCTGGAAGGATTGTCTCTCCATACCGTACAGGTAGTATTTCTTGGTATAAAAAGAATGTAGGGAAAATGTGACCTGAGCTCTGCAGAGGTGAAAGGGTTAGCCCTGTGGTTTTCAAACTGTAACACAAACAACTTGCAGGTGGTGTGAGGATCTGGTCCTTTCACAGACAGTAGTCAGGCATCTGTAAGTCTTCAAGTGGTAATGCTTCTGGCTAACAGTAGCTCAATCCAGGATTGTACATGGATTTTAGTGGCTTTTTGACCAACTAACCATTTTTTAAAAAGAAATCCTCTTATTGCTCTAGCCAGCTGCGCTCGCGCTCTCTCTCTCTCTTTGTGGTAAATTCACCTGCATTTCTGACAGTTGTCGACACCAAAATTGCAGAGGCAGCAACACACACAACTCATGCTGCAAAGAATCCTGGATAGATAAGAATTACAATGGGCTGTATGCAATGAGAGAGCAGAAGGCAGGAGAAACTACTGAGAGGATTTTTTGTCTGTTTTTGCACCATTGAGTTAGCAGCTGGTGTTTAGTTGTTGAGGACAGAACACAGAAATCAAAGGATGAAAGTTTTTTGTGGGGGATATAATTTCTGGGAATTTGCAAACATTTTATACTATATGCATTCCCAATAAAATATTGTTCATGTAGCCACAGTCACTTTCACCAGATTTGTACTGTCTTTTTTTTTTTTTTTTTACATCCTTGTGCTGCAGGTTAATATTCGAACAATTTTCTGGTGGAGATCCTAATACAAAGGACAACTCAGTGGGAATTCAGTTGCTAGGTATTGTTCTTGCTAACAACTTGTCTCCCTATGACCCAAAGTGTGAAATAGACAGCGTGAGGTGAGAAGCATGTCTTTTCGGGGAGTTAATTTTTTATTATAAACCTTACAATAAGCTGACCAAGAAGGATGTTGGCAGCATGGGGGTGGGATTTGGAATGCTCACCTCTTGGACCTTCTTGTCTCTTTCTGGCCCCACCACCGCCCCTACACTCCTATGTCGAGCAGGTTGCTACAGCTAACTCTGAAGCTGTTCCTTACTTTAGGAAGTGAACTGGCGGGGGTGTAGATATATTTGTACTGGGCCCTATTGTGACCACTGCTTTTACAGTTGTTGAGCTCTTTGGCACACAGTGGAGTCAAGAGTAGCGAAATAGGTATTTGTGGCACTCCAGATCCCATTGGACCCAAAAATTCAAAGGGGAAGTGTGGTGACCCTCTGAAACCTTCATGGCTATGGGGTGTTAGTGTAATAGCGCCACAAAGACTGCAATTAAGACTATGAATGTGAATGCATGAAATGGAGAGGGGCAAAGAATATTTTTAGTTTCTGAGATGTCTGATTTTAATGGAAAATCAAATACTAGGGTGAATGGATCACAGCTGATTTCCTTTGTATGCTAGGTACTTTCAGGATTTGGCCAATAACATGTCCTTAATAAGGTATAAGGAAGTTTATGCAGCTGCAGCAGAAGTGCTGGGACTTATTCTTCAATACATGGCTGAGAAGGAAAATGTGAGTGTTACAATAATGATAAAAGACACAATGTATTAAAGACTGTTTTATCTATAAGTCTAAACTGAATACCCAGTTCCAGCTTCAGAATGAGGGAATATTAAATTTAATGAGGCCTCCCCAGAAGTTAGGCAGTAGCAGAGGATGCTACCACATGAGGATCAGAATTCAAGACTAGATCAGCACAAGCTGGGCACACTTTGCCTCAGTTCTTATGAACCTTTTGTCTTGACCGTGGCAGTGAATGGATCTGGGGGAGCTCTGTTCACCTCTTTTCTGCCAGTGGGACTGACACAATAGAAATTTTTCAAATATGAGGGAAGGTGAATAAATGTTAAAGTTAGGGATTCTCAGGACTCTATTTGCTAGAAGTTTTTTAGGAACCTGAAAATAAGGACTTAGAATGAAAATGCTTCCTCAGCTGCTGCTCTTGGACTGTAATTGTGGCACTCGTGTAAAGTAGGTTTGTAGCTGTCTTCTCTGTCCAGTACATTCCATTTTGTTCATCCTTTCTCATTCTCTAGGGTGCATGATGAATATTGTTGAACCCTTGCCCTCTTCTCATTTTCAGTCTTATCCATTCCTCCTTTCCTAAAAAAAAATTGTAATTTTGAATGAGTAAGCAGGTGTGGTGGTGGTTAATATTCTGCGTGTACCTTGTATTTCTTTGCAGATAATGTTAATTTAATAGAAAATGGCTTTGTATAGTATTATTGTACAGCATTTTACTGGAAACCTGCCACACACAATCAGGAATTACTTAGTGTTTGAAATAGGAATATCATGTGGCTTTTTTCTTTCTATATTTAAGCTGTTGGTCTCTGCACAATTAATGGAAACTTATAAATGGTTAGACAGCAGCTCTGTTAAAACAGACAAGCTGTATTTCATCCAGGCATGTTGTACTACTGCTGTGAATTGTCATAAATGTCAAGATTAAGCCAGTGAAATTTCACTGTAACTAAAAATATCCCCCATGTAATAGTACTGTTACATAATTTGAGTGTTCCTGAGTTTCTGGTGTTGGCATTTGTTTAATGATAAAATGTTTCTGATCTTTCAGATATTTGAGGGTCCGGTTTACGACTGTGTCATAAAACGGATAGAACAGCATCAAAGCACCAAAGAGGACAAGTTTATTGTATGCTTAAATAAAGTGGCAAAGAACTTTCCTCCTCTTGCTGACAGGTATAGTAAGATCATATGATACCCTGTATACAGAAAAATCATTATCTAATAGAACAGTGGTCCCCAAACTGTGGGGTGCGCCTCCCCTAGAGGGGGGCGGAGGAACATTCAGGTCAGGGCCTGGGCCAGACTCGATAGGGGGCAGGGAAGGACCACCGCCCAGTCCAGCTCTGCTCCTAGCTACAGCTCCACTCCGGCTGCAGCTCTGCCCTCATTCTCTTTTCTCCCCCATACCCAGTTCAGCCCCCAGCTCCACCTTCAGCCCAAGCTTCTCTGCTGAGCCAAGTGTGCAGTAATGGAAAGGCGTGTGGACAGATTCCATTACTTGTAACGGGGCACACAACAGGAAAAGTTTGGGCAGCATTGTAATAGAATATAACTTCTTATTTTTTGCTTTATGGACTCCTTGTCATGTAAAGGTTTATGAATGCAGTATTCTTCTTGATACCAAAACTTCATGGTGTTCTGAAAACATACTGTCTGGAGGTGGTGATGTACCGTGCAGAGGAGATAACTGATCTCTACTTACAATTAAAGAGTAAAGATTTCATCCAAGTCATGAGTCACAGGTAAGTGGGCATATGACCAGTGCATGATCATCATAGCAACCTGGGCTCATAGTCTGAACTTTGCATCATTGTCTTTTTCTAATAATGATGCAAGTTTTACATTCCAGGTGCATTTACAGTTCCAGTTTTTTTCTTGAGCCTGGTTCTCTTCTTTGAGCAAATGTTGATTAGAAAATCTGACAGGTTTTTTCTACTTCTCCTATTTAAGTTGAAAACTATGCTTACTGTAGCTTTTTTCCTTAGCCATAAGGTGAAATCCTGGCCCTACTAAGATCAATGGCAAAACTCCCATTAACTTCAGTGGGGCCAGGATTTCACCCTTAATATGTATTCAGTTTGGTTAGACTGACTTTTTTTTTCCAGTTAAACACAGAAATAGTAACTAAAAACATTTTTATGCAATATAAAATTGCTAAATATTACTTTAATGTTCAGCTGTATGTGTAACTGTAAATAGAATAATGAAACCAATGCAGTTGCTTTTTATCTCCTTTAGAGATGATGAAAGGCAGAGGGTGTGTTTGGATATCGTATACAAAATGTTGCCTAAACTGAAACCCCTAGAACTAAGAGAACTTCTTCCTGGAGTAACAGGGTTCATCTCTCACCCTTCTCCAGTATGTCGGGAGCGCATGTATGACATCCTGATGTGGATTTATGATAACTACAGGTATGGATTCAGTTGCAAGTAGTGTCTTCCAACTGGATAAGAGCAATTATATAAAAGTGATCTGAATAGTTACTTTCCCTATGTAAAAAGTGAAGGGATGGTGTTATCACAGCATGGGAAGCAGAAACCTTTGAGTTCTAATTTCCTTTCTGATACAGGCTTGGAAATCTCACTTAAACCTTTCTATCTTCATTTCCCTGTCTGTTAAATGGGGATGATAATTGTGTACTACTTCTAGTGATAGTCCCTATTGTATTCCACAGTGGGTTTACCCATGCACCTGGAGCCAGAGAATTTGAAAGTAGCATCTATTGGTCTGTGCATGCACCCTGGCTCAGCTCTGGCCTCTCATATAGGAATAAAGGACAGAGCAGACTGACCATCTCTCTAGTTCCTTCTCACCTCTACCTGGTCTGGGTTGGAACCTCCAGTGTCTGTAGTTTTGGTTTCGTTCTACAAGATAAGATTTAGATTTAGCGCTGTAAATAGTTTTAACAGCTTGTAGAGTTTAGTGTTTTGTAGATTTCTTAGTGTTTAGATTTAGTCTCTTTGGAGGAACCCTTCCCTGTTTGAGTACTGGACTATGCCCAGGTCTCCAAGCTTCATACACTGCACTGCACTTGCTGCCCGCAATCCTTTTTGATCAGCGATGACTACCAGTGCTGCCTGTAGGCCTTGGGGAAGCCTGCATCGCGGTGAGTTGCAGTATCTGCTGATCATTCCTCAGCCTTACCCAAGAAGGCCAGGAACTTCATCTCCAGAAACACCTCATGAAGAGGCCATAAGACCTCAGGCGGACTCAGACCAGGGAACCATCCCCGAACAATGGCCTGATTCAGGAAGCAGTGTGTCTTCTGGTGCGAAGTCCAACTCTGGTGCAGGAGCGTCTAGCCTCACAGATGCCCCAGTGGGATCTTGTCAGGAATCGAGGAAGCACTCTCATAAGTAGGCCCCTACCAAATTAACAGTTCATTTTGGTCAATTTCACAGTCATAGGATTTTTAAAAATATAAATTTTGTGATTTTAGCTATTTAAATCTGAAATTTCGCAGTGTTGTAATTGTAGGGGTTCTAACCCAAAAAGGAATTATAGGGTGGGGGGTTGCAAGGTTATTGTGGGTGGGTTGCAGTACTTCTAACCTTACTTCTGCTCTGCTGCTGGCGGCGGCACTGTCTTCAGAGCTGGACAGCGAGAATGTGGCGGCTGCTGGCTGAGAGCCCAGCTCTGAAGCCAGAGCCACTGCCAGCAGCAGTGCAGAAATTAGTATGGTATAAGGGTATGTTATTACCCTTACTTCTGCACTGGGCCCTCAGTCAGCGGCCGCCACACTCTGGCTGTCCAGCTCTGAAAGCAGCAGTGCAGAAGTAAGGGTAGCATGGTATGGTATTGCCACCCTTACTTTGCTGCTGCTGGCGGGCACTGCCTTCAGAGCTGGTGCCTGGCTAACAGCTGCCGCTCTCCTGAGCTGCCTTCAGATCTGGGCAGCTGAAGTAAGGGTGGCAATACTGCAACCCCCTTAAAATAACCTTGTGACCCCTCTTTCCTCCTGCCCCCATTTGAGAAATGCTGGTCTCCTCTGTGAAATCTGTATAGTATAGGGTAAAAACACAAAAGATCAGATTTCACCTGTGAGGGGTGGGGATGGGGAGAGGGGAGACCAGATTTCATGATCCATGATGTGTTTTTCAGGGCCATGAATTTGGTTGGGCCCTACTCATAAGCATGAGATTAAGTCTTTCTCTAAATCCACTTCAGGGAGGTTGGATTCAACTTTGAGCAAACCCATCGCTTTGGCCCAGGAGTACTTAGTATATCCTAAGTCCCAGAGACATGACAAGAAAGCCCATAATCATAGGGCTACATCGGTACCAGACCACAATCAGTTCGTACCATCATCCTTGGCACCTCCCAAAACCTGAGCTCAACTAGCACTGACCAAAAGATAGCACTGAACAAAAGACACTTCCACTCTAGGGCCAACCTCTGCTCCCTGGGGATATACACATCTGCCCCCTTAGAAGAAGTTTCATTGCCAGTCATTTAGACCTAGACATGTGGTTCAACAATTTCCCACCAGAGGCCCCATGAATGACCACAGAAGAGGCAGAGGGTTCAAAAGTCCCTCTTCCCTGCACAGAGTGCAACAGGCTCTGCATCTCAGACTCAGTTCCTGGCTAGACATTATTTTTGACAGGCATTTGAGAGCCGTGAACCACTAAACCTGACATCTCCCAACCCCCACATACCATATGGGGGTTGTCTAGCACTCATTTTCAACACCTGGAGTGCAATAACCGACAAGCCAGGTGCTGAACGTCATCCATTCTGGCTATATGATAGTTTGCGTTCCCACCTCCTCCAAAAAACCCTCCCTGCCTCTCTTCAGGGGCCACTCTCTTGACTATATTCTCAAACAAGAGAGAGACTCCCTGTTCGTGCAAGGAGTGATAGGACACACCCTCCTCAAAAGGAGTGGGTTTTACTCGACATACTTCCTGGTACCCAAAAAGAAGAGTGGTAGCAGACCAACCCTCAGCCTCTGCTATCTCAACCACTTCATTTGCAAACTCAGGTTTCTCATGGTCACGTTGTGATCTATATAATCCCATCTCTAGAAAAGGACATCTGGTTTGACTCTTGATATGAAGGATGCTTACTTTCATGTAGATATTCATTCCACTCACAGAAGCTTCCTCAGATTCATGGTGGGCTCTGATCATTTTCAGTACAGAGTATTCCTTTCAGCATAGCTACTGTCCCTACAGTCTTTACCAAGTTATTCTTGATAAACAGCTCACATCAGATGTTGTGGTCTCATTTCCTTCCCTTACTTCGACAACTGGCTCCTTGTTGCCAAGTCCCTCCAGGAGTCCTATGCATCAACTTCTATGATGCTGCGCCTCCTCTCCTCACTGGGAGTCAGCATAAATGCCGAAAAGTCTCTTCTCACTCACACACAGTCTCTGGACTTCATCAAGACCACCTTGAATTCTATCACTGCAAGAGTGTACTTGCCCAAGGATAGGATCCAGACCATGCATAATATCGTCATTTGCAAGGCTCCACCTTCATTGCCTTCAAACGTGGCTGCAGTTGGTATATTCTCCAAAGTGCCATTCCAGGAACCTCATGGTGAGGTTCCCACCAAAATAATGTCTTCCCTGCTATTGTGGATAAATTGCCGTCTGGTACGTATGGGCATCTCTTTCCTCCCTTCCTTACCAGACAGGACCATTATTACAGCTTGTTCGGTTGGGGAAGCCACATGAACAGCCACAAAGCACAAGCTACCTGGACATCTTGAGAGCCCAGAAGTTCCAAGCCGTCCTTTCTTCCATTGCTGTGGAAGGATGCGAGTCCTTTCTTCCATTGCTGTTCACTCAGTGGACAAGATCAAGCACCCTGATCTGTGTCGATTACACCTCAGGGCTTGGTATTTAGATGGGCATCATCCTTAGAATGTTCATGCTTTGTAGCCATAACATAGGGACCTTCACTCGAAGAAGAAGAAGAAGAAGAGGAAGTTACTGACCTGTAACTGAAAGTTCTTGGAGATGAGTGGTCCCTATCTGTATTTCACTACCTGCTCTCCTTCTCCTCTGCTTTGGATCTTCTCTTATTTACAGAGAGAGGGTCTGTCTTCCGTGCTCCAGGGATGTGGGGGGGTGAATGGGGCAGGATGTGGGGAGGAGAAGCTATGCTTGGGGCAGGACAGGGAGCCACTGGTATCTCTTGGGTTGCCAACTTTCTGACTGCAGAAAACCGAACACCCTTGCCATGCCCCCACCACGCCCCTTTTGAGGCTCCACCCCTGCTCACTTCATTCCCCCCCACTCTGTCGCTCGCTCTCCCCCACCCTTGCTCATTTTCACCAGGCCGGGTCAGGAAGTTGAGGTGCGGGCTCTGGGGTTGGGGAGGGGGCTCAGGGCTGGGGCAGAGGGGTTCGGAGTGTGGGAAAGGGTGCTGGCTCTGGGAGGGAGTTTGGGTGTGGGAGGGGGCTCAGGGCTGGGAAGGCAGTTGGGGTGTGGGAGAAGGTGCAGGGTGCGGGCTCCGGCCCGGCAGCGCTTACCACGGATGGCTCCCCGGAAGTGGCCGGCGTGTCCCCGCGGCTCCTAAGTGGATGGGGCCAGGGAGCTCTGCATGCTGTCCCTGCCCGCAGGCACCGCCCCCGCAGCTCCCATTGGCTGCGGTTCCCAGTCAATGGGAACTGCGGAGCCGGTGCTTGGGGTGGGGGGAAATGCTCGGAGCCCTCTGGCCACCCCTGTGCCTAGGAGCTTCAGGGACATACTGGCCGCGCCTAGCCAGGGCAAGTATGGAGCCTGCCTTAGCCCTGGTGTGCTGCCGACTGGACTTTTAACGGCCCAGTCAACAATGCTGATGGGAGCCACCAGGGTCCCTTTTCAACTAGGCATTCCTGAGTGGTGCTCCCTCCTCACCCCCCCGGGGGGCTGGGGCTGGCCCGGGCCCACCGCACTCCCCTGGACGTTCCTCTGTGCCCCTCTGAGGGGTGTGCCCCACAGTTTGGGGACCATTGCTATAGAGCCTTGTCTCTACAAGGGTTTTGCATGGGGTAGCTAACATGCTTTAGTTATCTCTTTAAAACAAACAGCAAACCATCATTATTTTGGGGCAGTGAAAACATAGCATGTATGAGCCAAGTGCACTGCTATCAGGTTTATTTTCCCCCTGTTTGTTCCTTTTGTTGTAAGTTGCATGAGAGAGAAATCTATAAGACTTCCTTTTTCATTTTATATCAGGGATCCAGAAAGCCAAGCAGAGGAGGAATCTCAGGAAGTGTTCAAACTAGCAAAAGAAATGCTGCTTCAGGGACTGATGGATGAAAACTCCGGACTACAGTGAGTTGATACACCGAGTGTTGTGATGGGTCAGCTGAGATGCTAAAGTCTTGAATACGGTTTTGTTTTGTTTTGTATGACTTTTTTTTTTTTAAGGGGTTTTAGGCTGTTAAGATATGTTAAGCACCTCACTCAAAAATGACACGTTTGTTTCTGGTGGTGGTGATCTTGTTTTTCCTTAATTGGAAGACCTAGCTTTCCCTATTTAAAGTTTCTGGTTACGTTTCAGGAAGAGGCTATGGCATGCTATTAATCATGCTTATTATGGTAGTGCCTAAGGGCCAGTCAAGCATAGGGCCCCATTGTGCAAACTGTACAAACACAAAGTAGGAGATGGTCCCTGCCCTGAAGAGCTTACGGTCTAAATAGACAAGAGAGAGACATGAGGTGTGGGAAGGGGTAGAACACATGTGATAGTGGCAAAAGTCATGTTAGTTCCACAATTATTTTTGGGGAGTGTGGGTTAAGCTAGGAGGGGATATGCTAAATGGAAAGAAAAGGAAAGGGAGGTAAGGGGGACAGGGCAGGGGAGATGAGAGTATGATGGGCAGGTATGGAGTGAAGCTGAGGTGAAGAGGATGTAGGGGCAGGGAGAGGGCTAGAGAAAATCATTACAGGGCAGAAAAAGTTTGAGAACATTCTGCAGTTTTGATTGGAATGTCCAGAAGTCTCTGCTTTGGCTGCTTCTGCTCCTGCCAGGTGGAGCCTCTGGCTGGCTTCTCTCTGCAGTTCTCTCCCAAAGGCACATGGTGGAAAGGTAGGGAGGCACCATCTGGGTTCTAGTGCCCCCTGACTGGGCAGGGTCTCCACTACACATTTCTGAGACTGGGGCATGCTGGGGGGGAGAGATGGCTCTGCCTGGGCTACATTTTATCCCAACCCCAGTGCAGCACCCCAGCTTTGGCTGCTTCTGGTCTGACCTGGTGATGCAGTGTCACTAACAGTGATCAATTTGGCAAGTAAAGACAATGTTATAAACTTTTTAAGTACAGTAGAACCCTGTTTATCCGGTTTAATTGGGATTGGGGCCAGATCAGATAATCAAAACTCTGGATAAAACTGGACAATGGGAAAATATGCTGCAGCGCCATCTAGTGGCCCCAGGAGAGGTCATCTGCTTCTGGCCCTGAAGTCCTGCTTATTAGGTAAATGTAGAGAGCTGGTTAAGGGAGGGTTGAATAAACAGGGTTCTACTGTATAAAATTAAGAAAAGATTAATATTTTAAGAAGTGTGTGTATCCTATTCTCTTGCATTACATTTAGCTGAAATAATGAGAATTTGAAAAAATGTTAAGGGCTTGGTTCAAAGCCTATTAAGTCAGTGAGAGCCCTAAATCAGTAAGTCTCTTCAGTTTATATTAGACTTAATCCTCTGTTAATATAACACAGTCCCTATGCCAACACCTAAAGTTTTGATCTATAAACAGATGTAAGAAATTAGGTCCAGTTTTGGAAGATAGTTTCATTATTAACTTTTATAGGAAAAGGAATAGGAAAAAAGGTGTTTATATATCTGTGCCCACAATCTCTCTCTTGTTTGGATGGAAATGATTTCATAATCATAAGTAAAATGCAAATTTATGAAGTATAAAAATCCTTGTGACCTTAGTAAAGTTTTTAATACCATTTAGATGAAATGCAGATTGGGCGTGGAGAGTGGGAAATGAGATGATTAACATAAACCAGTGTGGAATTGTTGGGGTAAAGAAATTAGTGGATATATAGTCCTAATCCTAATCCTTCTTGTATATTTTTGCTATTCACTAGTTTAAAAAAAATTGAAGTTTTTGAGTCAAGCTTTGTGTAAGGCTACAGTGTCCCATTTGTAGGTGTTCAAGTATGTTTTTCCTCTCTTTACAGATTGATTGTTAGAAATTTTTGGAGTGATGAAACTAGATTGCCTACAAATACCCTCGATCGTATGTTGGCTTTATTAAATTCCTTATACTCTACCAAGATAGAAACCCAGTATTTGAGTTTAGCAACGAATTTTCTGCTTGAAATGACCAGCAAGAGCCCAGATTATTCCAGAAAAATGTTTGAGCATCCACTATCTGAATGCAGATTTCAGGTGAATTGTAATATTTGTGTAATGCCATAGAATTATGCAGCAGTGTCCAGTTATCAATGTAGCAATCACCTTAAAAGTTAAATAGAGCTGAAGTAATGAAGGAGACTGTTGAACGTGTGCTGCGTGCTACGTCAGTAACAGCTGAGGCAGTCATGGGTTATTCAAATTCTTAGGCGTTTGATATTTATTTTGGGTGGATAACTTCACATTTTTAACGTGAACTTTTATTTTAAAAAAGTGAAGGTAAGAACTTACTTATAACTGAAGTGGTAATTACATATGATGTATGCTGATTGTCAGATCCTTTTGTTAGGCTATGTGCTGTGTGCTAATTAAATAAATGAAAAGGGCACCTATAGCTTGGAAAGATAACTGAATAAAAAAAGAATAAAGTTGGGAGTTCAAGTGTTATAGCAGAATTGATACTAAATGACTGCTTCGTATTTGAACAAGGATCGTGCAATGTTACTGAAATATGAACAGTCGTCACATGGTTCTGTATGTTTAGGAGACCTGTCAGTATAGGTTACACTCTAGTCATTTTATCTCAATGGTGGAAAAAAGTTTCAATTCCCTGTGCTCTTATTAAGACCTTTTTGCATGCTTAGGACTTCACTATTGATTCTAACTGGCGTTACCGAAGTACTGTTCTCACACCAATGTTTGTGGAGACGCAAGCTACCCAAAGTGCCAAGAGGAATCGGTCACAAGAAGGATCTCTTTCAACTCAGGGGTCACTAGGTGGTCAAGTGAGGGCTACCCAACAGCAGTACGAATTTACACCTACACAGAATGTCAGTAAGTACAGATCAGCATGTTCTGAAGCTCTCCTGTTCCCCAAAGGAACAATTCTTCTTTCCTTATTCCTTTTGTGTATGCTTTTTTTTTTTTTTAAAGCAAAGGTATAAGTATATACTTAGTGTATCTTTTTTATGAAAACATCTAAACACTCTGGCCAGCTGTTAATTGAAGTATGTTACTTATTTGTTCCAATTCCAAAATAGTAAGCCCTGCACACTTAGTTTCCTTTGATTGGTCTTGTTTTTTAAGCCTCATGTCCAATTAAAAAGATTGGCCTCCCAGCTAAACATTTTACTTCCTATTGATTTATTTAGGCACAAAACTGCAGCATTCATTAGATAATAATTGGACTCTTCTTCTTTGCTTATGAGCAACATGCTTCAAGTGGCACGTGACCAGGATTCATCAGTAAATTTGGTCCACTGGTTGAATCGTTAGCTTACCTGGGCTGGGTACTGATGGGGACCAGGATGTGAATGCTGATTTCCCCCCCATAATTGGATTATAAATATGGGAACTGTGCCCTTTTTGGAAGGAAATTTTGTGCATGTTTTTACTTAAATGAAGTCACATGCTGATATTTTATTTTTCTGCTTTTTACAGATGGGAGAAGCTCTTTTAACTGGCTAACAGGAAGCAGCATTGACACATTGGCAGAGTATACGGTCCCTTCATCCTCTGAATCATTGTCCTCATCCATGCTGTTTGTTAGCAAGCGGAGTGAGAAATCACAGAGGGCAACCTTAAAACCATTGGGACCCAATTTTGGGAAGAAAAGGTTGGGTTTGCCAGGAGATGAGGTGGACAGCAAAGCTAAAGGTATCAATGCTTAATTGATGCAGTGCCAATGTAATATATATTTATATATTTTTTTGGTTAAAGAAAAACTGACTCTGTATGCTAGTGACATGGGTGGCAGGCAGGGCCGGTGCTACCATTAAGGCAGGCGAACTAGGCGGTTACCTAGGGCGCCAAGATTTGGGGGCACCAAAAAGCGGTGCCCCCAATTTTTTTTTTTTTTTTTTTACAGCCTTCCTGGGCTGGGCTTCTGGCGGCGCGCTGACACGTGCAGCTCAGACTCCCTCTCCCAGCGCAGTGGGCGCTCCACTTCTCCCGCCTCCCAGGCTTGTGGCGCCAATCAGCTGTTTGGCGCCGCAAGCCTGGGAGGGAAGGAGAATTAGAGCGGGGGTGGCGTGCTCGGGGAGGAGGCGGAGCAGAGGTGAGCTGCGGTGGGGAGCTGCTGCACGGCTCCACGGAGGGGGGGTTCCTCGGGGGGGGGGAGAGCTCCCGCGGGAGGGGGCGCCTCAGGGTGGAGGGGGGGCGGGGAGCTGCCGCAGGGCTGGGGCGGGGGGTGGCGCAAGGTGGAAGTTTCGCCTAGGGCGCGAAACGTCCTTGCACCAGCCCTGGTGGCAGGACATCTTCTTTGGGATGTTGTAATGAAGGGACAATGTGGAAATTCTGCTTCCTGATGTAAGGAGCATGTCAGATATAAGTCCTTCAGTTTGAGTGGGCTACTGTACCCTACTTAATATGTCTTTTATTCATTGTCCCCAGATAAATATATCAAATGTGGCTGTTCTTAATATAAGTGGTGGTTGAGTAGTGGAATTATTTAGGTGTCTACAAAATGGAATATTGTTGGCTAAAATGATGGGTAACAAAACCTCCATTGTCTAACACCAGCATTCCTTATTTATGTTCCTTGTTCTCTCCAAGATGACCAGAAAGCAAATGTCAGGGAAATCTATATTTCCTTGTATCTTTAGATTTGTCTGATTGTCTCCATAAATAAACCTAACGAGTAGTAAACATTAAAACAGTTATTTCTTTTTCAAATAATTTGAGTAGTGCCTCAGACATTTTTCAAATGGATTCCAATTTGGCAGCAGAATTAACCACTGTTCTTCTAAATCAATCTCTGAAAATGAGCTTTCATTTATCCACTCCACGTCTGAAAAACACTAGAATCGTTCTGGAATTGCTTAGAGTTTTTTTGTATAGTTAGTTAAAAATAAAGTGTGAGGCAGACAGCTCTGGAGTCTGACCCCTTCCGCATGGACAATGTACCTCACACTGCCAGGTCAAGGTACTTCAGCCCTGTTCTGAAAGGAATATACTCAAAGTAAAAAGAGGTAGTCCAGTTTCCATGCCAATCAATCCACTGTCTTCCTGTTGAGACTGCTAGCCAGGGTGTCTGTTGTGATGGTGTAAGTTGTTTATGGGCACCTGTTTACCAAGAGTTGGACTGAGATCACAGACTTATTTCATATAGGGCCCCACTGAACAGCCATTGGAATGACTCTTGTCCATTACTGTCCTGGGTTGGATTTGAACCAGTGAGGCTTGAAATGGAAAGCTGTATAATCTATTGCCAAATCTCTTGATCTGTCCAACTCTGTTGTTTAAAGAAGCTGAAAACATGGTGAATCCTTTTCAGAACTTGGATAAAATACAATACTTGGCCTGAGGAGCTTACGATCTGTTTATCACATAGACAATAGTACAATTCACTCACAAATTTTTTATATACTTATAGGTCAGACATAGAATGTACATGAGGAAGTGCTGATGAAAATTGAAATAAGTTAAGGTTGTCTTTAAGGGGATAGCTATAAGGTTGATACTCAAAACAAGAGTATAAATTGTCGATGCTTACTTATTATTCATTAGGTATAGATGAACGGGCAGAAATTCTAAGGTTGCGCAGGCGTTTCTTAAAGGACCAAGAGAAACTCAGCTTGATTTATGCAAGGAAAGGTGTTGCTGAGCAGAAACGAGAAAAGGTTTGTTTGCTTCTTAATAATTAGTGGTTAAAATCTTTAAGGACTGATAGGATGTGTTAGCTGTTTTTGAGAAGTCTGATATTTTACCTATAGAAGCAGCATGTCATTGGAAAATTATGGTGTTGGGTGCCATTGGAAGAACCTAGATAGGTTCTGTTACAGAGATGGTATCTGTGATTATGTATTGCAAGTTTTATAATACATTGTGTGTGTAAAGCTGAGTGTGACTTAAACTTCTCCAGTAGGGAAAGCGCTGGGGGTATTTACTCCATTCTCTCATATTGTGTTGGGGGTATTGGACTAATGTGATTTTGTGCACCACTTGTATCACAACTGCTGGGAACGATGGTGCAAGTTAAAAATGGAAGGGCTAATCTTAACTCTAAAATCCTCAGCTGTTGTGGTATACTGTGAAACTCTAATATTACTTAAATGTTTCTTGTATGCATAGGGCAGGGATAGGCAACCTATGGCACGCGTGCCGAAGGCGGCACACGAGCTGATTTTCAGTGGCACTCACACTGCCCGGGTCCTGGACACTGGTTCGGGGGGCTCTGCATTTTAATTTAATTTTAAATGAAGCTTCTTAAACATTTTAAAAACCTAATTTACTTTACATACAACAATAGTTTATTTATATATTATAGACTTATAGAAAGAGACTTTCTAAAAACATTAATATGTATTACCAGCACACAAAACCTTAAATCAGAGTGAATAAATGAAGACTCGGCACAGCACTTCTGAAAGGTTGCCAACCCCTGGCATAGGGCATAGTTTTCCAATGTAGATGTCTTATTTAAGTGCGTAACTTTAATGTGTCCTGATAATCAAGGTAATGACCACCTGCAAGTCCCAATATCTTCACTGAGAGTTGAAGGTACTCATTACCTCTGAAAATCACCCCCCCCCTTTTTTTTAGATGCCTAAATATGGATTTAAATTGACAATTTTTAGATGCCTACATTGGAAAACTGGCCATTTTCTGTACTCTACTCAAGATCTGCAGGTACATACAAGCCTGATAACATGTCCAGTGAGCCCTGTTCTATAATGCACCTCTGACAGAGTTCACCCTCACGTACAGAATCTGAAATGGCTGATGGAATAACCTGAAATGTCACATAGCTAGTATGTGTTTGTACAGCAACTAGCACAATGGGGTCCTGATCCATGATGGGCTCCTAGGCACTATGATGATATGAGTAATAATATTTTAGCCTGTGTAAAGTGTGATACTGGATTTCCTTCAGCGTTTATAGATTGCAGATTACTATGTGTCAGGTCTTGACAAAATTCTCTAAAATCATTTGTTGTAGCTGTTTATTTAACCCATTCATGTTAGATGTGTAAAATTCACCTTTCTCACATTTTTGAGGACTCTGCTAGGTTTAATGAGGGTATGTTACTAAAAATGGCAAGCACTGTTGCCTGGAAACTGATGCAGCTGGACAAGGAAGTACCCATGGAGGACAAAGCCTTGCATCAATATTGTCATGTCTGATGGGGCAGCAGGAGTGAATAGATACCAGCCAAAAAAATTTCTAGTGCTCTGAGTGCTTCACCAAAGCTCTAGTTCCCCCATGACATATCTCTTGTAATTTTTTGAGAGAGTGATCTGGTTAGGAGGAAGATGAGGCAGAGAGCTGTGGAGGTGAGAAACGGGAAGCCCAAAAGAGCAGGAAGAGGAAGGATTTGGGCAGAAGAAAAGAAATTTCAGTCCCCTCCCCATGCTAGCATGCACACTCTTCCAAGATGCAGAAATGCAATTCCAGGTGGTCCAGATAGCAGTAACAATATATATGTAAGTTTTTTTGCAGGGGATAGGGAGGAAGCAAACCCCAAGACCTTTTTACTGTTAATCCTCCCTCCTGCCCCTTTGCCAAAGCCCATCTGTATTTTCACTTTTATAAAAGGAAAAAGGAAGAGGAATCTGGAGAGAAAAGTAAATGCTTGTGTACATGAGAGAGTTGCACCTGTTTAGTTTAAGATGTAATTTAAAACTGATTTAGTTAAACTGGTGCAAAAGGCTGTTTGGATGGTCCTATTTCATGTCAAACCAGGTTTATTTCTGCTTAGCTTAAATTAATTAGGAATAAGTTTAAGCCAAAATGAAACAAGCCATTCTTAAAACAGAATGAATCTACAGGTTTGCACTGGTTTAGGTAAATCGGTTAGAAAATTGACTCAAGGTAAACTAATGCCACTTCTGTAGACATGGCCTAAGATGCAGTGGTACTAAGGAAGGGTGAAAGTAGCTTTAGGAAGAGGCTTTATTTGTTTATTTTGTTTTTATAAAACAAGATCATTTTGGTGTTTGGTTTTAACTCATTATTATGATTTCTGTAACTGTTTTTCAAGCCATTAACACTTTATATGAGTTTTTAAAGGAATTGTTAAACTTGATCACGTTTACTACATCTCCTCCATTAAACCAGAAACAGATGTCACTGAGTAGGTATTACATGATCTTTTGTCTCTACATGTAATCAAGGCTGCTTTTTTGCTGGCAATTGTTGCAGGAGATAAAATCTGAGCTGAAGATGAAGCATGATGCTCAGGTCACGCTGTACAGGAGTTACCGACAAGGAGACCTTCCTGATATCCAGATTGAATACAGCAGCTTAATCACTCCTCTACAGGGTGTGGCACAGGTCTGTCTTCTGTTCACAAGTCATTAGCCAAATGTTCCAAAACTGTTCTCAGCCAGACAAATTGAGTATGTGACAGCCAAGCTTTTTTCAAAATGATTAGTGATTTGGGGTACCTCAGTTGTGGGGTAACCAACTTTAAACACCTTAAAGGAGCCAGGTTTTCAGATGGTGGGTGTTCAATGCTTTCTGAAAATCAGGCCCCTTTAAAGTGTCTTAATTTGGGGAACCAAAAATGAAGAAAAGGGGGTAGCTGGCCTTTTACTCTGTTTCCCAGTTGGAAATAGCAGCAGTTGTGGACTGGACTCCTCATCACTTTTGATGGCCAGGCCCTCACAGCATCTTTGGCCACCCTAGCCCTCTCCCTCCCCATTGCAGTACCATAGTGAGGAATAAGGGTACATAAGTCAGGCTTCATGAATAGTTTGCCTAAACTCCAGTCCCACTAAAGATCAGGGTGGGTTTAGACTCTGCTACCCTTGCAAATATCTACCCCCGTTCAATAAATGTGTGTGAATCTGGGCTGATACGTTCATCTCTATCTCTTTGCTCCATCTCACACATTGATGGCTTCCTATTCTGTCTTTGAGCCAGCTGATCCCTTGTCCTGTCTCTCATGTCCTTGGGAGGGTGTTGGCTGTCTGCGGGCCAAGCAGCAAGGTTTTCAGGGCAGTTGGGAAGGACACCTGGAAGGAGTTACTACCTCTCCTAGTCCTTTCAAGTGGCCTGGCTGGGTGGGATGTGAAGATTAGAATACATTCTGAGCCCTCAGTCCCTCCTATAGACACTTGTATGCACACTCACTGAACAGGTTTCAGAGAAAACGCCTTATTTCATATAGTAAAAGTACAGGGTCACACTTCACAAATGTTTTGAGTGAGACATTTAAAAGATGCTGTATTAGGTAGCTCTTCCTCAAAATATCTAATATGGTGATTAGGTGAAGAAAACTAGTGGTCCCCTCTCACTGCCCCCTCAAATCCTTTCAGAAGACTTGACACTTCAAATTTGGTCCACTTTGTCTGGAATACACCATACTTGGCATGCAATGAGGACCTTCTTTCTAGCACTCTGAGCTGAAATCAGTTATATTGCCTTAGTCACTTGTTCTGTGGCCTTATTGGTAATTTACAGAGAGATCCACCGTTGGCCAAGCAGCTCTTCAGCAGTTTGTTTACTGGAATTTTGAAAGAAATGAACAAATTTAAGAATCCTTCTGAGAAAAACTGCATCACCCAGGAGCTGCTGCAAAACTTCAACCGCTTCCTGAGCATGACCGTGTCTTACTTCCCACCATTCATAGCCTGCATCCAGGTAAAACTTTCTGTGTGGCGTGTTGTCTTTGTTTACCCTAACACTGATGAATTATGGTGTTGCAACTAATTCCAGTAAGTGCATTTTAATCCTATTAGAGGGTTAAGCCAAAGAAGGAGATGGAATGTAAATGGACGCAAACAGTGAATGAAGATGGCAAAATAACTGTTCTGTAAAAGTGAGAATGATGTGACATAGCAAATCCTTCTGTTGCCCGCCCTAAAGGGCTCGAGGGGACAACAATGGTCCGTCGCCCGGTGTGCTTGGCACCAATAAAGACACCGAGGGGAGAAAGCAAGCCAAGTTTATTTCAGAGCTCTGAAATGGCACTAGGAGACCATCATGTCTCAAATCCAGTGCAACAAATACAAACAACTTTTACCTTTTATACTCCAAACTGTTTGCATACATCTCTTTGTCTGGCTGTTCCCCCTTACCCCTCCCTTCTAGACAACAGTTACAATAAGCTCTACATAAGCTTGTGAGAAAACTTTCCCAGTCTTTGCGACCTTGAGTTAGACGCCTGCAAACTAACTACCCCGCTTCTTATCTCTATTATTTCTGCTAGTGTGAGTGAAACTGCAGCCATCTGCTAAAAAGCTGACATTACATTTCTGCTTCAGCCTGCTTCAGAGCATGTAAGCAGTTAGCATAGAAGTAGGTGAGAGTTCCCAAGATGGAGTCACTGTGGTTCACAGACCCAGAGCAAAAGAGCTTCATTGGCACTTTTGGCCTTCCACTCTCCCGAGTTACCTGGTAGCTATGCCTAGTGGACCCCAACACTTCCTACAGTTTTGTGTTCCATGTGTGCTAAACAGATACCAAATAAGTGACTTAGGTCAGAATGCCTTAAGGCAGCATTTCCCAAAATGTTGAAAGCTAAGTCCCCATTCAGGAAGATGAAAGGTGCTTTGTAGCACCACCACATGTTAACTAAAGACCTATCCATTTTAATGTAAACATCTTCTTTACCCTGCCTGGCTAGTTTCTCACATGTACACCAGATGGGACATATTGGGAAGTGCTGGTATAGATCTTCATAATGCTATACTTCCTTTCCTTTCTTACCTAATTTGATGAGCAGTTGAGAATAATAGTGATGGCATTAAAGTATCATCACTTGGCAATTTGAAGTAGCACCCATTGAGGTAAATAGGGTGGCTCACACCTCAGAGCGACTGTTTCAGGCTATCTGCAAATTCAGGCATGCATTGCTACATCTGGTACATTGAGGTCACATTTTGAAGGTTTTTTTCTGCAACCACAACAGAGATACTTGTTTTTAAATAAAAGTTCAGAGAATAATTGAGACGTCTGGGCATCCCAGCTAATCTTTCATACTCATTCAGGGGAGCGTACTTTACATTTTCGGAAATGCTGCATTAAGAAATACTTTGAGGTATAAGGCTCACAAACATTGATAGCATATGTTTTTTTTCCAGCAACTCTTATTCATTGCTTGGCAATGTCTTCAGTTTATTCCCTTACAATAATTACCAATGTACTTTCACTAGTGATGCAGACGGCTTCCTGCTGAAGGGAAAGTTTTTCCTATTGACACTGATCCTCGAGCCTTTCTCCTCTGCTTCCTCTTTGGTGCGTTTCCATATCACCAACACACAATTTTTAATAGCATGTCTACTCCAGTTTTACCTTATTTTTCAAAGATTCTAGTAAAATGTATGGTTATCCAAGTAATCACAGTAATAATTAAACACTTCTCATATACAAACCTCGCTATAGTTAACATCTCTTCTCATTTGAGTTAATTTTGATCAATCTATTTGTAACTTACAAAATTCTGAAGTCATTACAAAATAACATTCCTTTAGAATGGCAACTGGTTTAGCTTCAACTTTCTAGCACAGAAATTTGAAAAACCTAATCTGTGGGAGCAGGTGTCATTCTTATTACAGTGAAATGCTGCTGTTCTGCAAATCATGTCTAGTGTCAAGCCAGTTTTCTAAACTGTGATAACCTCACTTCCTAGCCTTAATATTTGCACATATGAAAAATTACTGCTTCCTGTTTACTTTCCTCTCTGCAGCTCCACATAAAGTTGAATGCTTTGGGCATTATTCTGTGCTTTTCAGGCCAGCATCTCACTATGGCTTTCTAGCCATCATGTATTCCCTCTTGACTCTCTTTATTTTTTTTGCTGGTTCCCAAGCTCAGTATTTTATTGTTACTTGCATTGAACTGTGCTCTCTGCCTGTTAGCCTCTGTCAATATCATTGTTGTATTTTGGCTGCTCACGGTATGAGATTACAGAAAATTATGGAAAAATAAAAGTAAGATGAAGACACACAGCAACTAAATTGTGAAATTCTGCTTCTGCTGTTACTTTTTCACCTTTAAACTTAATAAAAAGCACAGGAATGGAGCTCAGAGAAGTCACCTGGTATTTTCACCAGCTGCTGCATAAATGGGGGGTTGGAAGTGAAAACAATTTAAAATTATTCATGAGAATAATTAATTTTTTTAAGCTGTCTGGTTTGAAATAGTTACGTTTCCTAACACCAACAGGTTTTAAGCCTGGCCTTGGCTTTATCTCCCATCCCAAGACCCCTTCCTGTCAAAAATTGGGTAGGAAATATGATATTCTTCAAGAATGTGAGTGCTCCACTTTAGGTGTCTTGATGCCCTGTGCTTACAATGAGAGGTTTGCAGTAGCAGTGCCCGGTTGGGCCATGCAGGCGCCGTAGCCATCTTGTGCTGCTCCGAGCGATTACATAGTGGTCCGCAGCCAACCGTCCCCCAGTTCCTTCTCTATCACATTTGGCTTGAGTCGGAGTGATCAGCAGCACCCTCTCCTACTTCAGAAAAAAATTATAGTAGATAATTCATAGAGTAGTGTTAACTTAGTTGTAGTTAGCTTCCCTTCCCTTTACCATACTCTAATTTCTTTAATTTCATAAAAAAAAAGAAAAAATTTCCCTTCTACCTCTCCGATCTCTCCGACAGGTGTAGAGCCTTAGCCTCAAACAGGGTTTACCCCTGTTTTTTCTCAGAGACCAACTCAGGCATGCCAGGTTCACCTGGTTTTAAATGCTGCCTAACTTACACACTCTCCATACCGGTCTCTGACAGCCGCGCTCAGTGTGTCCACTGCCTCGGCGAGACGCACATTACTCAAGTGTCCACATTGCAGAAAACTTACAGCCAGGACAAGAATAGCCAGGGATCTCCAACTGAAGCTCCTCATGATGGAGAAATCCCTCAGGCCAGCCTCCGACCCCAAGTCCAGGTTGCATTCTGGTCATCAGTCGCCAGCGGCAGCCTCTGATAGGGGGTCTGCTTCAACAGCGGCTGTTGAAGAGCCTGCTCCTAGAAAGGCTAGAGAAAAGCACTTGAATTGAGAGTCGACCAAAAGAAAGCAATTTCCTGCTGAAGGATCTGCCCCGGGACCGATGGCACTGAGTGTTCCTGACAAGCTAAAGACCCTATGCAGGCAAGCTCTAATGGAGGTTCACGTACTAAAGTGAAACCTTCCAACTCGGCACCCACGGAGACAAAGAAGATCTCGGCATTGAGCGGTACAGTGGTGCCACCTGCCATGACTAGCATCATTTGAGGCCTGAGGAAGTACCCGACCACTACAGCGAGGAGTTGTCTGAGTCTCCTTGGTCACATGGCTTCCTGCACATACGTAGTCCGGCATACCAGGCTGAGGCTCAGGCCTCTGCAGACATGGCTCTCTTCGACATACTGCCCGGGACGCAACAGCCTGAATGTAGTGGTCACTGTGCCACAGCAGGTGCTAGAGTCACTCCAGTGGTGGCTCAATGCTCAAATAGTCTGCGAAGGAGTCCCCTTCAACAGCTCTCAACTCTCCTTGTCTCTAGTTACAGATACATCAGCTCTCGGCTGGGGAGCACATTTCGGAGAACTCCAAACGCAGGGCCTCTCGTCACAGGACAAGCCCTCTCTCCATATCAGTATCAAGGAGCAGAGAGCTGTGTGTATCACATGCCGGACCTTTCAGACTCAACTGCAAGGCCAGTATGTGGCAGTCATGATGGACAACACCACTGCAATGTTATACATCAACAAACAGGGTGGAACCCGTTCCTCGCCCCTCTGTCAGGAGGCTCTCAGACTCTGGGAATTCTGTATAGCCCACTCCATTCACCTGGAAGCATCATATCTGCCAAGAGTCCAAAATGTTCTGGTGGACCACCTCAGCAGGTCCTTCCTCAACCACGAGTGGTCCATCTGGCCGGATGTCATTCACTCCATCTTCCAGAGGTGGGGGTTTCCCCAGGTCGACTTGTTCGCCACCCGGAGCAGCAGGAAGTGCCCAGTGTTTTGCTCTTTCCAGAAAAGCAGCCTGGGCTCAATCATGGGCACGTTCCTGCTACCCTGGGGAGGCCGTGTGCTCTATGCTTTCCCCCCAGATTTCTCTCATGCACAAGGTTCTAATTAGGGTTTTCAGGGAGAGGGTGGTGCCAGTGTGGCCTCAGCAACACTGCTAAACCACGCTTCTGGATCTGTCGATGGACATGCCAATCATGTTGCTGCTCCTCCCCAACTTGATCACTGAGGACCACAGTTGTCTTCACTACCCAGACCTCCAGTCCCTCCACCTCATGGCCTGGAAGCTTCATGGCTGAATCCCATGCAACTGCTGTGCTCGGAGCTGGGGAGGGAGGTCTTACTCGGCAGCAGAAAGCTCTCCAAGAGGGCCACATATATGGCGAAGTGGAAGAGGTTCACCTGCTGGTCATACGCCCCCACTTCAGGCTACGTTATCTCTTGTTCTGGAGTACCTCCTGCACCTGAAACAGCAAGGCCTGGCAGTGTCATCCATAAAGGTACACCTAGCAGCTATCTCAGCTTTCCACCCCGGAGTCTCGGGACGCTCCATTTTAACCAACCCTATGGTTGGCCGGTTTTTCAAGAGCCTGGACCGGCTACATCCCCAGATAAGACAGCCTGCTCCTGCATGGGACCTTAATTTGGTCCTCTCCAAATTAATGGGGGCCCCCATTCGAGTCACTGGTGACTTGTTCCCTCCTTTACCTGTTGTGGAAGGTAGCCTTCCTAATGGCTATTACATCAGAAAGAAGAGTGTCTGAATTGAAGGCCCTTACCTCAGACCCACCTTATACAGTTTTCCACAAAGACAAGGTGCAGCTGAGATCTCACCTGGCTTTTCTACCTAAAGTGGTGTTTCATTTCCATACCAGCAAAGACATATTCCTGCATGTTTTTTATCCAAAACTGCATACCAATAGCCGTGAGCATAGGCTGCACTCTTTGGATGTTCTGCGAGCGTTGGCCTTCTATATCGAACACTCCAAGCCGTTCAGGAAATCAAACCAGCTGTTGTTTGAAAAACTTTCCAACGACTGTGCACACGCCACATGCCCACCTAATTAGAATCTCTATTATCAACACATCTCGAAGAACAACAGTTATGAGAAGGTGAGTCTCCGACTGTTCAGTAAAAAACTGTTACTAAGCACAAGAAAGATCTATATCCATAAGTGGAAACGATTCTGCACCTGGTGCCAAGAAAAACCGATCGTACCACAGTCGTTTCCCCTACCGAGGATCCTCAGCTATTTATTAGGACTTAAAAAATCAGGACTATCCACAAGCTCCATCAGAAAAAGCTTGGCTGCTATTACCTTCTTCCACGACAAGGTGGGCGGGGTCACTGTGTTTGCTCACCCAATGATTAAATGCTTCCTTAAAGGCATTGAAAACACTTATCCCACACTAAGAAACCCTACACTCATTTGAGACCTCAACCTTGTTCTATGCAGACTCACAGGAAAACCGTTTGAACCCCTTGCAACTTGTTCTTTGTTGCCCTTATTCATGAAGGTGGCCTTCCTCATTGCCATCATGTCCTAATGGCGCACCCACCTTATACAACATTCTTTAAAGATAAAGTAATCCTGCAACCACATCCAAAGTTCATACGCAAGGTTGCCTCCCCTTTTCATTTAAATCAATTCATTAACTTACATGTATTTTTTCCGAAGCCACATGTGCACGGAAGGGAGGCCTCACTCCACTGGATGTTCACAGAGCATTAGCTTTCTACATTGAAAGAACAAAAACTATTTAGAAAATCATCTAGACTATTTGTTTCCATAACAGAACGCTCGATGGTTCAAACCATTTCAAAAAGACTATCCAAATGGCTATCTGGATGTATCTATTTGTGCTACCAAAACAACCTACAACCTCCACTGGGAGTTTGCACACACACCATCAGAGCACTGGTAGCATCTGTGACCCATCACTGACACTTTAAAAGCAGCTACCTGGGCATCAGTCCATACTTTCACTAAACACTATGCTTTAGTACAACAGTCAGCATCAGATGCTCACTTTGGACTTGCGGTGTTATCTGCTATCAATAGACCAACTCCAAAGCCCCTCCCCTCCACAGAGGGGCACTGCTCAACAGTCACCTAAAGTGGAGCACCCTCAGGGGCATTCCTCAAAGAAGAAGAGAGGGTTACTCACCTTGTGCAGTAACAGGTTCGTCTAGATGGTGTCCCTGTGCGTGCTCCACTACCCTCCCTCCTCCCCTCTACTTCGGAGTTTCAGGCCGATTCTCTGAGGCAGAGAAAGAACAGGGGGACAGTTGGCTGCGCACTGCTATGTAAACGCTCAATGTGGTGCGAGATGGCTACAGTGCATGTGCAGCCCAACCAGGCACTGCTACCACAAATCTCTGATTACAAGCACAGGGTATCAAGACACCTAAAGTGGAGCACCCACAGGGACAACCATCTCGAAGAACTTAGATATGCACATGGAGTAATGACCTATTTCTATTGCACAGCTTCTCTCCTCATTGGCTAATGCCCCTCAATGGTGGAATTTGGAGGTGGAATATTGTTGCTGGAGACTCCAGGACTAAACTCCAGTCTTCAGCTCAGGCCACCAGATTTTCTGCCTCTGGTAGTGGAACAATTTGGTGGTTCAGATTCTCCTGACCCTTTTGTTTTTAAAGTGTGTGTGTGTGTGTGTGTGTGTGTGTGTGTGTGTGTAACTTGCCTTCCTCCTCCCCTGGATGAGGTAAATAACTGCATGGTCATTTCTGCCACCTGGATCTGCCTCTGTAGGCATAGCACCTCCCTGCCAGACTCCTCTGCCCCCAGTCAGGCATGGCACAGCTATCCTACAAACACCTGGCTTAAATCTAAGTGATGTTCCCTATGTGAGACATCACGTATGGGTTCTACAGAGGATGAATTATGCCCTGCCTGTGACCAGCCAGCTGACCCTTGCACTGCTAGGGCACGGAGTTCAGAATCTGACCAGCATGTTGGATTCCCATCCTGCCCCAAGGAGCCATGACTCCAGTGCAGAAAAGCCTGATCATGACTTTCTGAGGTTTTGGAGAGCGAGCCTAATGAGGAGGAGGAGGAAGTTCTCTGGACAGCTCATGGGGTAGGTCCCACAATAAACAGGCACTGAATGGGAAAATACCCAGAGAAGATCCAGAGTCCCCACACCCAGATACTCCCTGCTCCACAGGCTGGCTCCACACTAAAGCCTTAGAAGCACTCGAGGCAGTCGATGACCCAAATGGAGGCACATGAGTATTCCACTCCCCACAAAGGTGCACCTTCATGGGATTACAGAAGGGCAAGTCCCTTCTCATGTTCAAAATTATCCTGATTTACTGAGTAAAGCCCTGAGTGGTTCTAGGTTGCGCCTACAATACTTACTTGGGTGCCAGCCTTCAGGCTCCCAGGAACTTCTAGCAAGCTACTTCCACAATTGAGGTATGTGTACCAATAGCCCTCCTCTGTTGCGTTCCCAGGCCAGGATAAATAGTGTTCTATCTCTCCGCTGTATACAGCCAGGGGAAGAAATACCACACATGCATCACAAAACAAAAATAAACCTCTACAGCACTCTATCAAGAGAAACAGACCCAATCATAAGTTCACTGCTGGAAAGGATTCATAGCCACCAGTTTTTTTATAATCAAGGGGAATTTTGTATTGCAATGGAGAGTTCCTACCCAGAGGTCAAAATAGATATGGCTTTGGCTGTAATTTTGCCATATGGTAAAGATTTGCAGAAATCCAAAACTTCATGGCATCAATCATTTCCTAAGGGGTCATCAGTAACCAGCTATTTCCAATGGCTAGGGTTGCTGGTGTTATGCACCACCTTCATCCCTTGTATGGGTTTCTCAAAATGCTCCTGCTGAAATGCTTTCTGAGAACATAGAGTCATGCACTTGATGCAATGCAAAGTTAGGTGTAATTCTCAGATCAAATCCAAATGACCCTTTGGGGACGGGTAAATGCAAACATCATGCTGAAAGCCAACCTAGCTTTCACTCTAGACTCTTGCATACTCACTATGGAAGCAAGCATACTTGGAAGACAAATATACAGAATCTCATAGTACGCAACATTTCAGTTCATTTTGACATCTCTATTAGGGCATGTCTTTATTTAAAAAATAAAAAAAGCAAAACCTGCAAATATGGACCCCAGGGGAGTCATCCAGTTGTCCATGCAATCCAATATCCTTTTTATGATAGTGGCCAATACTGCATCAGTGGAAGGTGTAAGAAACCATTTAGTGGGGAATTGTGGTACTTGCAGAGAACGTATCCTGCTAACTCCTGTTAGAGGTTGGTTTATGATTGAGGCATGAGTGTTTATATCCCTTCCATAAATAGAGAGTAACCAGAGTCAGAGCTTCTCTTTGGAAATGGAAATGATGTCCTGGGTAGAGTAGAATCTGCTGCCTTTCAAGACAGTTCACATAAAGGATACTGAAAAGAAGAAAAAGGAGAGTTGTGGTCCTCTTGCTAGTCCTCCACTGGCCCAGAAGGCATGTTGGACTTGCTAGATAACCAACGACCCCCACCTTGTACATGCAGAAAACACCCGATCCCTTGAAACTGGGACTCCTATAGGAACACCTACAGTTAACAGTCTGGGTGTTGGCAGAGAAGTTTAATTTTCAGCATGGATTCTCCATTATCTTCTGAGTTCTGTCTGGAAACCAAACTATAACAATCAGAATATTTCATTCACTGGTCTGGTCAGATTTACATTTCTGGTGCTCTTTGGGACAGGGACTACTTCTTCATTTGTGCAGTACCCAGCACAAAGGAGTCTGATCACTAGATACAAATATTAATCTCAAAGTTCTGGTGATCTCAGATACACTAAAGTTTCTCCAGGAGGTTTGGTTGGAGTCCTACAACCAAGCACCTTTAGAAATGTGGAACCAGCCACAGCAGCATTTTGTAGACAGGCACATTGATTCCCCTGTCTGAGTATCTCTGCCAAATTTAATCAGAATGATGGATTAGACAAGCATGTGGCTGGCATTTTTAGTCACCATTACCTCCAAAAGGCAGGTTTTGGAATTAGTTCCCATATCCATACAAGAACCACGCTGCCTTTGTCATAAGAAAAGGTTATTCTTAGAGCTCCAGAAATCTTTCTGTCCAAGGTAAATTCCTCTTTCCACAGTTCCTGGGAAATAGTTATCCCATTGTTTTGTTCTAATTCTTGGAAGATTGTGGCATAAATGGGCATTCCTCAAGCTCTAAAGATATGTCTCAAGCACGTGGCATACATACACCAAATGTAGCCTGTTCATTTCATTCTATCCAAAATGCCAAGGTCTTAGGGCCTCAAAGTTGCTTGCAGGCAAGATGTAAAATTCCTGCACCAGCTGGCATGCGAAAAACTATTCACAAAATCACTAGATGCACTAGCCTCCATCCAAGCTTTCTTTCACTTTAGGAAAAGAAAACGAAAAGATTTTCTCTATAAAGCCTATTTCCAATACTTACAGGCCCATTAAC
Organism: Chrysemys picta bellii; assembly: GCF_011386835.1. Taxonomy (NCBI): domain Eukaryota; kingdom Metazoa; phylum Chordata; order Testudines; family Emydidae; genus Chrysemys; species Chrysemys picta. Next base: position 218,532,734 of record NC_088792.1, on the reverse strand, counting down.
TGCCCATGTCTTTGTTTTACAGGAAATGAGTTACCAGCACAGAGAGCTGCTAGACCTCGACTCAGCCACTGTGAGCACTAGCTGCTTAGCCAGTTTACAGCAACCCGTGGGCATCCTGCTTCTTGAACAGGCTCTAACTCGTCTTTCTTCAGAAGAAGAACCACTGTCCAAACGAATGCGTGGAAGGGCAGCGCTCTCTCCAGATGTAATTAGATGGATTGAACTTGCTAAGTGAGTGCTTGTTGCAGAAATTAATTGGGATAGTTTTTGTTCAAATTAAATCAGCCAAGAGTTCTAGTCATATATAGGGCTTGATTTTCATACTGGGTATATTTTTAATACTTCTGAGCTAATTATTGACCTTTCAGGCAGGGCTACTCCCATGTCACAAATCTTTTCCAATACATTCTCTGGTACAGATTCAACAGCTTGGTTTCCAGTCCAGTTAAACGCTATACTCTTGCAGGGGATTTCGGAGTAGTGTGTGCAGCATTGTTTAAACATTTTTTTGGCCAGAGTGGAGTTTACACAATCCAGTATAAATTTATAATCTGATAGAAGAATAATATCCATGCATCAGTAATGCATTCTATGCAGCCAGGCAGTTATAGAGCAGTAAGTTTGCATAGACTGTCTAACATGCATCAGTTGTAATACTGAAGTACTTTGTACCTGGATACTTTGCACTTGAATAGAAAACTGTTCTTTTTCAAATAATAATAATTTTTTGCCTTTTAACTTTACTAGGCTTTATCGATCTGTTGGAGATTATGATGTTCTTCGTGGTATTTTCAGTGGAAAGATTGGAACTAAGGAAATTACCCAGAATGCACTGTTAGCAGAGGCAAGAAGTGATTATGCAGAAGCAGCTAAACAATATGATGAGGTAAAAAACTACATGACAAATATAGTTTATTTCTTTCCTCTCAGATTTTTTTTCTAAGACCCTTTTATTTTACTTCTATCAAAACAAAAATTCTGAGACAGCGTGTTGCTTTAAACGTTCTTTTATGTAGTTCACTTAATTATATGAGTCAAGATCCATAAAAGATACTTGGTCAAATGCAATATAAATAACAGTTCATAACAGACAGTGCTTATTGAGACAAATTTTCAAGTTCTCTCCATTGGTGTCACACAACTTTACAGGCATAAATCAATATAATTTCAGTATACACAGAAGATCATTAGAGAATGTAAATTAAGTGCCTATGCTCTGCCCATGTAAGTTCTATTTGTGTTCACAAGTTGATAATCGTTAAAAAATATGTGTGGAAATGATTTTACCTACAGAATGTTTGTGGCTAAATGAAAGGTGGAAAAATGCAGCTCTTTACAAATACAGGTTGACTGAAGCTCACATCTGAACTGAGTTTTATATGTTAAAGGTGTGACTGGCTTACATTTTGAAGAATTCTTTGGAACATTTTCTTAGGTCTTATTTGCTGATTAAACACAAGTGCTGGTAAAGGAATAAAATATTGTCATGCAACAGTGAAAACATTATGGGTTCTCCTGAAGGTGTTCAGCTAGAATAGTAAAAAAATCATAATATTACAGCTCAGAACCTACTTGTTTTTTTTTTTTTCATCTGACATTCCTTTTTTAGGCTCTCTCTAAACAAGACTGGCCGGATGGTGAACCTTCTGAAGCAGAAAAGGATTTCTGGGAACTTGCATCTCTTGAATGCTACAACCATCTGACAGAGTGGAAGTCACTGGAGTATTGTTCCACTGTTAATATTGATAGTGGACAACCTCCAGACCTAAACAAAACGTGGAGTGATCCATTTTATCAGGTTTGTGAACTCATTGCTAGATTAGAGTTGATTTCACACTGATTCCATTTGTACAGGGGCCATTACTGCGGTGCCTTGATTAGGGATAGAGGTAAAGTGACTTGATCACCAAAGTACTTTGCACAATTTAGATGAGTTTTCTTATAAAAATTACGGTCAACAGTAATTAAAGTAAATATTTTTTGCTATTCTGTAGCGTCTCAAGTTGCCCTTTAGTCCCATGACTCAGCAAATGGCTCTAGCCTGGTCACCTTGTCCTCTTTGCACTCTTCATGCTGCTGTCATTTATTTTTCTCCTCCTCCTGTATTTGGAGGGTCCCACCAAATTTATTTTGAAGCTGATAAGAAATGCCAAGCACCAGTACCTGTGCAACTGCATGAGCCCACCAGAAGAGGGTGCTGTGTGACTTGTTGGGTGATGGGAGTCAATCTGAAAAAGGTTAAGATACACTGAAAAGTATAATTACATTTGGTGAAATATGTTAGTCTTTTCCTAATTTGAAAATCTTTAGGCCTGTAGCAGATGGAACCAGGCCCCTATATGTCTTGCATATGGTTCGACATCACCAGCAACAGATGGCAGAAGTTGATTATTCAGTATCCTGCCCTAGGAGTAAAGAGACTTTTTTTCTTTTTTCCTCTATAGGAAACCTACCTGCCATATATAATACGGAGTAAGTTGAAATTACTGCTCCATGGGGGCAATGACCAGTCCTTGCTGACCTTCATTGATGAGGCTATGAAGATAGAACAGAGGAAAGCCCTTATAGAAATGTATTACAGCCAAGAGCTGAGTCTTCTCTACATCTTGCAGGATGACTTTGACAGAGCCAGATATTACATCAGCAGTGGCATGCAGGCCTTCATGCAGGTAACAAAGCTGCTGTAACATGTCTGCTGTGATTCTCTGTAGGAAGACATGTAAGGTGCAGCTCTTGCTGCTACTGGAACATTACTTCAAGATTAAAATATAAAGGATGGAATCTGGACCCCTTTGAAGTGAATGGCAAAACTTCCATTGACTTCCCTGGGGTCAGGATTTCACCCCAGGAACTTAAGAAATGGAGACAGCCATCCAGTGCAGCATGCCTGCCCTATTTTGGGGGTGTCTTACTCCTTTCTTTCAGTTTATTCACTCTGTCCCCTCCTCTTCCCTAGTATATCATACTGAGTTTATTCAGCCTAGTTCACTCGTGTCATTTTGACAACCTCTAACTAGCGTAAATTGATACTGGTTGGTTTTATGCATCTTTTCTACGGATGATATGAATCACAATCTAGTTGAGCATAGCACATAGAAGGATCGGTTATTTATCTGCTCTACAGTGCTTTAAATAAAAACAGGGTAAGAAATCACTTAAAAATCATTTTCCCTCTCCTAGAACTATTCCAGTATTGACACTCTGTTACACCAAAGTCGACTAACAAAGCTGCAGTCTGTCCAAGCTTTAACAGAAATACAGGAATTCATCAATTTTATAAGCAAACCAAGTAAGATATTTTCCCTGCAGTATTTTTCTCTTATTTTGTGTATATACATTGTGGCATTGACCTTTTTGTTTTTGGAAGGAGTGAGTGTAGTTATTTTCACATGTCAAAAGACTCTGAATCTCTGTCTGATATAGTGAAGATATTTTTTAAAAGGGTCATGCGTTATGTTATGTTTTATCTTTCTAGCCCTTGCAATGAAATCCTTCCATGATGATTTAAAATAGCAATTATCTCTTTAAAATTACACGATTAGTTTTAGACTAGTTTGATAGTAGTGAACAGCAGAGATAGATCATATGTTCCAATAATATCTGCTATTTTAGGCATAAAATATAAAGTTACTTACATCTTATCAGCTTAGTACAAAATTCTAGTTAACAATTGTACCTTTGTATTCCACTTTACTCCTATGAGGAATACTGGTAATAACTGTCATTCTTTTCCAGTGATAATTATTGCCCCTTTTAGTTTCTTTACTCTCTAGTAGTTGAGATACAGCAATAACTGGAAAATAGTATAATAAACACCAGACTGAATGATTCATTTAATAGAAGCCAGGAAATTTGAGTGAGTTTCATTATATTAACTGCTGGCTGCTGCTGTGTCAATCTGTGCTTCTCTCACTGGGTTCTAAAGAAATCTAATGAGGTTCAACAAGGACAAGTGCAGAGACCTGCACTTAGGAAGGAAGAATCCCATGCACCGCTACAGGCCGGGGACCAACTGGCTAAGCAGCAGTTCTGCAGAAAAGGACCTCGGATTACAGTGGACGAGAAGCTGGATATGAGTCAGCAGTGTGCTGTGTATTTTCCCCACAGCATTTTTCTCTTATTTTGTGTATATACATTGTGGCATTGACCTTTTTGTTTTTGGAAAGAGTGAGTCTAGTTATTTTCACATGTCAAAAGACTCTGAATCTGTTTCTGATATAGTGAAGATATTTTTTAAAAGGGTCATCCGCTATATTATGTTTTATCTTTCTAGCCCTTGCAATGAAATCCTTCCATGATGATTTAAAATAGCAATTATCTCTTTAAAATTGCCAAGAAGGCCAACGGCATATTGGGCTGTATTAGTAGGAGCATTGCCAGCAGATCGAGGGAAGTGATTATTCCCCTCTATTCAGCACTGGTGGGGCCACACCTGGAGTATTGCGTCCAGTTTTGGTCCCCCCACTACAGAAGGGATGTGGACAAATTGGAGAGAGTCCAGTGGAGGGCAACAAAAATTATTAGGGGGCTGGGGCACATGGCTTATGAGGTGAGGCTGAGGGAACTGGGGTTATTTAGTCTGCAGAAGAGAAGAGAGAGGGGAGATTTGATAGCAGCCTTCAATGACCTGAAGGGGGGTTCCAAAGAGGATGGAGCTCGGCTGTTCTCAGTGGTGGCAAATGACAGAACAAGGAGCAATGGTCTCAAGTTGCAGTGGGGGAGGTCTAGGTTGGATATTAGGAAACACTATTTCACTAGGAGGGTGGTGAAGCACTGGAATGGGTTCACTAGGGAGGTGGTGGAATCTCCATCCTTAGAGGTTTTTAAGGCCCAGCTTGACAAAGCCTTGGCTGGGATGATTTAGTTGGTGTTGGTCCTGCTTTGAGCAGGGGATTGGAATAGATGACCTCTTAAGGTCTCTTCCAACCCTAATAGTCTATGATTCTAAACATCATGGTTTGACCCCCTACATTTTTACATTACCTCGATGCAGCCTTTTTTTTTTTTTTTTTTAAGTATTTTTAATTGATTTTAGGCAGCTTAGCTTCTCAAGTTTCCCTTAAGAGACTTCTTAGAATTTGGAGAAGCAGATATCCAGATGATAAAATGGACCCCATGAACATCTGGGATGACATCATTACAAACCGGTAAGATGAGACACTTGTCTGTTAACTATGATTCTACATGTTAGTTAAGATTGCTATATTTCTGATGTTGCCTGTAGAAATTTTTGCTTGGAATCCAGCACTTGGTGATTTCTAAGTACTATTATGTCTTGCCTTTCAGATGGAACAAATTGTTTTCATATTACTAACATATGGAGAGGAGCAAAGGGCAGATGGGATGGGTAGGTGGATAAGAAGATGTTTTCATATAAATAGTGTAGTTAGCAGCTTAGACCAATAGCCTAAAGCTCAAAATTGTCTGTCATCCATCAATTGCTAGGTACACTATAAGGAAATCAGGATTATAAATTAAGATTTTTGCCAGCCAGCCATCCTTGGCCCAGTTCTTCAGTTCTTACATATGTTGAGGAGTACGTGGGTGAATAGTCACATTTATCACAATGGGACTACTTACTAAGTGCCCCTCAATATGAGTAAAAGTCACAAAAATGGGCCTTCAGTTACTGGATGTCTTTAAAAAGCTAGAGGTTTTAACAAGGTTTTATACAAAGAACCCAACCCCAGTTATCACCGTGTTCTTCAGGCACACCTCTACCCCTATAAAACGCTGTCCTCGGGAGCCAAAATATCTTACTGCGTTATAGGTGAAACCGCGTTATATCGAACTTGCTTTGATCTGCCGGAGTGCGCAGCCCCCCCCCCCCCCCCCCCGGAGCACTGCTTTACCGCGTTATATCCGAATTCGTGTTATATCGGGTCGTGTTATGTGAGGGTAGAGGTGTATTTATGTGACCGTCTTTAACTATTACTATAACCAAAACTTCTGCTGTGCAACAGTTACCTGAAATGGCTGACCCTTGAGAGACTTTCTTTAGACAAGCTCTCAAGAGGCTCAGATGTTTTTTCTAACCTTTTTAATTTCTCTGTCCTCCCCATAATATTTCTCCACATCCTCTACTTTCTCTCAATGCAACTTCAGATCACACTCCTTTCCTCAGGGTATGTCTACACTACGAAATTAGGTCGATTTTATAGAAGTCGATTTTTAGAAACCGATTTTATACAGTCGATTGCATATGTCCACACTAAGCGCATTAAGTCGGCGGAGTGCATCCTCACTACCGTGGCTAGCATCGACTTACAGAGCAGTGCACTGTGGGTAGCTATCTCCACTGCCCATTGGAATTCTGGATTAAGCTCCCAATGCCTGATGGGGCAAAAACATTGTCGTGGGTGGTTTTGGGTACATGTCGTCAGGCCTCCCTCCCTCCATGGAAGCAACGGCAGACTATCATTGCGCGCCTTTTTTCCTGGGTTACTCGTGCAGACGCCATACCACGGCAAGCATGGAGCCTGCTCAGCTCACCGTCAATGTATGTCTCCTGGGTGCTGCTGGCAGACACGGTACTGCATTGCTACATATCAGCAGCTCCTTGCCTTTGTGGCAGATGGTGCAGTAGGACTGATAGCCGTTGTACGTCTCCTGAGTGCTCCTGGCAGACCTTAGTGAGGTCGATCAGAGGCGCCTGGACAGACAAGGCTATCCTCCTCTTAGAGCACAGAATGGGAGCCAGAGACTCCAGGTCATTCTCTTCTTTAAGTTTCGTCTCATGGAGATTCAGTCCTGTCTGGAATATCATGCGAGCTGGAGGCTTCTGCCTCAGGCTGCTCTCCCAGCTGGAAGCACCGTGCAGTCACACCTACCCCTTACTCCCATGGCTCATGAAGCCTGGACAGTAGTAAGAAGCAGTTCAACTATAGGCTGAGCAAGTGCAGAATGGTGGTAGAATGTGCCTTTGGACATTTAAAAGCTTGCTGGCACTGTTTGCTGACTAGGTCAGACCTCAGCGCAACCCAACATTCCCATTGTTATTGCTGCTTGCTGTGTGCTCCATAATATCTGTGAGAGTAAGGGGGAGATGTTTATGGCTGGGTGGGAGGTTGAGGCAAATCGCCTGGCATCCGATTTTGAGCAGCCAGACACCAGGGCGATTAGAAGTGCACAGCAATGCGCGCAGCACATCAGAGAGGCTTTGAAAACTAGTTTCATGACAGGCCAGGCTTCGGTGTGACACTTTCTCCTTGATGCAAACTTGCCCCCTTTGTTGATTTTAATTCCCTGTAAGTCAACCACCCTCCCCTCTTCGAAGTAAAGTAACTATTGTTTTGAAACCATACATTCATTCTTTCTTTCTTAATTAAAAAAACCAAGAGATAACAGCCAAGGTAGCCCAGGTGGGGTAGGGGAGGAGGGAAGGACAAGGCCACATGGCTTATTGTAGCCACGCTAAAAATCAAACTGTTTGAATGACAGCCTTCTGTTGCTTGGGCCATCCTCTGGAGTGGAGTGGCTGGGTGCCCGGAGCGTGTTGTGTCTCTCCCCCCCCCCACCCCCCCCTGCGTTCTTGGGCATCTGGGGGAGGAGGCTATGGAACGTGGGGAGGAGGGCAGGCAGTTATACAGTGGATGCAGCAGGGGTCTGTGCTCTTGGCTTTCCTGCAGCTCCAACGGACACTTCATTTTGTCCGTTTGCTCCCCCATTAGCCTCAGCATCGTGTCCTGCCTCCGCTCTTCGCGCTCACTTAATTCTTTCCTGGCCTCTGCCACTGAATGCCTCCATGCATTAAGCTGTGCCTTATCAGCATGGAAGGACTGCATGAGCTCGGAAAACATGTCATCACGAGTGCGTTTTCTTCGCCTTCTAATTTGCGATAACCTCAGGGACAGGGATGATAGGGGGAGCATAAAAACATTCTACGGTCTACGATTCTGGGGGGACTGCATGGTCACCTGTGCTGCTGAGTTCGCCACGCTTACCAAACAGGAAATGAAATTCAAAAGTTCCCAGGACTTTTCCTGTGTACCTGGCTAGTGCATCGGAGTTCAAAGTGCTGTCCAGAGCAGGCACAATGGAGCACTCTGGGATAGCTCCCGGAGGCCAATACCGTCGATTTGCGCCCACACTACCCTAAATTTGACCCAGCAAGGTCAATTTTAGCGCTACTCCCCTCACCGTGGAGGAGTACAGAAGTCGATTTTAAGAGCCGTTTAAGTCGACGGAACGGGGTTGGTTGTGTGGACGCATTCATTTTCAAATCGACCTAAAGCAGCTAAATTCGACCTAACCCTGTAGTGTAGACCAGGGCTCAGTCTTCATCATTACCTTTCTCTCAGCCAAATAAGCACCTTTAAAATTTGCTGATTATGGAGTCTCAGCAGGCTTGGCAGTGTTTGTTCAGCCAGGAGCCAAAACCTCCTGTGCAAAGGAGCTTACTTAAGTTAGAGGTGAACCAAAACACATTTCATACTTTATCCTTCGGGAAAGCCCCAAAACTTATAAGCTTTGGAGAGTTGCCAGACTGCTGAAAGCTTGCGGTGGGCTATTAAGATACCCACTTGTGTCTTCTCTTAAATTAGGCTATAAGGCTCCTTGGGACAGGCACTGTATTTCTATGGTGTTTATACAGCACCTAGCACAGAGCCACACCGTGATACCCAGACTCCCATTTAATAACAGTTTACATGGTAAGCAGTCCCATCTGGTGTCTCAGGGCATGACTGTAATACAGATCTTAAAGGGCACTTATGTAAACCTAAATAAGGTTTGCAGTTGGGTCAAAGTTTGACATGAAATATAGGCTCATGCTAGAGCTGCTCAGGATTTTTCCAGTGAAACAGTTTCATTGGGAAATGCCGATTTATTGAACCTGAGGTGTGTCACAGAAGCATCTCTGGTTTGACTAACTTTAATTGAATCACAGGCAGGTTTCCAAGGGAACTCTGCTTGGTTTCATGGCAGGCTGCCGGGGAGCTTGGGCTTCTAGGGTCCATGGCTCTGGGCAGCCCCACCATGCAGACTGCTCCCAGGTCAACTGGCTCCCAGGACCCACCCACTTGAAAGACTTGGAGCCAGCAGGCCCAGATGTCTGGAAGCTCTGCAGCTCACAGTGTCAGGGCTGTGCACATAGTGGGGCTGCCCTGGAACCCCAGAAGCTGGGAAGCCTGGCAGCTGCTGACTGAAATTGACATGATTCTTGTCAGCTTCACCACTTGTCAAGGTTGCTTCCCCACTTTGAACTTTAGGGTACAAATGTAGGGGCCTGCATGAAGACTTCTAAGCTTAACTACCAGCTTAGATCTGGTCCGCTGCCACCATTCCCAAATGGATTCCCTTTCCTGGGAAGCCTTGAGAAACTCTTCACCAATTCCCTGGTAAATAGAGATCCAAACCCCTTGGATTTTAAAGCAGGGAGAAATGAACCATTCCCCCTCCTTCTCCCACCAACTCCTGGTGAATACAGATCCACCCCCCTTGGATCTAAAAACAAGGAAAAATCAATCAGGTTCTTAAAAAGAAGGCTTTTAATTAAAGAAAAAGGTAAAAATTATCTTTGTAAAATCAGTATGGAAAATAACTTTACAGGGTAATCAAACTTAAAGAGCTCAGAGGACCTCCCTCCAGCCTCAGGTTCAAAGTATAGCAAACAAAGATAAACACTTTAGTAAAAGGTACATTTACAAGTTGAGAAAACAAAGGAAAACTAACACGCCTTGCCTGGCTATTTACTTACAAGTTTGAAATAGGAGAGACTTGTTTAGAAAGATGTGGAGAACCTGGATTGATGTCTGGTCCCTCTCAGTCCCAAGAGCGAACAACAACCAAAAACAAAGAGCACAAACAAAAGCCAAAAACAAAGAGCACAAACAAAAGCCTTCCTCTCCTCTTCCTCTTCCTCCCCCCGCCCCCCATTTGAAAGTATCTTGTCCCCTTATTGGTCCTTTGGGTCAGGTGTCAGCCAGGTTACTCGAGCTTCTTAACCCTTTACAGGTCAAAGGATTTTGGAGTCTCTGGCCAGGAGGGATTTTATGGCATTGTACACAGGAGAGCTGTTACCCTTCCCTTTATAGTTATGACACCACTGCTCTTTGAAATATTGAAATTTTCCATGAACTGGAAATCCCAAGTTTCAGTCAGCTCTAGCTGGCATTTATAGTTTATAAGCCAGTCTACATGTTTCTTACAGTTATGCTGGCATCAGGGCAAGGGCTATAGGTTTGTCTTGGTACATTTGGGGTAGTATTCTAGTAAAAATGTAATTATGGACATTTTCTAGCACCTAAACTCCATAGTCTTCAATAAAAATCCTAACCCCATAGCCAGGATTAAAAAATGAAATATGTGTAAGGGACACCATTTCAAGACCTAGGGGTACTCATTAGGTCAGTCCACCCTGTTTGTGATTGTTAATTTTATTAATTGAATATGCCTACTCCTTACTGAAGAGGTTCACAATCACTAATAATAATGACATCAGTCAGTGACTGAAGCCGCTTAGCCATATTTACCAGTGGGAAATATGGCAGCAGTGCTTCCCACTGTATGTTAATGTCTTATTTCCTTTCACCATTGTGCAGGTGTTTCTTTCTTGGAAAAATTCAGGAGAAACTGCCTAACATCCAGGCTGATGATAGTATGGAGGTGGATGGAAGGGGAGATGTTGGTGACAAAATGGAAACAGATATGCAGGAAGAAGACATTCATTCAATGATTAGAAGCTGCAAATTTAACATGAAAATGAAGATGATAGAGAGTGCCAGGAAACAGGTGACTCTTCACTGTCTGGTAGTGCTTGATTCATCAGAAAACCATAGCTATTAGAACTGGAAGAGACAGATTAGGTTGTCCAGGTCATACTGCTGCCAATGCAGGATTTCCCCCAACAGTATGTTCTTGAATGCCTGGTTCCTTTTCTACAGGATTGTAGATGACTACTGTTAATTAACAACTTTTCTAAAATGTGCTATTTCAGGAAATGTGCCCAAAGACTCTTTGTTCACCAGATGTTCCTGGTACTTTCCAGAACAAATAAATAAAGCATCAGAAATGTTATAGTTGTGGGCCTGTGGGGGGCGTGTTTGTGCAAGAAAAAGTAGCATAATGTATCACATTTTAAAGCTCTTTAATTTAATGCATTTATATTTCTAACAACATACTTTGATTTGTAAATTTACTAGTGCATAAGATAAATGTTCTGTATAAAACAATATAGACCAAACTGAGATTGAACCAATATCACTTATCTTGCCCCACTCACTAACACCGAAACGCTTTGTTTTTTCTTGTATAACATTAATAGATATTGTGGCCAGTGTTTGTCTAAAGTTAGCAATGAGATTCACAAAGGGACGGAGGCATTGTGATACTCCATCTACCATGCCTAACTTTTAGGCACCTAGAAAATAACTGAGATTCACAAAGCCTGAGCTAAGTTCTCAGGCATCCTATATGATGAATGTAGTGAGATAGGCACCTAAAAATAGGATTCACGAAAGCCAGCATGCTAGGATGCTCCCTGCCTAAGCTAGCCAATGGGAGATGCTAAGGCAAAGGGGGAGTGTCTTAAACCCCGGCCCGCTCAGCGAGTAGAGCATCTAAGTCGGGACTGCTGGGAGGTGCCTTCCTCTCCTTGGGAGTCTCAGCTGCAAACCCTCTCTTGGAGTTAGACACCTATGTCATTTTTGCAAGACACCAGGTGTGGGGGGAGGAGGAGAGGCTCTCATAACTTTTAGCCCAGTGGTTAGAGCACTCACCTGGGATGTGGCTGACCTGGGTTCAAGCTCTTTCTCCCCCCCCCCCCCCCTTGAGGGGAAGAAGGGATCTGAACAGGGATCTGCCACCACCTCTCAGGCAAGTGCCCTAACCATTGGGCTATGGGATATTCTTATGTGGGGCTCCGACAGTCTTTCCTTTTGAAGCTTTTCCTCTCTGGAAAAATAATTAGTCATTAGAGCAGGGAGACTGGATCCTGGGACTCCCACAACCTGGTTGAGTGCTCAAACCACCAGGCGCTCTCTCGCTTTCCAGCCTAATGACTCTTTAATTATTTATCCACAATGGAACTGCTTCTACAGGAGAGACTGAGGGAGGGCCACAGCAGAATATTCCGTACCTAGTGATTGGGGCCCTCACTTGCTGATCCCTTGAACCGGTTTTCCATGTTCCACATGAATATCATAAAGACTGAGCTACGTCCCATTGTCTTTTTTGTGTGAGCTTACCTGTAGGGCCGAATCCAGCAGGCAAGCTCTGAGCCTGCTTACCAGCTTAGGCCCTGTATGCAAGTTAGGTGGAGGAACACCTGTCTTTCCCCAGGTTGTGCATTACACTGGGGCTTAGGTGTCCAGATGTCTAGAATGGAGCAGACGTTCACATACACAGAGGCAGAAACATAGGTGCTTAGGGAACTTCTACTGCAAAAAGTTATGCACCAAGTGAGTTAGACATCTACAGGATTCAGCGGCAGTTGAACTGTGGGAGTTTTGTTAATACTAGTGGTGTCTGATCCTGGGATTTAGGCACCAAACGTACAAGTTAGGCACCTAAACCCCTTTCTGAATCTAACCCTAAGTGACTTGTTCCTCAGAAGTGCTGAATACCCAAAGTCTCCATTGAGATCAGTGGGAGTTATGGGTACTCAGTACTTCTGAAAGTCAAACCACTTATTAATGGGTCTAAAGATAGATTTAGAGACCTAATTTTAGATATCAAGTTGGAAAATGTTGACATGGCGACCTCTGTATTTTAAGTAGGATACGAATTTAAAATGACTGGAGCTAGACTGTTTGTTTATTTTTTTATTTTTATCAAATACTTCCATTAGCACACGCCTGTTTTTCACACCGAGCCCACCTGGCAGGGGAGCCCCTCCCACTTTGCTGGAATTTCCGGGATCTTTTCTGTTATACTTTGTGAATCCTGTAATGGCTCTTGCAAAATCCTTGGATCTTTTCATTTGCTGCAAACAGTAGTTTTTTATTTCCCCTTCTTCTAATGTATTATTGAAAATTCCCATTTTGATCTGTTAATGTAGAACAGCTTCTCAGTTGCCATGAAGCTTCTGAAGGATCTGCACAGAGAGTCTAAAACCAGAGAAGACTGGCTCTTGAGATGGAATCACAGCTATTGCCGCTTTAGCCATAGTCGCAGTCAGAGCCAGAATAGTCCTGAACAAATGCTCACTGTGTTGAAAACCATCTCTTTACTGGGTAATAGTGTTATCTATTCAGACTCCATTGATGCAGAACCCATGCTATGGATTCTCTTCCTATTTGTAATGGGAATCCATTTTACTGCCAAATTATCAACTTTGTTTCTGAATTCCAACAGATGAGAGCAAATCTGACTACCTGAGTAAGAACATAGTGGCCTTCCGCAACCAAAACCTTCTGTTGGGTACCACTTACCATATTTTGGCCAGTGCCCTTAGCAAAGATCCAGGATGTCTTGAAAAAATTGAGGAAGAAAAAGCTAGAAAAGTCGTGATGCTTTCTGGAGAGAGGCCTGAGAATTCTGAGAAGGTAAATGAGAAGGGAAAGGAGCTTCTTACTCATTGCTGTAGATGGCTAATTTTGTTATATACTTCATTAACTCAGTTACATTAAGCCCATGTTACTACAGTAAACCCATGCTAGTACTCTCTGCTGCTAGCACTGATTTCTCCAATGAGCTACAGCTGTGAGAGTAGTGCTGCAGCTGCTGTTAGTGTGACCTGGACCCTGCTTACTCAGTCATGGGCTCCTGCCCCTGGACAGTCCCCCTCCCACTCACTGCTGGAGAGGAGGTTCCAGGCCCCGAACTCCCACCAAGATGGTAAAGTAAAACCTGTGGAAGCAGGTTTTGAATCTGCTGTGTCCAGAGCCTCCAGGATTGTGCTAGTGTTTGTCCCTACCAGCATCTTACATGAAGGAAGGATGTCTGTCCGAGAGCATGTGCATGCACAAGGGCAAGAAGAGTGTGGGAGCAGAGGCCAGCCTGGTAATTGGATGGGTGGTGCTCTTTGATATCCATGCTAACATCAGGCAGGGCTGGTCGTGTGAATCTCCCATGAAGATAGTCACTTCCTAAAATTAATATAGCTAATTTTCTATTTATTTTAATAACTGTTCAGTCATTTTAATGATCAGACATAGCTAGGAGTAAAAAAAAAAAAAAAAAGTAAAATTTGTCCCATTGTCCTTTGCCTTAATTGAGCAGGAGTACAATATAAAGAGCACACAATTGGAGACCCTACCAGATCTTCAAATGTAGGTATTCAGAGTTGTTCAGGATGCCCCAGAACTGAACTTATGTCTTTCAAAGGGATCCAAATGGAGAGTTAGACTGCGTATATCAATTTATATCTGGTGATCTTGATAGCTACCCTCTCTTAGGAGCCTTGGGAGTAGCTACAGTCAGAATGAACGAACACTGTTACTTGTCTCCCTAGGAGCAAGTACAATCTGTAAATGAACAGTGTCAATACAACAAGGACAAAAATTAGTATAAAGATTTCATAAATGAAGTTAAAAATTATTGTGCTAGTTACTCTACCAGAATGAATGACATTCTTTATAATGAGCAGTTGAAAAGTGAGCACGAAATCTCTTCTATACCACCTTTCACTGTGATCCTTAAAAACTAAGAAAGATCAGACTTATTTGAGACACCTCCAGAAAGATACTGCAGGAAGTGGTGTCCCTAATTTTGTGGATGATTCTGTTCCCTCTGAGTAAGTATTTAACCAGTGTCCCAGCATGGTACTAGAGGCCACTGTACTGCCTTCTGAATGAGACACCAAACTGAGATAACATGGTACCTTCTGCAAGATCTAAGGGTGTTCACACTTGTCTCCTGACCAAATTCCAACTTCAATAATTTCCCTTTGCCTACATAAAATTCACAATGTGGTTTTTTTTTGTTTATATTTTGATTCCCTCCCTCCCCGCAAACAAATAAGGGAAGAACAGAAAAGACGAGGGAAAGGAAAGAAAGGAAGTGGGGGTAGGGTGGAGAAAGGAGAGTGACATCTCGGTTTCCATCCACTAGGGATTAATCAAATGTTTTTAAAAAGTTAGACCAAGTCTTTTCAAATTTGCCTGACGTAAGTCCCTGTTCTCCAAAATGTTACCTGCTCTGAGCTGCCAGGTCAGTCAAGTTGCTGAGCCAAGCTTCTGTCCCTGGCCGCAGTCTGCTCTTTCATTTAAGGTAATATGAATCATTTTGCTACAAGCATAGCTCTAGAAAACCAAGTTTTCCATGAGTTGTTGAGTTTCCAAGATAATGGGATATATCACGAAATACAGTTCTAGGAAGTGATTTTTAAGGAGATGCCTGTTATCATATTAATCCTCCCTCCTGCTTCTAGCCAAAAGGATTATATCCTGGGACTGTCCCAAAAAAATTCACAGTGTAGTTTATATTGGATACAGTATTTTTCACTTGCTGTTCCTAAACTGTTGGGTGGGATTGCTGAATACTGCTAAACAGCTGGCACATTTCTGCCAAGGAGGTGGTAGCATTGGTAAATGACGGAATCTGTATGCAGAGTTTAGGTAAGTTTGTTTGTAAAATGCTTTGTAAATTATTTCTTCCATTAAGTACATTGTACTAGAGAAATCTGGGATGACCACATTGTGCCTCAATTCTCATAACAGAAAAAACACAATTTGTATATAAATAAAGGTTTAAAGCTAGAGCTGGGCAAAGAGCTTTTTAACAAAACAAACAAAAATCCCCCACTTATTCTCATGAACATTCATTCAAACTAAAAACTTAATTTTCTTCAACTGTGTTTGTGTCTCTTTCACGTTAACTGTTTGCAAATGGTCTATTGAATGAGTTTACTGGCTTGGAAATACCAAATTGTAGAGAATGTTCACAGAAAGTGAATTTTAAACTAGTAAATGTGACTTGCATTGGAAGCCCCAATCTAAAACTTATGCCTATCCAGACAGGGAACAGAACTAATACCCTATGATCTGTGTATCCAATATAGCTCAAATTTCAAATATTGAATACTTGCAACCAAGAATGATCTTCAGGTCAAGAACTGTTCACATAAAGTATTTGACAAATACATGCTCAGTCTTCATTTGCAAACAGAAAAAGAAACTAAATTTGTTGAATATTCACCATGAACTGTTTACTGAACTCTCCTTGTTATTGTGGCTTCCACTTATGGTTGCATTTCAGGTGATAGCAGGTCTGAACAAGAAGGCTTTCCAGTACTTCAGCACTGCAGTGAGGAAGGCTGAAGAAGAGGTGCAGTCTCACTCTATGGAGCATGTAGACCTGACTGGAGTCATAGATGCTTACATGATTTTGGTTGATTTCTGTGACAAGCATCTCCGTAAAGAGGAAGAAGGTTCATCTGGTGAGTCAGAAATTAAAATATTTTTCTCATCCTGCTGTTATGCAAATTTCAGATGGGAGAGTGCCAATAGAGAGCAGTCAAATGCGGGGGCTAGAGGTGGGCCATTTAAAATTTAAAAAGAAAATATTCTTGTACATGGAAGAATTTATAAGAGGTGGTGTTTAATACCAAGCGAGTAACTCCTGTTGTGGAGGATTTACCTAAAATACATCAGCTTTCACCCTGCTCCTGAAATCCCAGCAGGTTATATGGCTTGAATTTAAACGTAAACAGATTGTCCTCAACTGTGATGTTATTTACATCCTTTTTGTTCTTTCTGACAGCTGCTTCTGGCTTCACCATTAGTGAGTCATGAGGTCTCCATCTTACTGGTGGGATATGCATCCTATCCAGCAGCTGCTCCTCTTGTTCTTTCCCAGACCACGACAATGCTGTGTATAAAATGGGAAAGATACTAGAGATGATGCAGCTTCCTGATAAAAGCTAATGCTTAGAGTCCAAGAATACGCGTACTTGTGATGTGTGCAGTTCAAACAAGTCTTCAAATGGGAAACAGAACAAAGTAAAAAACAAAAAAAGTTAAAATTCCCTACAGAGCACCAAGAAAGCAGATAATACAATTAAAAGTAAAGATGAATGTTTTAGATGATCAAAGGGATGGAAAAAAAGATGGTGTTTCTGATAATTTTTGTTTAACGTTTCTTGTCAGATGTCAGTGCTCTGGATCTACAGACATTCCCAGCCATTGTAGTGGAGAAAATGATAAAGGCTTTAAAACTGAATTCCAGAGATGCCAGGCTAAAATTTCCTAGGCTCCTGCAAATAATAGAAAGGTATCCAGCAGAGACACTGGGCCTAATGGCGCGAGAGGTTAGTTACTTCCATTCCTGGGACAGCAAAGTGGATTGTGAACCAAATATTTATTGAACAGAATCCCTTTATTTCAAGTTGAATTTTGGATTATTATGTAAATCTGTATGTTAGTTTAATGGGATGTTGGGAACTTGTTGCATTGCACTTTTTGCTGAGTCAACTGCTGAGTTGGTTAATGAAGAAATGAGACTAGAGCAGCGGTTCTCAACACGTGGCCCATGGATCACATGCGGCCGAATTAGCACACAGTTGCAGCCCAGCACCGCAGCTGTGTGCTAAAAATAATTAAAAGTTTGCCGATCTGGTCAGGCAGGGGCTGGGGCTGAAGCCAGGGCTAGAGCCGGGTGAGGGGGAGCTTGCTCATGCAGCCCTGTTGGAGTGCTCCTGCCAGCAGGAAAGGCCAAGCAGTCCCCTGTAGCTTGGAAGGAGCTCAGCCGGCTACCTGCTCCCTCCCGTCTCCGTCTCCCTGCGCTGCAGGAACACACTGCCAGGTATCTGTTAACACTGGTGACCGGACGCTAAAAATCCAGATATCACTGGAACCCGGCCAGCTGTAGCTTGAGCAGGCATCGCTCCTTTCCCCCCCAGCTCCTCCATCCCCCGATTTCTCTGCCACTCTGCTTAACTGTCAGGGAGGGAAGAGGCTCCCTCTGTCCCTCTCCTCATCTTAGGCTGGCAGGGAGCTCCAAGACGCTGCCTCCTGTGTCCTAGTGCTCATCACCGTCATCTTCTATGTGTGCTGTGTCCCATTTCTGGACAGCTGGTGAGTGCCTGTGTGGGGGCAGGGCAAGAGAGTAGTGGGCGGAAGAAGCAGTGGGGAAAGAAGAGGGATGATGTAGGATGGGGGAAGACATGGGGATGGGGGAATGGAACAGGGGACAGTGTGGAGAAGAAAGGGGATGGTGTGGGGAGAGGAAAGGGAAGGGGATTACTGAGAGTGCTGTCGCCACAGGGAGTGCTGCTTCCTTGCCTCTGGGTGTCTGTCTGGAGAAATGTGGGGGCACGTCCCTCCCCACTAGCCACTGCTATGTGTCTCCTCCGGGGGGGATGAGCATACTCCACGCTGCAGTGTGCCCTGGGCTGCCTGCAGCAGACAGCGACCACCTGCCCATCCCCTACTGGCCATTTCCAGACCCTTTATTTCAGCGGTTCTCAACCCATGGGCCACATGCAGCCCAATTAGCACACAGCTGTGACCCAGCTCTGCTGTGTGCTAATAAAGGCCATAGGCTCCTGGCTCCCCTGCCGGGCGGTAGGCTCCAGACAGCCACCTGCTGCGGGTGCCAGCAGGGTCCAGGGTCAGGGTTCTGGCTGCCGCCTGGCCCCCTGCAGCGGGGTCCAGGCAGCCGGCTGCCACCCAGCCCTGCACAGGGGGTGCATGGTCCAGGGTTGGCGTCCTGGCTGCCCCTCGGCCCCAAACAGCAGGGGTCGGGGTCCCCATGCAGCAGGGTCTGCGGTCGGCGTCCCTGCCCCACACCCAGCTCTCCGCTCCTGGCCCCACTCTGTGGAGGGGTCTCTGGGCGGAGGGCACTGAGCATAGGGGTTTGTGGGGGGAGGGGGGAAATTAGGTAGTTCTCAACCTGCGGCCCAGCTAACACTTTGTGGGCCGCATATGCAGCCCACAATGATAAATAGGTTGAGAACCACTGAACTAGAGGGCTGCACACTTTACTTCTGTCAGCCAAATGCTTTGTACACACGAGGGGTTCCTTGAATCCCTTCGTTTTCCCCCACAAGTTTCCCATCCCTCTCTTTCAAGGACTTCTTGTAACCCTTTTCCTCCATGCCAGGGGCTCGGTATGACACCCCACCTTTCTCCCCATGCCAGGCCTCTGTGACATCCCCCCCTCCACCTTTTGTGACTACTCCTATCTTAGGCTTGGTCTAACCCCCAGTGTAGATGCAGTTGTGTTTGATGGAAGAATGCTTCCATTGACAGAACCAAACTTTTTTCAGGAAGGTGGTGCTCCTATCCCACTGAGAAAAATCTCTTCCATTGGTGCAGGCATGGGTGGCAGGTTTGTAGAAATTTTGGTGGTGCCCAGAACCCGCCCCCTTCCCCCCCCAAACTCCACTCCCCACCTGCCTACGGCTCTGGGAGGGAGTTTGGGTGGGGGGAGGAGGTCTGGGGTGCAGGCCCTGGGCAGGGGATTAGGTTGCAGGAGGGGTGCAGAGTGCAGGCTCTGGGATGGAGTTTGGGTGCTGGGTGCAGGCTCTGGGCTGGGGCAAGGGGTGGGGGTGCAGGAGGGGGTGAGGAGTGCAGGCTCTGGGACGGAGTTTGGGTGGGGGCGGGGGCGTGCAGGCTCTGGGAGGGAGTTTGGTGGCAGGAGGGTGTGTGTGTGTAGGGGGAGGAAGGTGTGTGTGTATGCTCTAGGAGGGAGTTTGGGGATAGGAGGGGGTGCTGGGGTGAGGGCTGTGGGGCTGAGGATGAGGGGTTTGGGATGTGGGAGGGGGGTTCAGGGCTAGGGGCAGAGGGTTGGGGTGTGGGGTGACAGCTGTGGGGCTGAGGATGAGGGGTTCATGATGCAGGAGGGGGCTCAGGGCTGGGGCAGAGGATTAGGGTGTGGGGGGATGAGGGTTCTGTCTGGGGCTGGGGTTGAGGGGTTTGAGGCGTTGGAGAGGCTCAGGGCTAGGGCGGAAGGGCAGGGTAAGGGCAGCCTGCCCTGCCATTGGTGAATGGGGAGCACTAGGACCCTGTGGCAGCAGTTGATGCCGGGAGCTGGCTGACTGGAGCAGAGTCAGCCTGAGCTGCAGGCTCCAGGGGAGGTGAGCGGGGGCAGCAAGTAGTGGCCAGGGGACACTCGGGGGAGGCGCGTGGGGCCGGGGGAGAGACCTGGCCCCAAACATTGGTGGAGCTGGGCCCCCGGGCCCTGAATATTGGTGGAGACCCGGCACCACGAGTGTATATAACTCGCTGCCCCTGGGTGCAGGCTGTGTCTGCACTATAGGTTTGTGCTGGCAAGAGAAGGCATCATGGGAACAGAATCGCAGCTTGCCTGTCCCGACTAAGCTGAGAATGTATCTGTGGAAGCCAAGACTGGAAGACTAGGACCTGGTCTACACCTAAAACTTAAGTCAACCTAGCTGCATCACTTAAGGCTATGAAAAATTTTGCACCTTGTGCAACATCGTTAGCTCAACCTAACCCTACTATAGACTCAAGTATGTTGATGGAAAAATTCTTCCATGAGCCGAGCTATCACCTCTTATGGAGTAACTACATTGACAGAAAATACCCTTCCATCTATGTAGGAAGCATCTACGCTACAGAGGCTATCGCGGCACAACTGCAGCACCATAGTTGTGCTGCTGTAGCCACTTGGCATAGGCACACCCTAAGAACTGTGTCTCTAATGAATTCCCCATTAGAACATTATGGGTGAAGTCTGTCCTAGATGACAGATGCCACAAAAACAATAGCCACTCATCAGGGGTTCGTTATTGTTTCTTTTCTGTCTGAATAAGTCATTTAGGGTGTCAGCATTTTAAATTCCATTGAGGCAAAGGGCAGAGCTAAGTTCAGGGCATGTTGTGATACCTGAAGGTGTTAATGGCTGACATCAAACACAGACCTGTTAAAGCTGCTATGTTGAACTCTATTGATTTTGGGCTAACCAGATACCAGGAGCTCAGTGTTCCCAATTTTCTCCTCCCCGTTTTCCAGGTTTCCCCAAAATCAATAGGGTTCTGTCCATTGATGCCTAGAACATTCCTTGAAAGTTTGGAATTGATCAGATGCATCATGCAAATGTTATTGTGTTACATCCAATCAGACACAGAAATGCCATCCAGTTGAGTGTAGGGCCTCACTTGGCTCCGCCAATGAGACATAAATGTTTGCAGATGAAAACCTATCAAGAACTGAAAATGATTGCTTTGGTAGGGGACATTCTGTGCAATCTAATTAACGTTCTCTATTTTTCCACATGTTTCTGCGTGCTGACTTGGAACACAGAGTAGTTTTGTTTGCTTTTGTTTGTAGTCTGGATTTTTAAAGAGATACAGAAGGTGAAAACACTGTCTGTGTTTTGCAGATTTCATCAGTTCCCTGCTGGCAGTTCATTGGTTGGATTAGCCAGTTGATGGCCGTGCTTGACAAAGAGGAAGCTGTAGCTGTGCAACATACCGTAGAAGAGATTGCAAATAGCTACCCACAGGCGATCGTCTATCCTTTCCTGATCAGCAGTGAAAACTATTCCTTCAAAGACACTGCAACTGGCCACAAGAACAAGGAGTTTGTAGCAAGGTGGTATTTGAAATATTGCTTACAAATCTATAAGATTTTAATAGGATGTGATAGTCTGTGAAAAGCATAGAAAATATTAGATAAATTCTGGTATCTCCTGTGCTTGGTTCGAAGGCATGGAAAAACAGGTACTTAGGCCAACTTTTCTAATGTGGGTGCCTAAAAGTAGGCACCTACATCCATATTTAAGAACTTAAATAAGTGATTAGATTATTTTCAGAGGTGCTGAGCACCCACAATCCTTGCTCATGCTTAGCCTCCCACAGCCCTATAAAAATGAACTACAAAACATAAAAGAAAAATGTTTGCCTTTTCCTGCTCTTTTGAAGTATAAAGTTTCAGGTGCAAAATCATAGAGTGAGGTTCCTTCCTTGTCTGCTCTGCTAGGGTTGAGGGAAATCCACAACTCAATCTCCAGTTACATCACTATTCATATCTGCTAACGTTTGCTAAGATCCTTTAGCAAAGAGAGGAAAGTGAGGCCGTGACGTTTATAATCTTTCAAATGTAACAAAATGAGCAAAGACACTTGTTCATTAAAAAGTAATTTAACAAATTAAAAAAAACTATCCTTGTACATCAAAAAGAGCAATGAGGTGAGTGCCCAGGCTTTCCTTTTTGGAAGGTTGCTCCCATTGTGTAAAACACGCTGCTCCCTTATTCTAGGGCCCTGAGCCATCACAGTCTTCCTGGCATTGCTTTTCACCACCATCTGTAGGTGGGGCAAGAGCTGTTTTAGTTGACTACCATGTCATTGTAATGCCTATCACACAGTCCTTGTAAAATTACTATTATTGTATGTGTCCCTTTGTCTTTGCTCATGACTTTTTTGCATTATTTCTTAGTTTGAGACAGGAAGGCAAAGGTCCACACTTCTTGTGCTACTCAGAATAAATAACCCACACACCGCTTCAGTGGCATGTGCTGGATGTATACAGTCTTGTTAATGCCGATTGCTGTACCCACTGGAGAGCTGCCAGTTCAAAATGTTGCTATTTTCACAGCAGACTCTTAGCAAATACCAAATAATAACAAGTTGCAGAGAGAGAGAGATGGACAGACCTAAGTGCATTAGAGGCACTGATGTTCCTCTGCAGCCTGAGAGAGAATTCCCATCCTCAAGTCCTCCTTGTCCCTGAGCCCCACAGAATTTTATTTGTCATTTATATGTTTTACACATAGTATTTGTGCGAAGACTGGACAAGAATATGCTGATGGCAGCTTTTGTTGCCCAATTCTGATGGTCTGTTCTTTTGCAGGATAAAGAGTAAATTAGACAGAGGAGGAGTGATTCAAGATTTTGTTCATGCCCTGGAACAGCTTTCTAATCCAGTGATGCTCTTTAAGGTACAGTAGGAACCCCTCAGTCATGTGGCCTTTGAGAGAGACAATGCAGAGAGGAGCCAGCCAGACTGATGCTGGAGAACAGTTGCAGGAATTGTCAGGGATTGATGGCCACAGATGATGTCATTAGAGTGCTTTCTGCAATTTTCACTCTGAACATTCTCTCCCTGTTCTGATTGGCTGTTAGCCCCTTCCTCATTATCTCTAACCATTCTTGCTCCTTCCCTTTAGCTCTTCATCTAGCTAATCCCCTCCTAATATAACCTCAGTGAAAGGATTTAAATAACAAAACAAAAGCAGAAGATATGGTAGAACTAACATAATGTTTTCAATCATTGCATTGTTCCTTCTGCTTGTTCGATATACCCCTTAACCCTACTTATGTCTGTCTTGTGTATTTAAACTCTTTAGGTTAGGGACTGTCTTATTCTGTCTTTGTACAGTGTCTCGCACAATGGGGCCCTGCACTCAGTTGGCCTCCTGGCATTACTGTAATAAACATTATAAAAAATAAAGTATAAGAAACAGCATTTTACATAGCACTCCTGTAGCTTTCAGCTTGCTCTAAAATGATTATAGCAGACTTTTTAATTCTAATTCACATCATCAGTAGACCTAATACCATCTGACTGGGTTACAAAAGAGAGGGCGTGTAAATCATTTTCTTCAGTCCTCAGCCCTTTCTCTCTGTATTCACAGGATTGGGTTGAGGATGTCAAAAATGAGTTGGGAAAAACTCAGAGAAATAAAAATAACCTTAAGGAAATGTATGAAGGAATGTACAGAAACTTAGGAGATTTACAAGCTCCAGGTCTTGGGTTGTTCAGAAAGAGATTCGTTCAGGTATGTATGAAATCCCTCTCAATGATATCGAATACTGTTGGTGAGTAATGGGATGGGAAGGTTATACTGGAAAGTTAAAAAGGACAGTATCAATCAGATAGGAGGTTCTGGCCCAATCCTGCAGCCCTCATTCATATGAATGATTGAGTTAAGACTGGGCCTTTAATACTTGTTAATTAGTATCTGTGATGCTTTAGTTTTGTTACAGTTCAGCTGACACTTCTTGACGGCTCTGCCATGTAGAATGTTCCCACCTGAGGCATTAGTTTACACTTGTTCAGCCATTCCTCTCTGCTTACATGCCAGTGCATTTGCCTCTGTCCCTACCCAAAGCTTTCTGCCTATGTACTTTATGTGGTACTCTGGCCTCTTATTCCTAACCTAATGCTTTAGTGGCATCAGATGGACAGTTTAATTGGGATCTTGTTGATGGCTGTGGCGCTGCAGAGAATCCTGAAATATCTGAGCACTTAGTGACAAAGAAATAGAGAAGGAAGAGTTTGTGTGTGTGTGTGTGTGTGTGTGTGTGTGTGTGTGTGTGTGTGTGTGCGCTTTTTTAAATGTTAAACATGCTGATGGTTTTCAGCACTACATTTTTAGAGAAGCAATTTCATTCTAATGGGGATTAGTGGATTTGAGTTTGGAATCTCTGCACATTGCAATTAATTATTAGGTCAAGTCCTCGCTAGTTTAACTAATTTTCATCAAAATTACAAATATTCTGATATATTTCAAGAACACACAAAAGAAAGGAGGCTTTTTAATCATAAATTTGATTAAATGTGCAGCAGAACACACTACATTGATCTTGTCTTCAGTGGAATTTGTTTTACTTTTGTGCAGCCCAGCCTACTTTTACCAAGTGACTGTGATACAATAAAAATATCTGTGTTTAGATCTTTAAATGGGCCATTCCTCATACAGTATCTTCTATTCAGTGCAGCACTGTAAATGATATACACATTTAAATGACCTGAAAGAAAATATGAAACCATCACTTAATAAAGTTTGCAGATGAAACAAAAAATGGGGGAGTGGTAAATAATGAAGAGGACAGGTCACCAATTCAGAGTAATCTAGATCACTTAGTTAACAGGGCGCGGAAAAAAAAAGGAATTTAGAATGGCTAAATATAAGTGTATATATCTGGGAACAAAGAATGTAGACCATACTTACAGGATGGGGGACTCTGATTCTGAAATAAGATTTGGGGGTGATGGTGGATAATCATCTGAACTTGAGCGCTCTGTGTGACGCTGTGGCCAAAAGAGCTAATGCGATCTTGCGAAACATAAGTGGGACTCTCAAGTAGGAGCAGAGAGGTTATTACCTCTGTATTTGGCACTGGTGTGACTGCTGCTGGAATACAGTGTCCAGTTGTGATGTCCACAATTCAATAAGGATGTTGTAGAGATACAATCAAGGAGCTCAATCTATTTAGCTTAACAAAAAGAAAGTTAAAGGTGACTTGATTGCAGTGAGGAACAAATATTTGATAATGGGCTCTTCAGTCTAGCAGAGAAAGATATAACATGTTCCAATGGCTGGAAGTTGAATTAGAAGTTTAGACTGGAAATAGGGTGTAAATTTTTAACGGTGAGAGTAATTAATCACTGGAATAATTTACCAAGGATTGTGGTGGATTCTCCATCACTGACAATTTTTAAATCAAGGTTGGATGTTTTAGTAAAAGATCTACTCTGGGAATTCTTTTGGGGACGTTCTATGGTTTGTGTCATACCGGAGGTCAGACTAGATGACCACAGTGGTCCCTTCTGGCATTAGAATCTATTAATCTAGTAACCAAACAAGAAAGAAAACTAAACTCAAAGCCAAAAAAGCTTTCAACTAAAACAAGGGTGGGCAAAGTTTTTGGCCTGGCCACATTGGGGTTCTGAAACTGTATGGAAGGCCGGGTAGGGAAGGCTGTGCCTCCCCAAACAGCCTGGCCCCCTGCCCCTAACCGCTCCACCCCCCCCAGGACTCCAGTCCCTAGCCAACCCACCCTGCTCCCTGTCCCGACTGCCCCCCAGAATCCCCTGCCCTTATCCAACCTCCCCACCCCCTTACCATGCCGCTCAGAGCACCAGGACTGGCAGCCGTGCTGCCTGGACAGAGCCAGCCACGCTGCCTGGCAGGAGCTCGCAGCACCACTACCCAGAGCATTGGCGGCACGGCGAGCTGAGGCTGTGGGGGAGGGAGGACAGCAGGGGAGGGGTCGGGGGCTAGCCTCCCCGGCCAGGAGCTCAAGGGCCAAGCAGGATGGTCCTGCGGGCCGTAGTTTGCCCACCTCTGAACTAAAACATAAATGATAAAAAAAATACTCTAACAGTTGTCTGAGCCACCTTAGAATATTCCTCAGATCCTCCATAGTGGGAATTTTTCTGCTAATCCTCATTTCACAGTCTCTATGGGAATCAGAATGCAATGGCCTTGACAGCTCATTTTATTTCTTTCTTACTGCAGGGTCATAGATGTTCATGATGCTTTATAGACAAATAAAATGATAGGCAAATAAAATATAATTTGCTTACAGCTATTTGTATAAATAAGATGTTAGAGAGGACTTGTCTTAATAATTAATTACTACGTCCAGGGATTCCAAAAACAAATCCCCACTTAGAGAATCAGTTTCATTCTAAAATGCAGTGCTGTGCCTCTGAGGCACAGTGTGATCTTGCTGTGTATGAAGTGAACTTTAATTCCTTTACTGTAAATTAATTTCAACTTCAGACCTTTGGGAAGGATTTTAGCAGTCATTTTGGAAAAGGCGGCTCGAAGCTGTTAGATATGAAGGCTGATGACTTCAATAGAATTGCATTCTCTCTCCTTTCAAAAATGAAAGACCAGAAAGAACCTGGAAATCTGAAAGAATGCTCACCTTGGATGAGTGACTTCAAAGCTGAATTCATGAGGAACGAATTGGAGATTCCTGGTATGCTACCATTTCAGTATGGATAGTGAACTCTTACAAGAATAGTAGTTACCCTTAAGTTCCAGTCTTCTTTAGCTAAGAACAAGAGTCTTCTCAGTTGATTCCTTATGCGTCCTCTCTGTGGCCCTGTATCCTGCCATTGCAGGGGGAAGCATTTGGTAATCGGAGGGATCTTTTCTGTCTCTTCTTCTTAAGACTAGATTTAGCTATATTTACTGCTGTGATATTTTAAAATGTCTTTTCTTTTAAAAAAAAAAAATCATTGAACTTTTATGTTGCTTCTAACCCCTTGATCCCAGCAGGTTTTAAACAAAGATCTAATGGATTTGCATTCTAGTTTGAAAAAGATCTGTCCTCTGAAAGCAATGAGTTCCAAAATCGAATGGCATAGGTGAAAAAATAATACATGTCACTGAACGACAAAATGAAATACTGTATGTTTAAATATACACTTTTAAAATCTTAGTTTTCTACTAGTTTAATAAGATGCAATATTAGGCTGAATATGCATGCCATCATTAACTAAAGTTTAATTTTTAAATATTTTAATATTTAAATGAAGATTGTATGCCTCTTTGTTTTATTTTTACTTCAGGTCAGTATGATGGTAAAAGTAAACCATTGCCAGAATACCATGCAAAAATCTCTGGATTTGATGAACGGGTATGCTAAC
The DNA here is from genome assembly GCF_011386835.1 of Chrysemys picta bellii. Lineage (NCBI taxonomy): Eukaryota > Metazoa > Chordata > Testudines > Emydidae > Chrysemys > Chrysemys picta. The sequence goes on along the minus strand of NC_088792.1, from coordinate 218,505,502 downwards.
AACTTTAAAGACAATATCCCTTTTGGCTTCTAATGTAAAAACATGGCTCAGTATAGTGTTTTTGCGGGGGAAGGAAGCAGTGTGTAAACAGATATCTAACAGTACACAAAGGATTAATTAGATGGCCATTATAACATCATTAAATACACATTGATATTAGTTTGCGGTGTTTTCTATATGGATAATTGGGTGCTTTCTGCAGAGGCAATGGATTTATCTACACTTTTCTAAATTAGTAAAAAATAAAGCAGTCTAGTGGTGCAAGAACAACTTAACAGTACACAGGAATACAAGAGGCCCAGGAGTTTAAGTGATAGCCCTGATGCTACAGCAATGCATGCTCTCACCTGTGCCAAAAATGTTTTGCTTTTTTCCCTCCCTTCAAGATAAAAGTAATGGAGTCTATCAGGAAACCAAAACGTATAAACATCCGAGGCAGTGACGAGCGGGAACATCCCTTTCTTGTCAAAGGTGGTGAAGATCTCCGGCAGGACCAGCGCATCGAGGAGCTCTTTGATGTCATGAATATTATCCTTTCCCAAGATGCTGCCTGCAGCCAAAGGAACATGCAGATAAAAACTTACAAAGTCATACCCATGACAACCAGGTAGGGACTCTGTGGTCTTGTCATTCAGGGATAAAAATCCTCACATCAAAAGTCACATAGCTTCTTTGTGCTGGGAGGTGGGATTTCTTTGTGCCAACTGCTGGTGCAAAAATTTTTGGCACTTGGCTCTGGGAATTGTTTTATATGATATGAAACTTTTTTTAGACCATTCACATGATATTTTTAATTTGTCCAAAGTGCCATGTCTGGCAATTATTTTTCTGAATATATTTGGGTTTATAATTATAAATTACTTCCTGAGTTTAGACCTCACAGCATGTCCCAAAGTTGGGTAAATCCTATGATCCTGTTTTAAGGATAAGGAAACTGAGGCACAAAATTTGAGACTTGCCCAAGACAATGATCTTTACCAGAGTCAGGAACAAAACCTACAGTCTTGTGACCTATCAACTGGACCATGCTGCTTTCTTGTTATATTGCTCCTCTTTTTCAATTAAACTCTGAGGGTTTTGTTCCCACACATGATTTCTTTTGTTTCAGATTAGGGCTGATTGAGTGGTTGGAAAATACCTGTACCTTAAAGAATTTCCTTATGGAAAGCATGTCCGAAGAGGAAAAAGATGACTATCACAGGTGATGCTGGTTTTAACTGCCCACATGAATAGAAATAACTATTACTGGGCTCTTTCTCAAATTCTGTTATTTTACACCATAGGCTTAATGTGTTAAATAAATAAATAAAGTAAGTATTTGTAAGCCAGAAGTCTCTTTAGTACTTCCTGACCCAAATTAGTATTGGCAGCTTTTTAATGAGTACCATTGTACCTGTCATCCATATCCACCACCCAACTTGCGTAAACAGGGAGTTTGTAATCCTCTATGACGTTATCATCATTATTTCCTTATCAACAGATTATGATTTTACAAGTGAAGGATTTTGATCTCTTGCTTTGAACAAGCAGGAAGTGGACTTAGGTCAGCAAGGAGAGAGAGCTACTTAGAACTGTGTGTTCAGCAATGAGTCAGTAATTGAGGATATTGCCTATAACTACATGAAATAAAAGTCTATCTGAGTTTAAAAGAAATGTTGCCTTTGCATGACGAGTGGATTTTAGAAATTCAAGTTTTCTATCTCCTGGCTGTTGGCTTTCAAAGGATGAACATTTGTAGAATCAGATGAATTCTAATTTTTCAATCTCTATTATCTTTGTGAGGCTTTAGGAATAACTTTAACTAACTGCTTTGTTCCCATTACACAGTTTTGTTTAGATTTATCTAGATATTGGCATGATTGATTTGCAAGCTCTTTTGTTTTTGAAACAGGGTTGTGGAATCAAGTCTCACACCAAGGCTCGCATCCAGTTTGACACATCAGTTGCATTACTGGTTGTGTCCTTCAGTTGAGACATTTAACTGTGCTCCTTTCTGCCTGTCTTCTGTTTGTACAAAACCAAGTTAACAATCCTTTAGCACTTTTCCAATCGAAATGAGAGCTGTGAAAAGATTCTTTCTCCATTTTCCAAGTGGGTGGTGGAGTAATTACTGAGCATGTAAGAACTACTGAGTTTGCCTACAAAGTCTCTGCATTACCAGCACCTAGCTCATTGCTTTGGGATGGGCTTGTACCTTGCGTGAGAAAGGGGTCATGTAAATCCCATTCTGGGTGGTGGGAAAGTTGTGGGAGAGGGATCACAATGTGCAAAAAAGAGAGAATCCTAATATGTAGGGTAAGTACATAGAAATGTATGTTTGTGTCTTTGTGAAAACTGTTTTATAATTTAAAACATAAGCCTATTTTATACTTGTAAATACAGTTTATTAATTATTTCCACACTTGGCTGAGGGAACAGCAGCATTCCCAAAGGAAATACTGATGAGAATTCCCACTGACTAAACTTCAGTTTAAGAGAGGGGGAAAAAACCCAAAATAATTATAGGAGGATTTGGAATTTCTTTGCTTTGCTTTCTGCAAAGTAGACACACCATGCAGCCTGGATACTAATCATCTTCTTCTACCGTTAGTCCCATCTAAATGTGTCAGCTCTTCAAGTCTGGCTTTTCCATTCCAGTCTGTCTTGAAACAGTTCCTTGGTAAGTCCACAGCTAATCAAATTGTCTTGTATGACATCTATTCAACTAGTTTTGGGTCTTCCAACCCTTCTCTTACCCTCTGTTTTTAAATTTAACACCCAATTTCTTATATATTCTTCTGATCATCTTTTCACATACCCAAACCATACAAGCTTGGATTTCCTCAGCTTTTCTATAATTGATGATACCTTCACACTTCCCCTACTTCATTCATTCCAAACATAGTCCATCCTTGCAATATCAAGCATTCATCTTAATGGTTTCATTTCCATTATATTGCAGATCTGCTCCTGTCTCTTCCTCAGTGCCCAGTGTTTGGAGCCATACAAAAAGACAGCTCTAATTACCATCTTACAAATCTTACGTTATTTTTCAATTTGATAGGTGTTCTCCTATTACAGATCATTCTGCTCGCTTCTCTCCACTTAGTCCATCCCTTTCCAGTGTTGCTTGTAAGTTCATCATTGAATTTACCTTCATCCTGTACTATTGAATCTAAGTACTTGAGCTTCTGTATCTTTGGTAGTGGCTGATCCCCCAGACTTAGTCTCATTGCCTTCCTGCAAATATACATCAAATGTACAGGTCATATTTCTCCTGATTTTTTTCATGCCATTTCTTTTAAGTACACACTTCTATCTCTCTAAATCTTTTTTGCTCTCTCCCATGAGCACAACGTCATCTGCACAAAGCATGCACCAGGATGCCACTCTGAATGTTTTCTGTAAGCCCATCAAGCACCAAGCAACAAAAAGGGGCTGAGCCTTGATGTATTCCAACACTTACTAGAATCTTTTCAGTTTCTCCACAGGGCCTTCTAACAGGTAACAGCACCCTTGTACATGTCCTGGACAAGTCTGATGTAGTCTTCAGGTATCAGTTTCATTCTCCTACAGATCTGAGAGCTGATTTCTCTCAGAACATGGTCTTAAGCCTTCTCAAGATCGATGAATACCATGTGCAGAGTTTTTCTCTTTTCTCTATATTTTTCCACAGGCAGCCTTAATGCAAAGGTAGCATCCATTGTTGACTTGCCTGGCATGACTCCAACCTGATCTTCATTGTGTGCATCCTGAGTTTAATGCTGTTGTAGTTACCACAGTCTTGTATGTCTCTTTTTCTCTTAAATATTGGTACTAATGTGCTCTTTCTCCAGGCAGCTTTTTAGTCTTCATGGTGAAATTAAACAGTGTCAATATGTTCATGTCTGCTTGCCCCAGGTGCTTCCATACTTCTGCTGGTATGCGGTTGGGGCTGAGAGCTTTCTTTTTCATGTTCCTCAATACTTCTGCAACAACTTCTAGGACTGATGCCACCAGGCCCTGAGTTGATTTTATATATAGCTTGGTTCCCTTGGATTCTTTTCATTCATGAGCCTTGCAAAGTAATTTCTTCACTCTTCCTTAATCTGGTTCTCATTGATTAACATATTTCCACTTCCATCTTTTAATGACTTTGAAATGAAGGAGGGTGAGAGAGAAATATATAGACTGGCAAAGACTCATGATAGAACTAAAGTCATTGTTGAGATCAGTCTGGATACTAATACTTTACTAGAAGATTTCATCTGAGAACAACAAAGACCTCCAAACCATTAATTAACCTCAGAATATCCTCTATATGCTAAGAAAGTAAGGGGGGTTATGTATACACATCACTTCATCATTTACTAAAAAAGCATTCATACCTTTGGTGGAACACACAGCTGTTTAACAGCACACAGCAACATTACACCTGATATACAGGAAGAAAAAAAAAGAAACCGCAGGAGCAATTTAAGCAGGCAAACTGGAATTATGTGAGTAGGCAATTGGCCAGGGCAGCTAAAGTAGCACTCTTCTCCCTTATGAAAAAATATGATGAGACCTGCGTTAAGCTACAACAGGTCTGAATCTCAGCTTTACATATTCTTTTTACAAAGACAGAACCTTCAACAGCACACAGTGGCCCTTAGGCGCCAGTGTGGGTAATAGGTTCAATGTGCCTCATAACAACTTCCATCTGAGGCTCTCCAAGCCCTTACAACCATTAAATTAGGCATCTAAACACCCTTATGATATAGGGAAGTATTAATCTTACCCCCATTTTTTATAGATGGGGGAAACTGATGCACAGAAGTGACCTAACTTGCCCAATGTCAGACAGGAAGCCTTATGGTAGGCCTTTAACCACAGTCTTTTCTTCCTCCCAGTACTGAGAAAATGCCACCTACTGAACCACAGCACAACTTCCTACAGCAATTAAGCATTCATTTAAAGGCCTCTTATTCAGATATTGACTTGTCCTGACCCTCCTTATCTTGTTACTAACTATGAGAAGCACAGAGCAGCTGTATGGAAAATTTGAATCTTTCCACTATATTCCAAAAATGTACAGGCCATATTTCTCCTGATTTTTTTCATGCCATTTCTTTTAAGTACACACTTCTATCTCTCTCAATCTTTTTTGCTCTCTCCCATGAGCACTATGTCATCTGCACAAAGCATGCACCAGGATGCCACTCCGAATGTTTTCTGTAAGCCCATCAAGCACCAAGCAACAAAAAGGGGCTGAGCCTTGATGTATTCCAACACTTACTAGAATCTTTTCAGTTTCTCCACAGGGTGAAACTGAGGGTATGGAAAATTTGAATCTTTCCACTATATGCTTTCTCTTTACTGTAGTGCAGATTCCGACACTGTATGTTCCCTGTTTAGAATAACCTGGCAAAATTCCACTTGCTGCAGGTGAATAAAATATCATTCAGGTTTTTCTCTATCATCAATTAGCGTGGTAAAAAGTGGTCAAATGGATTTTTGCATGAGTTACTAAATTTTCAAGACACTTCTTTTCAAGGCTGCTTTCGGATCAATTCATGCTCTCTCTCACTTCCTTCTCAAGGCCCTTGCTGTTCCTATTGAAAAAAACAGTTCAACAGAATGCACTAAGTCAAAGAGCCCTGTGGTTGGTGAAGGCCTGTGTCTAATATTTGCTTTGTATGGACTTGATTGCAAAATATTTGCACTTCACTCTGGTTTACTGTGTTTTGTTATTCTTTTGCATTTTGCGCACACAAAAATATAGATAAATCACTCATCCTTTTGTTCGTCCACAGCCGAAAAGGACCTCGTATCATGTACAGTGACTGGCTGTCCAAGATGGCTGGGAAGGAGAATGGCATTGCACGCTATAAGACTATGTACAGGTAGGTCTCACAGTTAACGTAATTTTCAGAAAAACAGTTGGTAAGAAATATCGACAACACATTTTTGGTGGAATTTGCTGAATCATCTAAACCAAAATGTTCCCGGGACCGTGTTGATTTTGATGAAATTCTGCCAGAAACCAGGTAGGATTCCAACAAAATCCTGACTTGTTTCCTGCCAGTTTTCCATCTGACTCCTTGACAGCCCATCTAGTAGGCTGACAGGGAGCAGAGAGCCTGGAAGCCCAGGATCCCCACGCCAGCACACCCCGCCATTTTGTCTGCCCCCAAGCCTGGGATTTCAGCGCAGCTGGGTGGAAAATGGTAACTCTGCTTCACAGAGAACTTCAAAATGTTGGACTAAGCTTATTCTATCTATTTTATTTTCTCCCTGATTTCTACTGTATTGAATTGATAAATTAGAAGATTTCACTTTGGGAACAGCTGCCTGGAAAATAGATCTTTTCTATCTTCCTAGGAACAAACAACATTTTATCATCTTTGTTCCTCTGAATTTGAGGAAACACTCCTTGTGATTGGTACAGTTCCAGCGTTCAACAAAATGTTAGTGCTTTGATGTAAGGACTTTTTCTCTTAAAAGTGTTATATCTTCTCATTGTACAGTTTCAATAACTGGTGCATTTTGTTGTTGACTTGCAGTAGAGCTAATCGTACAGAAACAGTCCTGTCTTTCAGAAACAGGGAAACCAGTGTTCCAGGAGACCTTTTAAGGTGAGTACACTGACAGTTACTGTGCGTTGATTACAAAAGTAATATCAATGTTTGTTTCACAATATCTGACTTTTGTTTTTGTTAAGGAGAGCATTTGTTAAGATGAGTACAGCTCCTGAGGCCTTTCTATCTCTGCGATCCCATTTTGCCAGCTCTCACGCACTGATGTGCATCAGCCATTGGATTCTTGGTATTGGAGACAGACATCTGTCCAACTTCATGATTAATATGGAGACAGGCGGCATGGTGGGAATAGACTTTGGACATGCATTTGGTTCAGCGACGCAGGTATGTTTCCTCTGATCCTTTTCTGTTGACTACTCTACTGGGTGTCTTGGGGGCTGACAGCCAATTACTTTATATTTTGTATTGAAGTTAAAGTATGTAAAAGTATTTTATTTGTGCTGAATTTGATGATTTCTCATACTTGACACCAGAAGTTAAGCAAATGATTCTAGTTATCATTATAACAGAATCTTTTTCCAGATAACTTGGCTGATGCTAACAGGTTGATACATTCTACAGCTCTATGTGGAGAGCAAAGTATTTTTTTAATATTGGTATCAGTATTTGATGCTTTCTGAAAATCAGAAGGCCTTGCTCATCCATGCTTTCAAACAGTAGTTATTGACAAATATTCATAGCCATAACTTTAACCCAAGGGCAATCTGGTTTCAGGGGGCTCCATGTTATTTTCAGTTCAGTAGCCAGCAATGTTTTAAGGTTCATGCAGAAGACTTATCTTTGTAATCCTTTAGATTCAAGGTTTCTTAATTCATGGGTTTCACTTTTTCCTTATTCTTCTGTAGTTTCTGCAAGTGCCAGAGTTGATGCCTTTTCGTCTAACTCGCCAGTTCATTAATCTGATGTTGCCAATGAAAGAATCAGGTCTCATTTATAGTGTGATGGTACATTCCCTAAGAGCCTACCGCACAGAGCCAGACCTCCTGGTCAGCACTATGGACGTGTTTGTAAAAGAACCTTCCTTAGACTGGCAGGTAGATTTTTGTCTTTGTTCTTTCCTTTTTGCCTTTCTATTCATGAACAAAGCCTAAAGTTAATTAGTTTTGCCTTTGTTACTTGATCATTTTTCGTGATAAAACAAGGAAGCCTTTCCTGATAGTCAACCTACGTTTCCCTTTTATCTTTATCAGCAGCTTTATTGAGCTGGGGAATAATCTTTCAGAGATACTGGCAGAAGCCAAGTTCTTGAAACATGTAAAATAAGACACTGATTTCTTATAGGGGTAAGAAAAGGACTGGACGGAGGGATAGCTTTTATCCATTTCTAATTTGTGTTATTTAGTTTCATTTCTGTATTGAATGAGTGATCTTAAGATCTTCAAATCTTTATGGTGATTCATGCTATCACCCTATGTAGTATAAAGACAGTATTTTCAATTTGTCACATGATAAGCAGCGCAACTTAGTTTCATGTACAAACATGACACCATGCATTTCATACAATGTGTTGTTTATGAAAATACTTCTGAAACCAGTTACTGAATTAAAAGTTTAAATATTTTCAGACTACCTTTAACTGTACAGAATTTGCTAAAATGATGTAATTATGTGCAATAAATTATTCCTTAGTTTTAGAGGCAACAACATTTTGAGTTTTCACTCAAGCAGATCAAAGTAGAGCTTAAGAAGATGTGCTTTCCTATGTTCAGGTTAGCATTCATCCACTTTGCTGAATCTGCAGAAATACAAATGTTTGTCATATTTTCAGTTGCAAAGTAACTTAAGTCACAGGCAGGAGTAAATTTCCGCTAAATATCCTGCCCTCCACTTTCTTTGCTGACTAGTTCCTGAGGATGTGGGTGGCTGTGAGAATGTAGGAGAGGTTTAAGAGTATGGTTGTTTGTCTAATTTATGATAAATGAAGAAAAATATTTTCTCTCATTAGAATTTTGAATTGAAGCAGTTGAAAAAAGGCGGCACATGGTCTAAGGAAGTAAACACAGCTGAAATAAACTGGTATCCCTTGCAGAAAGTGAACTGTGCCAAAAGAAAGCTGGCAGGTGCCAATCCAGCAGTACTCACCTGGTAAGACAGTCTCTCCCTTGGATTTCCAAGTCCTTTAATAAGAACCTTTGCAATTGAAAGAGTCAGGGACTTGTTACCTTCAGACTTAATGGCAGAAAAGGAAGACAAGGGGGCAATTTAGTCATTTTGCTTCTTGGCAGAGTGAATTGTTTTGATGTACAAAAGCTGTCAGAATCAACTTACTAGCCAAACTACCCTTTATCTCTTGAGTGTCCTTGTTCCAGCTCAGTTTTCCTCTTTACTCCTGGGCATTTATTTTTCTTGGCAGCATGTGTGGCCACACCATGCAAGCCTAGTTATTTCCCACCCCTCACAAGCTGTTGCTCTTCATAAAGCTTTGGGGGTAGAGATGAAATTTGAATGGACTCTTTTTTTGTTTTTTGTTTTTGTTTTTATTTGTTTTTAATAAAAACCAGTAGTCTAGCAGGAATGTTGAGGCAACTGTAAGGGAGGCATACAACTAAATTAGATAGTTTCCAAAAAAATTTGTTAAATTGCCTAGGAATGTGATGGCCTACTGAGATTTAATCAGCTCCGTCAAGATTGGCTCAAGCTAGAAATCCACAGTATTTTAGTCTTTAAAATTCAATTAATCCCTTCCTTTTTAAATTCATTTTGGGTTGGTGCAATGAATGAAAAGCTTGTTTAAAATTATACAAATACTTTTAAAATGGCTGAATAGGAAGGTGCAATTTGTATCACCCAGGAGAGCTATGGCAGTAACAGGTTTGATTGCCTTTAGGTTGCTGTGTGACGGAATGAGTAACTGTTTTCTGCTCTGGCCTCAATTGATGAGGCTGCCTTTTTTCAGATGAGCACTTGGCAGGTGAGGGAGGGGAGAAACAGTACAATACAAGTAGCAGTTTGATTGAGAGGCTTATAGAAATTCTGGGTATCTGGGACCTACCCTCCCAGACTGGGTTCACAGACTTGTGACTTGCTAAAGTAGCTGTGTAGATAGTGCTTTAACGGTGCAGCTCAGAAGCCGGGGCAGCTTTCAGAACCCAAGCTGCATTGTCAAAGCACTGTCTACACAGCTACTTTTAGCATACTAGTGCGATCCCCATTAACACAAGTCTGTGGACCCAGTCTGGGAAGCTCGCTCCCAGATGCAGTGTTGACATACCCTTTGAAAATCTCACAGACTTGAGCTCAAGCTGAAGATGTTCATAGTAAATGCTCACAGATGAGGGAAGAGCCTGAGATCACTCATTTCAAGGACCTGATCTTGACTTGCTAAGCACTCTAAACACCTATTGAGTCAAGAATGCTCACTACCTCATAGGATTAGGCCTTAAAGCTCTCCTTTAAAAATTAAAAAAACAAGGTCTAGATTTTCAGAGTTTTCTTTTTTTCAGTGATGAATTACGACTGGGCCATGAGAAATCACCTGCCTACAAGGAATATGTAGCTGTAGCTCAAGGAAGCAGAGATCACAACATCCGAGCCAAAGAACCAGAGGATGGACTTTCGGAAGAAATCCAAGTGAGATGCCTTCTAGATCAAGCAACAGACCCCAATCTCCTTGGCAGAGTTTGGGAAGGATGGGAGCCCTGGATGTGAAAGAAAGGCTGTAAGGAAATAATCAAATGGAGCGTTCTCTAAGCCAAACCACTACAGTCAAGTTACTCTGTGGTGGGGGAGGAGCATGGATAGAAAAACAATTAATTTGTATTTTCCACAGTGGTAAGTCTGAACTGATTAAGGGTTGTGATACTGTGGTAGAACTTACTCAAAGATGACAATTTGAACTAATGTCTCTGTACTAGGAATATGGTAACTGTGTTGAAGGCTAAGGCCCATGATATTAAGCTATTGTATTTAACAGAAGAAACCACAAACAAAATAACCACACAATCTTTGAATGGGTGTTTAACATGCTGTATTGTTTAATCCACACAAAAAGTGATTAGATAAAAGTCAATACATACAGCCTATTGAATGCTACTTTTAAAAATGAGAGATTTCAATGTGTATCAATCAGTTGCTATAATACCAATTATGACCACAACACAGCCTGTTTTAACAATTATAGGAGATGTTTAGTAAGTTGTGACTGTATATTATAAAGATGTTTTATAGTTTTGCATTAATTTAAACTGCAAAGTTTTCATGTTTTAAGAATCCTATTTAACAGAAGTGTTGAGTCCATACCTGAAAGCAGGCATTGCTGGTGTGTCTACCGTTTTCTGCTGTGAATGAGCTGGCAGCACAGGACAACATAGTCTGTTGTTTTCCAGTACTTGCTTATGAGGAGATTTAAGAGGGGGGGGGGGGGGGGGAGTCTGACTTTAGCCACACCAAGAGCACTAGCCTCTACTGTAAAGCAGTGTTTTAGAGGTAACCTCTGTGCCAAACAAAGTGCAGCAGAGATTATATGGGAATGAATTATTGTCTTTCAAAATATTATGACGACGTCTTAAATGAATTCATGTTAATAACTAATTTCCCATTGACATTTTAATAATGCATGATTATCGTGGAGCGGTGAACAAGTATAAAATAACTTTAAAAAATGAAAAGCAAGCACCTTTGACTTCTCTGCAGCTGTAGGGGCTCTTCTTTGCAACTGTTGTTATAGGTCATCTCAGCCCTACTCAGGCCTGCTTCTACACTGACTTCCTTTCCCTGGCATCAGTTTCAACCTGAAACCAGAGACAGACCATCAGTCTCTCTGCTGGATAAGAACCTATAAGACAAATAAGAGCAGGTAAATGTATAAACTGAAGCTAATGAGCATAAAGGGAATTGTTCAGAGTTGGAAACTGAGTGGCACAAAGAAGCAACAAATAATATTTCTGGGAGGTGTTTTTCCCCCTTCTAAAAAGGTTGAAAATTTTAACATCCTTTCTAAACCATAAATGCTAAGAGTTTTGCTTTGTTCACTTTGACTCGGTTCTAGCACTGTAAATCAACATCTCAGAATTCTCGGTCAGCAGCATTTGGAATGAGTACAACCGAGTCTGGGGCCATACTAGATCTTTATTGGGAAAACCACTGGCACAAAAACCTCCTGTACAGCACCCAGGAGTTTGTCTATTAAAAAATAAAAACATAAGCTGTAGAATAAGTAATAGCTCATTTCTAAATTAGTAGTTTTAAGACCCTCATTAAAGAGCTTAAACTGCTCTTTTCCCTTCTTAAATTGAAGGGCACTATATATGCAAAGTTGTTGGTTTTTTTGTCCACTGCAACATGTGCAATGTAGTAATGTATTTTTATATACTCACCTTTGTATGATTCTTCTGAATGCATTTTGCTCCTTTTTATCTTTGATATCAATAAAGGAGACATCATGACTTAAAGCTGTCTGTGTGGAAGGACTGTGTGTCTCTTCTAAAGTCATAAAGCACAGTAAAGAGTCACATGAAAAGCTGAGTTCATGTTCAGAAGTCAAGTGGCTGACTCCAAGAGGTGTTAAATTGCCCTTTTTGCACATTCCTCTTATACTTGCTGAGTACTTTGACCTGTAAAATAGATAGTTTAGGCTTACAGTTTAACCAGGTTTTTCACATAGGAGTTTTGAAGCTTTCACAAGGAATTTGCAGTTTTCTGACTGGGCACTGCAAAAATAAGTTGCCCCAACATTCTCAGAAGGGGTTGGTGTAAAGGATTCTGCAGTGAGAGCCAACACCCATAGCCATTGTCCCAGCCAGCCACACTTTTTCAAGGGGAAGGGAGTTGTGATGAATGTAGACTACAAAGGATCGGGGAGGGGAAAAATAGAACACCAAAAAGATTTACATACCGGTACTGTGTAAGCTTGAGAGTCAGCAATGGAAGCCTTTGATGTAGCCCAGCTGTTGAAACACGTACTAATTGTCCCAGGGCACCAATTTATCATGTGCTTCCTACCTCAGTGATGAATTTTAGATATAAAAGTGATGTCTGATTTATAAGCAACAGACCACTCAGTCCTATGAGAGAATAGTATCAGTATCTCATCAATCTCACACTTCCTCCATCCCGGAATTAATCCATCCAAGCTGAAGGTTTTAATAAGGTTATTTATATTTTCACTGGCACCACCGCCAGGCCATTGACTTTACATAAGTTACCCAGTCAGAGGAGTACACCTCTGAGCCTTCATTATCTAGTTGTAAAAGTCTGTTAAACCAACCCCATCATTTAATCCTTTCAACTGTTGTGCTACACTGAGTTACAGCTCTATAGCTAAATACATACATGTCAAAAAAAGAAAGCCCCTGTTCTGGTATTTAGTCTAAAAGACAAATACATGGAGCAACAGGCAAGGTATGGGAAGGTGCTGACACTCTGAAAAACCTTCCTGTTTGAGGTTGTCATTGTGAGTTTTCAGAAGAAGGCAACAAGAGCGTATTTGGCACACAGGAAGTGGGAGACTGTTTCAGCTGGCTTAAAAGAAGGTGATAAATAGAATAACTGCATAATTAGCCACAAGGTTAGGGTTAACAAAAATATTACTTATTATTACATTGAACTGTTGGTTAAAATAAGCATATATACTAGATTAACTAAAGAAAAATACATTAATTGCATGCAGGAAATTATATAAACAATAAATACAAATTCTGCTGAACAACTAATAAAAAAACTGTTTAGAATATGTAAATACTTCTGATCTCACATTCTTTGGAGGGGAAAAAACCCATCAATCATCTTTCTCTCAGCATTGCTCTGCTGGTTTGCAATTTGGGAGACTGTTCCACACCAACCACAAGTTTAAAAAAAAAAAAAAGACACCACTCTCCATAACCAACTCCAGCATCCTTTCCTAGAGATTACTGATGAAGTTCATGTTCTTCACACACCCCTTGTCTCTCACACATCAACACTACCTTTCCCCCACCTAACTTAAGCTGTGTCTATACTACAGAAGTTACAGCAACAGAAGGATATTTTCTGTCATTTTATTTAATCCACCCCTCCAAGAGGTGATAGCTAGGTTGACGGAAGAATTCTTTAGTTGACCTAGCGATGTCTACACCATGGCTTAGGTCAACTTCATTATGGATCTCAAAGGTGTGAATTTTTTTCACACCCCCCAACTAACGTAGCTAGGTACACCTCAGTTTTACGTGTAGACCAGGCCCTAGATATTAGTTGTAATTCCAGGCTTTAGGTGTTTGCACCTTACTTTCCTCATATATTCCCAAGGAACCAGCAAGGTGTTCCAGAGCAGAGATTGTTTGGTCACTCTGTTAGAGGGTGAAAGCCCCTTCAACAACTGGTCTGCCCTCCTGCTGAAGGGTTTGGTTAGAAGCTCCACACAATTAGATAAAGCAACTTTATTGAAGGAATGATATTTTTTGAGAACCCTCTCCACAAACTTACTTTATGCATAATCTTGAATATGCTAAGGATTGTTACCCAAATATTATTGCTCTAAAACTCATTCGTCGCTGACCTGTGACCAAGGGTGTGAGACTATCTTCTGAGTCAGCCAGTCATATTAGTAGCAATGGACTATGAAAAGATTTACAAATGAAATGTATACAGAAATGCTGACACTTCTTTAAAAAACAAAAACAAAAACAAAAACAATCCAAAAATACAATGACCATCTAGCTGGGGGGAGGGGAGAAGGGAGTCAGTAACAGCAGAACTCAGAGGCATTTTAGCGTATTACATAAATGTTGTTTATCTGTTCTACTGTCAATATAAAGATATGATGTCTGGAAATACTAGTGTTTAATTTTACAGCAACATTTTAACTTCTGTTTCCATTTTACTTAAATATTCTTCCTATTGCAAGGTGCTGCTTTTCCTAGGATTTACTACCTCACTTTCAAGCAGATGGCATTGCTATTTTGCATTCATTAAACAATGTTAAGATTTCAATCACGTGAAATACAGAAGGCATTTTCCCATTTGTTCTAAGCCTGATATTCTGCTCCTTCCTATTGGCATCAATGGTAAAACTGACTTCAAAAGGAACAGATCAGATCCACAATGTCTAGGTTTGATATTTCATTAGACAAAAGCCGAGTTCTCTTCCTGCTGCAACACCAGTATCCATCTTAAGCCTGAAAAGTGGCATCCTATGTTTTTTGTTAAAATCCAATCAATATTAAATAAAATACCTTTTGCTGGCATGGTTCCATTCCACCAGGGTCACTTTGTGACTGATTCCACTCTGGGGAAGAGAACATACTTTAGCTAGCTGAATAGCAAAGTACAGGCAATTATGGATGTGGTTTCTCAGATAACTTGTCACTTGCTAGAAACACTACCCATAAAGCAGTTCCTTCCAGCTGATCTATGGACCATCCCATAAAGGGTGTGTGAGAGAGAAAAACTAGTAAAACACTTGTGAACTAAACTTGATCCCAGGGAGCTAAAATGCCTTTCCCTATGTTTTATATATCCAGCTATGTAAACTAATGCCCTTTTAGTGCATCTGCAGGGAAGAGTATGAGAAACACCGTTTAGCTGACTTTCAGGCTGCTAGGCCAAAGTTTGTAGTCACATGTCGTCATAATATAAAGAGAGGCCATAGTGCTAAGAGCAACTAGGATGGGGGAAAAAAACAAACAAAACCACCCACAAAATTGGCGTGTAGCACATTTATGGAGGTGAGAAAAGTCTTCTATAGAAATGCCTTCCGTCTGCATTGCTGTATTTCTCTATGCCACATGTCACTTCTGCACCTACATACAACAGACAAAAGTGGCAGCACCCTCCCATATTAGTATAACAAACCTTATATCGAGGAAACAGAACACCGGCATACTAAATGTTCTCATATTCAGTAAAAAGTAACAGAGGGTCCTGTGGCACCTTTGAGACTAACAGAAGTACTGGGAGCATAAGCTTTCGTGGGTAAGAACCTCACTTCTTCACTTGCATCTGAAGAAGTGAGGTTCTTACCCACGAAAGCTTATGCTCCCAGTACTTCTGTTAGTCTCAAAGGTGCCACAGGACCCTCTGTTGCTTTTTACAGATTCAGACTAACACGGCTACCCCTCTGATACTCATATTCAGTGTAGCTCTACCTCTATCGTAACAGAAATTATCAACATAGGTCAGAGATTGGGCTAAATAATTTAACATCGTTATAGTTGGATGGAAAGGACTCCTCACAATGCCAAAGATTTTCTTTGTTTTATAGGAACTCGCTTCCCCCTGTGCATCAGCATCATCATGAAAGGCAGTATAGCCCTGAGAATAGGTTTTGCTAACCAAGCCTTGCAGAGCCAAAAAAATGATGCACTGAACAAAAGCTGCATCTGTTTCAAGATTAACACCCCAACGTCAGCTAAAAGAATATATACGTGTTTGGAAACAGGCATGAGAGGATTTTCAAAGCTCAGTAGAAATAGAATATGGCACCACAGATTATGCCAGGGAACATGAATTTTAAATAAGTTAAATTTTGTATCAATAGCTACTATGCATAGGCTGACACTATTTAATTTTTGACATTAGATAGATAGATCGATAGATATATATATAGAGAGAGAGTTCCAAAACAAATGATTAGGGTGGATAATTCCAGGTCAGAATGTAAAACAGAGGCTGGGGAGTTTATGCATCTGGTTTAGAAAAACGAACCTGCCAACAATGGTGCATCTGAGCTAGAGATCATGACAGTGGTAAAAATGTTTGAGTCCTGTCTAAACCGCAATCCAGCCATACCATTTTTGGCTGTTGTGGCAATATGGGCATTACATTTTGTAGTGTAGACACTCACATGTAGCATATGCAAAGGTTGATGCATATTTTATCTATAGTAATTCATATGTTTAAACCATTTAAAAGTTATATTAAATAGACAAAAAAGTATGGGAATAGTATTAGGTTTCAAAATCATGAATAATAAGAATGGACAGAAAGGAATTTGTGTCTTCAGTGTCCAGACAGATAATAGGCATATATTCATGCATCAGATTAGCAAGCATTGTGAACTCAGATCACCTAGAGACATGCGAGACAGTCCATTGCTGATCTTTAATTTTATATAATTTCATTTGTAAACTGATTGTACTGTAGTTAAGGTATCTGTTTGATCCACCTAAAATAAATATTGATTTATAAAGGTATATTTTGTGTTACAAAAATATAATTATGTTACTATAGCTCAATCATGCAACGCTAACTCATGTCAAAGTTAAACTCAGTGGGGACTACTGATGTAATTAAGAGTTGCATGATCAGGTCCAGAGAGCGCAAACTAAAGCTATGCCTACAAGATTGTCTAACTACACTTATATAGTTAAAGCAGTACAGCTTTGTGTGTAAAGTGATACAACCCTCTAGTGTGGACAGTTGTACTGATATGAAGGTGCTTGAGATAATATAGCTCAGTGGGTCTCAAACTGTGAGTCAGGACCCCACTTTAGTAGATTTGCTGGGGTCCAAAGCCCAAGGGCTTCAGGTTACAGGCCCTTGGGCTTCGGCTTTGATCCCCCACCCGCGGCAGTGGGGCCTGGCTTTGGCCCCACCCCCTGGGGTTCAGGCTGGCTTAGGATTCAGTTCCCCCCTCCTGGGGTCATGTAGTAATTTGTTGTTGTCAGAATGGGGTTGCGATGCAATGAAGTTTGAGAACCCCTGGTATAGCTTATTCCCATAAAGGAAGAAGAATGAGTTATAGCTGTATAACTGCATCCACACAAAGGGGGGTAGCCTGCTGTAACTATTTTGGTTAAAATAAACAAACAAAATGCACACCACTTTTGTAACAGTTATACCAGTACAAAAACTACTGTATGTAGACCAGACCTTAGCAATGTCCTTTTAAAGTCTAGCTATGAAGAGAGAAACTAGGCAGTTCATATTGAATATTAATTGCTTTAGCTAATTCTCTTAAAAAACCTCGCAAACATTTTGACAAACAATTTTGTTTTCCCTTTTGTAAGCAGTCAGTGGACTATTCTTTTAAAATGTTTGGGAGATGGGAAAATTTCATATTACACATTGTATCTTTAATTATTATTACATTTATTTTGTTCCAGGTATACTTGTTCATTTATCAGTATCAACTACTGATTTTAAAATAGGAATATATTCATCAAAACTTTTTTTAATGGGCAACTGAAAGGAGTGGGGGAAGAGAGAAATTTTAGAGAGTAAAATGAAGACAGTTTAGTTAGACAGTAATTTAACACCATAAATCTACATTTACAACATTATTGCTGTCAAAAGAACATCTTGTAATGAAACGTACAAGCAAACATTGTCAGTTAAAATAGATTGTCCCAATCTGTCAGGCTGAGTTCTTGCCTTTTTAGTATCCACAGTCGTTTCTCCTAAACTAACTGAACCTCAGGAGGGCACTAGAGTGACATTCACAAAGTGAAATACTCAGGTGTGTGTATGCATGTTTATTTTATAAATATATACTGATTCCTCTTTAAAGTCTCCATTGGAAAAAGTTGTAGTTTCTACACTCATTTACATTGCAGAGTGACTTTGGCAGTGTGCCAGGTCAAAAGGTGAAGAGTTTATCCATCAAAATGTCAAGCAAGCACTGGTATGCACTCCTCCAGACAATATGAATGATGGAGGTGGTGTTCATTTAACAAGACTAGACTGCAAACCAGGGGGGAAGATTTCCTAAATTCTAATAGTGTTTTTATTAGCTTCCCCACCACCAAAAATTTCTGAGTCTAATAATTAGTTACATAAAGAATGTTTAATGACTTATGCTCTAATAAATTTGTTAGTCTCTAAGGTGCCACAAGTACCCCTGTTCTTTTAATGACTATGTTTTTACAGGTTTCAGAGGGGTAGCCGTGTTAGTCTGTATCAGCAAAAAGAACGAGGAGTACTTGGACCACCTTAGAGACTAACAAATGCTCAAATAAATTTGTTAGTCTCTAAGGTGCCACAAGTACTCCTCGTTCTTTTTATGTTTTTACAGTACCTTTCACCCTGGAAGATCTCAAAATGTTTGTTTCAGAGCAAGCGGAATACTTTGTTCACTGCTGCCATCAAATTCTCTTTTTGGGGAGGCGGCAGCCGTTTAAAAGCCCACAGCAACAGTTCTATAAACCTGTGTGGTGATAATATCCACTTTTAGAGGTAGGTATTTAGGAAGACAAGCTTTTCTGTATGTGCCCAATCCTGCAGTGATTGCTCAAGCAAAACTCTTATTAAACTAGATTGGGTTTCGCCCCTGAGGTCATAGTATCAGACACCCCTTCCCCCAATGTGTTAGTGACTGTGAACTGGCATAAAACCCTTGTCATAAGGGCTCCTGCTGAGAATGCTGGAAGGTGTATTACTATATTGGAATCTTTGGGAAAGGATAGGGGCATTTTCAGTGCCCACAAATGCTTGGCTATAGCACATACAATTCAGTTTTCAGGTCAGTTATACTTAAAAGTGGTTTTTTTTTTGGTCATTTCTTCCTTGCTAGGAAACCCAGATTAACTATTTATTTGGAGTGTTATTTTTATAGTGTCACCAGATGCAACCCGGTCTCACAAGGCTGTGCAGACACTAAACATTGGCATCAAAACCTCGCAAACCATTGTAATTCTACAGCGTCTCTTCAAAATGAAACAGAGAAATGACTGTATTGTTAAAGCAGCACACTTTACATTATTCACGACTTACCTCTAGGAAAACACTTCTCATTAGCCTACAATGTGAGTGATTGCTTAAAGACCGTAACTAGGAACCTGGGCACCAGTGCGTTCTCTTCCGTGGCTGTGGGTGGCAGTATAACATCCCCCCTGCCTTTTTTTTAAGTGACCTACATTGTAGTCTGAGCTGACAGATACAAAAATATACACTAGTCAGCCACAAGAGGGCAATGTGTACCAAGGAGGCAGATCACTTCGTGGTTTTGAATGCAGAGAAAGTATTTTCTATGGTGCTAAAATCTAGCACATGGTCAAACAAACAGCCCAAGACTATCCCCCGCCGCGACTGCTTCATGCATTGTGTACGTGCCACTTAACCTATCAAAACTCCAACGTGCAGCACGGCACTGCTAGAACGTAAGTGTGAGCTGAGCGGAGCACGTTTAGAAAAGACAGCGGCTGCACAGGAGCAGAGCCTTGATATGGGGTGTGTGGGGGGGGAATTCATCGGCAGGGGTAGTTTCCCGCTAAACCGTGTCTGAAGCCGATCATTGCACTACACAAACTGCGAGGTACGCACAGATTCAGGTGCAACAGGCGAAGTACCGCTCGCCGCCGCCTCACTAGGCAACCCCCGGGTGAAGGTGAGATTCTCCTCGGCAGGCTGTAACCCAGCTCCAGCCCTGGCAACCACGGGAGTCCTCGACTCAGCTACGCTCTGCCTTGGCGACGCTGAGCTTTGCCTCAGCCGCTCGCTTCTGGCTCTCAATTGGCGCTGCTCTTGGGCTGAACAGTTACCCTGGTCCTGCCCAGGGGGAACGTTTGCAGCCCACGTGCATTGTGCGTGTCTGTTTCAGGGCAAGTGGTTTCTCGCCCCCACCCCCCTCCCCAGGAACCCGAGCAGCGCAAACTCCGATAAACAGGAAGGTGGGAATGAGAACAGCGAGTCCTGCCGCCTGTCCTAGGCACTGGCACCACAGGCGCGTTCCCAGCAGCAGCCAGCGGAGCTTGCACGGGCTCTGGCTCTGTGGCGGAAGCAGCCCTACCACCCCCCACTTGCTGCTGCAGCAAAGATTTACGAGGCACAGCCTAAGATCTAGGTTACGCTGCTCCCCGGCCCCCGCTGTGTCGCCCCCCGGCAGCGGCGCAGGGCAGACCCCTCCCCTCGCGCTGCACCGCCCCGGGGCCCGAGGGATTCCAGTAACACTCTCTCCCCGTCACTGGGGCAGGGGGCGGGGCCGGGGCTGTATAAAAGCGGGGCAGGCGGCGGCTCCCAGGTTTAGACTTGCTGCCCCCGGTCTCGAACTAACTCCTTGTCTGCACCGGCCTGGGCGCTCCTGGCGGACCCAGCGTGACACTCCGCCGCTTGCTTCGCGGGGAAGGCGCCGGCCAGAGAGATCCCAGCAGCAGCCTCCAGCCCAGCCTGACAGCGGAGGGGGAACCACTCACCTGTTGCGGAGCCCGCGCCCCTGTAACTCCTGTGCAGCCCCTGCCCGCTCTCCGATGAGCGCCGCCGCGCTGTACAGCCTGGACTCCCCGGCATGCTACAGGAACTGGTCCCTGGAGCCGGCCAACTTCTACGACACTAAGGCGGGCGGCGGCGGGCTGAGCCCCTCCTGCAAGCCCGGGAGCGGCGGCATGAGCACCGAGGAGCAGGGGGGCGGCGGCGGCAGCAGCAGCTTGGCCGAGCTGAGCGCCGCCGCCCCGGCCATGTACGAGGACGAGAGCGCCATCGACTTCAGCTCCTACATCGACTCCATGTCGGCGGTGCCCAACCTGGAGCTGTGCAACGACGAGCTCTTCGCCGACCTCTTCAACAGCAACCACAAGGCGGAGCGGGGCGGCGACTACGGCGAGTACCTACCGCCGGCGGGCCGCGACCCCGCCAAGGACTTCGGCAGCGCCCTGCTGTGTGGCGAGCCCCGGCCGGGCTCCTCCTCCGCCCCGCGGGCCGCCCTGAAGCGGGAGCCGGATTGGAGCGACAGGGACCTCTCCTCCTCGCTGCTGCCCTCGCAGGTCGCCACCTGCGCCCAGACCATCATGAACCTGAGCGGGCAGCCCACGCCGCCCACCTCGCCCGAGCCCGCGGGCAGCAGCTCGCCGTCCAGCTGCAGCACCCGGTCCCCCTCGTCCTCCTCCTCCTGCGGGCAGGGGCAGCCGGCGGGCAAGGAGCGGAGCGGCAAGAAGTGGGTGGACAGGTTCAGCCCCGAGTACCGGCAGCGTCGGGAGCGCAACAACATCGCCGTGCGCAAGAGCCGCGACAAGGCGAAGCGCCGCAACCAGGAGATGCAGCAGAAGCTGCTGGAGCTGTCGGCCGAGAACGAGAAGCTGCACAAGAAGATCGAGCAGCTGAGCCGGGACTTGACCAGCCTCAGGCACTTCTTCAAGCAGCTGCCTGGCGCCTCCTTCCTGCAGCCCGGCTCGGGCACCGACTGCCGGTAACCCTGTGGGCAGGGACTCGAGGGACTGTGACTGCCTTATCTTACCAATACCTCAGAGACCTACACGGAGCAGCCGGCGCTGCAGAGCCAGGACTGGCCTACCTGCGGCGGGGACAGTGCCTCAGGACTGCGGAGGGGCCGCTGCTGCTGCTCGGCTCCCGTCGGCTCCCTAAGCGGCATTAAGGGAGAGAGGAAGAAACAACAGTGAAATTGTGCTGGGTTTCAGTTTCTTTTGAATGTTGTAGCAAGATTGGGCTCGGCCTGGGTCTTTAACCGCCGAACTTGCAAAAAAAAATTATATATAGAGAGAGCGCGAGAGAAAGGGAAAAAAAGCTAAACTTTTGTGGTTTTCCCCTTAAATTATTTTTGTAACAGTCGTTTTTCTTCTTTTTCTACATTTTATTCATATTGATGCAGCTATGGTACATTTGTAAAAATGATTCAAAAACCCTTTATACTGTAGATAGTAGGAGGAAAAAGACTGAGCATGCTCAACCTTTTATATCAATTTTTACAGCATTTCTAAGAATAAAAAAGCATTTTTAATCACTTCTGCTTCATGTCTTTGCCCTATGCTTTGGAGCCAGGGGTTGAGAGTAAATGCAACAGGTGGAGCTGTACTACTCAGGAGTTACAACCATGCATAGTAATATTAACATGAAAATGTGATTCATCAGTAAAACCCAGAATGGAGGTGTGCTTTAAGTACAACTTTTTAAAAAGTTTAATTTTCAATACTATTATTAAATTAGGGGGAAAAACGAATAGGCTTATTTAGTGCACGTTTTAAACATCTCAAAAGAAAATGGAGGCAACACTTTGGTATTCGTTAGTAGGGTTAAAATTCATGTCTGCCAGTATAATGGTTATAAAGTATACCTTCCTGCACGGACTACATTCTGCTGTACAAATGTTGAGTCAGTAATTACTATTTATAACAACAGTTCAAGCTAACTGTATCCACCAGTGGCTGAACTCTTAACAACAAGTAGGCCATTTCCTATCATGGTTCTCAAGTAGCATAACAAACAAAACACAAGGGAAGCTAAGTTTTGCTATTAAATTGTAAAACCTCAAGACAACAGTTAACAGCTCCAGCTGTGCAATACCCCCAAATCAGGTCCAGCCATGTATATTGTTACTTGTACAAAGAGGTTTTAAGGCTATGAAGTTCAACAGAAAAAATGCATTCCTTGTGGAATGAACAGGTTATTTACATTATTGCTGCAAGTACATGAATCTTTAGTTTCTGTATGGATACATTTTAGAATTCTGAATCGTACTCAGTGAACAAATTGACCACCTTTGCTGTGCAGTTCTACTGACAGTGAGGGTCCAAGAGGCAGAACTGCCATTGAAAATAACTGCATATATTTAAGTTAATTTAGTCACCTAAATTTGTTCATAATCTGGAAGTATACTTATTAATAGCACAGCATGTGTGGGGGCAGCAATGGCCTGCAGAAAACCAACCTAATGCTGTAAACACTACTAGGGTGTAGTGCTTACCTGCAGAAAATAGTTCCATAGATTTCAGTGGGACTATTCACAGCAGTAAGTATTACACCTGGTATTATCTGATGGACTAGGCCCAGTGTTTGTAGCTTTTTCTTAAGGCTAAGGAAGAAAAGGTCTTTTTTGACTCAAAGGCTTGGTTATTTATTAGTGCTCAAAAGAGTGCCCAAAAGTCATTCCATTATCTACAATGACCCCAGAAATGACTAGTAGAAGACAGATTTACAGTTATTTGTCTATTCAATAGCCACAAATCAGGCAGCAAAATCTTTTCAGCATGCAAAACTAGTTACCATATAACTCTGGTCTATTGTTTTTTTCACTAAGTGCAGACAATCTGCTCTGTGCTGTACAGGACAAAGAAAAAAATCAGTTGGTGCCTTAACTTTACAGTCTAGTCTTATATTAAAGTTCAGTTATGAACACAAAAGACTGAGATAAAAACATCTCAGACAGATTAAGGTTAGAACCCTATCTACGTGCAGCTGTCAGTACAATTATACCACTCCTGAACCAGTTTGTTTCATTATATGGTATAATGTGTATAAAGAGTAAAGAACAATCTCATGGTAAGTTAGATGCCACAGTATTTCTATATTTAGACTATGACTAACTATAAAACATTAGCTGAATATACCTTTGACACCATTTATCACATCTGAAAGATAACGAGGCTCATTCAAATCTGAATTTGTAATATTTATTGCAGTGTGGTAATAATGTTACAGTTAAGTTTCAATGGTGTGCAGTATATAATGCTTCTGGAAATTATTAAAACAGATAACTTACTTAAAGTCCACCATTCATGCTAAAACCCTTACTCAAAAAAATAACATTTAAAAAGTTATTCTTTTGATACACACAAAATTAAAATGTTCATAACACCCATTATAAAAATATCACCCAAACCACCAAACATTCAAACCTCCAGAACAAGTTGTTTTACATTCATGAACGTTTACTCCAACAGAATACTCTCAAGAACTATACTCTTAAATTCTGAACTGACCAAAAGCACAATATAAACATTCAGAAAAAAAGTTTTGTTTTTTTTTACATACTTAGTTTTTTTAAGTTTAGCAATAATATATTTTCTAAATCACAGTTTTAATAAACAACCTCACTACTTATCATGCTTGCATTATACATTATCTGTGGGCATAGTTATCAAATAACCACATTACAAAGTCCATAGATATTCTAGTAGCTGACAGCATTCAGGTTAGTTTCTTCCTGCTTCCAGAAGGACAATTTCCTCCAATCCAACACAGCTAGGATGGTTGGTTACAGACTGGACATAGCAGTTTAATAACTCCACCTCCTTTCCTAGCACACTCTTCACCTCATAACTCTGTGGTGATAAAGGCATGTTGATTAAACAAACAGTACTGTACGTTCTGTTCTAGGCAGCATACAACTCAAAGATAGAGTGTAAGGTCCTCTTCCAGTGTACAACGTTTTTACTGCTCAAAAAGGAGGCTAAACAAAATAAGATTGTGAAATGCTGCTACAAAAAACGTACTTAGTCTGATAAACTAATTAGATTTTCAATAATTTAGAAATAAAACATCTCCCAGCAGTCGCAATTAGAATGGATCTCACTGTCAGGCTCTTAAAACTGCAGTAGGTATAATGGCTACTGCAATTTAGCACCCAGTCCATGAAAGCATAGCTAACTGCTTCTTTATACAGCTTTCTTGGACACCCAAGGATTTTGCATGTGATAGGGCAGTGCATGTGTGTGTGCACGGTCTGTAAGAAGGTAACCAAAGAAAAAAAACCCATTAGAAACTAAACATAAAAAAAAAAAAAAAAAAAACTTTACACCTGTTCCTGTACTGCCCTACATATAGTTATAATAATTTGCATTTATATAGCTCTTTAAGGATCACAATATAGCTTAATACTAATTGTGCCTCAACATTTCTGTGGGGTAAGTACTATTATATTCATTTTATAGTGTGGTACACGAAGATATAACGGTTAGGTGATTTGTCCAAGGTTACACAAAAAGATGGTAGACCCAGGATTAGAAAACAGGACTAGTGGCTCTTCTGACCATGCTTGAAAAAACATTTTTATTTGAAGCCCACACTAACTTTGGCAAAAATTACAATTTGGAGTGATATTTCTCATGCTTAGTCTTTCCCTAAATGTGCTTTCTTTTTAAAATAACGTTGCAGTTTGAATTAGTGGAGTATGGAGAAAAAAAATTATCACTGGATTTCAGCCAGAAAACCCCCTCCCTCCAAATAGCAAGTTTTCAGATGTAATCTTTATGGATAACTGGTAAATATTCTTAAGACTTAAAGCATGAAAATGAGTTTCTTTGGGTTTTGTTTGTTTTACTTAACTAACCCAACTAATTAAAAAAACTAAATTAATTTTGTTATACTTTCCAAACAAAAAATAGCTAATGGAAAGAAGCTTGTGTCAAATGACATTTGAATAGACTTTAGAATAGAGTGTGCAAGTACTCTTATCAAACACTGGCTTTGTGTTCAAGAGTTGCAGGAAGATTATTACTCATTTTAAAAACGGTCTTCTATAAACCATAAGTCTATTAGCTTACATGTACTATCTACAATATAAAAGAGCAAGAAACAATTCACTGCAAAATAATTTTAAGAAAAACTTTCAACTTAAAATATTCCTTATAGATCAAATTAATACAGTGTATTGTGTAAGTAACAACTAAACATACTACATAAAACACAAAGACAAGCAAATAGGGCTATACTGATGATATCTCAGACCAAGAGAGTAGCCACTTGATGACTATGTCTTATAGCTCATGGTTGCTTGTGTTTCATGTATCTGTGGTTTGATTTATTCAGGTTCCAATAAAACACAATTTATTATATATTTTACAGGTTTCTTTAGTGCTACTTCCTATGATGAAACTTCAGTGGCAGTTACTTGAGAGCAATTGGGTCTGGGTGTTAGAGGAAAGAACTAGCCGGCCAGGACTCTTGTTATTTTTGACACTGACTTGCACTAAGTGTCCATCTGTAAATAGGTGTACTAATACTTTTCTGTCAGGGTGTAGTGCAGGGGTGGGCAAACTACGGCCCAGGGGCCGCATCTGGCCCTCCAGATGTTTTAATCTGGCCCTCAAGCTTCTGCCAGGGAGCAGGTCCAGAGCTTGCCCTGGTCTGGCGCTCCAGCTGGGGAGCAGGGTTGGGGGCTTGCCCTACTCCGTGCGGCTCCCGGAAGCACCGGCATGTCTCCGCTCTGGCTCCCATGTGTAGGGGCAGCCAGGGGGCTCCACACACTGCCCCCGTCCCAAGTGCTGCCTCCGCAGCTCCCATTGGCCAGGAACTGCTAATGGGAGCTGCAGGGGTGGCGCCTGTGGACAGGGCAGTGTGCAGAGCCGCCTGGCCGTGCCTCCGCATAGGAGCCAGAGGTGGGACATGCTGCTGCTTCTAGAAGCTGCTTGAGGTAAGCGCTCCTTGGAGCCTGCACCCCTGCCCCGCACCCCAATCCCCTGTCCCAGCCCTGATCCCTCTCCCACCCTCTGAACCCCTCGTTCCCAGCCCAGAGCACCCTCCTGCACCCTGAACCCCTCATTTCTGGCCCACCCCAGAGTCCCCAACCGGAGCCCTCACCCCCTCCCACACCCCAACCCCTAATTTTGTGAGCATTCATGGCCCACCATACAATTTCCATACCCAGATGTGGTCTTCGGGCCAAAAAGTTTGCCCACCCCTGGTGTAGTGAGACTATTTTTTCCTAAACATTCCCAGATTCCCAAATGAAAGATGCTATATAGAGCAAAGTATTCTTAGCATGTTTTGCTCCAGTGTCTTCACATACAGCTCAGAATATCTACTATCCACTTCGGAACTCTGCCTCTAAACTAAACTTCAGGAAGTTTCACTTTCTTTCTTTATCTTAATTTTATGTATACCTACCCCATCCTCACTGGATGATGACATCAGGACAGAAGAAATTGTTTTTTGTAACAGCTGCAGTAAGAAAGTGAAAGGACAACAAGACAAAAATCACATTTATGTATAACATTCACGTTGCATGTTAAAAATGAAAATTAATATCTTGAACCTAGAACTGTCTGTCCTACGTTTTACCACACAGTTGACTGACAAAACCAAAAGACCTAAAGGTAATACTGAAAAAACTTCAGGATGCGAGTCAAAACACCCATATTTCCTTTAAGCTATGGCCTATCAGTTGGCTCATTGAAGAAAACATATCCACGGCTCATAACTTCCTAAGGGCCCAATTCAGCCAAGTTCTTCAATGGGAGTTGATGATGCTCAGCACCTTGCAAGAAGTGCTCAGCATTTTGTGGGATGAAGCTCTAAGAATGAACTCAGGTGTTTTACCTGAGTAAGGACTTCATGATTAGACCCTTAATCTCCATTTCAGTACCACATTAATTTTAGGATTTTCTTTTTGTTGTATTAATAAAGTTATCATTTTTCTTCAATCAGGGGCTGCATAGAAAATTGTGTCTCAGAGCACCTGATATCAACACACCTACCCTAAATATACTGGATACAATTAGCACTTTTATTATCTACACTCACCTTTACTTTTACTGTACAATGAGGTCGGGATGGACAGTGCAGAAAGACTTCCAGTTGCATTTTGAGAACTGGCAAAATTACCGTTTGGGAGCACAGGCTGCAGTAATATGATCCCCTGAAACATATGTGAACAAATAATGATGGAAGAGACATATGAAAGACAAGTATCAGTCAACAGGTCAGAGGGCAAATTCATAGATTCTAGGACTGGAAGGGACCTCGAGAGGTCATCAAGTCCAGTCCCCTGCCCGCATGGCAGGACCAAATACCGTCTAGCCCATCCCTGATAGACATTTATCTAACCTACTCTTAAATATCTCCAGAGATGGAGATTCCACAACCTCCCTAAAATAAGTGAATGATGTACTGATTTTGGCCCTGATTCAGCGACGTGCTCAAGCAGCTGCTTAACTTTCACTACATGCTTATGTCTCATTGACTTATCACATGAATAAAATTAAGCACATAGCTAAATGCTTTGCTGAATTGGGGTTTTATGGAATAAATTTACATTACATTATTAGCTAAACAACAGCAAAATTTCCTTCGAACGAGAGGGTCTGATCCATTGGAAAACAAACACACAGAGGCACTACTAATTAGATATACTTAACCTACCAAAATATAGGGCAATCTTTGTATTTTTGGCTTGCGGTTTTTCAGGGGAAATTATGTACAACACAGAATACAGTGTTGTTGTTTTTTTTTTGTTGTAAATATTCTTTTATCCCTTTAACTGTAAATTACCAGAATCTGGAATCAAAATCACTCTATCCCTCTTTATGTATCTTATGTCACTAGAAGACATCCTTTTTTCTTCCCTTTACACTATGCCTACAGCATTATTGTCTTGTGCTGTCATCCCATCAAGGTCTCTCAAACTATGTAAGATGAGACTAGGTAAGTATTTAGATGGGAGCCTTCTGAAGAACATTCTGTTGGGAAGTAGCATTGCTAATTCAGCTGGTAGAATTCGTAGTGGGAGGTAGCATTTGTAATTTAATTGGTAGAGTTCTTCCTGAGCCAGTACTGAACCAATGTCCCAGGATGCAGTTGCCCCAGTGCCCCTTTCAAGATAACAGATAGCATTTGTTTTAAGCCCTGAAAGGTTCTGAGAAATCAGACTTTACAGCTGTGATCTATTTGTAGAAAAGGGTCATTTTTAGAAAGGTTATAAACTTAACAGGCCTGATTCTCCTCTCATTTACATTAATGTAATAGGAGGAATAATACAGAAGTTAACTAATACATACCAGTAAAAAGTGAGAGAAGTACTATATCAGTACTAGTTTGAGGTAACCTACAAAAATATATCATAGCAAACTCATGCCATTTTGATTCTACTTGTGTCTTCCGTAATAGGTGAATCTTACCCTTACTGGTTGTGTCATTCCATCAGGAATAAAAATCCTGCAGTTTTGTCCCTCTCCCTCCCAACCCCCGCCCTGTGTAGTTGTTGGGGGAGAATACAGGCATAGACAACACTGTAGGAATGAGTGTACCACATATGGCTCTTAAGGCTGCATCTGCACACCAAAAAAGCCTTGGTACATTGAACACCAAACTGATTCTTACCTATCCTGTGGATGCTGCTCCAGTTTTCCATTGCCACATTGGTTACACGTGGGCCAAGAGAAGGCAGTGCTCTCGTTAACTCCAGAGATAGTGCCTAAACAAAAATGAAATTCTTACAAAAGTATAATATATGTTGGTGAATACAACTGCCCAGGGAGGGAGTTCTCCAGGTGAAGGAGGAGAGACTACATGTCCCCTGGGTGAGCTTGCTGTCTTTGTTAGTGTGCTTGCTGCTTGACTGAAGTATATAGTGTGGTCTGTTTGTTTGGGGTGGCATGTGCTGAGCCCAGCAGCCTGCTAGGCAAGGCTGAGAACTTCTTAACAAGACTATGATCCCTAAGCCCTTTAACACCCATAACCCTTAACTCAGTAAGAAAAAGGGCTTAAAAAGCCAGCTCCTAAGTGATTAGAAGAGCTAGCGAAAAAGGAGCAGCTAATGGGAGTTTTTTGAGGGAGTAGGAGAGCTAGATACACCAGATTAACATTCTCTAAACTTAGGGCAATAAATACCACCACCACCCCCAAAAAGAGACAGACAAAACCCAACAAAAATCTGCAGGAGTAAAAAGAATGCAGGCAAAGTCCAGCAGCAGAGTGGGGGCTATCCAGTTTATCACATTGAATGCAGCATGTATGATTACCTGCCTTGGGGACAGGTGGCAAATGTGTGCATAGGTGCTCAAAGCAGAGGTGCTGGGGGTGCTGCCACACCCCCTAGCTTGAAGTCGTTTCCCTCATATACAGGGTTTACAGTTTGGGTCAATGGCTCTCAGCATCCCCACTGTACAAATTGTTCCAGCATTCCTGTATGTGTGCACACACTGCAAGGAGCTCATGGCCCTCAGAGACCAAGTACAGGCTCTGGAGACCAGAGTGGCTCAACTGGAGGAGCTAAGGGAGACAGAAAGGTACATAGATAAGACTTTCCGGGCATAGTAGAGCGGTCCCACTGACAGCCTCTGTGCTGTTGAGGAGGATTGAAGTCTCAGGGAAGAAGAACATCAAAGTAGAGCAGAGGGAAATGATCCCATAGTTGGGACACTTCCCCAAGATGATGGCATGTTGCTCCCCTTACATTGAAGATACCTCTCCGGGGGAGGGAATCCCAGTTATTACAAAAAAACCAGGTAACAGTAATGAGAGTTGATCATTAGAAATACAGAAAGCTGGGTTTGTGATGACCAGGAGAACCGCATGGTATGTTGCTTGCTGGGTGTGAAGGTTGTGGATCTCTCAAGACATCTAGACAGGCTTATGTGCAGTGCTGGGGGAGAAGCGGGTGGTCATGGTACATGTAGATAGCATGTAGGAAAAGGTAGGAGAGAGGTCCTGGAGGCCAAATTGAAGCTGCTAGGTTACAGACTGAACCAGGACCTGGACTTCAGTTCTCTGAAATGCTTCCAGTTCCATGCAAAGGGCCATATACACAAGCAGAAGTGCAGGGTCTCAATTCAGGGATGAGATGATGGTATAAGGAGGAGGAGTTTAGATTTATTAGGAACTGGGAACCCTTTTGGCAAAGCAAGAGCCTAAACAGGAAGGATGGGCTCCACTTAAACCAAAATGGTATCAGATTGCTGGCATGTAAAATTAAAAAAGTTGTAGAGCAGTTTTTAAACTAAGGGCTGGGGGAAAGCTGACAGGTGTGGAGGAGCACACGGTCAGATAGAGACATCCCTCAGGGAAGGATCCATTAATAGGGATTCTCTATATCTTAGTAAGGAGGAGAGGATGAAAGTTGGTAAAGTACAGGTAGGAAATGAAGAGAAATGAAAAAAGTGTCCCATTCAATTACATCACATAATGGCAGATAGCTAAAAGTGACAAATTTTATAAATGCTTGTATACAAATGCTAGCAGTCTAAATACTCAGATGGGTGAAATTGAATGCCTGATATTAAATGAGAATACTGATATAATAGGCATCTTGGAAACTTGGTGGAACGATGATAATTAATGGGTAATGCCAGGGTACAAAGTATATAAGAATGACAGAGTAGGCCATGCTGGTGGGGGAGTGGCATTATACATGAAAGAAAGCAGAGTCAAATGTAGCAAAAATCTTAAATGAATCAAATTGTACCACCGAATCTCTATGGATAGAAATTCCATGCTTGAATAATAATATAGCGGTAGGAATATACTGCTGACCATCTGATCAGGATGGTGATGGTGACTGTGAAATACTCTGGGAAATTAGAGAGGCTATAAAAATAGAAAACTCAATAATGGGGGATTTCAACTATCCTCATATTGATTGGGTACATGTTAGCTTGGGATGAGAAGCAGAGATAAAGTTTCTTGACATAATAAATTACTACTTCTTAGAGCAGCTAGTCCTGGAACCCAAAAGAGGAGAGGCAATTCTTGATTTAGTCCTAAGTGGAGCCCAGGATATCTGATCCAAGGGGTGAATATAGCTGAACTGCTTGGTAATAGTAACTATAGTTAAATTTAACATCCTTGTGGGTGAAGGGACAGCACAGAAGCCACCACAGTAGCATTTAACTTCAGAAAGGGGAACTACACAAAAATGAGGAAGCTAGTTAAACAGAAATTAAAAGGTACAGTCACAAAAGTGAAATGCCTGCAAGCTGCATGGAAACATTTTAAAAACGTGGCTTAAATAATAGTGGCTCAAATTAAATGTATACTCCAAATTACAAAACATAGTAAGAGGACCAACATAGTACCACCATGGCTAAACAATGATGTAAAAGAAGTGGTTAGAGGCAAAAAGGCATCCTTGAAAACCTAGAAGTTAGATTCTACCAAGGAAAATAGAAAGGTGCATAAAGTCTGGCAAGTCAAGTGTAAAAGTATAAATTGGCAGACCAAAAAAAAGAATTTGAAGAGCAACTAGCCAAATACTCAAAAACTAACTGCAAAATAAAATGTAAGTACATCAGAAGCAAGATGCCTGCCAAACAATCAGTGGGGCACTGGACGATTGAGGTGCTAAAGGAGCACTCAAGTAAGAAAAGGCATATTCTTTGCATAAAATCTTCACTGCGGAGGATGTGAGGGAGATTCCCACACTCGAGCCATTCTTTTTAGGTGACAAATCTGAGGAACTGTCCCAGATTGAGGTGTCATTAGAGGAGGTTTTGGAACAAATTGATAAATTAAACAGTAATAAATCACCAGGACCAGGACCAAGAATTCTGAAGCATCACTCAACTATGAAATTGCAGAACTACTAACAGTCGTATGTGAACTATCATTTAAATCACCTTCTGTACCAGTTGGCTGGTGGATAGCTAAAGTGACATACATTTTTTAAAAAGACTCCAGAGGCAATCCTGGCAAATACAGGCTGGTAAGACTAACTTCAGTACCACGCAAATTGGTTAAAACTATAGTAAAGAACAGAATTATCAGACACATAGATGAACAAATTTGTTAAGAGTCAACATGGCTTTTGTAAAAGGAAGTCATGTCTCACCAATCTATTAGAATTCTTTGAGGGGTTCAACAAACACGTGGACAAGGGTGATCCAATAAATATAGTGTAGCGACTAGGGACACCATCCCTGCCCATCCTGGCTAATAGAAGCTGGGAGTGGACAACAGGGGATGAATTACTCAATGACTGCCTGTTCTGTTCATTCCCTCTGACGCACTTGGCAGTGGCTGCTGTCTGAAGACAAGATACTGGGTTATATGAACCATTGGTTTAACTTAGTAAAGGCATTCTTAGGTTCTTATTACTTCATTGTAGGAATTTGGCTTGATCTTTTCACTCTTTCCAGTTTAATAATTCCTCTTCTTTCTGTGCTGATAAATATCTGACAGCAGGCAATGGCTTTCCAATCATCAAAGTGGGCAAATGAAGAAAAAATATCTGACAATACAAATATGAATCCTTCATTTTAATGTCAGGGTGCATCAGAACTTCAACTACTTCAAAAAAGTATCAGAGGGTCCTGTGGCACCTTTAAGACTAACCGAAGTATTGGGAGCATAAGCTTTCGTGGGTAAGAACCTCACTTCTTCAGATGCAAGTAATGGAAATTTCCAGAGGCAGGTATAAATCAGTATGGAGATAACGAGGTTAGTTCAATCAGGGAGGGTGAGGTGCTCTGCTAGCAGTTGAGGTGTGAACACCAAGGGAGGAGAAACTGCTTCTGTAGTTGGATAGCCATTCACAGTCTTTGTTTAATCCTGATCTGATGGTGTCAAATTTGCAAATGAACTGGAGCTCAGCAGTTTCTCTATGGAGTCTGGTTCTGAAGGTTTTTTTGCTGTAAGATGGCTACCTTTACATCTGCTATTGTGTGGCCAGGGAGGTTGAAGTGTTCTCCTACAGGTTCTGGGACAACTGCAAGTGACAAATTACATTAAATCAACCCGTAGCTGATATGGCAAAGGCACTGACTAGTAATTACAGATCTTTTTGAGCAAAAGTCTCTCAATTTTACAATACAGCCAATACAATGAAAATAAAATCCCAGAAAGACAAGAAGGTGGCTGATAGCCATGTGGCAACACATTTACTTTCCCATTATAAAAACATTACTGAAAGGGACCGGCAGGAAGGAGGGGGAGATACATTGCATGCAATTAGGACAAACCAACAAAACTTTGATTTTCAGTTTCATGAAATTTGAAGAAATCCAAGAGCTGACATTAAGAAGACAATCATTGAATTCTGAAGCAGAATTTATGTGGCTTGAATGAATGGCTCAAAAGACCTGACAGTTAAGTATATAAGCAAAGAAAACACAGACTTCTGATAAAAAGTGATTTTCAAGGGCAGTGTACATTTGCTGAAGAGCAATCTGTAACATGTAAGCAGAGACCATCAGGCATGACACAGCATGAAGTAAGTGGATAACTTTTTCATTAATTCATTTTCTTTTGTTTTTGTGATGAAAATTAATATTTATAATGCATGGGGGGATGTGCAAGATGTATTTAATTAGAATTTGTTATTACAAGATTTTTACACAACCTGCCACAGTATATTACTGCCTCTTTTCTGAATGGAGGAAGGATAGTCATCCATTTTTTAAGTACATCTCTGCCCTCACTTCTTCCACCAGAACTTTTTTGAAGTTATTTTTAAACTGTCCTTATTTTGGTAGATCAATTTCTTCTACCTCAGCCTTCTGATTTATTTTAATCTTTTGTATAGTATTCCAAATACTTTATTTAGCACCAGCACTATGTAATCCAAGTAATTAGAGAGAAAAATGGATACAAATTTTATTGACTAGATTACCCGAAGTGTTGAAATTCACTCTTACTTGGATGAAGAGGTGAACTCCCCAGTGAAACCATCAAAGATGATAGCAAAAGGTGAGTACCAACCCACGTGAAAGCAGTGGCAGACACACTAATCAGGTGACAATCACACATGTCCCACAATATAAAATGGTATGCAGAATCTAAACAGGTTTAAATGCTGTACAGAATTACCAAGTCCATAGTTTTTCCTCAACTTCAAGGAGTTTTAGACTCTGGCCCTGAGATCTCTCTTTTTAAGGACCCATCAGGAGTTGTAATTTGACTTTTAGACATGTCTTATATTTCTTTGGAGTGCTGCTGTCATCAGCATGAAGAGACTGAGAATGGCCTATCTGGGCTGCATCTGGAAAATTGGACACTGGTCACTAATGGGAATGAGAACTGGTGGCTAAAGAAAGTGTGCTGACTGAAAGCTCCAAAATCAATAGGTGTGAAGTTTTCTTCAGCTTGTCACATTGATTAATGAGTGGATAGAATGTCTGGTCAATTGACAATATTTAGGAACAGGCAGGGTGGTGATTATCATCAGTTGAGCAATTTATCAGTACAGCTGGAAACAGTGCCTCTTGGAGTGGGGCTTAAATATAATAATAATAATAAATGGAGATATCCCGTCTCCTAGAACTGGAAGGGACCCTGAAAAGTCATCGAGTCCAGCCCCCTGCCTTCACTAGCAGGACCAAGTACTGATTTTGCCCAAGATCCTTAAGTGGCCCCCTCAAGGATTGAACTCACAACCCTGGGTTTAGCAGGCCAATGCTCAAACCACTGAGCTATCCCTCCCTCCAATAGGTCCAATACTTGGTCCTGCTAGTGAAGGCAGGGGGCTGGACTCGATGACCTTTCAGGGTCCCTTACAGCTCTATGAGATGGGATATCTCCATTAATTTAGGGGGGACGGATAGCTCAATGGCTTGAGCATTGGCCTGCTAAACCCAGGGTTGTGAGTTCAATCCTTGAGGGGGCCATTTAGGGGTCTGGGGCAAAAATCAGTATTTGGTCCTGCTAGTGAAGGCAGGGGGCTGGACTCAATGACCTTTCAAGGTCCCTTCCAGTTCTAGGAGCTAGGATATCTCCACTAATTTAATTTAAATATGAAGACATCAAGTGTCAAAATCAGAATATCGTATCTGAATCATTCACTGAAAAAAAATACTGTTAAACAGTTAATCCTCCCACAAAGCATATGTGGTACGAACTACTAGAACTCTCTCATATGAACAGTTGGACTCTCTCATATGAACAGAAATATTAATAATCTTATGCTGTTATCAAATACAAATGGAGAAGCTGCAAGCATTTCAGGAAAGATACACCTCCTTTGTTAATCATTTCACCAAATAAATTTGTTACTACAAGAACAGCCATGCTACACGATCCTCTACTATTCTTCCACTAGAAAGATTCAAAGAGGAAGTAGCCAAACAAACAAAGCAGTGAAAATCCATTTTAAACACTGTAAACTATTAGTTACTATGTGAAAATACAAGAAGAGAGATTATCTACAGACAGAGAAAGCTCTGCCTATAATAGGAGAAGATATTTTACATTCTGCATTAGAACAAAAGGACCCAGGAGAATATTAATAAAATAACAGATACCCTAAGTGAAAGTAACTGTAAAATCAAATGGGGCGAACGCCAGAGGAAGTTCCATAAAATACATCTGCCCAGATCACCAGCAGCACAACTCCCTCTCCAATTTCTTCTGTAACCCTTCCTTCACAACTAAAGGAAGAGCAGGGACTGAGGGGTTTTTGTGTGTACCTTTAGCATTAAAAATAGCTCTTCATTTTTACAATTATGTGCTTTAATACCCAGTTGGTAAGATAGGGAAGTCTGGTGCAAACTGACATATGAAGTGAAAGAATGCAACATTTTACAGCAAAGATTTGTGTGTACACGCATGCATGCGCACACAGGCATTGAATGGGAACACTGACCACGCAGAGCTCAGAATGGCAACAGTGTGCAGGGGAAAAGACTCTTCCACAGCAACAAGGCAATGAAAACCCAAGAAGAGATATAAACCTGACTGTCCTAATGACACACAGCAACTGCCCCCAAGCCACCCCCTTCCCCCCCCCCCCTTTTTCTTCAATACACTGTTTTATTCAAGGGACCTAAATGCTTAAAATGAACATAAATAGTTAGCAACATTCATTTAAAAAAGGCTGTACCAACCTCTTATGGTACAAATGGAATTGGCCTGTGTTGTAGAATCCAGTTCATCTAGTCTGACAGGGTTAGTCAGCTCACTAAAGTCAGCCTCGGCAGCCGTGTACAAAAGGGGCTTTTGTAACAAGAGAACGGTACGTTCAACACAAATAATCCTACCTGCCAACAAAGACATTTCAATTTATTACAGTAATAAGGAAAAAGGTGACCATGTTGTCATGGCCAATAAAGACAATGCTTTCTGCCCATTACTAACCAGATAGATGGATTATTTCAGGTTTCCTCCACAACAACATATTTGTTTTTTTAATTAAATACATATAATGCTCTTGGTAAGCTCAGTGCCTTCTGGGCA
Organism: Chrysemys picta bellii; assembly: GCF_011386835.1. Taxonomy (NCBI): domain Eukaryota; kingdom Metazoa; phylum Chordata; order Testudines; family Emydidae; genus Chrysemys; species Chrysemys picta. The sequence goes on along the minus strand of NC_088792.1, from coordinate 218,468,507 downwards.
AAAAGATTTTGCTACGTCAGATTTTTTAAAAAAGAGAGATTCAAATTCAATTCAAACAGGATTGTAATTTATTCACTGGAAGCATGTGTTTTTTGTCTGTTGTTTAATCATATAAGTTTGTACTTCTCTTGGAGGTGTTTTTATTTGTTTAAATCTGTCCTAAGGCAAGGCACATGCAGTACTTTACTCTCCAAAGTAGGAATTACCCAAACTTTTACTCACCTGCACCTAAATGCCACATCTCATTTGCATAATATGGACCAGATTTCAACTCCTATGGGTAAATAGATTGTTCAATGGATTTGGTAGCAGGACATGGAGCCTTTCATAAGTAGGTCAGTGGCTCAATCCTAGGCTGGATCAATGGTGACTGAAAGTCATGAATATTTGACATCTTATGTGAAATCAATTTGGTATTCTCAAACTGTATTCCCTGGTGGACAAATATGCACGTCCTAATATTGTCACAACCATTGGCACTAAACTGGCATGCTAACTGGATGCCTTGGAAGAGAGGTCAAAGAATGACTGGGCATAGAAATGGAACTCTCTTCCCATAGATGACTGTGTGGTCATGGAAGAGCTACACTGAAAAGGCAGTATGGGGCAGCTTGCAATGCCTCTGGCTGTAGGGAAATAGAGGTGTCAAGTCTCTGGTTGTCATTAACCCTACTCCTTCTAGGGGGAGTAAATTCAGTTAATGTAAAAGAATGAAAAAAAATTACTGAAAACAACAGTTACAATTCCCCCTTCCCAGATACTGGATCCCAGCTTGCAATGCTTCATTTTGATCTGAGTGTCTTAGAGTCTCAGAAGATTGAATGTCTATAATAAAGATTTGAATGCCCAAGGGTCACAGTTAATTTAGTTTGGCTCTAATTGCCCCAGTACCATGAATAAACAGCTTACCATTTCCTCGCAAAGCATCCTTGAAGAAGATAACACAATGGGACGCATTGGTGAGTGCCTCCATCACTTTCTCATCAAGAACACATGATGAAGCAAAATATACAGGTACAGTCTTTGGAGTTCCACAGTTGTCTTTAGCCCCGTTCTGCAGTGTGAAGTCAGTCACAAATAACCAAAACTCCCTTTGACCCACAGAAACACTACATTTTACCTAGGATTTCAAAAAGAAAGGGCAAAACATTTTCATTTAATTGTAATACAATTTGATTAAACTAATAGCAGAACTGAAGACTAAAACAGCTTCATCTCCTCATAACAAACAAAACTCACTTAGACCATGATGTTTAGAGTTTGGACAGGAAGAGAAGTGAGGGTTAGGACAGGATTAGTTAACATGCGTTAACCCTTTCCCTGACACAGATGCAGATTAACATCTTTTATCTTAATTTAGCTGGTCGACCTGAGTGGGGAGCCTGGGGTTACCTCAACCAGCTAGTGTTATAATACAATTTGCTCCATCCACACTAGATTTTTAAAATGTTTAGTTAAAATGTGTTAGATAGCAATGTTTTAAAAATACACCTTTTATACTAGTCTGGACTAGGCCCTATATGAGCTTTGTAGTTAAAAAAGGCTCACACTGACGTTATTCCTGCATAAGCAAATTCAGCAAATATTGTCATCAGACTCTCTCATATGCACCACTCCCTAGGTAACAGCTGCTATAGGTTACAAAATTGGATGTTTTTCTTACTGGTGAACAAATAGCATCTTTCAAAAATTCTGAAAAATACATATAAATCAACCCTGACTACATAAGTCTTCTGCTTATTTAGGACAGGAAGAAATATATTATGGTATTACTAAAATTACCAACATGAAAACAGATGATGTCACAGCCAAAATACCTACACTTTATGTTCGACTTCATATCTGAAAACATGATTAACAGTAGCTCATTAGTGTTTTAAAATGTTTCACATTACTTTGATGAACAAACTAGCCAGATAGATATTAAATTTATTAAAAGATCTACCAAGATCAGCTGCGCTAAAGTTTGGCAATTTGCGTTTTCTTGTGTCTGTTTGCAAAGCTTTTGTAATTCTCTGTGTGTTCCCAATCCACCTTAAATGCTTCAGTGTTTTATTTTATATCTACAATTCATGCAAAGAGAGCACTCAGGAGCAGCTCTATAATGATGAAGTAGTGTGTGTGCATGATAGAGAAAAGAGATTTTTAGATAAATAAACTTATTTTAGATCCAAGTATTCAAGGAAATATAAACATTGTGTAACTTTTTTTCTGAAGGATTTATGATTTTTTTAAAACAATACTTCAGAGCTTAGAGAATATGGTGATGGGTGCTACTAGAACATCATGTATACTTTTAATTTTCAAGAATACATTACAATTTTTATTGAATCACATAAGTAGAAGATACTCTGCAAATATCAGAATCTTTATCATCTCAATTAGTTATTGGAGTTTAACTAACTTCCTTCACCTCACCTACCGCCCCAAGAGCATGTCTACATTTCTAAAAATAAAGATACATGAACTCTTAAAGCCATATTCATCTATTACAGGTTATGAGGCAACGAGAACCTCAGCTCTTGTTTCCAACAGCAAAGTCAAACCACTGAAAAAAATCAGACCCTTTAAAACTAGCCATTTGTTCATATTAGTAGCTCCCAGAACAAATACACTGATTGGAAATGGTAGTTCGCAGAATTCATAACTCAGATGCAACAATTTATTCTGGTTCCTTAGTATATGTTTTTTATTGTACTTATCCCCAAGTTCCTTCTATAACAGCTACATGCATCTGATCATCTTCCATATGTGCAGAGTTTTAAAACAGTCTTGAAAGACTGACTTTTACAGCTGTCACATGAGAGTTACCCCAGAGCTTTTAAAAGCTGGTCTTTAGAGGTACACAACAGAAGAGTCAGCCAAAAAGTAAAATAACAACAACAGTAATAATCACAAGTCATTGTAAAATCATCATCTTTGTATGTGTGACAATTTGTTCTGAACAGAAAGGAAACAACAGACAAACAGCAGCAGGATTGAGTTATAAAAAAGGACAACTCCTCAAGCACAGATGGAATATATTTCCTCATTTTCCTTTTATACCACAGTACTTATTCTGAATAAATAAATAAATAAATAAAAGGCATATTTCCATTCCCCCTTCACCCAAATAAGGCATTGCAGAATACCGATCAAGTGGCTATTTGGACTGAACACTGCTGCTTTTTAAAGTATAATAATATAAATTAACTACAAAATATACACAATTCATTGAGAGTATTTTCCCAGTTCTGAATAACGAGTCTGAAGAAGACATTAAAGCTGAATCAAGGTCCTCACTTCACATTTTATTGCACAATAATCTTGCGTGTGAAGGACAACTCCTCTTGGCAAAGACTGAAGCAATCAACAAGTTGCTGCACATGACATTTTACTTTTGGAAGGATTAGATGAGTGACACACAAACAACAGGTAAGTTACATCCCGAGAGCAGCTATCCAAAAGTGAAACATTTTTCATTACCTTTGTAGTACAGTTTTCCAATAATTTATGAGTCCTTATCTTGTTAATTTACAGAAGTCTAGTACATACAGTTAAATAGCAAATAATCACTTACAACAACACCTGGCTTATCAAACATTTTAACAACATGAAAGTATATATAGGTCTTTCCTGGTAGGCACATGAAAATTCTTCAAAGCAATGTATCCCAGCTTAGTCATCTCTTTTCTAAGTAAGTCACCAGGAACTTCTAGAATAGGATACTGCTACACAATATTGATTCAGATAGAGGCACATCTAAAATCAATGATCTCCTAATCGACCAACCAGTTACAAACATAATCTACTTTTCTGTGATTAAAACAATTTTTTAAAGGAAAGTTTCTTTTTGTTGTTTGTTTGTTGGTTTGTTTGTTTGAAAATAGGGCAGGGAGACAAATCTGTGTATCTAATTCCCCTATTGAAGCCCTCAGGATCTCATAATTTCATCTTGTTTTAAAACCCACACAAATGCCCATGCCATTTAGCTTGGGGAAATCATTATTGAGCAATAAAAGGCACTAATTTCTCAGTAGTCAATTGTGCTGCTTGCCTAAGTATTAGATTATAACCCATGAGCCCTGGAAGCAAGAGACTTTTGACCTGAAATTGAATTCAGATCTGTGTCGTGGTGGTGCGGAGCACTTCCAGCTTCTTAGCTGGTCTTGTTGGAATTAAATCCCTTCAAATTTCCTTATCTCTGTTCATTAGTTTTGTTTGACATTTTTCTTGTCAAGGAATCCTCCATCTACTGCATATTCAGTAGTCTGCAGAAAATGAGTAATGCAAAATCCTTCTAACTACTGATACAGAGGGATGAGCATCACTTTGAGAAAAATCCAAAAGTAGAAAATCCAATGTGCATGGCAGACAGATTTATCTAGGAGCTCCTACTTTTTACTAGTAGATTAGAGAAGCCAAATTCTGCTCTTGGGTGCACCTGGATGGCTCCCCTTGAAGCGAAGGGGAGCTGCCCAGTTGCACACAAGGACAGAATCACTCTCTCTCTCTATACCCATCATCTGTCAAAGTCTGCACTCAGATGTACCACTGAATGGGGGCTTCTCAGGTGTATCTGAGGGCAGAATTCAACTGTAAAACAGATTCTCTTTTTGGTTATCACTGCAGATCCCAACTGGTTTCAATGGAAGCTGCCTGGATATATATAAGTGAAAATTTGTCCCATGATAAACAGCACTTGATTCAGAAGAAATTAGTTTTCTAAACCAAACAGAAGGGAGACCAAGTAGAATAGTTCTTCTTGCTGCCCATTCACAGGGATATCTTACCTACTAATAGTTCCATTCAGACAGCTCTTAAAGAGCATCTGAAAAGTAAATGTTTTATCTAAACACAGCAAATATCTGCTTCTTTACACACATTACATTGATTTTAGTACATTTCATTACTAAAAAGTAAAATTACCTGCAGCCTTCGATATATAACTTGTGCCCAAAAGCTACAACGTTGATTAAAATCACCAACCTGCCATACAATTTAAAATGGAAGATTAGTCAAATATGGTATTATGAACCTATTAAATTAGTAGTACAAAATACCTGTTATTGCACTTTTTTTTAAAGTTACCTGAAGAATTTCCTTTAGACTACGTATAGTTGGGGGCAGGTACAAATTGGAAATCTGTCCTTCCTCACCTATATTGACATGTCTTGGATCAGGCTGAGCTGTAAGAATGTAACAGAAGCTGGGAGGAGGAAGGTTAGTTTTAATCTGTTGAAAATAAATAAAAGAAATATGGGACCTAATTAAAAGTATTTCAATATGACCAATAATGATAAGTAATAATACTTAGGACTTACATCACACTTAACATTTTCAAAGTGCTATGCAAACATTTAACTGATACTCACAATACCCCTGGTGAAGTAGGAACCGATGAAAATTTAATGTTTTCATGTCGCAAGTTAAATCAGTTTGTAAGTCATCCTTTTTCCTAATTTGACATTGATCCATAGCTCAAAAATATCACAGTTTGGCACAATGGACAACCACTATGACAGCTTTGTGACAGGGCAGTTATGAGTTATGAATTCTATGATTTTCATGTTTTCAAAAAAATGTGTGACTTCCGAGACTTGGGGATTTTTTTGCATGTGGGTGGGTGACAGTAAACAGCTGAAGCAGCTTTACTGAGAACGCTGAAAGCTGCCAAGTTAAATCCTGGGCAGCACAGAGAGAAAATGGAGAACAGCAGCAATTTAGCAACAACATGAACTTTTCTCTGTGCTAGGACCAGCCCTTATATCCTTAAACAGTTTTGAGATGGAATAACCACACTAGAAATCCCCATTCAAAGAGGCCTCAAACTAGAATAGCTTCTCAGGATGCAGAGTCAGCCCTATCGTTTTATTTTTGTTTATCAGTTTGTAAAATTCTACTCTGGGGATGTTGTTTAGGAGTTAATGAAACACGTTCTATAATAAAGGAAAGCTGGATTAATGAAAACAGCTGTTCAGCCATTAAAAAGAACTTCCACATAAGAAAAAAATGTCAAAACAAAATGTTTCCTTTTGAATATATCAAAAAAGATAGTTTGGTGTATGTATGGCACAAGAGAAGTCTATTCCAGAGACCTCGTCATACAGTAACATTTTATTATTCATATTTTTAATTATATCTAAAAGATTCTGCTTTCTAGGCACATTTATATCAATAAGAAATGTATCAAAATTAAACCACATACTGCCAAAATTGGCAACAATAATAAACTTCATTGTGGCATCTTCAAACATTAGAATCCTAGTTTGTGAAATACAGTTGAAGTGTATGGCAATGGAAAGTTTCCTCTCCATTGATTATTTTTAATGATTATAATTAATTATTATTATTATTAAAGTAAAATAATTTAAAAACAAATGAAAGTTATAACAATATTACACAGCATTTAAGAGTGCTGCTCCATCCATAGATGCTCCCACTGCTGCCTACTTGTTGCAGCACATACATCAATCAATTTTTTTGAGACTTGTGAAATACCTAGATTGTATGAGGGGTGAATCCAGGACAGACCGGTAGTTTATTTAGAATTGGTCTTGCTTTTTCAGGTTAAGTCAGAACTTCAATGGTATTATTTTAAAACATCAGGGTTTTAATTTTGTTCTCCAATGTAAATCCCTTAGCAATGTAAAAAGTACATTGTAGCAAAGAGATTCATGGGATGTTTTCTCTAGCATAACCAACAATAATCACCTTTTTCAATTTCCTTTGTGTTGGTTACTTTCTTCTCCCTGGGTAAGTTTCTTTATTTTTAAATCATGCACACCCAATGTATAAGTCTGTATAGCACCTAGTACAATGGGGCCCTGCCCCGGATGAGAATTGTAGGTTCTAATATTATGCACATAATTAAATAACACCAAACTTTTCTCCAACGTGAGAGTTATACAGAAATACCAGAACAGCATAGGTACCTGATTCTCAATGTTTAAAAACACCACCACATCTCAAAATTTTCCCATCAGAGTAATACTCCCAAACAACACACAATAGGCAAAGTTTCTTTTCTGAATACAATATCAATTAAAGAAAATGTTTACAGATAAAATCCCAGATGTGCAGTGCACATTAGCATCACATTTTAGTTTGAAATTCACAGAAATGCTCACACTATTTTTTATTATACCAAGATTATTTTAGTGCTCAGTTAAACCTCCAGAAGATAAACTTCATGCAGAGTGAGTACCACAGTCAGAATCACTCCAGCATGCAAAGGAAGTTAGAACAGCCCTGACTTTGATCTGTAGAACAGCCCTGTCCTTGCTGAGTTCTACCATTATATTTTCTGGTTTGCCTTCATAGCATCTGATCTAATTTGTATTTCCTGTAGAAGGAGAGGACTACCAAACTAATGACCAACGGTGTATTCCACCATGATGTGTACAGAGAGTTAACGATGAGGTAGTCACCACCTACAGTGGTGGATGAGCAGTGGCGGATTAGCCACTGGGCCAACGGGGCCTGTCCCAGGGGCCTCGGCCAATTGAGGGGCCCTGGAAAAATGGGCACCTCCATGCGCTGGGGAGGTGAGGGGGGACTGCAGGCAGAAGGGATGGGGACGAGCCCCTACAAAACTGTAATCCGCCTCTGTGGATGAGATCAAGGTGTTGGTCTAGGGGTTGGAGGTAGGCAGTTAGTCTAGAATGAAGGGAGAAGCACTAGAGCATAGCTGTATGGCTAAAGGGACTGGGAGAATCTGACACCCCAAATAAACATGTGCACACTATACATACAAGAACTTTAATTTTGGATGAAGAAACACAGTTCAGTAAAATACACCTTACCGCTTCACAGTCTTGACTTTGACCAGGAACTTTTAGAGGCACTAATGGAGGCCACAAACTGTCTATCAGACTGAAAAGTCCCAACGCCCTTAGGAAAAAAAATACAACCTGGTTCAAAATGTTTTTAATTGAACATGCTGCATTAAAAAGACATTTAATTTGAATCGTCATATGACTGTGAAAACAAATCTAAGTCATATTTGTTCATCAGATGTTGGGTTTTGTTTGGCCTAATTTAATCCCCATGATCTCTGCTGCAGAGCAAGAGAGAAAAAGAAAGATAATTAATTGCTGAATATCAAAGTTTCATTTAATGCAATATGATTATTGTTAAACACTGACATTGTGCTCCACTTAGGAAGGAAAAATCAATTTCACACATACAGAATGGGAAAAGACTGTCTAGGAAGGAGTACGGCAGAAAGGGATCTAGGGGTTATAGTGGACCACAAGCTAAATATGAGTCAACAGTGTGATGCTGTTGCAAAAAAAGCAAACATGATTCTGGGATGCATTAACAGGTGTGTTGTGAGCAAGACACGAGAAGTCATTCTTCCGCTCTACTCTGCTCTGGTTAGGCCTCAGCTGGAGTATTGTGTCCAGTTCTGGGCGCCGCATTTTAAAAAAGATGTGGAGAAATTGGAAAGGGTCCAAAGAAGAGCAACAAGAATGATTAAAGGTCTTGAGAACATGACCTATGAAGGAAGGCTGAAAGAACTGGGTTTGTTTAGTTTGGAGAAGAGAAGACTGAGAGGGGACATGATAGCAGTTTTCAGGTATCTAAAAGGGTGTCATGAGGAGGAGGGAGAGAACTTGTTCACCTTAGCCTCTAAGGATAGAACCAGAAACAATGGGTTTAAACTGCAGCAAGGGAGGTCTAGGTTGGACATTAGGAAAAAGTTCCTAACTGTCAGGGTGGTTAAACACTGGAATAAATTGCCTAGGGAGGTTGTGGAATCTCCGTCTCAGGAGATATTTAAGAGTAGGTTAGATAAATGTCTATCAGGGATGGTCTAGACAGTATTTGGTCCTGCCATGCGGGCAGGGGACTGGACTCGATGACCTCTCGAGGTCCCTTCCAGTCCTATAATCTATGATTCTATGATTCTATGATTGTACAAGACACATATCAATTCAGTTCCTTATTCAAGAGTTTTCAATCTACAACATTTGCATTAAGCAGAGTAAAACTCAATTTGCCACTGAACTAAAAATGTTTTACTTTCTTGCTTTTCTCTGACCTCCGAGGTCTACTGGTCATAGAACCTTTCAAGAAAGCCAGGGTAGACGTGATATCTAATGAACAGGATTTTGTTTTTCTTTTATTTATTTTTAAAATAACTCTAAGCCTTCATTATACATCATAAAGAAGCACAAATGAGCATAGTCCCACTTTATTTTTCCTTTGCAGTTCATCCTTTATCCATTTTTTTAAAACTAAGTACTCTATTTTGCATTTACAAACCTACATATAAAATGGAGAGACACCCTGGATAAATGGACTGGGGTGAGACAAGTTTAGGGAAAGAGGAATAACAGACTGAGGAGAAATAAGGGTGGACGCAAATAAAAAAAGAAATGAAAATAGTACTTTGCTCTTCTTTAATGTCTTCCATTCAAGGATCTCAAAGTGGATTATCAGCATTCACAAAGCTGATTTTATAGTGCTTTGTACACCTTTGATATCCCTCGCACTATTGGCCGCGCTTTTCAGATGGGAAAACCGTGGAACAGCAAAGTTGAGTACATGTCTCTAGCAGAGCCAGGAGGAGAATCTAAGGGCTTGTCTACACTCAGGAAAGTTAAGACAAATTGCAAATTTATAGAAGTGTAAAGTTAAAGCACATTAGTTACAGGTGCATCAAAGCCCTGTGTGGTCACTCTCATGTATAAGTAAAGTGGCCTTGATGTTTGTGGGAGGCAACGTGGTCTCATGGCTAGTGCAGGGAGCTGCATTTGGGGATTAAGCTACAGGAACCAAGGCAACCTTACTTCTGTATAAGAGACTACACACAGAGGTTTAGTGCATGCATGTTTAGTGGAGGTCGCAAAGTGAGAATGGAATAGTTAACACAGGCAGTAAAACTGCAGAAGATCAGCTGCACAGATGACCCATGCCCTGCCTCCAACGCCCAAGGGATGATTCTGTCTCCTCCCAGAGGCTGTGTTGGTGCCTCACACAGGAGGTGTGAAGTTTGTTCTTATTACTTACTTTTCACCTGGGAAGGGTAACTTTCCTGTAAGGAAGCATACAATGGGAAGCAGCCTATCTTGCTTGAACTAGAAGCACCTAATTGCACAGTAATTCACACTATTTGTTTACAAATCCATTCAGGGAAACAAAATTACTTAGCAACTGTCTAGCTACTAAATATCATGGCCCCACACTTTCCTTTGATGTTATTAGTCAGACTAGTAATATGGGGGTTATAATACCAGAGGGATCTGCAAAAGTAGAAATCAAGTTGTGCTTCTCTCTCTACCAGGCTGGAAATTCGGTTTTGGAGCTGCTATTTGTGAATGCTGGGGGAGTATCAGTCAGTGCGCCTTCCAAAGGACCTGCTTCCCCACCCACATGGAGTCCAGAAGGCTGCATATCTACACTCCAAACAGTCATGGACTTTGCTTCCTAGGCAGTTGGGGAGAAGAGGATGGAAACCACACAGGGGCTATATCGTCATCTTTGGAAAATGCTTTCCCCACACAATGAGTGAAATTAACCCTGCACAACAAGCTAGTACAAGGCCTATGCAACCCTCATGTCCCACTTGAGCCCAAATTTCAAGGATTGAGTGGTGCATAGGCTGTGTGTATGCAGGTTAGGGTGACCAGATGTCCCGATTTTATAGGGACAATCCCGATATTTGGGACTTTCTCTTATATAGGCTCCTATTACCCCCCACTCTCTGTCCTGATTTTTTCACACTTGCTAGCTGGTCATCCTAATTCAGGCCCTCTGAAAAAGGTTGTATTTCACCCAACACTGGTAGCACTCGCTATGGAACCAAGCCAAAGTATGCAACTCCAGCTGGCTCTGTGCTACACTGAAAGGTCTGGGTTGACCCACAGTGAGTAAGGAATTTATCTCATTGTATAATAAGAAAGGAGAACCCCCTGCAAGTTTGCTCTGCGTTTGTGCATGGTAGTGGAAGGGGGAATAATGGCAATATTTTTTGAACATTTTTGTGACAAAGTTTTTGAATATTTTCATGACAAAAGAAACATGGACAAAATAAAAAGAAGCAATAGTTACAAGGAAAAAAACATCTTTTAAATAATGTTCTTCTTACTTAAAAGAGAAGGAATCTAATATATTACTCTGTATTCTTATTCTTCCTACAAAACAAAGGGTTGAATCCCTTTTGTAAATTAAAAACAAACAAAACCCCTCAACTAATGGAGTCATGACCAGCATCTCCATAACAAACTAAAATATACGTGTGGAAAAAATCCTTCCATCCCACACTGAATGCGGAAATATGTTGTCTATCGATAACCAAAATGTACAGGGATGCAAGGAATAGTGGTCTTATGACATAGGACCCCTCTCCATGTCAAGTGCTCTCCCCTTCTCTTGCCCTGAATCTTTCCAGCTCTGCTCAGACCCCATACCAATAGGAACTGTTCAGGTTTGTTTCTACATCCATTATAATTGAAAATAATTATTTACAACTTTATTCTGAAAAGTTGAACGTGCTGCCTCTTTTTCTGTAGATCCATAAACTCAAACTGTCCTGTCTGAATCCTCAGTTCTGGTTGAAATTTTAATAATCCATATTATTAAACAAGTTGAACACATGGTTGACAGAATGAAAAAAACAACAAAACAAATGAAACCACCACCTTCTGCATGTGCAGAAGTAACTCATGACCTATTTAATAAACCATCTTAAGCCACTGAATGGAACAATTACTAGAAGATAGATGCTGATATGAACAATAACAGAGACAATAGCTGCCACCCCCACCCCCTTGGAGTAAAGAATGTGCTGCCCCGCTCTGAGGCTGCTTTCATTTATACGCCTAACCACCTCCCTCCCCAGTTTCACATTTCAGCAGTGTGATCAGGAAACACAAACCACCTTCTGTTTCTTACCTTTTGTCTTTTAGTGTGTATGTGTGTTTGATTTTTGATAAAGAAGGTAGATATTATTAACATCTGTTTAACAGATGGGTGAGCTGAGACTTTGACTTTGTTGACACTACAGATATTTTTGATAAATTTCCCAACATTGCGAACACCAGCAACATTAGAAGCTCTAATATAGACAGGTGTTTAGCTGCAGACAACCTTCTGGCACCATGTCACCTAACCCTGCCGGGAGAAAGTTTAACTGATGCACTCGAAGCAGTTGACTATGTTTCTAGATTAGGTCTATATTAGTTTTTCTGCAGCAAAATGCAATTTATAAATATTTTACTTAAAAATCATTACACAGCAAATTCAGGAGAAAATGATAAAGGATAAAGACCAAGACAGACAAAAGAAGAAAAGGACAAAGAAGAAAGAAGGGAGAGAATGGGTCTACGAATTAGTAAAATGTAAGAAGCTAGGTAATGTAATGTAATGGTTGCAAAAGGGGTCAGGAAGCAGGAATTCTGGGTTCCATCCTAAGGTCTGCCATAGGCTTGCCATGTGGATTTGAGCAAGTTACTTAAACCTCTTTATTTCTCAATCAACTCCACTGTAATGGGCATAATACAGACCTACATCACAGTGGTGTTGAAATTAATACCTTTAGAATGTTTCAGGATCCCCAGATGAACGGTGCAATAGAACTACATGTCATACATAATCACAGCTAGAATTGGAAAAGAAAGTCATATATGAAGAGAATATTCTTCTTTCATTTCCAGCTAGAGAACTGCACATCTTGTGAGAAAACCTGATCTAATGAGATCTCCAGCCCTGTCTACAGGCCAAAGACATTAAGATATTTATTCAAAATTGAATCTTCAATCTTTTGGCTACTAGACAACACAGTAGCGAATATCTGGCATACACACCATATTTCTTTTGGCCACCCTGTCAGTTTTCCAGGGAAAAGACCATCCGTACCTTAGAACACATATTACTTCAAACGTGTTCAGTGGAGTACACTTAATGAAACAGAATATGGTACCTGGATTTGGCAGCATCAGGGATACTGGAGAAGTGCAGCATAGAACATCTACAGTCGTGGCTGCTGGAAAGTGCAGAGATTACACAATTCCTTGTAGGAACTGGCATCAGTACCACTCCCCTTCCATGGGGCCTGCTGAGCTTCTTCATCTAGTTGCTCAGTAGGCTAATTATTGCCTAACTGAGCCTCTTGTAACAAGTAAAAGTCTTATTTCCGGCAATATAGACATACAGGCCCTGCAACCATCAGCCTACACTAGAGAGAAGCCAAACTGCTCTTAGAAAGCAATGGTCTTCCACTGTCTTTGAAACTTTCTGCAATTACAAAACAAAAAAATCTCGCTTCAATATTATAAAAATCGTAAGAAAATAATTTACTTCACCTCTTTGACACCTCCCCCCCCCACTTTAGTCTAAAAATATTACAGAAAGAGACATTTTTAAGAAACAGGTGTTTTGCGGGTTTTTTTGCTTGCATCAGGCAAATATTACAACACACACAAAGAATATTAAAGGGGTGGAGGGGAAGTAATTACTTACCTTCCATGAAAGATTTCAATTTGTTCAACACTAAAAACAAATTCGTTCCCACCCCCCCACCCTCCTGCATAAATCTGAACAATCAAAAGACAAGGCAAGCCAAATGTAAATCTGTAATTGCCGGCCAGCACTGCTTCCTCAACTTCCCCTGTTACGCATAGTCATTGCAGAATGTATGATCTGAAACAATATACACTCTTAGACTTCAGCGCTACATGTACCTATGGGAGCCTGGGGGGAGGGGAGAGTCAAAACCTGGAACCAATAACTCAGTATTTCAGTCAAATTGTACTTTTTCCCATTTTTGTTAACTTTAGCTAGTATAATTACATTCTTTATGGGACATTAGAAAGTACATATACTGCATGGAATAATCTGGATAGTGCTAACCAAAAACCAAAATCCATATCACATCACTGAGAGACTGAAATGCTTTCTTATACCATACAAGGCCATTTTGTACTCTCAGATATACATATAGGTGGGGTGATAAATAATAAATATATCCTCACCAGTTTTATGGGCCACTGAAAACCTAAGCAATAATCAAAGTTTGTTAAAGGAAAAAGAATACACCCAATTAGAAAATAAATTAGTTTTGAATATCTATGCAGTTATTAAAAACAATAAAGAATAAAAGTATCTTAAAACATTAAATTATTTAAATTATGCTTTAAACTGAGGCACTCAACTTATAAACACAGCAATTACTAAATGGTTTCAAGGACCTCAAAACCCCAGGGAAGTGGGTGGTTCCTTTAGATGGTACTCTTTTGGAGGAGGGAAAACCAAAAGGAAGGAAATTACTACTTCCTTGCTCTGTGGCCATTACATGTTTCCTGTTACCATCCAGCAGTTGAAGAACCCTCTTTTATGGCAGTTAGCAGTCATCTATGTTGTCCTGCATAACCAACCATGTCTTTATAGAAAGCCAGCATATGAAACAGACTATAAGAGAAAGTAAATCACAGAGCTAACGGTTGGAAGAAAAGGTAAGGGAGACAGACACACTGGATTTCCGGAGGGGCTAGGTGATGTACTGACTAATACTAACATTTGTAGCTAATTTACATAAAAATTAAGATATGTATAATAAGACCTCATGCAATAGGTTCCAACTACCCACGGGAAAAAAACAGTGGGTGCTCAGCACCCATGGACAGGCCTGTGGATCAGCTCCTCCCCCTCTCTTCCAGTCCCTCCCGCCCACCAGTAGGCCCCACCCATCAGCGCCTACCCCGCCCCCCCCCAGCACCTTCTGCCAATCACACTCAGCTGTTCAGAGGTGTGCAGGAGGTGCTGGGGGGAGGAGGAGGAGGAGGAGGAGCAGGGGCAGGAAGAGATGCGGGAAGGAGGCGGAAAGAGGTGGGGTCTTGGAGAAGGGGTGAAGTGAGGGTGGGACTTGGGGCAGAGCAGGGGGGGTTCAAGCATCCCCCGGGAACTCAGCCCTCTGCCTCATGCAGAACATAAACTGCTCATCACAGAGGTCAGGCATCATCAAGTAAATTGTATTTCTATAGTATTTCCCATCAGAGGAGCTCATAATGATTTAGAAATACAGTTCTGCCAAAACTTTTTTAACTGAAAAATGGAAATTCGGGTTAACTGAAACATTTTCTGAATTTGTGTTGCATTCACCAAACTGTTTCAGTAATAAATAAATAAAAATCTAAATGGTTTGTTTTGACATTTTCAAAATAAAACATTTAGATTTTTTGATTCAAAACAAAAAGTTGTTTAAATTTATTTAAAAATAAAAAATGTTTATAAGACCTCAAAAACTAAACCAAACACGATTTTGGGTCAAATGTTTTGTCTGACCCTAAATTATTTTTCCCCTCCCTTTCTGGCTCACTGAAAATTTTGATTTTTTTGTTCCGGGTCAACCCAAAAAGATTTTTCCCTCAAAACAGCCAGTGAACAACAAAATGAGTTATTTGCACAGCTCTATTTAGAAACAGTGGGTAAAATCCCATTAAGTTCAGTGGAGCCAGGATGTCACCCATCAATGAGGTAAACTTTACAACAACTTGGGAACATAGGAATTGTCATAACAGACTACGGGACCAGCTAGCTCAGCATCCAGCCTTTGACACAGACAGAAGGACTAGATGTTTCAGAGGAAGATGCAAGAAAACCCTGGAGTGAACAATTATGGAACAAACTGCCATAAGAAAAGTTTCTTCCCAAACCCCACCAATTAATGTAACTGGGGAGGTCTGCATTATCTATAGAAATGTCTAATCCTTTTTTGAATCGTGCTAAGCTTTTAGCATCAATTATATCTTTTAAAGCAAGTTTCCAGGCTAGGTAGGGATCATGTTAAAGTATTTCTTCTTACCACTTTAAAATTTGCCTTTGCTTTTATATTCTGAGAAAGAATAACTAGAAGAAATGGTTACTCATCACTGTGGTGCTTTGACATGTGTTCTCCTAGGGGTGCTGCACACTACTTACACTTTTGTCCCCCTGCGCCTTTGATTGGAGAGTTCTCATAGCAATGTGCGTGCGGCCCGCATATGTGTATTACTCAGTCTCATGCTCCCTGACATTGTTATATAGCACTACGCAGGCGAACCAGTCTCAGTTCCTTCTCTACTGTGAAGCTCTATAGCAAAGAACGCTGAAGCAGAGAAGGAAGGCGGGTAGTGGAGGGGGACACATCTCAAAGAACCACAGTTCGTGAACAGAGTCAGTAACCATTTCTTCTTCTTCAAGTAGTGTCCCTACACTAGGTGACTATGGAGCAGTTCCCTCTAAGCAAGAGGGTGCTTCAGAATTGAGTCCAATACCAAGAAAGCATAGTCAAGCTGAATGCAGCATCAAAAGCACAGTCAAGAGTTACTGCGTGATGCTTAGCAAAGGTATGTATAGAGACACAAGTCACAGCTCTACATATTTCAATGATGGGAACATTTTTGAGAAAGGCTTTAGAGCTAGAAATAGACCTTGTAGAGTGAATTTGTATGTGCAAAGGTGCTTGGGTACTGCAAAATTGATAGCAAGAACTAATGCAATCGGATATCCATTTGAAAAGTGTTTCTTTAGAGACTGCAGAACTTTTTGTCTGCAAATCGAGACAAATAATTTGGGAGTCCATCTGAAAGGTCTAGTCTTGTCAAGATAGAAGGCCCAGGCTCTCCTGACATCAAGCATGTACAACAGTGCCTCTTCTTTGCCTAGGTGAGGTTTAGGATAGAAGATCAGAAGGTGAATGGGTTGGTTAACATGGAACTCAGAAGATATTTCTGGTAAAAACTTGGGATGTGGTTATAATGTGATCTTGTCCTTGAAAAATATTGTGAAAAGGGGGTATGCCATAAGGGCCCCTATTTTCCCAACTCATCGAACCAAAGTGATGACTATTAGAAATGTTGTTTTAATTGATAAATGGAAGAGTGAGCAGGTAGTCATTGGTTTAAATGATGATCTTGAAAGGTATTTAAGGACCATACTGAGGTCCCAAACTGGAGTAGGACTCCTAGTTGGCAGAAAGAGATTTCCAAGCACCTTGAGGAACCTCATTGTCATTGGGTGGGCAAATCTGGAATAACCTTTGATTGGAGAATGGAAAGCCAAGATAGCTGCCAGGAGGACTCTAATGGAGCTCACTGACAGGCTCCTATTTTTTAGTTCTAGGGTATAGGTCAGTATACCTGGCACCAATGAGGTTGTTGGTTTAATGTGTTTGAAGTCACACCAGCAGGCAAATCTTGTCCAATTTTGTGAGTAAATGTACCATGCAGACTGTTTTCTGCTGTGTAATAGCACTCTCTTTACTTCCTCTGAGCAGGTTGTTTCTAATCCCATGGACCATCTACCAGCCATGCTTTGAGATGAAGAAGTCCAAAATTGGGGTGAAAGATCTTCCCGCCTTCTTGGGAAATGAGATTAGGAGTGGCCTGGAGAGTGACTGGTGAGTAAATGGCTAGCTTTATCAGGTAAGGAAACTACGTTTGTCTGGGCCAGATCAGAACTATTAGAATAACTCTGGATTTGTCCTTTTTTATTTTGAGTAGAACTTTGGATATTAGAGAGTTGGGGGAAATGCATACAGTAGACTCAATGACCACTGAAGGTGAAAGGCATCCCCCAAGGAATGGTGATCCAGCCCACCTCTGGTGCAGAACTGGGCACATTTCTTGTTCATTGCCATTGTGAATAGATCTATTTGCAGGGTGCACCATTGCTGGAATATATGGTGTAGTATGATGGATGGTCTTCAGAGAAGTGCCTGTTGAGTGTGCCTGCAGTCACATTCTGAACTCCTAGAAGGTAAGCTGCTGTGATGGCAATCTGATTGGGCATGCACCAACTGCAAAGCTTGACAGCTTCAGCACACAGAGAGGGGGATCTTGCCCCTCCTTGTCGCTTGATATAGAACATGTTATGTTATCCATCAGGACCTTTATGTGTTTATCCTTAATTAATGATAAAAACTGGAGACCCAGGCATATCTGAGTTCCAGGAGGTTGATGTGCAGAGTGGTGTCTTGAGGCATCCACCTGCCTTGGGCTGTGTGAGTGTCCAGATATGGTCCCCACCCTAGCAGGGATGCATCCATCATTATGACACTGTTGGGAAGCGTGGGTGAAAGGGACTCCTGCGCAAACATTCTGAGGGTATTTCCACCAAGTGAGTGATTCCTTCACACAGGTAGGTACAGACAGTAGTGTAGTTAGACTGTGATTGTTCCGTGAATAAACAGTTCTGAGCCACCCATTAAGGCAATGCATTCGGAGTCTTGCATGGTTTATAACAAAAGTGCCAGCTGCCATGTGCCCCAACAGTTCTTGACTGTGGTCTGAGGGCTGATCTGGACTGTACTATGTTGGGTATGGCCATGAATCTGTGCATTGGGAGGCAGGCTCTTGCTTCTATTGAATTTAGATAAGTGCTTATGAATTCTAACTTTTGCATGAGTCAAGGTGGATTTTTGAATGTTCAATTGTAGGCCCAAGTTGATGAAGAGGTCTACAGCGACACAAGTTGCCCGTGAGGTTACATCCAAGGAGTGACCTTTCAGAAGCCAATCATCTAGGTAAGGGAACAGAATTCCTTTTCTGCAGAGATGTGCTGCTACTACTGACATAACCTTCAAAAAGACCCTTGGGGCAGATGACAGGCTGAAAGAGAGCAACCTGTACTGAAAATGGTCCTAACAGTATAAGGTAGAACTGTTTGTGAAATGGGTGGATCGCTATATGGAAATATGCATCCTGACAGTCTAGGCCTGAGAACTAATCCTCTTGTCCAGGGATGGAATTATTGCTGCAAGTATCACCATTTTGAATTTTTGAATCTTCATATAAGTGTTGAATAGTCTTAAATCTAGGATGGGTCTCCCACCACCGTTCTTTTTTGGAACCAGGAAATATCTGGAATAAAACTGCTTCCCCCTGTGCTGCCTGGGAACTGGTTCTATAGCACCCAAGAGTAGGAGAGAGTCTATTTCTTGTCAAAGCTGGTTCTCATGAGAGCGGTCGGGATCCCTGAAAAGGAACGGGGAAGGAGAGTTGGCAGACCAAAGAGAGGTAACTTTTGTGTTGAGGTCTGTATGATCTCTGGGAGCTCGATTATTGGGCGGACAGGATTTCTGCACTGTCTGGGTCTTACCAAACCTCTCTCTTGTGGGCAGGTGTATAGATACTGAGAGAATGCAAAGTAGCCTTGTAATCCTTTAGCGTGCATAACAATTAGTCCGTGCTGCAATTGAACAGTTTAATACCGCATTAAAAAGAAGGGCTTCAACCATATTTGGAACCTCCTTTGGATATGGGGATGGAGGAGGAGCTGGTCTGGGGGCAGAGAGTGAATGAGGGCTGAGCTGAGCTGGGCTGGAGGTGGACAGGGGGTTGAGTGGAGCTGTGGCCGGAGCTGGGCTGGGGGTGGAGTGGGGCTGGGTGGTGCTCCCTCCCCGCCCCTCATAGGGGCTAACCTGGGCCCTACCGCGCATCCCCCAAATGTTCCTCCGTACCCCTCCTAGCAGGGTATACCCTACAGCAGGGATCGGCAACTTTTGGCACGTGGCCCACCAGGGTAAGCCCCCTGGCGGGCCAGGCCAGTTTGTTTACCTGCCACGTCCGCAGGTTCAGCTGATCGCAGCTCCCACTGGCCGCAGTTCGCTGCTCCAGGCCAACAGGGGCTGCAGGAAGCGGCGGCCAGCACATCTCTCAGCCCACGCCGCTTCCCACAACTCATGCAGTGTTATATCGCAACTGCATGGATCACAAGACCGAGTAACATCCGTGCATGGGGCAAACATCTCTGATCAAAGGCGCACGGAGGGCAAGCGTACCCAGAGTGGAGCACCCATAAGGACACTACTTGAAGAAGAACTAATCGTTTGCTTTTGGAATTGTCATCATGAAGTCACTTAGTGCCTGCCTGACCAGGGGAAAAGCTTTATACACTACTAAAGGAGAACTTATTGTATGTATTCACAGATTTCAAGGCCAAAAGGGACCATTTTGATCATCTAGTCTGACCTCCTGATTAACACAGGTCACAGAGTTCCCCCAAAATATTTCCTTTTATACTAGAGCATAGCTTTCTAAAAAAAAATTCTAATTTTGATTTAAAAATTGCTAGTGATGGAGAATCCACTATATCCATGGGCAAAGATTAATTACCTTCACTATTAAAAATTTACACCTTATTTCCAACACCAATCAGAACTAAAGTACCGACACAGAGAAATCCATAAGTGTAGATAGACAAGCACCATGTACATCGCAGCATACAATTTTAACTTCCTGTAAGGAAGCATTTCATAGGCAATTTGCAGGTTATTTTCCCCCCTCATGCAACCTTTTATTGAACACACTATTCAATCTTTACCCATAACTGCATCCACTTGGTTAGTGATCATACTGAAGCTATCTTGGAAAATGTGGAGTATACTGCAGAGGGGAGGTGACATATAGGTTGGAATGTGTACAGCTTAGAAATTGCTATCTACATCCCTGAGGAAACCTGGGGCAATCTCACTTCTCCTTTCCCAAGAGACTAAATTTATAAGATTAGCAAGTGGGGGGAGGGTTGGTTTGAGAAATATAGAATATACACATCAAACACTGAATGGCAAAAAATTTCACTGGGTCTGCTTTTCTCTCTTCAAACCTTCATATTACTTTAGTCTCTGTTAGGCAAAATGTGCAGGTCAGGGAAGAGAGGTGCAGGGAGGGTTAGTAGTATAATGTGAATGAGAATAGTGGAGAGGAAAAAGATGGTCAGGAAACACATACCGAACCACATGCTATTAATCCAGCTTCTACAGTAATGACTTGTATAAACTTAGTAAGTCACAACAGCTTCTCTGTGACTCCACACTATCCATCTGCCTTATAGGGCAGCCAGATACTGGACAATGATGTCTGGGGAGACATTTCTTCCTTTAGTTTCCTAACAGGGGAAAGGGTTCATTGCTGTGAGAGCCTTGCAGAAGGTGTTCCTTGTAGACACTAGGGCCCCAATCCTAAACCAGTCCAATGGGAATCCTTCCATTAACTTCAAAGGGCTTTAGAACAGGGCCTAAATGAACTGCATAGTCCTAGATTGTCCTTTGAACCAAAGGCCCATCCCAACCCCAACAATCAGAGAAGTGGAGAGAGAGCCCCCAGTGACCTCCTTCAAAAAACAACACTGGGAGACCCTGTACCCAACCTTTTCCCTCTTCCCCCACAATGGCACTGCATGGGGATTACTGCAGCCCTACAGCAATAACCATCATAATCCCAATGGTCAAGCGCTGCATGGGCTGCTCTGGGTCAGGATAGGACTCATTTGTGTGAGCTCTCAGCCACCTTCTCTTCCAGAGCATTTATGTCCCCCAAAAGAAGAGTATATGGTTCCCTCTGCCCTACCCTAATGTGCCAGGCCCACCATCCCCAGAATTCGTTCAGGCTAGTTAGCAGTCTGTGGTCAGACTGCTAACTAAAATATCCTTTACTGCCTTCTGAACCTAGGCTACATTTTGGTCCTTAAAGTAAGCACATGCTTATCAGACTGTAAAGAAAAATCTTGTCTACCAAACACCCAAGACTAAGGGAACAGAGAGCATTCTGAGTATTTACGTGAGATTCCAGTCCTTGGGATTGTGGGACAACAGACACATGTTGGAGCTTATCACCCATTTTGGCTTACTCCAGACTCACATGACCCAAGGGTGCAGGTGGGCAGAGGGAAAAAACATTTTTTTCCTCATACTTTATATTTTATTCCTTTACAGCCATTTTAGAATCCATTGATGGTTTTCCTGAAACCAACACCTTAAGGGCTTGTCTACATAGGAGAGTTTCATCAGTTATATTGGTATAATTTTACCAGTATAGTTAAACCAATATAGTTATACTGGAATAACTCATTGTGGACATACTTATTCTGGACTGAAAATGGGATTTTCCCCCCGGTTTTGCTTAAACCCCTTTCAAAGCAACATAAGCAAAACTGAAAAGGCCTTTTTATACTAGAAGAAACTGCAGTGCTTGAGACATTTTAAACCAAACTGGACAAAATTGTAGAAAATGTACTGTAGAGACCAATCCTGCAATGGGAAGGAGATGGACTAAATTACCTACAAGGTCTTATCTGTCTTTTTGAGTCTTTGAATCTTATTAGAAGTGAGGAAAACTATTCATAATGTAAACAATAATGAGCTTGCTTCTCCTCCTCCACCCCTTTTCCTGGGAAATACTTAATATTATCTAAACTTGCTTATGCTGATTGTGTATAGCTGCTCAAATATTATATTTTCTCTTTATTGCTTTGCTACCTGCATGGTGTTCTACAAATGGTGATTATAATACCAGATCAAACAATGTCTGCCTTGTGTTCCGAAGTATCTTGATCCTTAACTAAATAAAATGACATCATCTCTGCCACAGTACACAGCATATTTTTTCAGGGATTGTTCTCACCTTCCCCTCGTGGTTCTCTGCAAAATTCTTATTACAGCTAAAGTGCAGGATTTTCCTTCCCATCTCCTGCTATGCTGTTCAATGTCCTCTACAGAACATGGGGTCTGCAACTGCACTTCACTGAACATTCCGTAGGCATCCTGAACAAGGAGGCATAATCTGCAAAACAATGTTTAATGTTTCTCTGTTAGCAAATTGCTCACAATTATGAAACAATAGATAACAAATTGCAGAAAACTTGATTGTGAGTTCCTCAGAGTAGGGATTAGCCTAAAATGCTTTTAAAGCACTTTGCATATAATGGGTTCTGGGACAAATAAATACATTAAAACAACAATAGCACTAAAGATTTTTTCAAATATATTTGTAATAGACAAAGGATAACAAAAGCTATAGAGAACAAGTGAAAATGGAATTAAAGGATTTACACTGGAGATTAGGAAATAGTAGATAAGTAATACTTTGTTCCTGTGTCTATAAAGAAAGAGAGTATAGATCTGCCCAAAGTGGGGATGAATCTTCTAGAATACACAGATAACACAACTGGTTATATATTTGATCCACTTAAATAAAACACTGGATTTGATGAGATGAACAAGTGTCAAGAAAAAGGAAACTGTTGGATATATTTTTTTAATTTAATTGAAATCAGAGTGATCCAGACGATTAGAAATTGGCAAACACAACCCAATTATTTAAATAAATGAATAAAAAACAAACAAAACACGGAACTATACATCACTGAATTTAACATTTGTTGTACAGAAACACTTGGAAACTATCTTCAGGGATGTGGTAAGAGTACCCCTAAACAAGCAATGTGATTAAGGACAGTCCACATGGAATCAAGCTCGGGAAGTCATGCTTAACTAACCTGCTGGAGTTTGAAGATATCACTGTCATGGTATATAAGGGAGAGTCAGTGGATGAAGTATATTTAGATTTTCAAAAAGGTATTTCATCACAAGGTTCCACATCAGAGATTAGCAGCTAAGATAGTATGAGTCATAGAAGAGTGGGTGAACGAGGCTGCTGGATACAAAACTAGCTTCACTGCCGTGGGGGAGAGGGGAATGGGGGGACAGGGATTGAGCAAGGAGACCTTTCAAGAGAGAAAGGAATTACAGAGCACCCTTGCAGACAGCGTAGGTGCCTCCAACATCTAGAGACACTTGATTCCTTTTTGGAGGAAACGAAGGTGTGACAGAAGGTAGAATTAAGATAAATTTTAAAAGTGCAGGCACTGCTTCAAGAGGTTTTAGAGGGGCTTCCTGTGAAATCTCCTTGTAGGTTAAGCATGTGAGCACCATTCTTGAAGATCCTCCACTGGTAGAGCACAAACCCATTTTAAAAAGATCCAATCACAGAGAAAGGACTGCAACCAGTGAATGGTAGAGAGAGTCAGGTATCTCTTAGTTCAGCTCCTCATCCCTCTGGATCCATGGAATCAGCTTTCTCTTCACCTCTCAACCATTCTATACATGGAGCCTCCACGCTACCCAGAAGCATATTGGGCTGCATACCAAGGACTTGATCCAGCCTTTCAAAAAACGGACACATTTTTTGTTCCACACTGGACCTATTTTTATTGACGGTCACTCTTTTCACAGAACTTGCTTGCCACTCCAAGTGAGGTCCATCTCAGCTATTACCTCAGACACTTGGCATCAGCCAGTGTTCTTTTAAGAAGCACTGGATCTTCTCATTTCTTGAGATCGACTTCAGCGCCTGCAAGTCAGCGTCAGGCCAAATGGCAGCACGCTCATATTAAGCCAGTAGCTTAAGACAGTCTAGTGGCTGAAGCAAAATGAACTCAGTTGCTGCTGAAGAAGTTGATCATTACAATATAGCACACAAATGAGCCCCACATTGTGTGTAGTGTTATTTTTACAGACAAGTGGCTTCTAGCAAACTTGACCCATGTATAGTCAAGTGCATAAAGTATACCAGACAGGACGCATGAGCAATGATGGATGTGGAATAGTAGTGGGAGAAATGTACTATTGGAGCTATAACACCAACAATCCAATCCACAATAGTACTGCATCTACCAGTACAGTAGATGCACAAACAGTATCTTTGCTCACCATGAGTCTAATCCAAATGCCTATGGGAAAGAAGGGAAAAAAAGGGAAGGGAGGAGGATCCGGGGAACTACAGGCCAGTCAGCCTCACCTCAGTCCCTGGAAAAATCATGAAGCAGGTCCTCAAGGAATCAATTCTGAAGCACTTAGAGGAGAGGAAAGTGATCAGGAACAGTCAGCATGGATTCACCAAGGGCAAGTCATGCCCTGACTAACCTAATTGCCTTCTATGATGAGATAACTGGCTCTGTGGATGAGGGGAAAGCAGTGGATGTGTTATTCCTTGACTTTAGCAAAGCTTTTGATATGGTCTCCCACAGTATTCTTGCCAGCAAGTTAAAGAAGTATGGGCTGGATGAATGGACTATAAGGTGGACAGAAAGCTGGCTAGATCATCAGGCTCAACAGGTAGTGGTCAATGGCTCCATGTCTAGTTGGCAGCCGGTATCAAGCGGAGTGCCCCAAGGGTCGGTCCTGGGGCCGGTTTTGTTCAATATCTTCATTAATGATCTGGAGGATGGCATGGACTGCACTCTCAGCAAGTTTGCGGATGACACTAAACTGGGAGGAGTGGTAGATACGCTGGAGGGTAGGGATAGGATACAGAGGGACCTAGACAAATTAGAGGATTGGGCCAAAAGAAACCTGATGAGGTTCAACAAGGACAAGTGCAGAGTCCTGCATTTAGGATGGAAGAATCCCATGCACTAGTACAGACTAGGGACCGAATGGCTAGGAAGCAGTTCTGCAGAAAAGGACCTAGGGGTTACAGTGGACGAGAAGCTGGATATGAGTCAACAGTGTGCCCTTGTTGCCAAGAAGGCTAACGGCATTTGGGGCTGTATAAGTAGGGGCATTGCCAGCAGATTGAGGGATGTGATCATTCCCCTCTATTCGACATTGGTGAGGCCTCATCTGGAGTACTGTGTCCAGTTTTGGGCCCCACACTACAAGAAAGATGTGGAAAAATTGGAAAGAGTCCAGTGGAAGGCAACAAAAATTATTAGGGGGCTGGAGCACATGACTTATGAGGAGAGACTGAGGGAACTGGGATTGTTTAGTCTTCAGAAGAGAAGAATGAGGGGGTATTTGATAGCTGCTTTCAACTACCTGAAACTCCAACACAGTTGAAAGGGGG
Organism: Chrysemys picta bellii; assembly: GCF_011386835.1. Lineage (NCBI taxonomy): Eukaryota > Metazoa > Chordata > Testudines > Emydidae > Chrysemys > Chrysemys picta. The sequence continues at coordinate 218,442,921 of NC_088792.1, read as the reverse complement.
TTCCAAAGAGGATGGATCTAGACTGTTCTCAGTGGAGCAGATGACAGAACAAGGAGTAATGGTCTCAAGTTGCAGTGGGGGAGGTTTAGGTTGGATATTAGGAAAAACTTTTTCACTAGGAGGGTGGTGAAGCACTGGAATGGGTTACCTAGGGAGGTGGTGGAAGCTCCTTCCTTAGAGGTTTTTAAGGTCAAGCTTGACAAAGCCTTGGCTGGGATGATTTAGTTGGGAATTGGTCCTGCTTTGAGCAGGGGGTTGGAATAGATGACCTCCTGAGGTCCCTTCCAATCCTGATATTCTATGATTCTATGTGATTGCTTTTGCATTATTGGGAGAATGTGTGTAAGTGGGCATGTGGGTTATTACAAATATGCTGGGGGCACCAAATAGGGCACCAAATAGGTTAGGATTACGCTAGTATACACAAGTCTAAATTGAGATTAGCAATTGATTTATTTGCAAAACTGAATTCCAGATTGGAACTCAAGATAAGGAACATCACAGACTAACAACATGACTGAGGACATCACAAAAAATATTCACCTCCTTAAAACCTTTTTGCAAGTACAAGTGATATAATGAAAAAACCTGAGATCGTACTGATCATAGACCCAGCATCTCACTGTGCAAGGACAGGAAATCAGTCTAATGCTACAAGTATCTAATTAATGACAGTCAATTTTCCTCTTCACTCATACAACAGAAACAACCTAGCAGCACAACAGGACCCAGAAACGTATTCATAGAACTCTTGATGTCATTTCAGGTGCAGCTGGCTCAGTTCTTAGAGATCCATTCATACACTATTACCAGCACCACCATGAATGGATGCAGCCTACTGGCTCCTTGAGGATGTTGATGCATGGCAGCTATGCTTTACAGAGGATTCTATTTAGTTTAGTTTTCTGAAATAAATTCTGAATTTGCATCATTTTCTCATATTATAATGTTGGCCCACATTTCATCAGATACATTCAAAATTTAGTTCTCAATCAAACAATATATACAAAATTAAGCAACAATTTGTACCAGTCTTATTCATCTTTGGAACCACTACACGGAACAAACTTGAAACCTAAATTACAAAAGACCAAACATATAATCCAAAACCTAATTGTTCAGGACTACATTACTCATCTATGAAAATTCAGCAATGTATTTACCACAAATCCATCTCTCCATAAAGTGCAATATGCATTAACAGCTTGACTAATATTGTAAATTTTCTAAATAAATGTTTAACACTTGTTTGTTGCTATACATATTCCTGAACTAATATAAAAGAAAAAACATTACTATTAATCAACTGTATCTGTGCGTGTGTTGTGGGGATGGGGGCCTATATCCAGTTTTTCAAAATACAGTGCACTCAATTTATAAGACTCACTGATAGAAGAATCAATTGCATATAGTGATCAAACCCACTGGGACAAAATCATTCCCATACTAAAATACTCCACTTGCAAGAATCAACCACTTATAAAAATCTAATCTTTCGGGCCAGATGTGATTCTTATAAAAGGAGTGCACTAGAATGGTCTGGAAGGCTTAGCATTTGTGGCCCTACAGAAGTACAGAATTTAAAGGAGGGATGTGGAAAAAAAGACTCCTGTTGAGACTGAACAGAGAGTTCGTTCTATCCCGGAGGGTGACATGGGAGACTGCATGAAGACGAGAATGTGAGAAGACAACTAAGGAAGAAGTGAGGTCTGACTCATTGATAAGAGCAAAGGGGGCAAGGACAGGGAATGATAAGAAATGAAGCAGAGCTTAGTCAGTTTTTTTTTTTTAATGTAATGACACAGAGTCTTATTTTAAACCTTGGGAAGATTTTGTTAATTTCCTAAAAGCCCTGGGGAATTGGGGAGGGAGTAGGAGTGGTTTATTACTTTGCATTATTTTATGATTGAAGTAATATTAAGGACTAAATATTTCCCACTGGAAATGTGGAGATGATTACAGGACTGCACCGCTGTGCCCCTCCTAATTAGACATCCTTCACAGTGAAGGAATAAAACTCCCTTTTCTTCTTTTTAATTATACATGAAACATACTATACATCTATGGCGCGCTGCCTCGTATCTTGCACTTAAGTCTTCTGGAAGGATGGGCGTGAGTAGAACCCACCTGTGCTTAATCATTCCACAGTTGACAACTACCTCCACCATCTCTGCCAGTGAGAGGAACAGTGTATCGAAAAATATGCCTAGCATAGGAAGAGAGGAGAGGATGGGATGACTGAGGGTGGAGAGCAAGAAGACACTGAATGAAGATGCTGCAGTTGCCCGTGTCCACATCCTGTAGAAATACGCAGCAGATTTGTCATAAACAGAACTTAACTAAAAGTAATTGTGTTTTATCAAAGGTAAAAGGACCACACAGACTTTTTATTTATACACATTTTAAGGAAAACACTCCAGATTGTGGTGAGAAAGAAAGGCAGGCTGAAATTTGTGCATACAAGTCCCCAACAAATCTTCTACAGTATGCAAAAGGGACACTGTTTGTTGTTGTTTCTTTGGAGGGGAAAGGAAGTGAGGGTCAGGAGAGTTGGGGAGAGAGTGGAGGGAAGGGGAAAGTGTTAACTTCAAAGTTTGCTCATCCTTTATCTTAACCATCAAGGTAAGGTATTGTTGATTATCCTTCTTTGCTGGGGAAAATTTCTGTGACATTATGAGTGTAATATAATATCTCATTGAAAGGTGACAGGGCCAGAAAGAGTTAAGTAACTCACAGACTGACCTGACCCATGGTGGAACTCTAAAGACTGGTTAGGAAGATATGTAAATGAATAGAGCTTTGAAATGCAAGCCTGCATTGTTAGAGATAGAAGGGTACCTGTTTGCTCAGGTCTTGTGATGTAAGCAAACAAGTCTTGTCTTTTGCTATAACTTTGATTCAAAAATCAAAAAAGGAGTATTAATATTTAGGAAGACACTTGAGTGAAATAGTATTATTGTCTATATGTCTCTTTGAAGGTTGTAGTAACCTGTATCTGAACTGTTTAATGGATAAATTATCCTGTGCTAATTGCCATGATGTTTAGGAGAAGGAAAGTTAAGCCTATTTTTTTCTCAGGCCAAAAAGCTGCAGGAAATGTATAAAAACCCTGGGACACGATCCTTCCTCATCTCAGATCTGCTTTGGATTTCAAGAGGGGGAAACCTTAAGCCATAAGGATTGAGATCCCCAGTCACTGACTGGAGCCACCCCGAATATGGACTATAACCTATGGACTACTTGTGTTCTTTTTGCGGATACAGACTAACACGGCTGCTACTCTGAAACCAACCTATGGACTATTTCTAAAAAGGACTTTTGGCAACTACAAGCTCATCTCTGGTATATATCTGGACCTCAAGAAATTGAACTCAAGCCTGTATTGATCTTTCAACCAACTCTCTCTCTCTTTTCTTTTTAATAAATTTTAGTTTAGTTAGCAAGAATTGACTATAGGCGTGTATTTTGGGTAAGATATAAGTTATCATTTGACCTGGGTCTGGGACTTGGTCCTTTGGAATCAGGAGAACCTTTTCTTTTATATGATGAAATAAGATTTTCAGAATTTATCATCATATGTTTGACATGTGTGTCTGGATGGAGGCCTGAGGCTGGGTACTTTAAGGGAACTGCATTGTTTGGACTCTTGAGTAACCAGTGAGGTACTACAGAAGCTGTTTTGTGCTGGCTTGGTAAATCTAAGTATTGGAATATCCACCAGCTTTTGGGGTTTCTCTGCCTCGTTCCATTTGCAGTTCACCCTAATTGAGTGACCTCAGCTGGCTCCCAGGGGCAGCATCTTTACAATTTTTTATCTATTTTTGAATGCTCCTAGCAGAGACAAAGCACACTTAAAAACACTCCCCTCTCTCTCAATCACCACAGGCACAACACTCTGCCTACACAATTCCAATTCAACAACTTGTCTAGTCAAGTCTCAAGGTGGAGCTCCTTAACTCCTGTAAGCATAGCTTAGATTCACACTGTAACCTTCAGGACACCACCCAAGCTGGATTTAACTTATCTGAACCTCAGACATGCACACAAGAAGCCACCCACCGTTGTGCAAATGAAGCAGTCCTTCTGCTAATTGTACCTGTCATTGTTGGAAAAATCAGAGCCAGAGACATAGATAGGGTTGGCACCCATCTGGGTTTTACCCAGACAGTCTGGTTTTTGGCTTCTGTGTCAGGGTACCATTTAGGATTGCCAGGTGCCCAGTTTTCAACCGGAAAGTCTGGTCAAAAAGGACACCTGGCAGTGTTCAGACTGGACACCAAAAGTCCAGTTACTGCGGGACAGGGGGAGGCGCTGGGTCATTAACCTGCGCCAGCCTCTGCTCAGCCAGGGCCACCTCCTTGTCAGGCTGCAACAGCACCGGAGCAGAGGAAGCCCAGCTGGGGAGGGAGGTGGAAATGATCCAGCAAGCAACAGGGGGTGGGCGAGGGTGGGGGAGAGGAGCAAGTGACGGGGAAGGGGGTCTTGGGGGAAAGAGGTGGAGCAGGAGCAGGGCCTTGGGGAAAGAGGTGGGGCAGTGGTCCAGTTACCAGCAATTAGAAAGGTGCAACCCTACAGATCTGAAAACACTGTGGGACCATGATCAGCTTGTTTATCCTGTAACACAGGGATTTTCCTGTAAAAAATACCATATTCAATGGACCACATATTGCTTAAATGTCTCCATTTAAATAGTATATCTCTACTGTATTATCGCCACTGCAGACTCAGACTGTTCTGTTCTCCTTTAAAATGCACATCATTTGTTGCCACTCCAGACAGGGATGTTTTATAAACCAGCAATAACTACAATTTGAAGGATACAGATAAAAAAAAAAGATACTATTAATACTTAGCTACCAAACTGCCTTTTTCATCCACAGGTCTCAAAGAACTCTATAGAGGAGAGTAAATAGTAGTGTGCTCATTTTATAGATGGGAAAATTGATACCCAGAGTTTAAATTCTCTGTCCACAAATCAGCACGGTAGTGGCTGAGCTGAGAATAAAATCCAGAATCCCAGCCAATACACCAAATATGCCCAGGGAAATAACATCTTAAACAACAAATATGTAGCAGAGACCTCCAAAAGTTTTAGTAAAACATTCTTAGCAATTACTTTGTCACCATGCATACCTACAGCGGAAATCTTAAACAAAGTAAATGACTCATTTTGCAGTGTCCTTATTCCAAAATTACAGGTTCTGTACATTTATTGCATTTATCTAATCACTTGTGTTTTAATGGCCAGTATTCAAAAAATGGCCTTTTTTCCCATTTCAAAGAATCATCAACAAGTGCAGCTCAAACCTGGAAAATTAAATGTATCTTCTACTAGGACTTTTATGATCTTCCCCTCGCTGACTCCTTTCTCCATTTTTCTACCCAGGTTACTCCTCCACTGCCTTCTTCACTGCTTTTATGCCTTGAGGAAAAAGAGCTGATAAAAACTGCTTCTGTAGGAAGGAACAGGCCTGCAGGAGCCATGTGGTAGCCTGGCTATGTTGTTAATGCCAAACATAAATGGAGCTGCATACTAATTTAAATTTTCCCAGTCAACGTGGAATACTCCAAATATCTGGTGAGAGCTGAACATAGGCAACAAGCTACGGATAGCATGTGGCACAGAAATGGACTATTTATATTTGTAAGGACATGGGCAATGGTTCCAGAACTTGAACTGGACAATCATTTTCAACAGAATACATTTTTCCTATGCAGTTTTTTTTATACAGCACCAATGCACTGTTTTAAATTCACTGAACCACGCTCTCTGTAATTCACTTTCTTGTAATTCTTAAACTCCTGACGTTTGTTTCTCTTTTATATGATGTTCACAGATAAGAACTTTTCTAGTTCTTTTTTGAACACCATTATAGTTCTGGCCTTCACAACAACCCCTGGCAACGAGTTCCACACGTTGACTATGCATTGTATGAAGTTCTTCCTTTTGTTTGTTTTAAATCTGCTGCGTATTAATTTCATTGGGTGTCTCTGGGTTCTTGTGTAATGTGAAGGGTAAATAACACTTGCTTATTCACTTTCTCCACACCAGTCACGATTTCATTTCCCCTCTTAGTTGTCTCTTTTCCATGCTGAAAAGTCTTTATAAATTCTCCTTAATCATTTTTGTTGCTCTTCTCTGTACCTTTTCCACTTCTAATATATCTTTTTTGAGATGGGGTGACCAAAACTGCATGCAGTATTCAAGGTGTGGGTACACCATGGATTTATATAGAGGCATTATGATATTTTCTGTCTTATCCCTTTTCAAATGGTTACTAACATTCATTAGCTTTTTTGACTGACGCTGTACATTGAACAGATGTTTTCAGAGAAATATCCACAATGACTCCAAGATCGCTTTCTTAAGTTGTATCAGCTAATTTAGACCCCATTATTTTGTATGTATAAACCTCTACCCTGATATAACGTGATCCGATATAACACGAATTTGGATAGAACGCAGTAAAGCAGCGCTCCGGGGGGCGGGGCTGCACGCTCTGGCGGATCAAAGCAAGTTCGATAGAACGCGGTTTTACCTATAACATGGTAAGATTTTTTGGCTCCCAAGGACAGCGTTATATCGGGGTAGAGGTGTAGTTGGGATTACGTTTTCCAACATGCATTACTTTGCATTTATCAACACTGACTTTCATCTGCCAGTTTATTACCCAGTCACCCAGTAACTGAGTTTTGTGAGATCCCTTTTTATTTAAAAAACAAACAAACATTTTACAAATGATAAAAAGACATTCCTGTTACCTACCCAAGCTCAATATCATGCTTAAGTTACAGTTCCAAACCCTTTCAGAGATGCATTTGGGAAATATTTTCTACATTTTTCTGGTTGTTTTGGCTGTCTTGGACTCCTGAATATTGAAATCAATCTATTAATAGTTGCAGCCAAAAAAATTACATCAAATAGAAACAAACATTCCCAGCAAGCTGTTGTTGGGGCTAGCAGGGGTAAAGAAAACATTTATTTGTTCAAATGTTTATCTCAGAACTTGGATGAAGTTTCAGGGGAAACAGTCCAGTGGGACAAAAACAAACAAACAAACAAGAGATAATTATGTTATAGCTTTCTGTAATTTGCCTGGATCCATGCTGAATACATCACCAGAGTAAAGTCTTAATTATACAATGAGAAAAAACTACATCCATAAGTATCTTCAATCATTTCCATTTGTTTTTAGAGTGCAGACATCAGCATTGCTATAAAGTAACTAAGAACAAGAAGAGCATTCTGGGTATATATAAGTAAATAAACATGAGACCATTTCACCTTGTTTCAGAATTGCTACCACCAGTACTTTTGTGGCAGTAAACTATAGGTAGAATGTAGTGAGAAGAAAAAAAAAAAAAGAAGAAGAGGTAAATGCAGACTCCCATCATATACTGCAATGTTAAATTATGGAGAGCTTCCATATGGAGTCTCATTACAATTGCCTGATTTGTTTGTATGGATCAGCTTAGAACAGGATAAAATTTTTCTACAGAAAATAATTTACTAAACAACAGGAAAACTTTATGGTGAAGAAAGCCACAGACTCAGATGAACACCACCCATTTAGAGTGATATGAAATCTCCAAGAGAAGATCACATTCTAAATTTAACATACAATCACCATCATCATGGCACTTAAATAGCACTTTTATCCATGAATCTGAATAGGCTCATACCAACATAAGACTGATACTAAGGGCTTTTTTGTTTTTAATGTTTTAATGTTCAACTGCATATTTCAATGGGGAGCTAAGAGAGGATCTTGTTCTGCACACTGGTGGGTGCCCTCAATTCCAAAGAGATCAGAGTTCAACTCCTGGCTCTGGCACAGGTTGTTTGTTTAACATTCAGCATGTCAGATTCCCTCTGTGCCTCAGTTTCTTGTCTACAACATGAGAATAGAAATATTTCCCTCGCAAGGGTGTTGTGAGAATAAATGCTCAGGAAGAGCATACCCTGCTGCAAGCCCTTCATGTACTAAACTTGCATTTAAATTAAGGGCAGTTTTGTAAGTGAAAGGCTTTCAAGCCCATACTTTTTGAAATACAGCAGCATCTTTGAGAGAACACTTAAGTACCATTAATAATACATACGGCAAGCACTTTTCAAATATTGTAGCCACTGAAATAAAATAAGAATGCTGTAGCAATACTAGTGGCATCACTGAATCTTTCAACGGTGTATCATTTGTGGATATAGTGGATTCATTTTTAAGCCACATAGACTATGAACGGGCTGTGAGAAGAATTTATAAAATACAATACAAAATGAACTTTAATAACAAAGAAAGGGAACAGCCCACATTCTGAAGAGTGATAGAGCATTCATAAATGTACTCCTGGTAACATAAAGCAAAAGAGAGAAATAAAATATTCATTGCTTCAGTGAACATGTAATGTGAGTGAAATATAACACTGCAGGGGTTTTTATGGAGCTGCATTCAGGAAGAAATTCTTCCTACAGTTTTAATGTAACATCATCCTACTGAAACTATACTAAAATCTATATCTATTATTCATCAAAATAAGCAGCAGAAAAAAACAGCAAAGAAGAAAATCACAAGTGAAGGCTTTCTGGGGACCTTCGTTTGGCAAAAATACAACTCAATTCTTCCTTGAGGTTTCTGATGTTTCTTTTCACCCCCGGTTGTTTTTCTCTTTGCTCTCATTCATTGGCTCAATTTCATAGGTGTGTGTATAAGTGAGGGAAAGTGTGTGTGTATAGACTGTTTACAAGAGTTATGGTAGCAATTCTCAGCAGTCCATTGAGAATTCCAGGAAATGGCCCCTGTTATTTTATTCTAGGTCAATGTCAGCTCATGACAGGCAATAAAGATCACACAGGACAGCTCACTCAATCGCAAAATCCTGTAGTGAGGCCTCAATGGGAGAGAGAAAGCCAGCAAGCTGTGAGTGGGCGGAGTGCCTTCCCAGCATTCTACCAACCACAGCACAAGGAATTATGATAAACACCACTCTGGAAACCAGATACAACAGTACATTGTGTTCTTCTTCTGAAAAACAACCAGACTTCTCCTCACTTAAAGTAAACAGTTAATCCTGTTTATCTTTTTTTTCTTGATGAGTTGTTAACAGAACGATCTTTTCTGCATAGAAAAGTAAAGATTTCCCCGCTAAAATTCATACAGATTTTTTTCCTCCAAAAGGGGGGGGGGGAAAAACCCACAATCAAGTATGTAAACTTTCTAGTATTGGCAGGCAGTGAGGAACACCAACCTTTCTTGGCTTAAACTGACTTAACACAATGATGCCAAAAACTGAATAAGACCTTTCCCTCTCTTGCATATTTTATTTTTGGAGTCTCAAACACAGTGTGTTATTTTTCTCATTTAACTACTACTTTTCTGTCATGAACAAGCAAAACTGGTAAAAACTGTTACATGCGGTATCTTTGCGGGCTAGGTAAATGCTATACTGTATATATGAGTTTTCTTTCTTCCCAAACTTTGATTTAGTCAGGTTTCAGTTGTATCCGTGTTAGTCAGGTCTTTACAAGAAAGGGGGCGGGGGGGAGAGAAGGGAGAGTGTATTGTATGTAGTTTCTCGCCACAAACTGATAAGTTGCTTGCTTTTCCTCTTTTTCACAATACGTGCTAACTGTGTAAATTCATCCTGTCCCTGATTTTGCATCCTAAGGATGACTAAATAGAAAAACAGCTGGAATTGATTATCTTGTTTTTATGAAGCCACCATGTTATACCTATTAACTACTTATTACTGGTGAGTCCCAGTGGGTCTTCTGCAGGGTAACTGCTTTTCAGTAGGAAATCCCAACCTTTGGCACTAAGAAATTAAAACTGTACAGAAAAACTCCAGATTTAAAAAGTTTTTAAGATCCTAAATCACTAACAGAGTATTTATTTGGCCTCTTATAATCATAAATACATATGATTTGAAAAAAAAAAAAAGATTTATCTGACTAGTCTTTAGTTTAGGATTTTGGGTTTCCTATGCAGTAGAATGGATGATATCATCAATGGTTCATGGGAAAAAACAGAACTCTGAATTTGGGTCTTGGAAAATAAGTATCTGTGAGGCAGATTTTCATATATTTTATGTTTAAATGTATTAATAAGTTTTAAGCTTACACAATCATTTTGTTACTGATTTGAGCTCTTAAATACAAAAGTATTTAATTTATTTTTTAAACTCTTGAGAGAAGTAGTTTGAGCATTGGCCTGCTAAATCCAGGGTTGTGAGTTCAATCTTTGAGGGGGCCATTAGGGATCTGGGGCAAAAATCTGTCTGCGGATTGGTCCTGCTTTGAGCAGGGAGTTGGACTAAATGACCTCCTGAGGTCCCTTACAACCCTGATATTCTATGAAGTATGGAGCACAATGCCTCCCAAACCTCCTGTGGAACACAAACACTGCCCCACCTTCCTTATGAAACCTGAGGAGTATGTATCTACAGGGGCAGTCATGGCTCTATCACTCCCTTACTTTTCAGAGAGGCTCTAATGAAGAGGTCCCCAAACTGTGGGTTGCAGTCTCTGAGGGGGGGGTATGGGGAACATTGAGGGGGCGCAGCGGGACCCAGGCCAGCACCCTATGGGGGCCATGGAGGGAGCAACACCCAGCCCTGGTCCGCTCCCAGCTCTGCTCTGGCTAGGATTGCCAACTTTCTAATTACACAAAATCAAACAGCCTTACCCCATCCCCTGCCCCTTCTCTGAGGCCTTGTTCTTTATAAATGGTCTTTGTCATTTTATTTCTTGTGCATAGGGGACACTGTACTATTACTTAAAATTGTTAAAAAGTTTGAAATATCTGTCAATATAGTTTATGCAGTTAAATCAACAACAACAACAAAAAAATGGCTACCTACCTTTTGTAACTGTTGTTCTTTGGGATGTGTTGCTCATGTCCATTCCATTCTAGGTGTGCGTATGCCCATGTGCGTGGCCGTCGGAGATTTTATCCTTAGCAGTACCTTGTAGGGCTGGCTGTGGCGCCCTCTAGAGTGCTGTGCTTATGCCGCGGTATATCAGGTGCCACTGGCCCTCCGCCCTCTCTGTTCCTTCTTGCAGACCACTCTGACAGAGGGGCAGGAGGGTGGGTAATAGAATGTACATGAGCTACACATCTCGAAGCACAACAGTTACAAAAGGTAGGTAACCGTTTTTAATTCTTTGAGTGCTTGCTTATGTCAATTGCATTCTAGGTGACTCACAAGCAGAATCGACGGAGGTGGGCTTGGAGTTTACAATCTTGCAGCACTGCTCTGCCAAAGCCAGCATCGCCTCGAGCCTGCTGGGTCAGCATGTAGTGAAATGTGAACATGTGGACGGGTGACCAGGTTGCAGCCCGACAGATCTCTTGGATCGGCATCTGCACCAGGAAGGCTGCTACTGATGCCTGTGCCCTAGTCGAATGAATCATCACAATTTCCAGCGGGGGCACCTTTGCCAGCTCACAGCAAAAGTGGATGCAGGTCGTGATACAAGACAAGATTCTCTGGGCTGACACTGGGCAACCTTTCATCCTGCCAGCGACAGCAACAAATAACTGCGTTGACTTACGAAATGGCTTCATTCCATTAATGTAGACGGCCAATGCCCATCTGACATCCAGGGCATGCAGCCTGCGCGCCTCATCGGTAGCATGAGGCTTTGGACAAAGGACTGGTAAGTAGATGTCTTGACCAATGTGGAACTGGGAGACAACCTTGGGCAGACAGGCCGGGTGCAGACACAGCTGGACTTTGTCTCTATAGAAAACCATATAAAGCGGCTCCGACGTGAGCGCCCTAATCTCGGACATCCTATGGGCTGAAGTTATAGCGACCAAGAAGGTGATCTTCCAGGAGAGAAGCAGAAGGGAGCAGGAAGCCAAGGATTCGAAGGTGGGACCCATGAGTCTGGACAGCACAAGATTCAGGTCCCAAGGGGGTCTGGGTCTCAGACATGCAGGTAAAGGTGCTCCAAATCCTTCAGGAAATGCTGTCATGAGAGGGCGAAAACTGACTAGCCTTGAAGTGGCGGGTGGAATGCCGAAATGACCGCCAGGTGTACCTTGATAGACGATAGCGACAGACCTTGGTGCTTAATATGCAGTAAATAGTCCAGTATGTCCTGCAGTGGGGCCTCATCCACACGAACGTGTCGGTCCATGGCTCAACACGGCTTCCACTTCACCACATATGCAGCCCTAGTGGAAGGTCTTCTGCTGCCCAGCAGGACCTGCTGGACACCAGCGGAACACCCCCGTTTGTCCGCACTCAGCCATGCAGCAGCCAAGCCATCAAGTGCAGCGACTCCAGGTTTGGCTGCAGCAGGTTGCCATGGTTCTGTGACAGCAGATCCAGCCGAAGAGGCAGCTGCAGCGGGGTGGCTGCCAAGAGAGTCAGCAGCATGCTGAACCTGTGTTGACGAGGCCAAGCTGGGGCTATGAAGATGATCAATGCCTTGTCTTGCTTTACCTGGAGCAGGACTGTGGATTAGCGGCATCGGTGGGAAGGCTTACATTAGCGCTCCCGACCACACAATCAGGAAGCTTCAAAGAGTCCTGTGGCACCTTACAGACTAACAGACGTATTGGAGCATGAGCTTTCGTGGGTGAATACCCACTTTGTCAGCTGCATGTAGTGGAAATTTCCAGAGGCAGGTATAAATATGCAAGCAAGAGTGAGTCAGGCTAGAGATAACAAGGTTAGTTCAATCAGGGGGGATGAGGCCCTCTTCTAGCAGTTGAGGTGTGAACACCAAGGGAGGAGAAACTGCTTTTGTAGTTAGCTAGCCATTCACAGTCTTTGTTTAATCCTGAGCTGATGGTGTCAAATTTGCAGATGAACTGAAGCTCAGCAGTTTCTCTTTGAAGTCTGGTCCTGAAGTTTTTTTGCTGCAGGATGGCTACCCCTAACACGGCTACCCCTCTGATACTTGACAATCAGGAAGGCGTCTGACAGGGAGCCCTTGCCCCTGCCCTGCAGAGAACAGAACATGTGGCACTTCCTGTTCTGTCTGGATGTGAACAGGTCCACGTGGGGAGCCCCCCACCTGCAGAAGATCAGGCTGACCCCACCTGTAGATGGAGCCATCATTTGTGGCGAGATGAGAAGTCCTGCTGAGGTGATCTGCCAGGACATTCTTGGCTCCGAGCAGATGAATGGCTATCAGATGAATGGTATGCTGCACACGAAAGTCCCAGAGGCCGAGCGCTTCCTGACAAAGGGCCGAAGACCTGGCTCCGCCCTGCCTGATGATGTAGTACATCGCGATTCTATTGTCCATCAGGACCTGCAGTACCCTGCCCTTCAGGTGGGGCAAGAACGCCTGGCAGGCTAGACGAACCGCTTTGAACCTGACTTTGATATGAAGGGCCAGATTGCTTTAAAGCCAGCGGCCCTGGGTGTTGAGCTTGCCCAGATGGGTTCCCCAACCTAGGTCGAATGCATCCAAAACCAGGGTAAGTGACAGATGGGGTGACGAAGGGAATCCCCTGCAGCACTGACTCCGGATCCAGCCACCAATCCAAGAACAAAAGGACATGGCTTGGCACTGCAACAACTTGGTTCAGGGCATGCCTGCTGGGGATATAGACCGAGGCCAGCCATGCCTTCAGAGGTAGTATATGAAGACAGGCATGGACTGACAATGTACGTGCACACGGCCATGTGACCCATCAGTCGCAGGCACGGGTGGGCTGTGGTAAGCAGATGGCTCTTTACTTGGGCAATCAAGTACGACATGGCCTGGAAGCATGCCTCCGGAAGGAAGGCCCTGGCTCGCGTGGACCAGCATTAAAGTGGATTTTTCTGTGTTTATTAACAGGCCAAGATCGTCACAGACGGATCACACCAGGTCAAGGCTCCATTGGACCTGCCCTGGAGACCTGCCCTTGATAAGTCAGTCGTCGAGATGCGGGAAGATCTGGACCCCTCAATGTCTCAGGTACTGGCGCCACACATTTCATGAACACCCTGGGAGCCAAGGCAGGCCAAAGGGTAACACCATGAACTGGAAGTGACGCCCAGCCACTATGAAGCACAGGAAGTGCTTGTTGCCCGGGAATATGGAGACATGAAAGTAAGCATCCTTTAACTCGAGAGTGGCATACCAGTCCCCTGGATCCAGGGAAAAAATGATGGAGGCCAGGGAGACCATGCGGAACTTCAACTTCTTGAGAGACGTGTTGAGGCCACGCAGGTCCAGGTTGGGCCTGAGGCCCCCCTTTGGCCTTTGGGATTAGGAAGTAGCGGGAGTAGAATCCTCTTCCTTTCATGTCCCGAGGAACCTCCTCCACAGCCCCCAAGCCCAGGAGCTTCTCTCCCTTCTGAACAAGGGGCTGCTTGTGAGAAAGGGTCCCTGAAGAGGGACGGGAGAATGTGGGGGTGGGAAGGAGGGGCGGTTATGAACTGCAGAGTATAGCCCCGAGCCACTATGTCCAGTACCCAGCAGTCCGATGTAACCTGTGACCAGGAGAAGGGCTTGATGCTCCCTATAGTTGTCCGGCGGGCTAGCTCTAGAAGGTCCCACGACCGCCTCGTCTGGGGACAACGAGGAAGACTGGACCGCCAGTGGGGGTGCTGGGTCTCGACCACCGTCGGAGAAAGAGGCTTTGGGGTGGGCACAGGGCCCTGACCTCAGAACAGGCTTCTGGTACCAAGTCCGGTGCTGGTGGGGCTGCCGCCCAGTGTTCCATCACGGCCACCTAGGAGTGCTATGAAGGAGGCATCGTCATGACCGGTATGCCGCACGCACTCCAATATGGCCATTGTGCTTGCCACTGGCCATGTTGTCATTGCGGTACTGCCAACAAGGGAGCGGGCCTCCAGTGCCAAGCCACACTGATGAGACCATGACAATGGGCTCAACTGGCACTCCATACCAGAGGAACCCCCTTCCAGCAATCAGGGAGGAGCCATCGATGCCTGAGTTTGTTTGCTGGTCGTGGCTACCGGTGACCATTTGGAAGAGTTGGGTGCCAGTGGTGTGCTGCGCATGGAGGCCGAGGCACTTGTTGCCAGTGTTTTCCCCAGGAATTGAAATTAGTCCGAACAGGGCTTGAACCCGGGAGACCGGGGCATGCCCCACCTGGGGCAAAGTCCTGCTGGGACCCTAACTACTAACTAATTCACACTTAACAACTACTTAAGACTAACAAAGCAAACTAAATACAATGGCCTTAAGGCACGAAGTTCAAAATGGTAGACAATCGCTAGCTCTTGCCAAGCTAGAGAGGCGCTCTGACTGAGCGACACAGGTGATAAGAAGAAACTGAGACGCCGGAGGGCCAGTGGCGCCTGATATACCACAGCACTGGCGCGGCACTCCAGAGGGTGCCACAGCCGGCCCTATGGGTACCGCTAAGGCAAAAAATCTCCGACAGCCGCGCACGTGGGCATGCGCACACCTAGAATGGAATAGACATGAGCAAGCACTTGAGGAAGAATAAGTAAATGCTTTCAGTCTATAGAACAAGGCACATGAGGGATAAGTTCTCAAATGTCACCCTGTTGGAAATTCTATTGCACCCCTTTGAACACCGTGCAGAAGGCTAACAGCCCCTTGTCCCATTTTAATTTATAATAAGGCTACATTTACCTCAGGGGTGGGCAAACTTTTTGGCCACATCGGGGTTGCGAAACTGTATGGAGGGCTAGGTAGGGAAGGCTGTGCCTCCCCAAACAGCCTGGCCCCCACCCCATATCCGCCCCCTCCCAACTCCCCCCTCAGAACTCCTTGCTCCTTGTCCCCTGAGTGCCCCCTCCCGGGACTCCCACCCCTAACTGTTCCCCGGGACCCCACCCCCCTGCTCCCTGTCCTCTGACTGCCCCGACCTCTAGCCACACCCACCCCGACAGGCCCCCTGGCACCCCCCCCCCATCCACACCCCACCCGGCTCCCTGTCCCGACTGCCCCGAGCCCTATCCACAACCCCACCCCCGACAGGCCCCCCAGGACTCCCACACCTATCCAACCCCCCCCGTTCCTCGTCCCCTGAGCGCCCCCTCCCAGAACCTCCACCCCATCCAACTGCCCCCTGCTCCCTGACTGCCCCCCAGTACTCCCTGCCCCTTATCCAACCCCCCCTCTCCCTGTCCTCTTACCATGCCGCTCAGAGCAGCAGGAGTTCGCAGCCCCGTCGCCCGGCCAGAGCCAGCCATTCTGCCGCCGCGCTACCTGGCAGAAGCGGCGGGCCAGAGCGCTGGCGGTGCAGCGCACTGAGGCTGCAGGGGAGGGGATACAGCAGGGGAGGGGCCGGGGGCTAACCTCCCCGGCCGGGAGCTAAGGGGCCGGGCAGGACGGTCCCGAGGGCCGGATGTGGCCTGCGGGCCATAGTTTGCCCACCTCTGATTTACATAATGCCTTTCATCCCAAAAGTCTCAAAGCACTTGAAAAACTAACTGCATAATGGATACAGATTCCGATTTTCTGCTCTCCCTACATAAACAGAATTTCCTTGAAAGCAATGAGAATCCATTTATCTACCACTGAAACACAGCATCTGTTTAATACTTCAAGACAGTGGCTCTCAACCTTTCCAGACTATTGTACCCCTTTCAGGAGTCTGATTTGTCTTGTGTACGCCAAGTTCCACTTCACTTAAAAATGACCTGCTTACAAAATCAGACATAAAAATACAGAAGTGTCACAGCACACTATTACTGAAAAATTGCTTGCTTTCTCATTTTTATCATATAATTATAAAATAAATCAATTGCAATATAAATATTGTGGTTACATTTCAGTGTACCGTATATAAAGTAGTATAAACAAGTCATTGTCTGTATGAAATTATAGTTTGTACGGACTTAGCTAGTGCTTTTAATGTAGCCTGATGTAAAACTAGGCAAATATCTAGATGAGTTGACAAAGCACCTGGAAGACCTCTGCGTACCCCCAGCGGAGAACCACTGCTCTAAAAAAAGAGTACCACGTTTTTCAAAACTACATGACCAATTTAACATAACATACCATAAGAACAGCCGTACTGGGTCAGGCCAAAGGTCCATCCAGCCCAGTATCCTGTCTACTGACAGTGGCCAATGCCAGGTGCCTCAGAGGGAGTGAACCTAACAGGTAATGATCAAGTGATCTCTCTCCTGCCATCCATCTCCACCTTCTGACAAACAGAGGCTAGGGACACCATTCCTTACCCATCCTGGCTAATAGCCATTAATGGACTTAACCTCCAGGAATTTATCCAGTTCTCTTTGCAATGCTGTTATAGTCCTAGCCTTCACAACCTCGTCAGGTAAGGAGTTCCACAAGTTGACTGTGCGCTGTGTGAAGAAGAACTTCCTTTTATTTGTTTTAAACCTGGTGCCCATTAATTTCATTTGGTGGCCCCTAGTTCTTGTATTATGGGAATAAGTACATAACTTTTCCTTATCTACTTTCTCTACATCACTCATAATTTTATATACCTCTATCATATCCCCTCTTAGTCTCCTCTTTTCCAAGCTGAAAAGTCCTAGCCTCTTTAATCTCTCCTCATATGGGACCCTCTCCAAACCCCTAATCATTTTAGTTGCCCTTCTCTGAACCTTTTCTAGTGCCAGTATATCTTTTTTGAGATGAGGAGACCACATCTGTATTCAAGATGTGGGCGTACCACCGATTTATATAAAGGCAATAATATATTCTCCGTCTTGTTCTCTATCCCCTTTTTAATGATTCCTAACATCCTGTTTGCTTTTTTGACCGCTTCTGCACACTGCATGGACATCTTTAGAGAACTATCCACGATGACGCCAAGATCTTTTTCCTGATTTGTTGTAGCTAAAATAGCCCCCATCATATTGTATGTATGAGGTTATTTTTTCCAATGTGCATTAATTTACATTTATCCACATTAAATTTCATTTGCCATTTTATCACCCAATCACTTAGTTTTGTGAGATCTTTTTGAAGTTCTTCACAGTCTGCTTTGGTCTTAACTATCTTGAGCAGTTTAGTATCATCTGCAACCTTTGCCACCTCACTTTTTACCCCTTTCTCCAGATCTTTTATGAATAAGTTGAATAGAATTAGTCCTAGGACTGACCCTTGGGGAACACCACTAATTACCCCTCTCCATTCTGAGAATTTACCATTTATTCCTACCCTTTGTTCTCGATCTTTTAACCAGTTCTCAATCCATGAAAGGACCTTCCCTTTTATCCCATAACAACTTAATTTACATACGAGCATTTGGTGAGGGATCTTGTCAAAGGCTTTCTGGAAATCTAAGTACACTATGTCCACTGGATCCCCCTTGTCCACATGTTTGTTGACCCCTTCAAAGAACTCTAATAGATTAGTAAGGCACGATTTCCCTTTAGAGAAACCATGTTGACTTTTGCCCAACAATTTATGTTCTTCTATGTGTCTGACAATTTTATTCTTTACTATTGTTTTGACTAATTTGCCTGGTACCGATGTTAGACTTACCGGTCTGTGATTGCTGGGATCACCTCTAGAGTCCTTTTTAAATATTGGCGTTACATTAGCTATCTTCCAGTCGTTGGGTACAGAAGCAGATTTAAAGGACAGGTTACAAACCATAGTTAATAGTTCCGCAATTTTACATTTGAGTTCTTTGAGAACTCTTGGGTGAATGCCATCTTGTCCCGGTGAATTGTTAATGTTAAGTTTATCAATTAATTCCAAAACCACCTCTCGTGACACTTCAATCTGTGACAGTTCCTCAGATTTGTCACCTACAAAAGCCGGCTCAGGTTTGGGAATCTCCCTAACATCCTCAGCCATGCAGACTGAATTTAGATAGACAGAAGGTAATCATGAAAATTAGAATTGGACCACTTAATTAAATATCTACTGCTGGCAAAAGTGATTATTTAATATTTCATGGCACAAGTGGAAGACTTGTGGAAGATTTTGTGCTTTATCCAAAAAAAGTACCTACACTTGAATATCATTCTATCATAATGCTGGTGTTCCTAGCTCTGGCTCGACTCAGCCTTCATTCAGAAGGAAGAGAATCACCAGCAACATTTCCTGTAGCACTTGGGTTTTTGTTGGAGGTCTCCCATCCAAGTACTGACCAGGCCCGGCCAGTCAAGCATGAGATCTGACAACATCAAAGTCAAGATAGTAGCATACATTTTATCTTTAAAGGCTCCATTTCCTGCTCATAATGCTTACTACTGTTACCCTCATTGTCTCTCTCGTTTCCTCTTATTCTTTGTTACATTCCCTTGTCATTATTTGTTTTAAATTAGATTGTGAGCTCTTCAGAGCAGGGAGCATGTCCTCCTGTGTGTTTGTGTAGTAGCTGACAAAACAGTCTAATTCTGATGGGCATTATTGCTTTACAAAAAATAAATAAAAATCATGGCCTACAAGAATGAAGCTACTTAGATATCAATTACTTATGCTTATCCCGCTGAATAATATGTGATAGGGTTAGTGCTTGTATCCCCAGAAGAGACAAAATACTGTCAGCTTTACAGCATCTCCATACTTCTCTTTTGGGTTCTCCACTAAATAGAAGTTCTTTCTGTTGAATGTAGGAATGGCTCTCAAGCCAGGTTGCCTGGACAACTCTTCGACCATGGATCCGTTGCTAGTGGTCCACAGAATTAAAAAATTTGTGAACCAACAAGTGAGATTTTGACAGGGCGGATGTTCCTTGAAGGGAGTGCTTTCTTATTGGTCTATATCAGGGATCAGCAACCTTTGGCACGCAGCTCACCAAGGTAAGCACCCTGGTGGGCCAGGCCGGTTTGTTTACCTGCTGCATCCGCAGGTTCAGCCGATCGCGGCTCCCACTGGCCGCGGTTCGCCGCTTCAGGCCAATGGGGGCTGCGGGGAGCAGCGCGGTCCGAGGGATGTGCTGGCCGCCGCTTCCTACCACCCCCATTGGCCTGGATGGGAGCAGCAGCCTTCCTGAATGCTGTCAACTGCAGGATCGGGGTCCAACTTTGTACAGAAGAAGGAAAACCCCATAGTCTATGACTAAGAGAGACTTCGATGATAGCCTCTTTCTCTTCTCCATCACACCATCTAAGATGTCTGCAAGGGAAGAAAAAGTCCTGGCTTTGAACAAGAGCTGAAGGATCAGAGCAGGCTATAACAATTTTATTTAAAGATTGTTTATTTTATTCTATTATTTGAATATATGTTTCAATAGTGGTTTGTATGCATTTCCAATTTTAAAAAAATAGAATTTCCTGGGTGGAAGGAGGGGAGAGGAGGGTAGTAAACTTCGGCCTGGACTCAGTCCCCTTTGGATCACCCTTGTTTTTAATTTGAAAAAAGATGACGGGAATGTAATAGAGGTTTAAAAAAAAAAAAAAAAGTTACCCAGATACGTGGTCTTCTAGGCAACCCCATGAAATATGACGCACATGTTCCCCACACAGAACTGTATTCTTTTGGTATTAACATTTAATTCCATGCAAATCTTCCTTTCCACACCACAAAGCATTTATATTTTTAAGCACACAGCCAATTGTACTTTATTTATTATCATTTAGACTTAATTTCTTAACCCAAGTAGGGAACTATTAACGCACAAAAAGCTTTCTGTTTCGGTGATAAGAGATGGGTTGCACGCCAAATGGTAAGCGAGGGATTGAAAAGTTAAGGGTAATATTTTCCTCTGAACTTGCCCTGATGTGACTGGAGAAAGAAGACCCCCAGGAAAAGAACTGGAGTTTAGGACAGAGTCTGACAGATAGTGGGAACACTGCAGCTTAGAAACACTAGTATTTTCCAACTTGTCAGATGAATCAATGCTGACGAGAAGTATACACTGTATGCCCACTGTTTGCAAATAATTAACTTGCTTGTATTCCTAAGAATTGTCAATAGCAAGAAAGCCAATGATGTTTTTTGAGGGTGAGCACATGTAACTGAGAGCAGCTGATTTTGAATCAAAATTAGACACTGAAGGAGCATTTTAGGCAGTACTAAACTAGTTAGGATTTATAACACACACACCCCTCCCCATAACCACTACACGACATGCATTTTTCAACACTCCACCCGATGGCTCCAGGCTACATACTGAACACTTTGTACATTCTGTTCCCAAATTTCAATATTTATTGACAATGAAAGCTTCCTGGTATTTCTTGTCTCTTCACTCTGCAGTTTGGGTTTCATTTCCACAGCCTGGATTTTATGTATTAAACTCCCTTTTGTGGAGGATAATACTTATCCTTCATTATTACTGTATGGTCTAATGAGCGATTATAAGAATTTTTTGTACAAGTAAATGGTATTTCTCTAACAGACGAGTTAATTTTCCAGCTACAATACATGAGTTAGTCAGATACTATGGTGAGGAGAGTAGTATAATAACCTAAATAGAACAGAACAGTTTTTATTTATGTCACTTTTACAGGCAAGAGTTACCAACTGAGTATCAGAACATTTTAAGCACTAATAAAGGTTTTCCTAGGGTTCCTGTTAGCTTCCCTACTGTGTACGCTATTTCCCTTAGTATAAAAAACAATAATCACCTGGAGGGAGATGAGAGATATTGTAATGAAGTCAATGGTAGCTGCATAAACTCAGCATCTCCAAAAATCAGGCCACTTATTTAAGTGCCTAGATAGGGCATTGGTGCCTAACGGTAGACACCCATATTTGAAAAGAAACCCTCACCTCCAGTCTTCATTTTCTTCATCTACAAAGATAACACCAACAACTTGTCTACCTCCTGGGGCTTTGTGAGATTTAATTTCATGTTTGTAAAAGCCTTGGGAGATCTCCAGATGGAAGGTACCATTATAATTGCAAAGTATTATCATCACGAAAAGCACGGTAGGCGTCTTCCTGCTTCAGAGATCCTCAGCTGAGGAGGTCTGCTCCTCACTAGCTGAAGTTGATGAAAGGACAGGCTGAGCCAGTCCCTATCTCAAACAGCACCATGTATAGTGGCTGAGATTTCTGGCATAAGAGGCACAGAATATGTTGGATAATCTCACCACAGGAGGCAAATTTATTCGATTTCTCTTTAGCTTTCTCTAGTTTTTATCCCTCAAGGGTGCCTAACTAAACTGAGACAAACCAGTCAAAAAGTAAGAACTGGAAAGCAAAGTCACTTGTCCTGTTCACTCTGTATGAGAGTGAAATTAGAGATGCTAACAGGAGTCACAAGGCAACCTCAACAAATTTTGCAAGTCCTTGAGAATGCACACGTACACTGCCAATACCCAGTCACAGAACTCAGAAGTGATAAACTGATAGGTGGACACAGCTTATACACAAAAGGTTACTGAGCATCCTACAAAGTTGGGCACTTCAATTAGATTGTCACTACTTCAGAATATAACACAACAGGTTCCAGATCCTTTCCTGAACTCTGTACATGACACTTGTACAGTAAAGTGAAGGCTGCTGTTTGGAAATGCATGAATTAAATCCTAAAGTTCCATGTCCCATCACTTATTTAACTTGCAAGAGATAAATATCACACATGGTAAACACTTTGCAGAATATACCAGGCACAGATAAAGTCAAGCTCTGGAATACCCTGGGTGTAGAAAGCCCATAAGCAGCTAAAGAATTCAGGGTGGCTGCACTGGAAGTAGCAGCAGCAGATAGCAAATGTGAAAAATGACCAGACAGCAAATGTAAAATATCGGGGGGGGGGGGGGGGAGGAGGAAAATAGGAAGCTATATAAGAAAAAGACCCAAAAATCGGGCCATCTGTCACCCTAGCAGCAGACCCAATGCAAGTGGGTTTCTCCCTGGCATGCAGAGGGTGCAGGATGCATCAAGGACTCAGACAGTATATATACACATGGCACAAGTCAACTTAACCAAAACCTCACATGGGGGAAGAGGTAGCAGTCAACATCTGCTACTTCACCCATACTATATAGTAGCCATAGAGCAGCATCACATATACAGTGCTTAATTTGTGCCAGCGCTTGCCAGCACTGAGCCCCAGCACCTCCAGGCTTGGCAGTTCATAGCCCTGGGACCTCTGGGCTTGCTGCATGTTATGAATGTAAAAAATTGTTTGAGCCCCGGCCCCTCTTTCATTACAAATTAAGCACTGCACGTATACTATGATTCTATCCCTTAGCTCTGCAACATTTTAGCATAGAGCATATGACTTCCACACAGGCTTTACTCCTTCTGCAGGTTTTAGACAATAATTGTTTCAGAGGTATGACAATACCTCTACAGCAGCCAGAGGCGGCCTCACCAACCTGTCTTTGCAACTGCTTTATATCATATCTTTGAAATCAAATCAAGATACAGAATGATTTTGATGAGGGCAAAGTACAGTATGCAAGTAACATGCAGAAAAGTATAACGTGAAAAGAAATGTGCTAAGTCATTCTTATTAGTTTTATACAGTCACGTATTGTCAGAGGCAAGACTGGCTAAAGAGAAAAAAAGTCACAAATTTCAAAGCTTATAGACAGAAAGCTTCAGCTGCCTAGGCTTCCAGAAGCTAGAAGATTTGGTATGCTTTCTGAATCAATTTTTCCATTATAAACCACTATTTGTGTGCTGTTTAAAAAAATGCTCTGGGCTGAAACTTAGCTTAGAAAATCTCAGCACACAACAAAACTTTTTTACATTCTTTATAAAATTCTGATTGAGTCATGAAAAAAATAATATTAACCTGCTCTTTTTCTCACAAAATAACTGTAAAGACCAGATTCAACTTTAAAAAAAAAATGCTCTTTTTCTGCTGAGATGCATTTTTATGCTGGTGTAAATTTCAACACAATTCTGGTTTTCAATAATAGAAGTTTGTTGAAATATATAACTAAGCTAAAGTAACTTAGTTTGTAAACTCTTTGGTGCAGAGCTGTTTTTTAGCTCTGTGTTTGTACAAGACTAGGGCTCCTAGGTGCTATGTAATACAAATAAACAAACATTTTTTCTATTAAATCATACAATTTCATATTTCATCTTTTTTTAAAAATGGATCTGCTCTGCCTGAGCAGCAAGATTTTGCCCTGAATGCTTCTTGTCAATCTTTTTTAAAAATCTACATGTTTATAATTTAATCACTTTAATCTTACAGACCATAACGAATCTGTTTATGGGCCATAATGACCTTTAGGATCCATGATCTACAAATGTAGAGAAATTTTAGTGGGTCTTTGGACGATTAACTGCATCAGCTCCAAAACACCCATGTCAGTCCACAGTACAAATGGGACCCTGACATTGACCTTTTACACCAGGCAGAGAAACCAAATCTAACATTGTATTAATGATGAGGTGGGAGACAGACTTTCCTCCAAACATCGTAGAAACCAAATGGTGCAAGGCTCGTCTGTATACTCAGACTTTTGGTGAAAGAACGTGTTATGCTCTTAAATTTAACTTTGGTTTTTGGTTGGGAACGTTGGTTTGCCACTTGTGTTCTTCTATGTGAGTTGTACATTTGGGGAATATCCTTTTATACAGCTGATGGTATGTAGTATAATGTTAAAAACAATTGCATTTTAATTGTAAAATTTCCCAGAGATTTAGGGAATGGGACAGTTTAAAAAACAAAACAGAACCCTAAAACCTTTATATATAAATAAATGGCACAAATTCAACAAAACCCAGGAAAATCCCATCTCTGAGATAAAAAGCATGTAAAGTTTCTCTGATTTGAAGCTGTTTTGAGGTCAACTTAGTTTTCCCAGCATACAGTACATAGACAGGAATTTGTGCCCATGCACACATACAGCCTAACTCCCCTTCTTAAAAGACCTCCACAAATGAAAGTCAGGCTGCAGCTTCTGTTAAAAGTTGTGTCTAAGCATCATCCACAATATCCTAGCCCATTTTATTTATTTATATTTTCAGGATGGTTTGCTGAATTTGTACAACTCCTTAGCTAAAATTTAGGTATTTTTCAAGGTTCTATTTCACTGCCTCTCAATTGTATTCTTGTAGTGAAGTTTTACTAAAAGTAATAGTCTATAGTAACACCAAATTGTTGAGGCTAGCATCTTGACATATACCACAATGACAAGTTATAGTATTCAGTCAAACTGGATAAGCTGTACAGTTTCCTCTTCTCACATAGACAACTACCTACTAGTGAAGGAAAAGAATAGAGGCTATTTCCAAGTAATGTACTTAATGAGAAAGCCCAGCAATTAACTACCAGTAAAATGGTAAAAGAAAACTTTAAGATACTACCAGTATCTTCTCTATGCTTATAATGGGAAATTAGTGCTAGAACCAGTATCATCTTACCTACTACCAACAGGAGATGAGTAAAACAAAACAAAAAAGTTAACTGTCCACAGGACACAAGTCTTCAGACGTGGGGCCAATGCCAAATTCAGGCCAGAGTGCTGGCAAGACTGTCTATGTTATGAAACCTATAAGCTTTACTAGGTTTTAGTACAGATTCCTGCAGAATGAGAAATTCTCAATATGAGAGTGCCTCAGGTAAATACTTATGGAAAAATAAATTGTAAAATATTTCCCTCCATAAAGGTAGCTGGTAAAAACACAATGCTAGAGACATACTTATAACACTAAACTTCAAAAAACGCAGATATAGTCTGTATCTACTCTCCTCCCCACCTGACAAAGACTCCCAATTTTAGAGTTATTGGGAAACTATGCTTTTTCACCCCCAATACAATACTATCGTTTCATGAATTGCAGCTAAAGATAGTGTTAACATGGATCTCATTACCTCAGGGTATGCATTCTGAATGGACTGAAACAAAAGCAGTTATTTTTTGGCCTATGTACATGTGCAGTTAGATTTAATAGGAGGAAGGAAAAATATGTGCAAGAACAAACTACAACAGGGGTAGGCAACCTATGGCATGCGTGCCGAAGGCGACACACGAGCTGATTTTCAGTGGCACTCACACTGCCTGGGTCCTGGCCACTGGTTTGGGGGGGCTCTGCATTTTAATTTAATTTTAAATGAAGCTTCTTAAACATTTTATAACCTTCTTTACTTTACATACAACAATAGTTTAGTTATATATTATTATAGACTTATAAAAAGAGACCTTCAAAAACACTAAAATGTATTACTGGCATGCGGAACCTTAAATTAGAGTGAATAAATGAAGACTTGGCACACCACTTCTGAAAGGTTACCGACCTCTGAACTACAAGTAACATATCAGGCATGTTTCCTAAACCACTCAATGAATTCCAATAGTTTTTGAGATTTGTTTCCAGAAATAATATGTTTAATGGTTACATTATTCTACAAAATACGAAAGGCTTAAAAAAATTAAACGTCTGGACATTCCTTCTAATAAATGAAATAGCCTACTTCTTGTGTGGTTGAAGGGAGTGCCCAGATTTGATTGACTAGGATTGCGTTATGTGGGAAATGAATGACAGCGCTGATTTTATTTGTGGAGATAAAATCGATTAATTGGTGTCGGGGACAGAGCTGAACTTCAGAGAGGGGACTGAAGTTGTGGCAATGTACATAAATAGTCATGGCTTTAGGCCATTACGCTACTTTTTTTCCTGGGTGTGGTCCTTTGCTGTGTGTCAATGAATTATCAAGCCCTGATTTAAAGGGCTCTCTTAAAGGACAAACTCAAGATTTGACCCGGCTTCCTTTATCTTTCCTCATCCCCCCTGCACAGTGGTGGTTTGTTCTATAATTGCTTAGGTGTGTGTAGTGGTGGGTTTTTCCCTCTTCAAAAACAAATTTCCAACATTATTTCTTTAGTTCAAAGCACTGACCAGCATTTATGAGCAACCCTGAAATAACAAGTCTACATGAGTGATTGAGCTTTTATTATAAAAAGAGATTTTATTTTTAAGCCTGTAAGGATTTGTTGAAGGTGGAGACAGTGACCTCTATGCTAAGCTTAACTGAATGGTGGTCTATGCTGAAAATTTATATCAGCATAGCTTCATCTCTCAGGGGTGTGAAAAAATCCACACCGAGAGACGTAGTTAAGCCAAGCTAACGCCCAGGGGAGACAGCGCTGGGTCGAAAGAAGAATCTTCCATTGACCTATCTACCTTCTCTCAGAGTGGATTAACTATAGTGAAGGGAGAACCCCTCCGTCGCTGTAGTGATTGTGTACACATGAAGCTCTCCAGCTGTGCAGCTGTAGTGTTACGTGTAGACACAGCCTGACACAACCCCTTACAAAAAAAAAATCATATCAAAATGATTTTTAAAATCATGGTGCTTCTCTTGTCAGTATCTTTAAACTCTCAATATTTGTCTCTTGTATAGTTGTGTTAGCAGTCTGTCGCACTGTTAATATAACAATAGAAAATGAAGAATCGTGTAATTGTACCAAGGAGGCAAAAATGTAAAAAATGACTGTGTTCTCAGAAATCAGCATCAGTTTGTCCAGCCATAAAGAATTATAGCTTGCTTCTAGCTTTAAATTACCTTAATGGTAATAATCATAAACATTTCTAATAGTATTTTAAACTGGTCTTGTGAGGTTTTTGAACATGGAACTGAATGTACTGCCAGCTAGGGCTTCACCAGCCATAGTTGTAAAAAGTAATTTTTCAATTTGACATTAGCTTGTTTACTGACATGCGCGTAGTCTGTGCTTGGATATTCAGTAAAGGAGATCAGTAATGATCCGAGAAAACATTATTACTAAAATATGTGAACTAATTAGTCATTTCACTTTTTATTGCTGGGTTTTTAAAACAAAAATAAGTAACCTTTAATGGATGCAAATTTATTTAGATACATGTGATCATTTAGCATTCTGATGTATTATGTAATGTGCCCATCACTGTGGTATTTAGGCCTCATATGCACAATTTAAAAAGAGACAGTCATCAAAGAGGAGGATATACTGTAGACTCCATCATATCAGAAGATCTAGCTGCATTCTTAGGTGGGGTTGTACTCCCTTATTAGTTTCCTTGCAGAAGCACAGTAAGTTGCATACCGAGAATATTTCACATTTTTCTAATGTAGTAGATTTTCACATTTTAAAATATTTAATTTTGGCAACAATTTAAAAATAATCACCCTACGAAACAATTCAAGCTTTTGGTATTAATTGAATTTCATGATCTCTGATACATCAAACTGGAAAGATTCAATTTCTCACATCATGCATCAGAAAGAAGCAACAACCAAGCTGCAAAAGTTCTGGCACAAACAGAATTAAAAATAAATGCATATACACCTCTACCCCGATATAACGCGACCTGATATAACACAAATTCGGATATAACGCGGTAAAGCAGTGCTCTGTGGGGTGGGGAGGGCTGCGCATTCCGGCGGATCAAAGCAAGTTCGATATAACACGGTTTCACCTATAACATGGTAAGATTTTTTGGCTCCCGAGGACAGCATTATATCGGGGTAGAGGTGTATATACTGTTTACATCTTCAAAGTGTGGGGGTTAAAGTGGACTTTTCTGTATTTGCCTGAAGTCCCAAGGACTGAAACAGATTGAGTAAGACGACTGCCACTTTCAACCTCCTGATACGACCGCCCTGTGGGCGGCTAATGGTCTAGGTAAGGAAATATTGGGTTGCCTTGTTGGCACAAGTGTGCTACTACCACAGCCAGGACCTCTGTAAAGACTCTTGAGGCTGTCGATAAGCTGAAAGGAAGCACTCCATATTGGAAGTGCTCTAGGTCCCCTATGAGCTGGGTGAATAGGGAAATAGGAGTCCTTCAAATAGAGAGTTACAAAGCAGTCACCTTTATTCAGGGAGGGGATTATAGCAGCCAGAGTAGTCATCCTGAATCATGAGTGGTGGATGAAGACACAGACATCTTAGAACCAGGATGGGTCTCCAGCCCCCTTTCTTTTGGGAATTAGGGAATATTTGGAGTAAAAGCTTTTCCTCCTGCGTTGACAAGCAACGGGCTCTATTGCCCTTCAATGGATAAGGGAGTCCACCTCTTGTCTGAGGATCCTCTCAGGAAGGGGGGTTTTGGAGAAGGGGTAGACAGGAATTCGATCATATAGCCAATTGAAATGATGTCAAGATCCATTTGTCCAAAGTGATATGTTGCCACATCAGAAGAAAATGGGCCTGGAGGCCATCGAAGGGGAGTGGGGAAACTGGTTGGGTGTGGGCTGGCTGATGGCTCTTGAGCATCCTGTCAAAATGCCTTCTTCTTCTTCTTTTTGCTCTGAAGCGGGGATGGTGGTGATGCAGTGTGTCTGGCATTTCCTTGCAGTCTCAAAGGGCCTCTGAAGATAGAAGGGCTGAGGCAGCTTACAAAATTTCCCTGGGTATATATTCCCAAGGACAGTGGCAGGAGAGTCCTTGAGGGAGTGAAGTGACTCATCAGTCTTTTCACTAAACAGGTTGTTAGAGTCCTGCGTGGATACAAATTTTGTATCTACATCTGATCTACGATCTGCAAAAATGATACGTGGATATCTGCAGATTTGCAGCGGTTTAGATATAAAATTTGGATCCGCATCCATCTGCGATCCGCAAAAATGGTCTGCAAATGTCCACATCCGATTTGCAGGTCTCTACTGATTGTTATCCTTAAAGAAGAGATCTTCAACTGTCACTTGGACCTCCCTGGGGAACCCCAATGACTGCAAACAAGAGGCCCACCTCATAACCAAGAAGACACCATGGAGCATGAAGCCACGTCCACTGCTTCAAGTGATGCCAGGAGGAATGATCTGGGATTGGAGGTCCACATTCTTGCAGTAGTGAAATGACAAACTCTGAGAGCTTGTTGTAATTGATAAAGTTGTATTTTGACATGACTGCCCGGTATTTCACTATCTGGCATAGTAGACTGGCTGATGAGAAATTATTTCTGACCAGGGTGGATAAAAATCAATGATTAAAAAATTAAATTAAATTAAAAATCGGTTCTTTTTTAATTTAAATCAGATTTTTTTTATAAGTTTTTTCCTCAAAAAGCATTTTATCAAAAAATAGTTTTAATTAAGATATATTATAGCTCAAAGATATCTCATCATGGAATAGGGATTATAATTACCAATTTTATAGTATGAGAATATATTCATGTAAAATATAACAAATATGTTATATTTTACATGACTCTAATATATTCCAGCAAAATCATGGAGCAGGTCCTCAAGGAATCCATTTTGAAGCACTTGGAGGAGAAGGTGGTGATCAGGAACAATCAACATGGATTCACCAAGGGCAAATCATGCCTAACCAATCTGAATGCCTTCTATGATGAGATAACTGGCTCTGTGGATATGGGGAAAGCAGTGGATGTGATATATCTTGACTTTAGCAAAGCTTTTGATATGGTCTCCCACAAAATTCTTACCAGCAAGTTAAGGAAGTATGGATTGGATGAATGGACTATGAGGTGGATAGAAAGCTGGCTAGACTGTCAGGCCCAATGGGCAGCTGGTATCAAGTGGAGTGCCCCAGGGGTTGGTCCTGGGGCCAGTTTTGTTCAACATCTTTATTAATGATCTGGATGATGGGATGAATTGCACCCTCAGCAAATTCGCAGATGACACTAAGCTGGGGGGGGAGAGGTAGATATGCTGGAGGGTAGGGATAGGGTCCAGAGTGACCTAGACAAATTGGAGGATTGGGACAAAAGAAATCTGATGAGGTTCAACAAGGACAAGTGCAGAGTCCTGCACTTAGGAAGGAAGAAATCCATCCACCGCTACAGGCTGGGGACTGATTGGCTACGAAGTAGTTCTGCAGAAAAGGAACTGGGGATTACAGTGGACAAGAAGCTGGATACGAGTCAGCAGTGTGCCCTTGTTGCCAAGAAGGCTAACGGCATATTGGGCTGCATTAGTAGGAGCACTGCCAGCAGATCAAGGGAAGTGATTATTCCCCTCTATTCGGCACTGGTGAGCCACACCTGGAGTATTGGAATCTCCTTCCTTAGAGGTTTTTAAGGTCAGGCTTGACAAAGCCCTGGCTGGGATGATTTAGTTGGGGATTGGTCCTGCTTTGAGCAGGGGGTTGGACTAGATGACCTCCTGAGGTCTCTTCCAACCATTCTATGATTGTGTCCAGTTTTGGTCCCCCCACTACAGAAGAGATGTGGAAAAATTGGAGAGAGTCCAGCGGACGGTAACAAAAATGATTAGCGGGCTGAGGCACATGACTTACAAGGAGAGGAACTAAGGGAACTGGGGTTATTTAGTCTGCAGAAGAGAAGAGTGAGGGGGTATTCGACAGCAGCCTTCAACTACCTGAAGGGGGGTTCCAAAGACGATGGAGCTAGGCTGTTCTCAGTGGTGGCAGATGACAGAACAAGAAGCAATGATCTCAAGTTGCAGTGGGGGAGGTCTAGGTTGGATATTAGGAAACACTATTTCACTAGGAGGGTGGTGAAGCGCTGGAATGGGTTACTTAGGGAAATGGTGGAATCTCCATCCTGGCTTGACAAAGCCCTGCTTGACAAAGCCCTGGCTGGGATGATTTAGTTGATGTTGGTCCTGCTTTGAGCAGGGGATTGGAATAGATGACCTCCTGAGGTCTCTTCCAGCCCAAATATTCTATGATTCTACGAGTGTTTAAGAAAAGTTTTGCAAATGAGTTACAATAGTTCATGGTTTAGGGACCCAATCTGATGGGGTTCCACAGGCTTCTGTATAGATTATTAGGTTAATATTTCTATCTACCCAATGGGACTCAGTGCTCAGTCTAGAAGATACCATCAGGGATGTTTAGTTTTGAAGTTCTCAAACTGTAGATTTGTGTTTCCAGAGATAACATGCTTGTTAACAGCAAAAATGTTTTAAATAAATAAATAATACTTAGAGGTGAGAAATAACAGACCTCAACTCTATTGTCCCGCTGCAAATTTGTGTATACAGAGTCAATCCCTTACCTCTCTCTAAAAGTGCAAGGTTTCAAAAAGTTCAATGAATAGAAGATTGTTGCGGGCGGAATAGATCTGGACAAGAAGAAGAAGTCTGGAGATAAATGTGAAAAGCAAGGGACATATGCTTGTTTTGTTAAAATATTATATGTTTGCTGTTGAAGAAAAATATCCAGAATACTTAACGTTGTTGTTTTAGTTAAATAAAACAATTTAAATGTCTGTCTGGTGATGTTCTCCTCCCAATACAGCATGGCAAGAAAATCCTCCAAATATTAATGATTAACCTGTTGAACTGGAGGTAGTTCACCTTCCAATGACTTCATAAATATCTGCTTCAATTACCTTTGGTAAATGAAATAACCAAACAATCAATCATTTTCTGATACAGCTGTAAAACTAATCTGAAAAGTTTTCAAAATAAATCACTGTTTAAAAATGTATAGTGTGTACCTTCTAAAAATGAAACCTACATCTATCTCTGAGTTGTGAAGAATATGTATTAAGGTTATAACAACCAACAAGAATGCACTTTTATGTAGAAAACCATGATTAAATCGAGTCTTCCTGACCAGTGATTCAAATCATGATTTAAATAAATTTGATTTAAATCAAATCCACCCTGTTTCTGACGAAGAGATCTAGTCTATTGGCTTCTTTGTTCCACGGAGTGGACCTAGGCTGGTGGAGCCTGTTTTGCTCCATGACCACCTGGAAGACGAGAGTACAGGTTAGGGTGGGAGAACAAGTATTCTACCCACTTGGAGGGCACAAAGTACTCCTTCTCAGCCTTCTTCAGGGTCAGGGCATGGGGGGTGCCACATAGATTTAGCAGGCTCCAATACAGCCTCACTGGTAGGGAGCACCACCTTGGAAAGAACCATAGAATTGAGCATGTCCAGAAGTTTATGGATGGAATCCTGAACCTCCTCCAGTGCGATCTGGAGGGTTTCTGCGAAGCTCCAAGGAAGTCCTGGTATTGGCTATAATCATCCTGGGGAGATGGAGTGGCTGGTGCCACTGCCTCGTCTGGAGGTAAAGGAAATGCTGTCGGCAGCTCTATCAGTATTGGCTGTTCCAGCTCAGTGGCATGCTCTGAGAGGGACTGAGGCTCTTCTCTTGGCAGCATTCTCTGTGGAACGTAGTGCCCAGGGTCCTCGTAGTCTGGGGCCTGAAAGTACAGATCCCATGGACCCCAGTATGGCCAGCAGCTAAGTTCATAAGGGTATGGAAGCGGGCCCCGGAGGTGTTACTCTGGGTTCCTAGACCCACAGTACAGGTCACAGGGATGCAGAAGCCTCTGGTAGGCTCTGGAAGCCCTGTCCAGGCTAACCTCTCATGCTTGTGCTGTCAGGGGAATTACTGGTACCATCTCCTGTTCGTCCAAGGAGTTCTATAGGCAGAGTTGACTGCACTGTGTCTTGTAGCAGCAGAGCCGGACGCATACAATGGAAAATAGTGCTTAAATGGTGTTGGAGCGTCCATGTCACAGCTAATACTTGGGACCAGTGCATGTGAGATGATGGTGGCTTTCGAGAGAACCGGTTCTTCAACTGTCTGAAAGGATCAGTGACTCAAGATCAGTGTAAATCAGGGATCGGCAACCTTTGGCATGCAGCCTGCCAGGGTAAGCCCCCTGGCAGGCCGGGCCAGTTTGTTTGCCTGACGCGTCCGCAGGTTCGGCCGATCACAGCTCCCACTGGCCGCGGTTCGCTGCTCCAGGCCAATGGGGGATGCATGAAGTGGCGGGGGCCGAGGGATGTGCTGGCCACCACTTCCCGCAGCCCGCATTGGCCTGAAACAGTGAACCATGGCCAGTGGGAGCTGCGATTGGCCGAACCTGCGGAGGTGGCAGGTAAACAAACCGGCCCGGCCTGCCAGGGAGCTTACCGTGGCGGGCCGCATGTCAAAGGTTGCCGATCCCTGGTGTAAATCATCAGGTCCTCAACAGGAGTGTAACAAGCTGGCTGGAGTTTTTGATATAGGCTGGTCCGACAGTGCAAGCTTGGATGCAGCATGGTACTGCCATGTGGAAGGCGAATGTTCCTTCCTATCCTTCCTTGGTGTAAGGGACTGGTCCCATCTCCTTCATGCACAGTTTTGGACCGTTGGATGCTTCCGATACCGTCGGTCGCAGTCCATATCCCCTATGAGCTCCAGATGCACCCATTCTTGAATTGCACCCATTCTGCAGATTTTCACTCAGTACTGAGGGGAGAGGATAGGCAGTCCTCTTCTTAAAGGGCTTGTGTAGCTATTTGTCTCTCTTTTACCCTCCTCATGTCTCTATTTGAATTTAATGGAGGATTCCGAGCTGGAAAGCATCAGTTCATCAGCAGGGTTTCTGCTCTGAGCCTTCAGCAATGCAGCATAGGCTGCTTCCACTTGGCTACAGTTCTAACTACATTAGCTGGCAGCAGGAGAAGGCTGTTGTCCCAGAGGGGCTGGTGGTGGACAGTTGGGTCCAGGAGATCACTGTAGGAGTCCAACTCCAGCCCCAGCCTCTCTCTCCCTTCCCCCCCCCCAGGACTTGGGTAGCTCCTGCCCTATGTAGTGCTCCCAGAGAGAGAGATGGCTGCTAGGGCTCACATGCAGGATCTGGGGGTAAGGTGGGAGATCCTGGTCCAGCTCTCTCTCATGTCCTGGGAGTCGGAGGAGCTCCTGACCCATGTGGTGCCCCCACAGGGGCAATATGCTTGGTCTGAAAAGCGGAAGCCCAGCCAGACTCTCTCATTCCCTCCTGGCAGCTTCCAGGTATTCCCTGCACAGTGGCAGCTACTGCTGCCGCCAAAGAAAACAAGGCACTTTCTACCTTGAGGGCATTCCCCCTGCCGAATATCAAAGGTCTGGAGGTTCTCAAATAAAAGGTCACAAGAATCCTTTATAATGGAAAATGTTAGACTGTCTAAGTAGAGGAGTTGCTACCAACTCCCTGTACAATACACATACACTCACAAATTTGTTGTTACAATCTACATTAGCCTTTGCAGAGTTACCACACAATCTCACTGATGTAACTCTTTCTTGTCCAGCCTCCTCCTACCTACTATTTTGTAACTTCATTGCATCATGTTTAAAAATCAGACTTTTTGAGGAAGGGACCATATTTTATTTGTACTGTGAGATGCCAACTTCACTCCTGAATGCTCTAAAATAATGCTGATGAACAAGAAGTGGGCTGTAGCCCATGAAAGCTTATGCTCTAATAAATCTGTTAGTCTCTAAGGTGCCACAAGTACTCCTGTTCTTTTCTCAAGTAGAAATCAGGCATATTAGGGCATGTCTTCACTAGCAATGTTAAAGTGCTGCCGCGGCAGCGCTTTAACGTGGCTGTGTAGTCGCGGCACCAGCTCTAGGAGAGAGCTCTCCCAGTGCTGTAAAAAAAACACCTCTGTGAGGGGAGTAGCTCCCAGCGCTGGTGCACTGTCTACAATGCCACTTTACAGCGCTGAAACTTGCAGCGCTCAGGGGTGTGTTTTTTCACACACCTGAGCGAGAAAGTTGCAGAGCTGTAAAGTGGCAGTGTAGATAAACCTTAGAAAAGAGAGTGGAGGTAACTGAGTGGGGAAGAGAGTTCCAACTGCTCTCTGTATTTAAGCACTGTCTACTGAACCAGTAACAAAATAAAAAAGTGGCATCCTCTGCATTCTTAGGGTAATCACTTGCCTCAGAAAACTGAGAATGTGTCTACTTAACAAAATACAAATGTTTTGCCCTACTTTTCCACTTGGACATCTGAAGCAGACACCAGGCAGTGACATTGACAGCAGGCTGGTTGAGCACATGTGCACCTAAAGAGCCAGCCCCACCAGGTTTGCTAACCCTTCCTTGAAGCTGCCCAGTGAAACCCTAGCTCTCACAACAGCTTGAGTCCTTCCCCAACTTGATTCCCAAACCCTCCTAGGTATATTTCCTTGACATACCACACCTATCCCACTGCAATGCCCTCCTCGTTTGCTAGCTGTCATAGTTGTATGCCGTGTTGCTGCAGTTGTGCTGGTCCCAGGATATCAGAGAGAAGTGGTGGGTGAAGTAATATTTTCTACTGCAGTGGCTCTCAACCTTTTCTCAACTTGGGTCACATATAAAGCTTTAGCTTGGTTCAGAACACAGTTATGCGCTAACCTATCAACTAGCACAGTGTTGCAACCAGGATAGGGAAGATCCCTAGTGTAACCAGATACCTTGATATGGTTCTATTTGTAGTACGGACGTGCAGATGGGCTCGAAGAGCCACCTTATTTCAGTAAAATCCCAGATGTGGAGATCTGAATGAAGTGGCTGTCAGCTGTAACTGTTCTAACTGAAACACCCATAAGAAAAGGACCTTAAAGATCAAAGTCTCATGGTTCCAGCAGCTCAAGAGAGATGACAGACTCAGAGCACCAAATTCAGGTTCTAGATTTGATCAACATGTCCAATGGGAAGTCTAAATAGGGCCAATGCCTGGAGAAAACAGATTACTAGGGGTCAAGGCCTAACTCTGTTATGTTAGACTCTCTCTCTCTCTCTCAGATTTCACTGAAGCATGAATTCTGAGTACAGACTTGGTCTTTGCATAAATCAGTGCTGTGATCCACAAGTGATGGATCAAACAGAACTTGCACCAATTTCAAAAGAAAAAGAAAAACTTTTCCAAATCCAGTAATATGCTGCTGATGTCCCAGATCTTCTTGAGTGAGAACATCAACACCATTGGTGGAAAAAACATCTTTGCAGAAAGGTTTAACCTCTCATGCCACAGTGTCATCGCTAGTATCTTTAGCTCATGAAGAAATGCCTCACAGCATGAGCACACACAGAACAACATGAGATCAAATTATGGAGGATTGGGACCAAGGGACATATATACAGAAGACTACGGTTCCATCAAAATCAAATTTTTTCCAAGGATTTAAGATATGGCTGCAAAAGAAAGGAAATGAAGCTCGAGATGAATGTGAACAAGGTCTATCAAAAATGTTCCTCCATTTTGGCACCCAGGATCAGCATAATAGTCTAAAATGTTCTAGCCCAACTTAAGTGGTTTGTGCTTGATCTAAGGGGTCTGTAAAATAGCATGGAGGATTACTATATCAATTCTCCTTTAGCCCAAGAACATAATCAAAAGGATTTTCTAGCCACCATATGGCTAGCCATTTTACAAGCCGAGAGCCACAGCACAGGTGTTACAGGAGGTCAGATCATATGGGGCTATTCTGTAGGAAAATCTTTCTCAACTATACCTTCCGGGCACTGGCCGTATGTAAGGAACAAATACTGTTCACTTTCTTTTGGTAGGGTAACGATCTTTAATGGGTGGAGGAAATTTATCCCAACAGATACCCCAATCTTTGGAGAGAACCAGATTTTTGCCTTAGTTACAGAAAGTATAGTTCAGCTTTGGGAATGGACAGTGTAAACTAGGCCACAGACGCTGCCGAATAGCTTTTAATAAGGGCACTGTTGGGGGGGTGAAAAGGTATAGCATTATCAGACTTCTCTTCCACAGTGAAGTGTAGCTACTATGTGATGATGGCTGATGTAGTGAGTTGTATTCTGAGAAGATTGGGATGTTTTTGTACATATAAATAAACTATTACAGTGAACTTTCTGAGGCTCCCTTGACTCTGAAAATTCTATTTCTCACCACTAGCATCTGAGGCAATTCTTAGCACTGTAATGGAGGTGAGAGGAATGGCCCTTTCACCATAGGCTACGAGTATTCTCCCTTAAAAAAAAAAAAAAAAAAAAAAAAAAGCCTTTCAGATTTCCTGTGAATGGAAGCAGAGTGACTGTGAGGGAGTGGTAGAACAGCAGCTATAGCCTGGAGAGCAGCGGTAGGCCTGCCTTTCTTAGGAGGGAGACGCTGGGGTGGGGGACACTCCTGGGATTAACTGTTAAAACAGCTAGGTTAGCTTGTAAAAGGGACTGTTAATTCCACATCTCCTGCAGAAATGGTAGGCAGAGCAGAAACAAAATTTCCTACTACTTCTTTGGGTTTCTGTACTGTAATCTGGTTGAGAAGACTTGTCAGAGTTGCTGGGGGAGACCCTGAATTACAGCGGGGAGAGAGGTTGGGTTGACAGGATTGTCAGAGGTGTTCCAAGGACAGCATTTCTTACCCCCTTGGTTTCTCTCTCTCTCTCTCCCTTTAAGTAGCTTTCTGTCTAGTTCTCTTTCAGAGGAGTAAGGAAAAGTTAAAAAAAAAAAAAAAAAAAAAGAGAGAGAGAAACTGGAAAGGATAATTGAGTTGTTATCCAAAATCTTTGGTCTAATAGCCAGTCACTTGAATCAATGCAAAGCAACTAGATCAGCAGTCCAGACTGACGTATTCAAGACTTGCAGGAATATGATATATCCCTAACTAATTTTAAATGCCAAATAGAAAATACTCTGTGTAGCTGCATACTAGATGAGCCTTATTTCAAATAATAACTAAGTACATTGTTTATAAAAATGCAATTGAATTCTGTAAGTCTTGTGTTTTGCTTTGTTAAAGTTTTATACGAAGTCTTCTTGGATCCTGGAGAGCTCTAGTTCATTAAAGAGATGCATACTGTTCTAATATATATTCTATGACAGCACAAACAGTTTTCATGTAAACACAGCCATGAACACCATGAGTAACAACTCTGTTTCCATCAGAAGCCCTTTTTCCTGCGTAAGAAGTATGCACGCTAATAAATGTCCCATGCTAATGTTAACCAGATACAGCTGGCTCATAGCTATAAAAAGCATTAATGAAAACATAAATACTAACGTCTCCGCCCTCCTGAGCCAGTACGTCAAGGCTGCGCAAAAGCATCACTTTCCAAGTGCTCTGTGTGAATGAACTGGCTGCTCTGAACCAGCTTGGGCTGGTTCTCTGAAGTTTGTTTACTGAACAGCGTGTGCAGAGAGGCAGGCTGATCATGGGGGACGAAGGGGGAGAGAGAAATCACATGATCAGCTGGCTCCGGCAGCCAGTTTTACTGACAGCCTTGAATGATGTGGTTTTCAATAACAAATAGAATAAGGGGGAGAGTAGTGTTTATAAACAAAAAATATTGAGCTATGAACAAAATGTGACCATCTTTACCTATGTTGAATACTATATGATATTCTGACATTTATCAATTTTAGCATATGCTTTACTATGCAATAAAATGTCTAGATTCAGTGCATACAATGATATACTGCAAGATTAAAGAGAAGGGACCCCATTATAGGTTTACCACTTTGCTCTCTCTTTGCTTTTTTATAATAACAGCATTTATTTTTTTTATTGTGCTAACATTATTTTATTGAGCTTTATCATTTAAAAAATTAGAAAAAGGAACAGATACAAATTTAGCATGTACGTACATGGAAAATAAAACCACATCTGTATTTCTATTTAATGCGAAAAAGGTGCAACATTCATGCAACATTAAGGTTGCAAATCTAGACATAATTAAGTCAGGAAATTAAAATGTTATGGTACTGCTGGTAGCAATGGTAACAAGCACACTGCATACATGTAAGTATTCTTTATTATTATTTGGGCTGCAAACTGTATATGTGTAATTATATTCAATTTAAAGTAAGCTAATGTTGGTGTGAGAACTGTTACCGTATCATTGCCGAACTCGTGTGTGTTTCAGTGTGTATTGCTAGATTGTGACAAGCCCTCCATTAGCATGCAAGGAGGGAGACTTACCTGCTGTGCCAGCCACCCTTTCAAAGGGTGTAGCAGGAACCAATTCAATCTGAATTCCCCCAATTCTTCCAAAAGCAATTGTGTCTGCCCCCAAGAGCTCCTACTGGGTAAGGCAACACCTACGCCCCTTTACACGGTTTACCCTTAAAGTTACATTAACATATATTTTGATTTCAATTTCCTTGTTTATTTCAAAGATATAAAAAAAATGAACAGCGTTGCCAGATCGTGCAATTTCACCATGAGTTTCAAGATATTTGATATACTGTATTTCTTAAAGCCTCAACTTCTGAAGTCATATGAATACGCGAGAAGCTCAGCTTTCAAGTTTTGTTTAAAAGTAATCTTCTATCCACAAGGTTGCAGAGAAAAGTTTGAGAATGTGACCCAAGTGTAACCTAAAGATTCAAAATCCAGAAAGTAAATAAAAGGAATCCAAAATGTAGTCTTATTTTAAAATATCTCATTTTTAAAGCAAATCTTTGGCTCTTGGTTTTTTGAGCACATGGGGCTAACTATACTGAAACAGCCTTGCAGAAAACCATCACAAACAGCAGCAGCAAATGTGTCAGTTCATCTGCTTTATTCCCATCAAGATGTAACTTCAGAGGCTAGTTGGGACTCTCAAGTTGGGACACTGGACAAGGGCAGTTGTTTTTTTAAAATGTGTTCGTTAGGGTTGGCGAGGGTTTTCAAACATGACTGTCCTTGTCCACACTAAGGACTATAGTCATACCATTTAACATTATGTTTGTTAACATGTTTTCTAACAATGTATTTTCTCTTAGAGAAGCCCTAACACTATTCTATATCTAAGGGCTTGACCATAGGAAGTCTTAGGGTCTGAATGTACAGTGCACTAGCGTGCTTTACGCTAAATTGCCATATGGACCCTGCTACTACAAAGTTCCATAAAAAACAGCAGTAGGTCAAAGCAGATGGGGTGCATCGGACAAAGAAGGGGAAGAGCATCTTCACGCACTGACTTGCCACTTTAGTGAGGAGGGCTTTAAACGGGGCAGG
The DNA here is from genome assembly GCF_011386835.1 of Chrysemys picta bellii. Taxonomy (NCBI): domain Eukaryota; kingdom Metazoa; phylum Chordata; order Testudines; family Emydidae; genus Chrysemys; species Chrysemys picta. Next base: position 218,402,555 of record NC_088792.1, on the reverse strand, counting down.
TGACAAAAGCCCACAGGCAAGTATATAAAAAAAGGTGACCTTAACAGAGATATTGGAGGGGACATGGACAATTAGAATAGGGTCATAGGAGCAACAAGAAGGAAATCAGTGGGGGAAATCTGCCCACCATCTTAGAAGTCTATGCACAGATGAAAGGAGAATGGAAGTATTAGTACATGAGTTCAATTATGACTTAATTGGCATTACATACACTTGGTGGAACAAGTCTCGTGACTGGAATATTGGTATAGCTTGTTCAGGAAGGACAGGCAGGATAAAAAGGGAGGAGATGTTTCATTATATATCAAGAATGCATACACTTGTTCTGAGGCTCAGAAGGAGATGGGATGCAGACCAGCTGAAAGTCCCAGGGAAAACATAAAAGGGGTAAAAAATAGGGGTGTCATCATGATAGGGTTCTATTATAGACCACCACATCAGAAAGAGGATGTGAATGACAAGTAACACAAATACCCAAAACACAAGACCTAGTAGTAATGGGGGAGTTTAGCTTCCCAGGTATCTGTTGGAAAAATAATACAGCAAAACATAAAATTTCCAAGAAGTTCTTGGAATGGATTTGAGACAACTTTTTGTTCCAGAAAGTGGAAGCAATAACCAGGGGGATAGTCATTTTAGACTTGATTCTAACCAACAGGGAGGAATTGGTAGTGAATCTGAAGGAAAAAGGCAATTGGGTGATCGTGATCATGAAATGATAGATTTCATGATTCTATGGAAAGGAAAGAATGAAAGAAGCAGACTAAGAATAATGGGCTTTTAAAAAAATCAGACTTAAACAAACACAGAAAACTGACAGATAAGGTTCCATGTGAAGAAAATCTAAGGGGAAAAGGAGTACAGGAGAGAGGGCAGTTTCTCAAGAAAACAATATTAAATGCACAACTGCCAGCTATCCCAGTGCGAAGGAAAGAGAGGAAGAATAGTAATAGGTCAACGTGGTTCTATTAGGAGCTCTTTAAAATGACCTGAAAATCAAAAAGGAATCCTACAAAAAGTGGAAACATGGACAAACTGCTAAGGAGGAGTATAAAAGAATAGAACATGCATGCAGGAACAAAACCAGAAAGGCTAAGGGACAAAATGAGTTACATCTAGCAAGGAACATAAAAGGCAATAAGAAGAGATTCTTTAAATTCATTAGAAGCACGAGCAAGATGGAAGGAAGGAAAGTGTACATCCCTTCTTATCAGGGAAGGCAAGCTAATAACAGGTGACATCAAGAAAGCTGAAGTGTTTAATGCCTATTTTTGCGGATACAGACTAACACGGCTGCTACTCTGAAACCTGTTATTTTTGCTTGAATAAAGACTGGGAGTGGATGGGTCATTACACAAAGTAAAACCTATTTCCCCATGCAAATTTTTTCCCCTATTGTTACTCATACCTTCTTGTCAACTGTTGGAAATGGGCCATCCTGATTAACACTACAAACGTGATTTTTTTCTCCTGCTGATAATACCCCGCCTTAACTGATTACTCTCATTATAGTTAGTATGGCAACACCCATTTTTTCATGTCCTCTGTGTGTGTGTGTGTGTGTGTGTGTGTGTGTATATATATATCTTCCTACTGTATTTTCCACTGAATGCATTCGATGAAGTGGGTTTTAGCCCACGAAAGCTTATGCTCAAATAAATTTGTTAGTCTCTAAGGTGCCACAAGTACTCCTCGTTATTTTTCTTCAGTCATCACTAAAAAGATTCATGGCATTCAGATATTCAACACATTTAATATTAACAACAAGGGGGAAGGAATGCAAGCCAAAATAGGGAAAAAACAAGAATATTTAAATAAATTAGGTGTATTCAAGTCAGCCGGGCCTGATGAAATTCATCCTAGGGTACTTAAGGAACTAGCTAAGGAATCTCAGAACTGTTAGCAATGATCTTTGAGAATTCCTGAGGGATGTGTGAGGTCCCAGAAGACTGGAGAAAGGCAAACAAAGTACCTATCTTTAAAAAGTGGAACAGAGGAGACCCGTGGAGCTATAGACTGGTCAGCTTAGCTTCAATACCTAGAAAGATACTGCAACAAATTTTTAAACAATCAATTTATAAGCACCTGGAGCACAATAAGGTTACAAGGAATAGCCAGCATGGATTTGTCAAAAACAAATCATGCCAAACCAACCTAATTTCCTTCTTTGATGGGGTTTCTGGCCTACTGTATATGGAGAAAGCAGTTTAATCTGCAGTAAGAGATATTTAGGCTAGATATTAGGAAAATCTTTCTAATTATAAGGGTAGTTAAGCTCTGGAATAGGCTTCCAAGGGAGGTTGTGGAATCCCCATATTTGGAAGTTTTAAAAAACAGATTTGACAAAAATCTGTCAGGGATAGTCCAGGTTTACTTGGTCCTGCTACAGTGCAGGAGGCTGGACTTGCCTTCTCAAGCTCCCTTCCAGTCCTACAGTTCTATGATTCTATGAAAGCACACTAGGGAACTTTTAGTATGAGTTACCAGGGGCCATTTGACCAGTTAGCACATGGCAGGCTAATCAGCTGTACATTTACACCCCAGCTTGCCACATACTAAGTTTCCATGTGGACAAGCCCTAAGTAATAAACATTCAATAGCAGTCTGACTCAGGGTAATTTTTAAAAGCACCAAGTTAAGTTCTGCACTCAGTTACATGAATACAATCCCGCTCACATCAACATTTACATATGTGTAGCTGACCGATTAAATTGACCCACTACAGTTATCCTATCCATCTCTTCCCCACCAAAATGTTTTTCCATCTCTTTTGCTATCACTCTTCCCAACCACCTCCCCGCACTCTGAGGCACAGTTTGATTCCCCTCTCATTTACATTGGGGTTTTTTTGTTTGTTTGGTTTCAGAGTAGCAGCCGTGTTAGTCTGTATCTGCAAAAAGAACAGGAGTACTTGTGGCACCTTAGAGACTAACAAATTTATTAGAGCATAAGCTTTCGTGGACTACAGCCCACTTCTTCGGATGCATACTTTGTTTGTTTGTTTATTTTTAAACAACCACAACACTCCACTGGCCTCAGTGAAGTTACTTGTTGTACACTGGTGTAAATGAGATCAGAATCAGACCCACTGGTTTCCCTGATTTTGAGGGTGTTTACTTAAAAATTCTCTTTTCTCAAAATTTAACACTACCAACTGGGTCCCCCAGCCCTGGCAGCTGGTCTCCTATTGCTGATATATTTAGACATTTAGTACTGAGCATGACTGCTGCAAGCAGCCTTTGTTAGTTCAGCCACTGTGCCAAGCAAACCTGTATTTAGTATTAAATAGAAGTCCAGTGAAAAATGGAAATGACTTTTGCCAAGAAATGAGGTCCTGAATTCTTTAGTTAACGAGCTCTTATATTTTGTATTTAGGTTATTCTAAGGTGGTTGATTAACCTGTGGTGCCATGTATAAGAGATGACATAAAAGTATTTTTGTTCCTAATGACCATATTCACATCCTGGCACTTTTCCCCCCTCATGTTAGATGGAGTGTTTAAAAATCTGGGCATCTGTTTGGGGATAGGGAAAAAGCCTCACAACATGAGCATTGATCTAAAAAAGCAAAAACATCTGCTACAGTCATGAGTGAATCATATCTGAATTCAATCGGGAACCCTGGTGTTGATAAGTGCCCTGTTCACTCACAAAAATACTCCAGTGCAGGAACTACATGGATTCAAGGGACATTAATGGACAGACACACAAAAAATGAAAGCGTCTGATGAAGTGGGCATTCACCCACGAAAGCTTATGCTCCAATACTTCTGTTAGTCTTAAAGGTGTCACTGGACCCTCTGTTGCTTTTTAAAAAATGAAAGGTACACCACACTACATAGTATTAATTCATTCCTAGTTCACCCTATTGGACTGTGAAGAAATCTATAGGTCTAATAAATTCTGGAGTAAGCACTGAGATAGTAAAGTCTTTTGACTATATTAAGACCCAATCATACAGAACCAAAACGTCAAAAGTCCTGTCATTATGCAATAGAAAAATCTTTAATTAAGAGGAACCAAGCCCACTCCACTTACATTCTGTATAGTTTGATGACATCACTCTGGCAGTTTAAAAGAAAAATCGCTCTGAATTATTTGCATTCAATCTTAACCTCAAGTGCTTCTAATATAGGTCATCCAGAGAAGCTTGTACTGCAGCCAAATTTAGGCCTCAAATCAAACATCTAAAACTCAGAGTTATAAAAACATTTAAAATCTTTGTCAGAGAAGTGCAAATCACTTCCTTTTTCTTGCCACAGAAGTAAGTAACAACAGCAGCAAATAATCCCTTTTAGCCCCTATACAAGTATACATATATTACAAAGTTTGTTAAATAGTAAATTCATATTTATTTACTTCAGTAGTTTTCCCACACATAACTTACATCATTTTGAGGTATGTGCTCGTCTATACACAAACAAAGCTGCAATTATGATTCTATTCGGGTGGGGGAAAAGGAGTTAAGACACTGACTGAAATGAGTTTGGTTCATATCGGGGGGAGGGATAGCTCAGTGGTTTGAGCATTGGCCCACTAAACCCAGAGTTGTGAGTTCAATCCTTGAGGGGGTCACTTAGGGATCTGGGCCAAAATCAGTACTTGGTCCTGCTAGTGAAGGCAAGGGGCTGGACTCAATGACCTTTCAAGGTCCCTTCCAGCTCTAGGAGACAGGATATCTCCATATTGGATATCTGGCCACACCATTAAACAATGACACAGTTAGGGAAGGCTGGAAGTTTCTGTCCAGGAGAAACACAGATGTAGAACAGCAGAAATGATAACAAATCAGGACTGAAGTGAACTGATAGAGGTAGAGAGGAAATCTTAATTATCACTAAAATCACATATTACAGCCTGGTATTCCCCCATAGCGCATAAGAAAGGGAGTAAGATAAGAACTAAGATGGACTTTATGAAGGACCATTCTTTTCTATTCTTATATCTTCTCAATGCTCCTTATCTTTTACACCAATTTATTAGTGCATAGTGTACAGGATATCCCACCCTTCAGAAGCTGAAAAATCTGAGGGTCTATATTATTATTTAGATTGTAAATAGCCCTGCACACGAGAGCACTAACACATAAGAAGACACAATGTTTAGAATCTAAAGGCCCTATTTCCACTCAAAAGTATTCCCAATGATATGAAGGATACTATTCAACATGATGAAAATTGGTGGTTGGAACTAAGTTAGACAAATATATAAGTAAATCAGCACAATGTGGCAGAGGAAGGGGAAGTGGAAAGAGTGGGGTGACAGTACAAATATCAAGTTATACACGGGTGGGATTTTGGTGGATGCACAAAAGAATGGGCATTTCAAATATGTCCACAAAAGTCCTACTATGAATATGGATAAGTGTAAAATCATTATAATTTGTAGCCTAAAATACGCTTATTCTTATTCAAACAATGAATATGAATTTTCTTCTTCACTGCAACATCAAAGGCTAAAGAGAGGAAAGTAGAATTGGATGTGTAAAGCCCTGCCATGTCAGACTCTCCAGTCTGGCCTGATTCTATCAAAACTCTCTGAATGTAGACTCTAATGAATGTTCCAAAATTTTTAACTCTGTCCCTAAAAAAATAAAATAAAATGAATTGAGTCCAATCGAGTAAGATTAAGAGGGCTAAAGCCATGTTCCTATTTTCTCTCCAATCTGTCTCTATTAGTTATTTTCAAATTATGGCTTCTCTGGGGCTGATGATGTTTACTTTTAAAAGTTAATATAGGTGGTCTTCACTCAGGCAAGCCTCTCATTATAGATCACGCGTGCCAAAGGCGGCACACAAGCTTATTTTCAGTGGCACCCACACTGCCCGGGTCCTGGCCACCGGTCCGGGGGGGGGGGGGGGGGGGGCTCTGCATTTTAATTTAATTTTAAATGAAGCTTCTTAAACATTTAAAAAAATCTTATTTACTTTACATACAACAATAGTTTAGTTATATATTATAGTCTTATAGAAAAAGACCTTCTAAAAACGTTAAAATGTATTACTGGCACGCGAAACCTTAAATTAGAGTGAATAAATGAAGTCTCGGCACACCACTTCTGAAAGGTTGCCGATCCCTGTTATAGATCAACTTACAAAGACTTTTTTTTTCAGAACAGGCCTCTAATTTTGCACGTACAATTATTTGCACATGCAAATATTTGAATTTGCACATACAAACCGTGTTTACACAATTCAAACAAAAATATAATTGCATGTACAAATTCCAGGCAACATATTTGGGACCATTTAGAGTCTCACCCAACTATTAACTCTCTAGCGAGGTATTTATAATGCATTTATCACCACTGTATCTGAGATTCTTGCCTTCTGCACCATAGTAGAAGGATAACAAATTCCAGAGACACAAACTGGCTTTTATAAAAGTTTTGGAGAGCTGCTTCAGCATGACTAAAACACTGCCTCCAGGTCAGCCTCAAGTCATGTATTTGGGTGAGGGGTAGGGGTAAAAGCACACATGGAAGATTTCTGCATTCAGCACCGTCAGCCACACAACTTCCAAAGACACAAAATTCAAGGGGAAGAGAGGTCAAAAACAAGGGGGAAAATTCCATACCTTTTACGTAGACCATCTTGGAATAATTCTTGACAAATAACAGATGCTGGAAAATTACTATCCCTAGTTTAAACTACAATCTGAGAACAGTGACTGCACATACCTTGATCTTTGCTCCAGGGCTGGAAAATTACCTTTGCAAGTTGCCCGCTTTCTACTCCCTAAACTGGTTTTCTATCACTAGATAACACATGGGGAATAACAATACTACTTTTATATTTCTTCTGTATCAGGGGTTGGCAACCTTTGGGAAGTGGTGTGCCAAGTCTTCATTAATGTAAACGTTTCACGTGCCAGTAAAAGGTTTTGCGTGCCAGATCGGCAGCGCGGGGGGCAGACGGAACCCCAAACCAGCAGCGGGCTGAGCCGCTCAGCCCGCTGCCGGTCTGGTATTCTGTCCACCGGCCCCTTCCAGCCGGGGTCCCGGCCACTGGCCCCGCTCAGCCCGCTGCCGGCCCGGGTTCCGTCCATCCAGGTCGGCAGCGGGCTGAGTGGGGCCGGCAGCCGGGACTCTGTCTGGCAAGGGGCCGGCGGCCGGAACCCCAGACCAGCAGTGGGCTGAGTCGCTCAGCCCGCTGCTGGTCTGGGGTTCCATAATCCAGGCCGGCAGTGGGCTGAGTGGGGCCAGCGGCCAGGACCCCAGCTGGCTGCAGCTGTAAACTCCGCCATCCCTGGAACTGACAGACAACTGCAACTGGACATCATCACCACCAATGTGAACTGGAAGAAGATCTTCATGGTGGACATCACAGTGCCGTTTGAGAACAGGACTCCGGCCTTCCACAATGTCTGAGCTCGAAAGGTAGAGAAATATGCCCCTCTGGACAAAACCTTGAGAACTAAGGTCCAGACACACAGGCACCAGACATACGCACTGATTGTCGGAGCTTTAGGCGCATGGGACCCCAGTAACGAACGAGTGCTGAGAGAATGCGGAATCGGTCAATGCTATGCTCGGCTGATGCAGCAACTCGTGGTGTTGGAGGCCACCAGGTGGTCGAGAGACATCTACATAGAACACATCACTGGACATCGGCAATACCAGCAGGGATGAGCTGGAGTGCCAATGAGAAGCACAGTCAGGAAAGTAACAAATACTTTCCTCATGGATTGTATTTTCTAAATGCACAACCAACCTAATTCTCAATTACTGAGGGACAATCTCCATTCATTGATATATTTTGCTTTCCACAACCAAATCTCCTTACAACTTTTCATGAGTGATGTACCCGAGTATTCGGATTCTAATATTTAAACCGTATTGTTAAATCTATTCACCTAAATTTGGGTTATTGCTGATTATGTACTGTATGTATCATATGACTTTTAAAAACTAACTTTGTATTTGTGGATAATCTAAGCACTATACCCAGATGTAGAGACACTTTTCCCAACCTATTTATTATATAATTATTTTTTAACATTAGCTTTAATACAAATGTTAAATCTGAACACGCTGAAATGGAGTGTGATTCTTCTGAAGAATTAGTGAGTGACCAAAGGTTCCATCAGCCTCCCACCCCACACCCATCACCCTCCTGTCCCGTCCCCCGTCCCCACACACACACAGTTGGACAGCTAGTAATTGTCATTTCTGATAATTTCCTTGCCAGAAGGATCAGTATCCTTTACACGTGTGCTTTTTACTGACCACTACCCGCTTGGGACTTTTCTTGTACACCAGGTGGTCTACTACAGTTCTGACACAATATAGAGACAAAGACAACTTCTTAACAAATCATTCTATCATTAGTTGTTATACCCAGTGCTGGAATTAAAAAGAATGGCAAGTTTTTGTTCTTGTGCAATACATTTATTAGATAATACCTCTTTTACCCTCCGCTTCACAGTTTACCTAACATAGGCATAAGATTCTGTGTTTAGCATTGAAAAATAAACTGTAATGTAAAATTAACAATGTCTACACATAAGCCACTAGAGCAGCACAGCTACACCACTGCAGTTGCACTGCTTCAGTGAAGACACTACCTACACCGATGGGAGGGGTTCTCGCGTCAGGATGGGTCCTCCACTTCCCCAAGAGGCAGTAGCTAGGTTGACAGGAGAATTCTCCCATTGACCTAGTGCTGTCTACACTAGGAAATTAGGCTGGTTTAACTGTGTCGCTTAGGATGTGGATTTTTCACACCTCTGAGCAACAGTTATACCAACTTAATTTCCTAGTATAGACCACGCCAGAGTGTTGTGGAGAAGTGGCACTGGAAGGAGTTGAAGTTCCATCGATCAAACTTTATAATCAGCACCTAGGAGGCAGCCTTTCAGGAATGAGTTTGGGGAGGGATGTACGGGGAATCGATGGCGCAAAATGTATTATAATTTAATGTCTCAGCCAGACAGTGAGATGCCAAAGCTGGACTCCCAAAAAGCAAACTGTCTCTTTCTTTTCGATTTCAAAACCCCATTGGGTCAGTCAGTTGCTGTGATCAGGGTGATGCTTTCCTTGTAGAAGGGGCAAAGAATGGGGAGTGAGGGGGGAGTGAACAATCCTACTATGAAGGACACTAAGGCCTGGTTTACACTTAAAAATTAGATCAACCCAACTATGTTGCTCAGGGCTGTGAAAAATTTCATGCCCTGAGCACCACAGTTAGCTCAATCTAATCCCCAGCATAGACAAGGCTAGATTGGTGGAAGAATTCTTCCGTTGTCCTACCTACCGCCTCTCAGAGAGGGGATTTAATTACACTGACAGAAAAACCCCGTCCGTTGATGTAGGAAGCATCTGCATTACAGCATACAGTGGTAGATGCAGATACAGTAGATGCAGCATTGCAACTGTAATACTTGTAGTATAGACATAACTCTACTCAGAGAAAGAAAGAAAAGCAGAAAGAAATTATTAGTCCTTGAACTGCAGTGGATATTTTCTCAAACTGCTTAGGGAACTATTAAAAGCCTTTCAAGTAGCAATTCGACAACTTTACAAGAATATTAAAAGCACATATCTTTGCTCACAAGAAGCAGCTGAAAAGAGGAAATCAAGGAAAATGTTCTAGTTTATGAATTGCAGTGAAGAGCCTTCAGTTACCTATTTCCTGTTTACTTCCCACTTGAAAAATTGTACCCCAGAAATCCAATGCAATTAAAAATCCATCATACGTTTTAGAACACACTGTTGAGAAATGTTTTGTTGAAAAAAATGACTGGAATGCTGTAAACAGAATAAAGTCGGCCACAAAAGAAAACGTTTTGACAGATGCTAACATCTGTGAGCATGGATCTTTAAATGACTCTCCTTTCCATCTCAGACCTTTTTCACATTAAAAACCTACTAATTTAAAAAAGGCCTTTTATACCTCAAGATGAGATTTTCCTTAAGTTAGACACCATGACTTACCTAAACACCACCAGAGATGCTAGAAATGTTAACTATAGCATTTGATCCATCATGCAACTGTGTTTGCACTAAGACAAATTGGAATGAGAATGTCCTAAGACCGCAAGAGGGAAGAAGGGAAAGAAGAAAGATGATTCTGATAGAGTTTACAAATCAGTTCCAGAGGACTGGCGCAGGTCACTAGATCCTTTCTACCTGGCATTACGTAGGCATACACTGTGTAGAAACTCACAACAACCTGCTAGGAAACAAACAATCCCAGCAGACATGGTTGTAGTTTTTTTGCTGCCCTAGTCAAAATGGAAATGTACATTTATACACACAAACACTTGGCTTTCCCTAATTATTTGCTTCTCTGGGGTTCTGCTTGCATGGTGGAGTCAGCCCTGGCTGCTTCTCAAGGCCCTGACAAGGAAAGTGACTAGAAAATACAAGATAGAGAGAAAGAATAAAAGGACTATTCATTACTGAGAGGGAAAGGGGGGTTACATACCTTTTTTTAAAAAATTGTATACATTCTGAGAATAGAATGTTCTTGTAAGCTAGAACTTTAACATTCAGGTGGGAAGTAGGTCAGGACATATGTCAAAAGAAGTGAATGAAAAATTCCTATATTCACACACAAAGATTTTAAAATGTGGATTCACAGCCATAACTAGCACTGTTCTCTTTTTAAAAAGTTACTAAGATTTTCCTCAATAGGCCACATCCTTTTTCCAACCCCAAATCTTTTGAGCTCTTGGATTAGTTAATTATCCAGTAACCCTTCAAACTTTCAGCATTGGTTACACTAACTACTACATAATGATTCCTATCCTTAAAGAATAAAACTAACCAACTACATTTTCCTGAACTCAAGTAGCTCACTCACAACAAGATGATACTGGCAAGAACAAAATCCAAATTATACAGTGCTTGATACCACACACACAAAATACAAGGCTGACTCAGCAAATCAGGCATCTCATCAGCAGAAAGCTCCTTAACACAAAGGGTGTCTTTTTTTTTTTTTTTTTTTGTATTTTCTTACCAATTAAGCTCTCTCCTAAAGAGTTGAAAAGAGTAATGTTAGATGGAGACTTTTTTGGCTTACACCTGTGCACCACACCTTCTTCTAGGGATGGGCTGAATTCATTCAGGCAAACCATCCCATAATTCTCCAGACAGACGCCTCTAAGCAAATGTAAAGCAATTTAATTGAGAATCAACTTCACATGATTTGTAAAAGCTACTCTCTCACCAAGAGGGGAGAACAGTAGCAATATGTATGCCAGACAATAATGGGAAAGAAAAAGAATCATGGCAAGGCACGTTTCTTCCTTTATCTGCTCGCTAAGCATGTATATTACATCTTCAAGAGCAGTTCATTACTGGAGGGAATGGTAAATATAGTGGTTTTTAAGTGTCCTGGAAAATGCCCTGAACCCCAAATTTCATAGATTAATAGATATTAGAGATGCAAAAGACCTATTAGGTCATCAAGTCCATTTGCCTACCAGTAAAGGATTGCACTTTACTGTAGGTACAAACTATATCAGTACCTATGCAGTAGTTATATAAAGCTAGGTATTACAGTTTTTAGTACTTCGTCCATTTACATTACACTAGCAACAGTTTTTGAAAATTTTCTTAAGAGAAAATTCCAAAATCCTCCAAAATTTGTAAATATTTCTGTAGAATTTAGGTGCCCAGAACTAAACACTATATTCCAGATGCAAATCCAGCACAACCAGGCAGACAACCAGGATTAACATCTCCTTGCTCCATATTTCATTTTCTACCTCTTTTCATTTTACTGCCTTTTTAAAAAAATGTTTCTCCATTGCAGTGACATTTAGATGCTATAACAATAAGAAAACTGTAAAACAGTCTGTCAGAAACAGCTTAAATCAATAAACTGTTGGGCTGCCCTGATACTTAGTTCAAACTTTTGTATACAAATTAAAGACTTCTGCTCACTCATATTCTCTCATAAGATACACATCTTGTTTTCATGACAAACGTTTTAGGTAAAGAATTGGCAGCTGGTTTAAGGGATTGTCTAGGCTAGGGGATGGTAACTTGTGACAGGAAATGAAGGAGCTCATTAGCTTGGTGAGGAAGTGATCCAAACAGGTCACTTTTAAGATGATGAGCATGAAAGTTTCTGATGTAGAAGGAAGTTTCTTATGGCTGATACTGGTCAGGATCACTTCTCAGCTGAAATGCTTTCAAAAATTCTAAGGCACTATCAATGGCTTAGTTTAAGTACTGTATATGAGACAGGTTAGCTGCAGCTGTAGGGAGTATTTAGAAGCCCAGAACCCTAGGTTATCTGCTTGTAAAACCAGTCATCCAGTTCTGAACTGAGGGGTTTCATGTCCAAAGTCAAAAGGATCTATTTTTATTTCAAGTTTGATGTAAAAATACAATCTGAGATTTGTGTGTGGTGTCACCCCACTCCTGTGAAGGGTGTAGACTAAAGACTATCTGGAATTGTGTTCATGGATGCAAGTTTTTGTTTGTTTGTATAAACATTGAAACGGAAAAGGAGGGGAGGGAGTTAGGATTTTAGACCATAATCGAGCTAAATTATGGAGTGATAATAGCCACTCCATAGTTAAAATTGCAAATGGTTTTCCATCAGAAGCCCAATTTCAGCCCCTTCTTTAAAATCTATGAAGAAAGAAACAGAGGCAGGTTGGTTTTTTGCCGATACAGAATTTTTCTACCATTTTTCTGTAATAGTGGACTCAAAGTTGCGTTCATTTAACACAGTTTTTAAACTGGCTTCAGTTAAACCTGTGAAACTTGAGCCTATGGATGAGCCCTAAGAACACTGACAGACTGATGATCCTGTTGAGGTTTGTTGAGTGGCTAATGATCCAGTTTTAGTTCTGTGGGAAAAAATAAGCCTCTTAAGGCTTGTGGAGAAAGATTAGGGATTGACTGGCATCTGTAGAGCATCATAAGGCTCGCAGAGAATGAGGGTTGAGGAACTTCTATGAGTTTTTGAGGCTAGTGGAATGCTCACAAGCCTTCTATCGCTTACAGGGTGTGATTGGAAATATCCCCAGTGAGGGCCCTAAGGCTTGAAGGGTCCCTCATGAGCCTCCTTTGGCTCCCCAGGGGGTCTGAGACACTTATCCATGTACAGCCACACTCTTATGCAGCTCCAAAATTCTGCAGGGACTTCCTGAGGTCTTGAAAGCCATATACACTCAAAACTCTGATACATGCCTACAACCTTAACTTAACCTTAATAAAGCTTTTTGTAGGAGAACACAATTTAATGTATTTGCTGTATAAAGTTTCAACTCAATGTGATTTGAAAGTGCTAAGATATGAAACCCCCCAAAAGTGGGATTTAATAAAAATCATGGTGGTCATAATCACAGACACTCCCATTTTATTTCATTCTTTTCCAATTCTGCTTTGCACTTTTAGGGTCAAAACAACAAGAACGAAAAGTTGCAGCAGTAGCCAGTATTGTTGGCATCTAGAGGGAACTGCATCTGGCATGTCTTCTGCACTGGAAAAGTGAGATCCCATTGTGACTCTCCTACCACTGCAGACACTAAAAACATTCCATTTGCAGGAGGCAAAGGAAGAAACAGAAGAAGAGGCTGAAAATGCTGGTCTAAGCCTTTAGATGTTGCAGGCCTTGTGTACACTGGAGATTTTTGCACGGATCCTGATGTAACTGTGCAGTACAATAATTTTTCACACTGGTGCACTAAGGGTGAAATGCTGGTCCCACTGAAGTCAATGGAAGTTTTGCTACTGACTTCAGTGGGGCCAGACTTCACCAGAAGGTTGTACTCATGCAGCTACATCACTGTAAAATCCCCATTTTAGACAAGCCCTTAGTTTCTCCACTTATAAAATAAAGCTAATTTTTCTTTCCTGTTTCATATGGGTGTTATAAGTGGATCAATTAATTATTTGTCAAGTGCTTTAAAGATTGAACTAGTTAGGTAACTGTTAGGTAACAGAATTAGTATCTGTACAGTGCAACTCATGTAATAATATAAGACAGGAACATAATCATCATCTATTTTAAATCATCCAGTCACTCATTTTTCAACTTTCTGCCAATAGTTCTTGGTGCAGCACAGGAATCTTAGGCAAGAAGTCAGGTCATCCCCTCCCTCAGGTAACATCAGTGGTGCTCTGCACTTGCGCCTATTAGGGAGGTGTAATATTATTACTACTAGAACACTAGGCCTTGCTTAATATATTTAGCCAGTGTTAGCTGAGGGCATCAGAATGCCAGACCCAACTTCCCCTCCCTGTTTTGTTTCCCTAATATTATCACCCCACCAGACCAGTTTGCAAGTGTTTTATTACTCACCTAACATTTGGCAGATCCGAATTTAAGATTGGCATTGCATAACGAATTGGGTTATTTCCTTGAAGCTGACATCTGAAACCCTCTCTTGAAGGTAGATAATATGCCCTTTGGACAACCACTTGTACCTGCACTTCCTTCCACCCCGCTGCTCCCTGGCTTTCCACCACTTCTAGGAGAGAGTCATTCGGGGCACTGAGTGCAAAGGGATGTAGTTTGGATTCAGGATTGCTGTTAGTCTGTACAGTCTTTGGCGTAATCATATTGGTACAAGCAACCTGGTAAAGACAAAGCCATAAACTAAATTACTTTATGGACTATGAAACCATGTAGTGATACAAAGTAAAATTCAACAAGATTCATTATAGAAAAGCATCACAAGATTATTTTCAAAGTATTTAGTATATATAAACTATAATTTACACACATGGCCAGCTTTCATCTAAGATTTTAAATAAATGCACAAGAAACCGTACAGTTCAGCACACAGTCGTCTCCTGTGTATAACTGTTGCCTTGGATTAAACAAATTCAGTTCATGTGAGACAAGGGTGACAGTGGAAGAAAGAATTGGCATTAGTATTTATCACTGTTTTATGTTTTACTTAATTCTTGGTAGTTCTAATTATTACTTCCTTTTAAATTGTAGCATTAGCCTTCAAAATTGACTCTACAACTTCTAAACTGAGGGAAAATATAGTGGTGCATAGTTTTATGAAGCAATAATTCAGCTCTCAAACTGATGAACTACAATGTCAAAGGAACCAGATTACTGATGAGGAAAACAGGAACCCTAATCTATTTCCCTATCTATTTCCATTCTTTCACTACACCTGAAAAAAGTAAGTTTATTTTAGAATAAAAGCCATGTTGTCTGCTGCTTCATCCCATATCAGTAACCACATTCATCCCATTTCAAACACCTGCATTTTCTTATAGCAAAATTGTTGTTTCCCTCAATCTCCCCTCTGCCATCCTTATTCTAAACCCCATTTTCAGTACTCTTAGAAAAACACTACATAAAATTAATCCCTACTAGCTGTCACTCGCTAGCATGAATGGATTTGTCCTGATACCATTCAAATAAATGCCAAACTCCCTTTGACGTCAGTAGGACCAGGATGGTCTTCAAGAACATAGTGCAATTCAAAGGGCACTTGTTACCAGAAATGGCTCACAGCCACTTAGGCTATGTCTACACTGGCAACTGAACGACAAAACTTTTGTCTTTCAGAGGTGTTAAAAAAGCGCCGCTCATTGGGGGTGGAAGTATTTTGTTGACAAGAGAGCCGACAAACAGCGGCTACACGATGTGCCTTTTAGTGACACAGCTGTGGTGACACAGCCCTGTCACTAAAAGCTGCATAGTGTAGACTTAGCTGAGTCCTTGCTGATTCTGAATTTTTGCACTGATGTAGCTAAATCTAAGTACTTGCAGCCAATACAAACTCCACTGTAGATGCACTGCATCAGTGTATAAAGATATTTGCAGCTCTGCAGAGAAGCTACGCCGATACAAAAATACCCCACGTAAACAAGGTTGAAACAATGAGCTTTTTAGTTGACATTTCAAAGAAAGCGTGTTTGGTTTTTTAGAAGTCTGTTGGGTTTGGTTTTGCAAAACCAAAACCAAGGATGGTTTGGATACAGGCCCCATTTTTTCTGAACCCTCCAAAGTGTAGGAGTGAGAGTAAATTATTCTGGTTTTGGCACATCTATAGTGGAAATTGGTTAAAAATGTGAAGTCAGGTTAGGGTTTGATTTGATATATCTAACCTTTTCATTCCCAGGCCTAAAAAGAGGGATCCGATATTATGGGAATAGTGAAAGCTTTGCAAGCGAGTCATCTGAAACTCTGGCCAAGATTTTCAAAAGTGACAAGTTATTTTCGGTGCCTCCATTTTTGGGTGTCCAACAAAATACCTTAAAGGGGTCTGATTTTCAGAAAGTGCTAGACATTCACTCTCTATCAACCAGGCCTCTTTAAAGTGTCTTAAGTTGGGCATCCAAAGTTGAGGTACCCACAACCACTAGTCATTTTTAAAATCTTGACCTTATTTCTATTAAAGGCAATCGTTGGTGTTTTAAAGAAAGGACACAAGATGAAGGGGAAGAAGGCTCAAAGATGGACGTATAGAAAGGAAACATCCAAGTTTATTAAGAAAATAATAATTATTTAAAATGAGACTGAGTAATGAGCTACAAAGAATAAAAGTGAATCAACGAAAACCGAAGCTGTTATTATTATATTATTCAGCACAGTAGTGAGCCACAACAAAATTATCTTATAGCAGTTCAGCATTTGGCTGGCCAAAAGTCTCTACTTGTAAAATATTATTAAAACAAACAGCACATCATATTATTCAGTTTTGGCTAAATAGAAGGGCAAGAGAGCACATCAGTATTTCAATCTTTCTGTTTTTGTTATGATTTCCAAGCATCTGGTCACCAAATTATTAAAAAGTGCTAAACTTCAAACAAAATGAACCTTACCTGATTAACTGCAGATTCCTGGGGCAGACTGTCTCTGAGGTCATTTAATCTGAATGTTTGTGCCAAAGATATAATATGCAACTTCTCTGGACAACGTGTCCTATCTGTCACTTCTGCATGATCTTTGAGAAGAACCTTCTGACTAAAATATGTATTCATGATAACAGGGACATTTTCATTATGGAGAAGGAGCTTTTGCCTGGAAAAAAGGAGTAAGAATCAAATATTAAATTATTTTTAAAAAATTATGTCACCATTAACCCTATTTTAAAAACTTCTTCCATGTGTCTTTCTTCCTCTGTTTGTGTGTCTGTCTGTCTCTCTTGTGCTTTTACTGAGATATACTGCATAGTATCTTGACTCAAATTTATTTTCTTCCTGCTTGATGTTATTGCTTTTGTAAACCTTCCTTCCCAACCCTACCCCTGATCACTAGTATTTTGGCTCCTCTTGCTATAGTAGATCTCCAAACAGTTTCACATATAACAATTTTTCTGCTAGTTGACCGAGGTAACAGCTGGAAAAAAATCTATAACCTCAGAGTAATTCAATACCAAACATGTTCTGATGTTGATATTTGCTCTGACATGCACATATCATAGTCTTATGTTTGGAGACGGGTATATTTGTACTCAAAGAATGCAAGTCTATTGAAGCCAGTTAACAAAAACAACCACTAATCTAATTTTCTAGTGCTTGTCAAAAAAAAAAAATAATGAAATCAATTTAGTGCATTTATTGAAAGCTATGTTTTCCCCCCAATTAGATTAGTATCACTTGGGAGTAAAACAAGGCCTCCTTCTTGGCAGCAAAGATGCAGCTGACCCGGGTTCAGAAGCAACCTCAGGACTCTAGTTCCCCAGGCTACTGCTGAACCGTTGTGTTTTGTTTGCTTCATGTCCTTGTCTTCACATCTGGGATTAAGTACTACAGCATTATGGCAAAAATAAAAGATGAATAATTCCTCCAAAATATTTGTTTCATATTATCATAGACACTGTTTCATTCCACCTCCCCAGACTTCTTAATTTGTTCTTAATATTAATTAGCCAGGGTGAGAAACTCTACAGCTCACTCATACAGCAGCCATGATAAATTAGATAGTGATGGGATCATCATTCTACATTCACTCTTTGATATAACAGGGCATGCTTTCTTTTTAAGCAATGCCAGTAGCTTGGGTACATGGAATCTACAGGGTGCATATCGATGAGTCTGACTTGATTTCCTTTGTAGATGGAATGGGAAAATATGGCAATTCAGCTTGTCTCCAGTAGGGTCACTTGCATTCAGTATTAAGAAAACAATTCAGAAATAAATAGAAATCTACACTGGCATGCAATAAAACAAAATATAATAAAATAGTGCACTATTAAATAAAATAGTAACTATTATTATTAATAAAGGTTTCTACTTATGCATCCTCCTCTTTATGACTAGGAGTGGAAAGTTAAAATTTATCAGGGAAACAGTCCTCAGATAGAACAAAGGGGGAAAGAGCAGTCTTGCGGTTAAGGTCTAGAATTCAGGAAATCTAGATTCAATTCCCAGCTCTGCATGACCCTCAGTAAGTCATGCAAGTACTCTGTGAAAAGGGGATAGTACCTAATTGACAGGAGTGTTGTGAAGATAAATCCACAAATGTTTAGAAAGAGCACAGATATTTATGTATGCCCTCCCACCCAAAGTAAGATAAATGTGCTTTCGAGTGTTCCAAAATTGGTTTTGATTTGCCCAGGTTGAGTGTCTTTGGTACTACTAACTAATGCATACACATTGCAAATGATCTGCTTTTTCAGTGCTTTTTAAATGAGCAGTTGGAGAGAAGATAGTCTGTGGTGTGCGTGTTCACTGAATTAGAGATGTCTTTATAAAATTTTCCAAGATGTGTGCAGTAGGAACTTGCCTCATTCAGATGTCCTAGCTTTAATAATCCAAAAATGCTGAAAAGCTGATATGCCAAGCACATGAAGGTTTTAATAATTTGAAGTACAAGCTCAATGAGGCAGAATTTTCAGGAACTCTTGTCTCATGGAGTAAGGTGCACACTGAATAAGGTGGGGGGTGATCAGAAGAAGCCTTTACCAAATTCATTATGCATCTCACATGGGACAGGGCTTTGCCTCATTCACTGTTCAATTGTACAAAAATTACTTTCATGGATGCATCTGGTACAACCTATGTAGTTTGTTTTAATTAGGATGAACAGATAGATACCTGGCTGTAGGAAAACATGGATACTGTGACAAATACATGATCGCATAATTAAAGACTAGTTCAGAAAGCACTCACAGAAATGGGTGAAGTTACGGTATCACATTCAACTCTCTCTTTGGCATGCCCTGATTCTGGCATACTTAGTTGCACAATTTTACAGAGGCTTCTTAAATGGAGTTGACACACACACACACACACACACACACACACTTTTAAAAAACATGCCTTATTTTGTCAGTCACTTTTACTTCTCCTGAGTTATTTACATTGCTCTGCTGATTTATGAACAGAATACAATACTTATGGTTCAAAGGGCACAATCATTAAAATGTGCTTTAACTTTTTGAAATTAGCTCCACTTTGGGTTAATATTTCTTATGCCTGGTAAATCTTAAGAAAAATAATAGATTATAGATTACATTTCTAAACCACTGTGCAAACATTAATATATATCTTTGCAACAAGATGTCTGCGAACTGAATCACATTATTACTCCCATTTTACAGCTGAAACACCAAGAGGTGAGATGATTTGCAGAAATCCCACAAAGGAAAAAATCTACTCTAGGATAAAAAGGTGTGTCTTTAAAATGGAATAGTTAACATGCGATGGATTTTAAAACATGACAGCTGTCGTTTTTTTAAAAACACACCTTTTGTCTTACTAGTATAGACAAGCCCATAAAGAGGCTGAGCCAGAAAAAAAATTAGAACTCAATAATCCCAAACTCATAACCTCTTGCTTAGTTCTCAAACCTACTTTGTCCCACTTGAAAGTCCAGTTAGCTATCTTTTTTACTTTTGTTTTTTTTTTAGTATCCAATTATGGTTATTGTGGAAAGAAAATTTTTTGCCATACTGAACATAATCGTTAGGCATTAAACTTGCCATGTGCAGGACAAACACAAAATATTGCACATGCACAGGAAGGCCTTGGGGTCCAAAGGCAGAGGATCTGAGTGCAGGGGGCTCCTGATGCAGGGGTTGAGATTCAGTGAGTTGGGGTTTGGGTACGGAGGGGTGGGGGGGTCCTGGGTGTAAGGGGTGAGGCTTGGCAGGGGGTGTGTCTGGTATGGGAGGTCCGGATGCACTGGGGTTGGGTGGATGGGGGAGCAGCTCCCCGTACAGTGACCCCTCCACCCGCAGCTGAGGAGCGATGCGGGCAGGCAGCAGGGGAGGACGCTGAGCTTCTGCAGCTGGGGGAGGTTTCTGGGGGTGGGTTTGACACAGGCCCAGCCACTCCTTGCAGAGGAAGAGGAAGTCCCGTCCTCTCCTGCCTCCAATCCAGCCAGGCCTAGCAGCTGATCCCAGCTCACGGTAGGAGCCACTGGCTAGGGTGTCCCCAGCCCTTCAGTGACTTCTCTCCCCGCTGGCTGCTCCGGGTGTCTGAAATGATGTACCTGCGCAGCTAGGGAGCGGTGTGTGACTGCTCTTGCAGCTTCCCTTTGCCTCCCTGTCAGAAAGTCATTTTTCTGTGGGGAAGCAAAGAAATCTGCGGGGGGACATGAAATCTGCACATGCGCCATGGCGCATAATTCCCCCCAGGAGTATTTGTTTATAACTAGTAAAATAATGTAGCACCCCTTTGCAAAAAGACTGATTTTTTTTAAAGGTATATATTTTAAATCCTCTTTCATCTTAAAATTAGTTATAAATAGGATGCATTTAAAAAAATCTGAATGTGAGCACTAGAAGTGCCAATTTGACAACACTAGAGACTGAATTCCTC
The DNA here is from genome assembly GCF_011386835.1 of Chrysemys picta bellii. Taxonomy (NCBI): domain Eukaryota; kingdom Metazoa; phylum Chordata; order Testudines; family Emydidae; genus Chrysemys; species Chrysemys picta. The sequence goes on along the minus strand of NC_088792.1, from coordinate 218,381,855 downwards.
TATTTATCAACAGAAAGTTACAGCACAGAAAGCAACTGCAAGCTTCATCACAATGCCCTGCTACCATGCCTGAACTCTGACCTAGAAGGACATCTAGGTGAGTCTCTACAGACATTCAGTCCTTAAACTCTTGACTGAGATAACTAACAAGGGTGACAATCAATGAGATTATGATGGTAACTCATTTTAGGTACTCACGGCCACCAAATAGTTGTCTTCTGGTAATAACTTTTGGTATTACTGATCTGGTCTGTGTTCAAATTAGTGACTTAGATATGAATGACTATTTTCCACCATAAATTTGATGAGCTATCTAGCTCCCAGATTTTATACACACAGGCAGTTATTGCACCATGCATCCTAATATATACAGTTTCAAATATATTGTATATTACATATATTTGAAAACGAACATGCTAATGATGCATAGTAATCTTATCCTTACTTCAGTTTAATAAGACAACTGTGATCTGATCAGATTTATAGATCTATGGGGATAAAAATGCATTACTTATTTACTTTCTGAAAGAAAAAAAATCCACAATTTGTCAAGAACCTCAAAACAATTCACTCCATAGCTATACTTGAGCACACCCTAGAAGAGGATTTTAGAATCTACTTTCCTGACGCTGCTGTGTTCAGAACACAAGTAAACAGGAAACATTTTAAACCCAGGTATTTGTTACGTCACCAATGTCAGAAGAACACTTGCTTGATCTAGCCATCTCATTCTCTAAAAACACTGACGTGGGTAGCAAACCATCTCAGGAAGGCTGAGGTTTATGGTTTTGTTTTTATTTTCCTACAGCGCAGAAATCTGATCAGCTTTAAATTAAGGTTGATAGGCTTCACTGACACATATTACTTGAATGGTGTTGTTTTGCTACATCTATGCCTTCCATCCTCTGATTACTTTCATTACTACTAACAGTTCATTCATCTTCCAGAAAAGCATTAGATGAGTGATGTCATAAATTAAGGGTATGCCTGCATTTCCATAAGAAAATCTATTTTCAGGTATAAAAGTAGTTCATTCCCTACCTATAAAACATTTACTTACTGAATATATACATCTTAATGGATTTTTTTTTTTATATTTATACCTGCATGGAGGCCTGGTGGTTACTCCTACACTCTATACTGAACCAGCAGTCGTATTTCATATGCAGTTGGGTGCACAGCTAGGCACCTCCCTCTAGAAGAGACAAGCATGTTCCCAGAGGAACTGATGTGAAATTTTTCTTGACCAATTAAAAATTGAGGTTTTTGTGACCCAAGATGGGCGTGGGCCCACTTCTATTTTCAGGTATCAGGACATACCTAGAATAAAATCTCTTTTCATGAAGAGATGCTGCAACCGGAATTATTAAACTCAAGTAAATTCTCAAAGCTGGCAAGTTGGATCAATATCTCTGGGCTTTACATCCCCACTGTATAACGCTGAGAGCCCTCACTTAGTAACAGAAGCAATCAGTGAAAAACACCCCTCACCTCCTTTTGACAGGAAGGTGCTCTGAGGTGATATAGACAAACTAACTATTTGCTTTAAAACCTTTTTAAAATCTGAAGAATTTTGCTTCGTGTGTGAACGGGGCTTGGAATCCCTCTGCTTCAGCTAATAGGGAGGCTGAACAATCCAACTTTAAGTGCAGTGGGCACCTAAGAATCCAGACCTAGAAGCCTGCCTCGATAATATTTACCATGAGGTTTTGGGGATATGTCTGCATTTCTTAGTAGGCTCTGGAGCAGCTCCATTCCTTTCTTTCTGACAGAGCCCATCAGATACTGCTGAGTGGTCTCTGTACTGAGGGCTCTTCTCATGAGGCTCTCCTAGAGTGCTATCCTCTGCAGTCCCAATTTTTACACATGCTTACTCATGCTGAGATGTACCTTACTCCATATGAAGGTCTACTGAGTCTTCATTCTGAGTAAGGATGGCAGAATCAGACCCTCAGATAGCAACTCAACAAACTTTCCTCCCAAAACTTAAAAAAAAAAAAAATGTGAGAGATTATTTTTAAGAAGAAAAATAATTTTTAAGATTTCCAACAGTCTTAACAGATTTATTGTAATATGAAGCATTGCCTAGACTGCGACAGACTCTCTTCCAGTTTTCTTCTCTCTCTTTTTAAATTAGGAAAATCAATGCTTTAACAGTGCCTTCGTTAGGTTTAAACTGTTATTTTCATATTGTGAGAAAAAATACTGCCCCAAACAATCACTTATATAAAAACAATGTATAGAAAAGAGAGCTCATGTACCCTAAGAAAAATGTCTGTAGTGAACTTTATGCTTCTCTTTACTCAGCAAAGAGTATTTAAAACTTGTGCTGTCAGTATTCTACTTACCCACTGAGTGCCTGTAAAATTTAAATTAATGTAGATCAGCTTGAGCAAAAAACATCCTAAGGTACTTCGTAATGATCTGGAGCAGGGGCTTTGAACTTTCATAGTATGGATCACTATTAGAGTGAGTGTATCTTGCAGATCACCTTTTTCCTCATTTGTAGTCCCACAGACCACCTGTGGTAACATCCCCCTGAACTGCAGTAACTGCTTACATGGACAATATTAATTGTGTCATTTTTATCTGTTCCATCAGCAACTCCAGCCCCCAAGAGTATCTCCTGTTTCCTCTTCCCTGTATGTAGGAGTGACTGCTATTAAAGATAGATGCAGGAGACCTGCCAGCTCTTTGCAGACCACCAGCAAATGCTCTATTGCTTTGAAAATCATTTATAGGATGGCCCTGAAGGACAGAACAAGCAAGTGGCTAAAATTTCAACACAGACCAGGGATTTGAGAAGGCTCATATTGTGGCATGTCTTGTATAACACACTTCTGTGCTTGCATTGTATATAGCCTCACACTCAGTCAGAGACAGGTTTAGAATCTATGGCTGCACTTAACTAACAAAACACAAACATCCCCAGATTCATACTGTGATTAAAACATGATGCTTCATTTGTTCATGAACTTAAGATGACATTTTGTCAGATTTGTTTTATAAAATACATTTTCATCACACGTGTGCAAGGGCCTAAAGAATTTTGGACAAGTGCATTGTATGGATTGAAAGAATAAGTTAATCAATATGTTTTAGTAAATAGAAGTTGAAGTTATTAAACAAACAAACAAACAAGATGTTAATTTCAAGTCCATTCAAAACTTTTTGAAGGGGGAAGAAAATTCAGTACAGCATTTGTCAAATAGAATTGTATTTGTTTACACAAGGTAAAAGTCTGACAGGCACTTATGTGGGAACCCAGGAGCAAGAGGGGAAGTGCAAGTAGCCTTCCCCCTTACATGCCTCATAAGAAGGTCCATCTCTATACCTAGTGAGGCACAGTCACTGCTGCTTGTATGTGGCCCCAGGGATACCCTTTGCTTCTTATACTGGGCTGTGTGCAGTTTGCACAGTGTAGCTCATGGTAATTTACATCAAGCCTGAACAATGTCTGGGCACATCTATAGAAACTGAAAACAAACAACTGACCCAAAAACAGATTAATCCCTACCAGTACCCCACCAATGATAGTAAATTCCTTCCCAATTCCTAGCCCAAATCAATTAGCCAGTTGGAACAGATTCATTCATCTTGCACTGTTAGGGTTGCCAACTTTCTTATTAGAGAAAACCAAATATCCTTGCCCCACCCCTGCCCCTTCCCTGAGGCCAGGCCCCCGGTAACCCCATCCCCCCACTTCATCGCTCACTCTCCCCCCCCCTCGCCCACTCGCTCATTTTCACCAGGGAAGAGAGTCGGGGAGGTCTCCGGCTGGAGATGCGGGCTCTGGGGTTGGGTGGGACCAGGGATATGGGGTTTGGGGTGCAAGAGGGGATTCTGGCCTGGGGGATGGCACTGAGGGATTCGGAGTGTGAGAGGGAGCGCCGGGCTGGGGCAGGGGGTTGGGGTGTGGGAGTGAGTACGAGCTCTGGGCTGGGGGTAGGGTGACCAGATCACCCAAGCCTGCTCGGGGCCAGGCCGAACTCTCACTCACCCTGGCACCGCGCTCCCCCTGCGTCTCCGGGGCCTCCCTCCAGCACTTGTGGAGGGAGGAGGAATGGTGAGCCTGGGGAAGAGGTGGGGATTCAGGGAGGGAGCCAATGGGGGGAGGAGGGGGCGGAGTCGGGGGCACGAGCACTTCCGGGCTCCGGAGCATTTCCTTGTTTGTCCAGTGTCCCGACCGCACATCGGTAGGGACGCGGGACAAACAAGGAAATATCGGGACATCTGGTCATCCTAGCTGGAGGTGCAGGCTCCAGGGTGGGGCCAGAAATGAGGGCTTCAGGAAGCAGGAGGGGGCTCCAGGCTGGGGCAGAGGATTAGGGTGCAGGGAGGTATAAGGGCTATGGGGTGAGGTTGGGGATGAGGGGTTTGGGGCATAGGAGCAGGCTCTGGGCTGGGACTGAGGGGTTCACAGTGCAGGACGGGGCCCAGAACTGGGGCAGGGGCTTGGAATATGGGAGGGGGTTCCGAGCTGGGGCGGGGGGTTGGGGTGCAGGAGGGGGTGAGGGCTTGCAGGGGCAGCCAGGGGACTCGATACTTGCAGCTCTCACTGGCTGCAATTCCCACCCAATGGGAGCTGCAGAGCCGGTGCTCGGGGTGGTGCATGCACCGCAGGCAGGTGCAGTGTGCACAGCCCCCCGGCTGCTCCTGTGCCTGGAAACCAGAGGGACATGCCTGCTACTTCCATGATCCATGCAGAGCTACACAGGGAGCCTGCCAGGCCTCCACCAAACGGACTTTTAATGGCCCGGTCAGTGGTGCTAACCAGAATCAACAGGGTCTCTTTTCGACCGGACACCTGGCAACCTTATGTACTATTCAAAGTTGCCATATTTCCTAACAAAAGGCTCAGTACTACCAAGATGTACATGAGTAACTTTATTAATGTGCGTAATCTCATTGCACTCATGTCAGCCTCCTATTTGGACTTCTCACTCAAGTAAAGTACTTTGCCATATAAGTGTTTGCAAGATCATTTCCAAAAATCACTGGGGAAAACGATTTTCAAACATCTGAGGCAGGAATACAAGCAACTATAAAAATATCTTGCTATTACTCTGTTTAACACTAAAATTATCCAACTCTCACAAAGTGAGAGATTACTCAGGAGCACAACTCTTATGCTACTTCTACATTTTCCACCACTTGTGCCTTAAAGGCTTTTATTTTTTATTCATATATATATATTTTTAAAGGAATAAAATACCAATTTAGACTAATGCCCAAAATCATTTACACTCAACTTGCAATTCTGTATATAACCAGCCTCCAAAGAAATCAAACTGAAGTATTTCTGGTTAGTTGGCTCAGCACAGTATATGCAGATCAAAGGCTCTCTCTGATAATATTCCACCCATTTTCACATCCTCTGAACCAATTTACTATAGGTGCTGAACTTGCATTGGATGTATTGATGTGTGTGTTCCTATGTACACTATTTGCAGAACATTATGTGTTTTATGTAAATATACAATGGCAGTTATATTTCCTGACAAAACAATTTTTTCAAAATCTTGATTGCATCCAAAATAAACAAAGAAACCACAGCTATTATTAACTGGAGGATTGTTTTAACACAAGCTGTCACCATTTGTTCCTCCTCAACCCCAAATGAAGAGTGTAAATAGCAAATGAAATTGGTAAAAGGGTACAAGGAATATACCTTCTTTGGGGAATACAGAAACTTTTGGGGAAAAGAAATAACCTTGCCCTTCTAAACAAGATCATTTATGAACTTGAGAAAACATTCCAGACAGAAGTTGCTCTACACAAAGATGGCAAATTTATTTCTTTTTATCATTTTACTAATTTCATAGTAAATATGTAGCACAAATCACAGGCTTGCCAAAGCACTGCCCTTCGAAATGTGACACTTTCCATGCAACTACATTTTCAAACATTTTAAAGGGTGTTAATATGATGAGCCTGTGGTGAGCATTACATACTACTACATCAGACATCCAGGCCTAGTTGCCAGGCTTTATTCCTTGCAGTAGACAGCACACGGTGTTGGTCTTCGGTGAACCTTCTGGTTCACTTAGGAATGCCATGGATGGATTCCAAAGTGAATTTCATCCAACTCAGAGAAGATTGTCACAATTCAAGGCCTTGGTGGCAGGTGAAAATGGGATGAGAAAGTAGGTCTTAAGGCAACTAGAGACCACTGACTGACCTTCAAAGAGTGAGTGCCATTTAATAGTTTAGGGATAAAATCTGAATGACCTTAAAACTTGTATAATGTGGCAAAGGAAGTTGCTCAAAATTATAGCGATCCATTTATTACAATAAAACTCAGCCTTCCAGCACCAAGAAATGAAAAATATAAAAAACTCCACCACAGCAGCAGTTTCCTAAGATCTGCACAAAAACAATCTCTTGTTCTACTGTGCTAAAGATAGTTAAGTCCAAAGCAGACTGTGAAGAACTTCAAAAAGATCTTACAAAACTAAGTGATTGGGCAACAAAATGGCAAATGAAATTTAATGTGGATAAATGTAAAGTAATGCACATTGGAAAAAATAACCCCAACTATACATACAATATGATGGGGGCTAATTTAGCTACAACAAGTCAGGAAAAAGATCTTGGAGTCATCGTGGATAATTCTCTGAAAATGTCCATGCAGTGTGCAGAGGCAGTCAAAAAAGCAAACAGGATGTTAGGAATCATTAAAAAGGGGATAGAGAATAAGACTGAGAATATATTATTGCCCTTATATAAATCGATGTTACGCCCTCATCTCGAATACTGAGTACAGATGTGGTCTCCTCATCTCAAAAAAGATATACTGGCACTAGAAAAGGTTCAGAAAAGGGCAACTAAAATGATTAAGGGTTTGGAACGGGTCCCATATGAGGAGAGATTAAAGAGGCTAGGACTCTTCAGCTTGGAAAAGAGGAGACTAAGGGGGGATATGATAGAGGTATATAAAATCATGAGTGATGTGGAGAAAGTGGATAAGGAAAAGTTATTTACTTATTCCCATAATACAAGAACTAGGAGTCATCAAATGAAAATAATAGGCAGCAGGTTTAAAACAAATAAAAGGAAGTTCTTCTTCACGCAGCGCACAGTCAACTTGTGGAACTCCTTGCCTGAGAAGGTTGTGAAGGCTAGAACTATAACAGAGTTTAAAAGAGAACTGGATAAATTCATGGTGGTTAAGTCCATTAATGGCTATTAGCCAGGACGGGTAAGGAATGGTGTCCCTAGCCTCTGTCTGTCAGAGGATGGAGATGGATGGCAGGAGAGAGATCACTTGATCATTGCCTGTTAGGTTCACTCCCTCTGGGGCACCTGGCATTGGCCACTGTCGGTAGACAGGATACTGGGCTAGATGGACCTTTGGTCTGACCCGGTACGGCCTTTCTTATGTTCTTATCACTTCTGAGGCAATTAACTAAGAATAATCTACTCAGGTCCTGTGTTGACATGATTTGTGCACCTAGCACACAAGTCAGTGAGGATAGGTCCATTAGTGGCGGTTAGCCTGGATGGGCAGGGATGCAAAACAATGCTCTGAAGTGTCCCTAAGCCTCTGTTTGCCAGATGCTGAGAATGGGTGACAGGGGACGGATTACTTGATTACCTGTTCTGTTCATTCCCTCTGAAGCACCTGGCATTGGCCACTGTTGGAAGACAGGAGACTGGGCAAGATGGACCATTGCTCTGAGCTAGTATGGCGGTTATGTTCTTATTTCAAGTGGAATACAATAAAGTCACTGTGGAAGAAAATGCCCAAAAGGAAAAGGACAACATTAGAAAGTGAAAAAGAGCAATTATGAAGATGTTACAAATAATTGGGAAGGAGGGGTCATAAATATCACCAGACTTTAATAATCAGGATGTTATTATGAGAGAATTCCAGTCTCTGTGTTTATACGACACATCGATCTCTGACAAATTATCCATTAGATCATTATCCAGAAGACTTAAACTACATGATGTCAGTGCTAAAGTGCATGTAGGGTATGGGGTGGGCTGGGGAAAGATGATTAAAGCCACCCAGCAGTTCAGAGAAATTCAGTAATAGTTTTGAGCAATAAAACAGACACAAGGAGAGAGACTTCAGAAGTAATGTTCCGTTGAGATGAATGGAGACAGTGGATCTCTCTTCTGAACAAGTGATGCCCAATCCTTCACAGCTCTGGAGACAGACCTATAGTAGCAGAATCAACCTGGTTCCACTGCCCAGGAGAATGGTCTACCCAAATCTTGCCCTCTGAAAGGATATATGCCTTCTGCACACCAAGAGCCCAGCTATGCAGTGGCTCCCTGTGCATGTTGTACAGTGAGGAGTGGCAACAGAACAAGGAACTATATGGACCTACCAGTCACTCCTATTGTGATGGAAACACAAGCAGAATGTCACCTATGAAGCTGCAATGACAACCATGCAGCTGTTTCACTATCACAAAAGTAACATGAGGGGCTTCCCCTCAGCCCCACCGGAGCTATCCAGTGTATAGACTGGCTGCTTGGGGCTGTGTTTTAGAGCCAAGATCTGGGGCATGGAGAGTTCGCCTCTCTATTGTTCCAAGATGTCTGTCTGGAGATTCAGAAAGATAACACTTTTTAAGTTAATTCCAGTGTGGACGATTATCTTCACAACTATAAGGGAGAGATTTTTCTTTTAAATAAAAGTTAACATTTTGCAGAGACTGATGAGTAAGCCCTTCCCACTGTGACAACCCAAATATAATACCCAGAAACATAGGCCAACATAAACAGGCTGTCATATGTCCTTATTTCTTAGACAATGAAAGCTGTTCTTCTCAACTACAGCACTAAGCCAGTTTTCTTACATATATGAAAAATCTTGGGAACACTTTAAGTGCATCTAAACTCACAAGTAGATGCAGTGTTAACAAGACTTTACTTGGAAAGTCTCAAGAAGGCTTTTTGCAAAGGCATTGAAAATGCTCTTGTTTCTTCCATACTTGTAGATAAACCTTTTTTTCCTGTAGTTATTAGAGTATTCTTGGCAAAACATATGTCCCATGCATTAAAGTAAAGAAGGACATACATCTATAGAATGTCATACTTATGTCAGGTGTATGTATCTCTCCACAATACAATAAATAATATTTAACTAACAATTAAGATAATTAAAATGTTCAAATATCTGTTTAAGGCTCCAGAGTTTTGTTATGTTTACATGGAGGTATCAAAATTGCAAGTAGTACCACCACTAATCTCAGCATTTTCAGTGCAATATATAAAACCACTACTTGCAACACCAACAAACCCAATAAACAACCACAAAACATGATTTAAAAAAGGAAAGTCTATTTAAACTTACCTGAAAAATCTCCTCTCTTTGAGTAATAAGGTCTAGATCTATTATGTTTGGTTTTCAAGCACACTTGCCACTCGATGGCACAACCAGACATGCTCATCATCAGCTTGAGAAGAATGCCCCTCTCTCTAAAGGGCCCACCAGTGGAGACAACTTTCACTACTACTACTAAGTAGCAATTATTAATAAACTTCTCATGATAAAAATTCTTGTAGTAAAAAAATGCAAATTTATACTCTTGTCTGATCAGTAAAGATTCTTTGCCAAGCGTGGGTCAAATGTGTGAACTGTCAGTAAGGAAATTTTCATGAATATTTTGCTCCTGCTGTCATCCTTGCCATAAGGAACGAACCCTAAAAGGAGTTCAAAGGAGGTTTGATTTTTATGACTATGAAATTCTCTGTCTATTCCATGTTGAAAGAAATTACTTGGAAGACTTCTCAGGCTTTGGATGTTCTGCAGGATTAGCAGATTCTTGAGGAACCAGCGAACAACTAGCATGTGGCAGAGCTACTTCTGGGGCATCAGAGGACATTGGACTATTTCTTAAAGTATAAGGAAAACCGAATTTACTTTGGGATGTGTACTGGAGTTGGGGGTAAGGCCCACATTGCCTGAACAGAATGCACAATACTGATATTCTAATGAGTGAGCATCTAATGCAAAACAAAATATATATAGCTCCTGATCTGTGGAGAGAGTACCATCCAGGCTGTCCTGAGGAAGAGCCTTTTGTCCAGATGTTTACAAAATTTTGTTCAATACATGCCCAGGATACTTTGCCTTTGAATATAGTAGCTCTAATGTAAAAATTAAAGGCCTTCTTGTAGAAATTCTAAGACATGTTTCATTTCTGCTGTGACGGTACCTCCCATAAGGCTTTATGGGAACATGCTTAGAATGTGTTTTATGCTACATATGCCATGTAACATATCTCAAAAACGTATTTATTTGGGTTTATACCCCATTGGGAGTTGGGCATCTGAGTGTTAAAGACAGGAACACTTCTGTTAGCTGCTTTCAGGTAAACCTGCAGCTTTGGGGCACGGGTGCTGGGGTCCTGAGCTGGCAGGGAAGGCAGGGGTAGAAGTAATCTTGGCACATCGGGTGGCAGCTCCCAAGGGGGGTTCTGTGATCCAACCCGTCACAGTGGCATAGTTGGCAGGATCTGTGCACAGCTGTTTGCTTTGAGGTACTGGTAGTGATTTTAAGTGAGTTTTAAGTGAGGTGGCTGGAAAACAGACAAAGTGGTTACTGGTTTGTTATTTTCTGTTTGCTTATTTCGGGTAATCGAAGTAGGGACAGAAAAGGAAGCAAAATAAATAAGATTGAAGATCAGAAGAAGCTATAACTACACAAGTTGTAAATTGCCCAGAAAGGCTGAACAGTGGGCACTGGGAAAGTCTCTGTTAACTGAGAAACCCCTGAGCTGAGTGCATCTCAGTTCCAGTGAACTGCACACGGGTGTGGCCCAACCTCTGTGTCTGTGCTGAAGCTGACTGGAGTGTCTAACTTAGCAAGACAGGAGTGGAGGGGTGCCTGTTCTGGCAGGAGGGGGTTCTCGGTGGTATCCCATCATCGAGTGATGGTCTCAAGGGAAGACAAATGGAAATTGATGTGCAATTTGCTCGGGAAAAGGCTGTCCTAGAAAAAGAAAAGGCTGCCCACTACCAAACCCTGGACTGAAAAGACAAAGCAATTAAGACCCAGAAGCATGAACTGGCTGTAATGGAGTGGAAGAGGTGCACAGAGACATGTATCCTGGAGCTGGAAGTTGGGGTCCTGGTGACTGCTGCGGTGGGAACAAACCCCAAGGACTCTAGCTGGAAGCAAACCCAACCCGAGTGAAGGGGGTGGGGGGGGGGAGGGGAAGGATTTTGCTGGCCAGTGAAAGGTCTGTCCTAGCTGGTAGCTGTGAGCCTACACCTAGATCATGGTCTCTTTCCCTTTTGGGGGACACAGCAGTGTCCGCCTCATAGGGGAGCCCAAAACTGAATTTTAGGTATACTGCCTCTGCCATGGTCAGTGTCCAAGTCTCTGGCAGTAAGCTCAGGGGAAGGGTATGACGTTGCAGTCTATATGATTTTATAAAAAGCAACAGAGGGTCGAAAGCTTATGCTCCCAATACTTCTGTTAGTCTCAAAGGTGCCACAGGACCCTCTGTTGCTTTTTACAGATTCAGACTAACACGGCTACCCCTCTGATACATGATTTTATAAAAATTTGATAATGAGTGAATATAATGTAACTGGAATATGCTTCATACAAAAGGTCTCTTGTAAGGTATCATTACAAAGCTTATAATCTACTGGGTGTAATCATCCTATTTGTATAAAAGTACCACTCTCGTATCTGAAATTAGAAATATAAAATATAACTGAGGGCCTATTGTAATTATGCAAAGTGTGGGCTGTTAATGGTGGTTTGGAATCTTGATGACTACCATTATCCAGGACAATTGTCTGCAGATGGGTGCGTTTTACCTGTAAGTCTTCCTGTATACCTGTGTGCTGGCAAGTGGGCAATGAAGTCTTGCAGTGACATGTGATCATGTCATCTGAACTGGAATTCATCTTTAACCTGGTGTCTTTCTATTGAGAAGGAGGGGGTGGAAACCCAGAGAGGGACAAAGGATTCGCACCTTACGCAAAAGATATATAAAGGGGTGGAACAGAACAAAGGGAAGAAAGGAGCCATCATGAAGAATCCCCTAGCTACCACCTGAGCTGGAACAAGAGCTGTACCAGGGGAAAATTGTGCCTAGGTCTGGAAGGTGTCCAGTCTGAGGAAAAAAAACTTACTGAAGCATCTCTGAGGGTGAGATTATCTGTATTCAGTTTGATTAGATGTAGATTTGCATACATTTTATTTTATTTTGCTTGGTGACTTACTTTGTTCTGTCTGTTACTACTTGGAACCACTTAAATCCTACTTTCTGTATTTAATAAAATCACTTTTTACTTATTAATTAACTCAGAGTATGGTATTAATACCTGGGGGAGCAAACAACTGTGCATCTCTCGCTATCAGTATTATAGAGGGTGAACAATTTATGAGTTTACCCCGTATAAGCTTTATACAGAGTAAAACGGATTTATTTGGGTTTAGACCCCATTGGGAGTTGGGCATCTGAGTGTTAAAGACAGGAACACTTCTGTTAGCTGCTTTCAGGTAAACTTGCAGCTTTGGGACAAGTAATTCAGACCTAGGTCTTTGTTTGGAGCAGACGGGAGTGTCTGGCTCAGCAAGACAGGGTGCTGGGGTCCCGAGCTGGCAGGGAAAGCAGGGGGCAGAAATAGTCTTGGCACATCAGGTGGCAGCTCCCAAGGGGTTTCTGTGATCTAACCCGTCACAGTGGCGCAGCGAGCCCAGGTATTAAAACATACTCTAAGTTAATTAATAAGTAAAAGTGATTTTATTAAATATAGAAAGTAGGATTTAAGTGGTTCCAAGTAGTAACAGACAGAACAAAGTAAGTCACCGAGCAAAATAAAATAAAATGCGCAAATCTATGTCTAATCAAACTGAATACAGATAAAATCCTCACCAGTTCCAGAATGCTCCCTTTTACAGACTAATCTCCTTTTAGCCTGGGTCCAGGCATCATTCATACCCCCTGTAGTTACTGTCCTTTGTTCCAGTTTCTTTCAAGTATCCTGGGGGGTGGAGAGGCTCCCTCTTTAGCCAGTGGAAAAGAAAATGGAGAAGTCTCCCAGGGGTTTAAATAGACTCTCACTTGTGGGTGGAGACCCCCTCCTCACTCCTATGCAAAGTCCAGCTCCAAGATGGAGTTTACGAGTCACCTGGGCAAGTCACATGTCCATGCATGACTCACAGTTTTTACAGGTAGCATCCATTGTTTACATGCTACCTTGAATGTCCTCAAGTTGACTTCTTATGTGGATTGGAACATTCCAAGATCCATTGTCCTTTAAGTGTTTCTTGATTAGGTACTTAATTTCAACATTCCTTTCTCCAGGAACTGTCCAAATGCTTGACTAAGATTATTTAGAAATCAAGCCAGTACACAGCCAACATTCATAACATTCATAACTTTGAATACAAAAATGATACATGCATACAAATAGGATTAATACATTCAGTAGATCATAACCTTTGAGATATGTTACATGGCATATGTAGCATAAAACACATTCTAAGCATATTCTCATAAAGCCTTATGGGAGGTACCGTCACATCTGCTACTATGGGAAGCACACCATGGTCTTTGCACCCAGTACTTGGATCTTTGTTAGGTTTGATACTGTGCCCTGTTTGTTTGCCTTTTCCTAGATACCAACAGCACAATGACTATATCATGAGACTATCCCTTTTTCCTCAAATACTTCCTTATAAATTTCCAATTTCTCTTTTTGTTTTAGCCTCAATAGCAGAGAGGTCTAATAGATCCTGCCTGAAACTATGGAGGTAGAACAAAACTAGTGGGCTCTTCAAGCAAAGGGGCACTCCTTTCTGCTGGTCAGTGATATCTGGTTTTGTCCTGAGATGCCTGCAGGCTGAAGACTCATTGTAATGGATCTGCGGAATGTCCAATTTCTAAAGAGGTGTGTGTGGGAGAGAAAATTATTTTATAATATTGGGAGGCAGTCAGATCCCATGGTGAGAAGTACACTGACAGACACTACACAGACAGATTTTTCCATTAAGAAACATTGCAGAGAATCAACTGCATATACTGTACCACTCTTTAGTTTGGGGGGGAAAAAATCTTAATTACAGAACACAACTGGTCAGATCAAGATCTCAGTTTCAAAACCAACTCCCTTAACAATTAAATACTGCTAATTCTGCCGATTAAAAAATCCTTCTTCCTGTGAAAAATTGCTTGTGAAGTAGAATAGGAAGCTGACAGGAACTCTTTACTGAAACGTCAGCTTTTTGGATTCATATTAGTACTCTCTGTATTTTCAGTTTTCACACAGAAAGTGAAAGATGTCAGATGTGGTCTGCCTCCTGTTCTTTTTAGCCCAGCTAACATATGACCCTAAACGTCAGCAACACACTGAAAATATGTAGATTAGTTTTCTGCACTGGTTCTCAGTTATGCTTGCAAAACACAAACCTGACACATGAAGATACATACAGAGGGGAGGGAAATGCTTTTAACTATACTAAAAGTGTCATGGCAAAAAATAGCGTAGTGATTGTGTTTCTTGTTTCACCCGGGTTTTCAGTTTGTAAATTTTGCTTTTTTGGACACGGGGGTCAACGGCACATTCTACATCATAAATGTTTTAGAAACATAAATAATGCAGAGTATGAATTGTCCACAGGATGCTGAGTAACTTCTTTCATTATATTGCACAATCAACTCACACTATTGATTATGTACCCAACATAGCCTACACTTAAGGATATCTTTCACCTGCTTTTTCTTGCTCAGGCCTGAGTCAAGAGGGAAATTTGCCTTTGAAGAGAGATACTTGAGAACAGCAGTCTTCAAAGGTTCTAAAACATTGTTGACACTGAGAATTTTCAACAATTTCCCCACATATGGCCTAGCACCAGTGCAGATACACCAGTGGTAGCAGTAGTGACAGTAGTAATGCAGGCAAGACATGCAGCATTTTAAGCACTGTGTCACACAAACCTCTGCTCTGAGCAATGATAGAATAAGTGTTTAAAATGCCAGCGACCATTTGTAATTCTACCTACAGTAATGCACCCGGTGTTGTAACCAGTGGGGGCTCTGAAATGATAGTAAGAATAACAGAACATTTTTAAAGAAATATCCTGGCGTAGACACAGCCTCACTACTAGGGTAGACAGGTGCCCAGTTTTCAACTGGAAAGTCTGGTCGAAAAGGGGATCTGACAATGTCTGGTCAGCTCTATTGACCGGACACCCAAAGTCCGGTTACTGTTGGCAGGGGAGGCGGGAAGTAGGGTTGCCAACTTTCCACTCGCACAAAACTGAACACCCTTGCCCTGCCCCCTACTCCACCCGTCCTCTGAGACCCAGCCCCTTCTCTAAGGCCCCGCTCACTCCATCCCCCCTCCCTCTGTCCTTCACTCTTCCCACCCTCACTCACTCATTTTCACTGGGCGGGTTCAGGAGGTGGGGGTGCAGGAGAGGGTGAGGGGTCCAGCTAGGGGTGGGGCTGGGGATGAGGACTTTGGGGTGGAAGAGGGTGGTCCAGGCTGGGACCAAGAGGTTTGGAGGGCAGGCTGGGGCTCAGGGCTAGGGCAGAGGGTTGGGGCATAGGGAGGGATGAGGGCTCTGGCTGGGGGTGTAGGCTCGGAGGTGGGGCTGGAGATGAAAGGTTTGGGGTGCAGGAGGGTGCTCCGGGCTGGGATCGAGAGGTTCAGAGGGCAGGAGAGGGATCAGGGCTGGGGCACGGGGTTGCGGAGTGCAGGCTCTGGGCGGCGCTTACTTCAGGCAGCTCCCGGAAGCAGCGGCATGTTTCCCTTCGGGTTCCTCCACGGAGGTGCAGCAAGGTGGCTCTGCGCAATGCCCCGTCTGCAGGTGCTGCCCCCACAGCTCCTTTTGGCCAAGGTTCCCAGCCAATGGGAGCTGGCGCTTGGGGTGGGGGCTGGAGGGGAAAGAAACAAGCAATGGGGAGGAAGGGGAAAGAGAAATGGATGGGGGTGGAGCCTCAGGGGAAGAGGTGTGGCAGGGGCAGGGCATCGGGGGAAGAGGCAGGGCAGGGGAGGTTCCAGCACTCCTGCTGGCGTGTCCAGTTTTTAAATATTACCAAGTTGGCAACACTACTCACCTTTAGTAAAAGGGAAGGTAGAAAAAGCCTGTAGCTGAAACACTCCAGTTCCATAATAAACAAAATACCTTTCTTCTGTATTTTTGACGTAGAAAGCAGTAGTCAGTAAATATAAGATTTTCACTTGCAACCCAGAGTAGAATTTTTTGTTTTTGTTTTGAGACATACTAAAGAATTATTTTCAGAACTTTTTACTTCTGGGGAATGTTGCGTCTCTCTTTCATTAATTACAATAGATGGGAATTTGTGGAATATCTTCCTCAATTGCAGATGTGATAAAAAAAAACTTGCTGAGAAATTATAACATTTTAGATTCTGCCCCCTAAATAGTCAGGCATTCATTTAGCATGTCGGAATTGATAGGAATGTTGTTTCAAATACATAATTATTTTCTTTATATGTACTAGATGAGCCATGGGTCTCTGCACTAATTCCACAAACCATGGAATTGTTGACCACTAGGTTATTGTTATGATTTGTTGATAGGCCTGTTGTTTTGTTTTATTTCACTAAGTACCTGTAATTACAATAAGACAACAGGTCACCTCTAACTCACATAACTGTCATCCAACAACACACTATATTTCTATTTCTGACTAATGTCACTTTTTTGACTCATTCAATGGTGCTTCTAAATTGCTGGTAAGACTCATTAGTGTAATGATATGAGATTCATGCTTCCCCTAGTAGTACTGCATTGCTGCTTTGACAACCCTATTAGCCCTTTAAAGCCATGGAGGTGGAATATTTCCTGCATTAGCTATTCAGTTTGATATCTACTGCAAGGAGGAAATGGACTTTGTTCCTTTCTTCCTCTCCTTTACCTACAACAGCAGAGGGGACACACACACACACACACACACACACACACACACACACACACACACACCACTCTCCATAAGAAAAATAAATAAAACAACAAACATTGCCAACAAAATGAGCAAGTGAATGGGAAACGTATATTTCTGATGTGGTACATGCAATGATATAAGTACTGTTTCTTTGAAACTGTAACTGAAAGCCAGGCTTGAGTAGGGTGACCATACATCCCATTTTGCCCAGGATAGTCCATTTTTTAAGTCCTGTTCGGTCCATCCTGACTTTATTGGCAAAAGTGGGACTTGATTAGTTGGCAAGAGCAAAAGGGACAAATGTTCACTTTTGTCAAAAAAGTGTGGTGTGGTGTGGAGGAACATGTGGGGGGAGGACAAGCGGCGATGCCAGCCCCACATAGGGGGAGAGGCAGGGCTCAGGCCAGCAGTGATACCAGGCCCAGCCTAGCGGGGGTGAGGGGCAGGCAGAGCGCGGGCTCCATGCAGGGAGGGGGGTGCATTCGGGTGAGCCCTGCACTATGTCCCATTTTCCCTTTTGGAAATATGGTCACCCTAGGCTTGAGGGGCAGAGGAAATTCTAGAAAAAGCTCTACAGAGAGAGATATGAATAACTTCAAGGCAGGGAACGGATCTACCTTTGTGTTTCTACAGCATCTAGCAGAATTTTTAACCTTTTTAAACTTAAAAGGAAATAAAGGACTAGATTCACAAAATGGAGAAAGTGGTAGCGGTGCCACCCCTCTTACGGCCAATATCCTGCTGGTTAGGGCATTCACCTGGGAGGGATAAATTCTTTGCCCCAGAGAGGGGTAAGGCTATTCTGCAGTGGTTCTCTGTCAATCTCTCCTGTTGAAGCTGTTTCACTTTGTATAAACAGAGTCACTGGGCCAGAGATATAGGGAAAAAGTGAGAATGACTCAATAGCCTGGTGGTTAGGACATCCTCCTGGGAGAGGGAACCTCCAGGTTCCAGTCCCCGCTCCAATGGGCATTTAATTATTTACACAAAGTGGAAAAGCTCCACCAGGAGAGACTGAGAAAGACCTGCCCCACATTAACCTATAACCTGGTGATTAGGACACTTGCCTGGGAGGGGAGAAACCTGGGTTCAGTCACTGCTCTGCTCCAGAGAAAGGATTCAAACCTGGGTTTCCCTCCTACTAGGTGAATGCCTTAACTATGCAGCTATTGAGTATCAGGGGGGCAACCACCACCACCTCCTCAGCCTGAGCTCCTGGTTTTGGAATGGCGCCAAAATCGGCTCATGAACCTAGCTTGAAAAATCAAAATATTTCATTTTGACGTCAAAACAAACCATTTTGACATTTCCAATTTTTTTGCCCACTCTGAGCAAACCGATTCACTTAAATCAGCAAGAATTCACGAAATGTTTCAGTTGACCCAAATGTGTTTTTTTAACCAAGAACCCCCCAAAAATTTCAGGCAAAAAATTTCATTCAGCTCTAACTAAGAGTTCTGTAGAGATAGCATGTTCCCAATGGAAGGAAGCATCGTAGATGTCTAACACCTTCTCTAAATGGCCCATGGATCAGCACTGACAAGCTCTTGAGGGAAATGTATTCAGCCCCCCTCTGTGGAAAGAATGGATACAGGGCCTTTGAGGTGATGAAAGACATTTGGGTCCTTTGAGCCTGGAAGGCTTGGCACCGATTCTAAAATATTGACTATGCATGATCCTGTTACACTGCTGACTACAGAACAGTGATCACTGCACCACACCTCAGTGATTCTGGCTATGGGTTGAGCCAAACGGGACCTTCATCATTCCGCCCTCCATCAGAATATTACCCAATCCAAATGGTGGTGAAGTTACAGCTCTGAACCCTGCCTTTCCAGGGTGTTTAAGGTAGCCCTTGTAGACATCTAAGGCTAAAGTATTATTCTCCAACAATTTTTAAATGATTTCTTTTATTTAAAAAAAACAAACAAAAAAAAAAACCTTATTTTTTGCCATAGCCAGAGAACATAGAACATAAAATTAAGATTAGAAGTAAAAGTGTTGGAAATGTATGTAGGGCTTATTCCTGCAACAACCTGCTTATTAAGGTGAAATTCTTCAGATTAAT
Organism: Chrysemys picta bellii; assembly: GCF_011386835.1. NCBI lineage: Eukaryota > Metazoa > Chordata > Testudines > Emydidae > Chrysemys > Chrysemys picta. Next base: position 218,362,893 of record NC_088792.1, on the reverse strand, counting down.
TAGCTTGTTTTCAAAACTATTATTGTCCGAAAAACTATGCAGCCAAACTTAACACTACCTACATTAATAAAAACAACTTTATTTTATCTGTAACGTCTTTCTTTCAAACTATAGCCCCAAATGCTTTAATCAAATAAAACAATGTAAAATAGAGAGAGAGAAATTAAGAGGTATAAGCAAGGAAGGACAGATACACTTTGGAATGAGGTGGAGGGTCAATGAGGCAGCGAGATACAGAAAGGTAAACTATTAAGTTGAAGTAAATTTAAAACGCTGCAAACTCAGAAAAAGGAGGAGCTTTAAAGCTAAGGCTGAAATTCTGTCCTGAAGTAACCCACGGAGCTAGGCACATTTTTAACAAGAGTAAAATCAGAAAATATGTGGAGAATCGTGCAATGTTTATGAAAAATAAGGGGGTTTCATCCTCTATTGAAGATTCCCTCATGTTTGTGGTTTGAAGAAATCCTTAACACTAGTTTAATGTACTTTTTTATTATTAAAAAAACAAAAACAAACAAACAAAATAACTGCTCCCAGGCCAAGCCTCTATATGCCAAGTTCCAGAACAAATAAGATTTTTATGGCCAAGTCTTAATTTCTTAGAAATAAGGGCTTGCAATGAGAATGCTGAAAGACTTAACTAGAGAGGAGTTATCCTGTAATTATTTCAATTGTCCTGAAGAACAACAATCACTGATGTACTTCATACCGTTGTATATAACTTCACTGAAAAAACGGTAGATATTAGGTTTGCGCCACAGCTCACAAAGAGCCGAGAAGCATGCTGCACAACAATTTAAGGATTTGGGAGTGGACAGTGGGGTGGGGGGAGTGGACAGAGGGTAACAAAAAATACAGATATTGCATTCACATGCCGTTTACAATGGAAGCTGAACCCAAAACTGAATCGGAATCCAAGCTTACGCAACCCTAGCATTGAGGGGGAACAGAAAAAAAATGGGGCAATAGCGGCACATTCTTGCTTAAAGTTGTGCAAATAAATATTTTTAGGAAATTATATTTTTAAAACGTATTTATAATTTTTTTATTTATGTAACCACGTTTTGGTCTCCCAGCACAGTCTGCACACTTTAATCTAGCATTTATGAAAACTAAATGCATACCTGAAGCCATATGAGCATAACTATCTAGTATAAATGTTTTAAAAGTAAGAGGAGATTATGGTTGATTTCCGGTACGTAAAGGCGTACAACTGCAAAATGCAAGATTTCCAGACCATTATACAGTACAGAAGAGAAGTTCCCTTGCCTAGTTAATGTCAGAAAGAACACAAGGGATTCATCAAGGGACCAGAGGAAATTCCATAATTACAGCACTCTCTCTTTCTCTCTCTCTGTGCTCCACCAAGGAGGCAGATGAGCAATTAGAAGATTCCCTGCAGGGAACGGTTCTTCAAAGATATTGTGCTTTTACATTCAACCAACTACATAAAACATTCTTTTAAAAATATCATCTGTTTGCTTGCTCAAAGCATCACAAACATGATATTCATGTCTCGTGACCCTGACAGTTTCTGGTCAAAAGGCAGAGAGAGATTGTGCAGACCACATCACTTTCCAGCACCCCTGGGACACCAGCCAAATAGCAGTATTACAGTCTCAGAGGAGTCTGTCGGCTCATTCTGCCTTAGGCAAACAGTGCAATATTCTATAGAGAATGACATATTGGAAAGATGGATGGGATTCTAGAATGGAGAAGTAAGCCCAGAATTAAGGAGTGAATGAAACCAAAGACTTACAGAACTTTAATTTTGTAAAAGTACCCAATAAATAAACAATAATAGTAGAGAAAGTCTCTATTGATCCTATGTTTCTGGAGAGAGAATGGAGGCAATTATGTTTAAAAACAAAACAAAAAACTTTTTTTCTTTTTAAAATGTATGCTAACATGTTAGCATGCACTTCTAAACTAAGGCTCCAAACCTACTGAAACCCAGTTAAGGATCTGTATTCAAACATGCCACACTTCATGGAATTTTTAATACAATCTAACCAGCTAGAACAATCAGGAGTACTTGTGGCACCTTAGAGACTAAAATTTATTTGGGCACAAGTTTTCATGGGCTCAAAACCCACTTCATCAGATGCATGGGGAAAGGATTGCACCCAGACTGGGAAGGCGTCCAGTCTGTGAAAACAGCTTATTGAAACATCTCAGAGAGTGAGATTTTACCTGTATTCAGCTTTCTTACTGCATTAGGCTTAGACTTGCGTGTTTTATTTTGCTTGGTAATTCACTTTGTTCTGTCTGTTATTACTTGGAACCACTTAAATCCTACTTTTTGTATTTAATAAAATCACTTTTTACTTATTAATTAACCCAGAGTATGTATTAATACCTGGGGGGGAGGGGAGAAACAGCTGTGCATCTCTCTCTATCAGTGTTATAGAGGGTGAACAATTTATGAGTTTATCCTGAATAAGCTTTAAACAGGGTAAAACGGATTTAGTTGGGGTTTGGACCCCATTGGATGTTGGGTACCTGAGTGTTGGAGACCGGAACACTTCTTAAGCTGTTTTCAGTGAAGCCTGTAGCTTTTGGGGGACGTGGTTCAGACTTGGGTCTGTATCTGTAGCAGGCTAGCATGTCTGGCTCAAATAGGCAAGGTTGTGGAGTCCCAAGCTGGCAGGAAAAACAGGGTCAAAAGTAGTCTAGGCACATCAGATGGCAGTCCCAAAGGGGGTTTTTGTGATCCAACCCATCACATCAACTATAACAGGATTATAATGAAAAGAAAGGCATTCTTTCAAGTAGGCAGGTTCCAAACTATTTAGAATCTTAAAAGATTAAAAACAACCCCAAGAGGCAACTAATGCAGCTTTCAAAGTGCAGGTGTTATGTGCTTACTGCAAGATATACTGCTTAAAAGACAAGCAAGGTGCATTTGCATTCTACATTAGACTACAGTAACTCCTCGCTTAACGCTATAGTTAGATTCCTGAAAAATGCGACTTTAAGCAAAACGATGTTAAGCGAATCCAATTTCCCCATAAGAATTAATGTAAATGGGGGGGGGGGGGTTAGGTTCCAGGGAAATTTTTTTCACCAGACAAAAAACTATATATATTATATAGCTATACACAGAGCACACATTTTAAACAAACAATTTAATACTGTTCACAGCTATGATGATTGTGAAGCTTGGTTGAGGTGGTGAAGTTAGAGGGTGGGATATTTCTCAGGGAATGCCTTGCTGCTAAATGATGAACTAGCACTGGCTGAGCCCTTAAGGGTTAACACATTGTTGTCAATGTAGCCCCTAACACTCTACACAGCAGCAGGAATGGAGGGGAGGGGAGACAGCATAGCAGACAGAGACAGACAAACACCTTGTGTGTGGTGGAGAGAGAGCGAGCGAGAGATGCACACTGCCCCTTTAAGTAAGCTGACCACTCTTAAGTGCATTGTCTTTTTAAGTGGATCAGGAAGTTGAAACAGCAGCTGCTGCCCCAAGCGCTCTCTGTCTCTCTCCATCCGTGTCCCCACCCTGCTCTATATGGAGAAGGGGTAAGCAGGGTATAGGGGGACACCCTGACATTAGTCCCCCCCCTTTCCCGCTCCCTGCACAGCAAGCAGGAGGCTCGAGGAGCAGCTCCAAGGTAGAGGGCAGGAGCAGCACATAGCAGTGGGGGGAGGGATAGCTGAACTGCCCGGCAATTGATAGCCTGCTGGGCAGCTGCTGCACAGGGAACTTAGGGGAGCAGGGAGCTGAAGGGGGGCTGCCGGTCCACCCTGGTTCCAACCATCCACCAGCTAGCTGCAACGGGCTGCTCTTCCTGCAAGCAGTGGACAAAGCAGGCGGCTGCCAAACGACGTTAGAAGGGAGCATTGCACAACTTTAAACAAGCATGTTCCCAAATTGATCAGCAACGTAACAACGAAACAACGTTAACTAGGACGACTTTAAGTGAGGAGTTACTGTACATTTCCAAATGGTTGGTACAGCCCTACGTAGAGATCACAGCTGTAGTTTAATCTCAGTGTGACAAAGACATGGATGATGGATAAGAAGGTCTGCATCAGAAAAAAAGGGCTGCAACTTTCTGGGCAGACACAGATTGAAAAGAGCCATCCTAACACACAGCTGCAACTTGATCATCTGAAAGCAAATGAGGATCTTATAAGCCCCCTAAATTGCAAACTTATATAAAAATTAGATGGTTTACACAAACAGTATAGGGGCTGATAAAATCTTCAACTCTCCTGGTTGCTTCCCCATCCCATCATCTCTGTTTTACTGGGATTGAGCCCAGCCAGCTAGCCCTCATCCACACTTCAGTCTCAGCTAGACACTGGGATAACACCATGTGTGTTAGACAAGGTGGAGACATAGAACTTGGGGTGGTCAGCATATTGAAGGGATCACAAACCCTATGTTTCCTCACTAACCTCCTAACAGACTCAAATATGATGAGCAAAAGGGATGGCAAGATATAACCATGCAGAATAACACAGGACAGACTAATCCAATGCTACCTTCTGGAAAGACTCAGAAATATACAGAAACTCTGCCCACTCCCAACAGGATCCATCGGTGAGCTAACACCACTAGAAATAGGCGAATTTTTTTTAATGAATAATCAATTTGCCAAAAAAATGCATTTTTCAGGGCACCAAAGCTATTTGCAAATTCAGTGCAAATTTGGCAAAGTGTTGGCTGAAAAAAAATGAAAACAGTTTTGGAAATGTTGAATTTTTAACTAATCACATTGAACCATTTCCCAGATGTTCAATCTATTTCACATTTTGTGTCAAAATGTCATTTCAATTCAACATTTTATTTAGAAAAGATTGTTTTGATTTGACACTTGTTTTTTATTTGAGTTGGCATTCAAAACATTTCATTCCAATCCAAAGAAATGTTTTTTGTTTCTGTGAGAAAAACCCAAAGAAATTCAGTTTTGGTTCAAAACTAACTGAAATTTTCTTCCCCCAGATTTTTCAGTTTGGCCACTGAACCAAAATAAAATAAATAAATAAATTATATATATATATATATATATATATATATATATGCACAGCTTTTTTTTTTTTTTTTTTTTTTTTTTTTACCACCACTTCATGGTCCGTGATATCAGAGACAGGCAATAGAGTTAATAATATCAACACAGGCACCTGTTCTTTGTCCATCACCAGCAAGAGGTCAAGCATCAACTGATCGAGTGCAGTTTCAGAACCATATCCAGGTTCTATGGGTGGGATGACAGACTCATTCACCGTGGAAAGCTTCCCACTGGCATGTGGCTTTTTCAGCTGATGTCTATGAAACTAGCATTACTTTAGATTAGTAAAATTGAAAGGATTAAAGAAAAAAAATCAAATTTACTATTCATTTTCTATGCTGCTTGCTTTTTCCGGTTTCCTTATCTTGGACAATGAAAATAAATTAAACCAATTTCACTTTCAGGTACTCCACGTACAGTGTTTAGTTTGCACACATTATAGGGTATGGTTTATTTGTTTAAAAACTACTGTATTCATTGGATATATTCATATATATTTAGTGCCATGGGAATATTTTTACGGTCCTTAGCTTTTGTAGAAACCTGTTGATACAAAATTTACATTTTGGCCAAATTTTACTTGATGGTGCCTGTAGCGGGGTGGTCACCCGCTCCAGCCTTAAGAGGGCTTAAAACAGCCCAGGAGAGGGTGGTGGCTGTGAGCAAGCAGTTCCCAGGCTGAGTGGGGAAGCAGCTTCAGCTGTGACCATGCCCCAATCAGCGCTCAGTTGGCCCTTATAAGAGGACAGTGGGCTGGGAGCACAGACTCTCTCTTTAACCTGTTAAGAGGGAGGGACCTGGCTGCTGAGAGTGTACCAAGGTACCCGAGGTGGAGCAGGGCTGGGGGAAATCCCCAGGCTGCAGGCTTAGTATAAGGCCGAATAAGTACTGGGGTTGCAGGGGGCAGCCCAAAGGGGTAGGCAGAAGCAGCAGGTCCAAACCCCCTTGCCTGTGATGAGTGGATTATACTGCAGTCTTCCCCAGTGAACAGGGGCTAGATGGAGACTGGGCAGTAGCCAAAGACTGAGACGAGGTGGGGATAGTGGGTGGGGGTTCCCTGGGGAAGGGACATCCAGAGACTGAAGGGTGTACTGCCAGGGGCACCGGGTCCGGGAGGGACACAGGGGCCAGGAAAAGCGGGACACCGGCCTGCAGAAGGCACTCGGACGGCAGGAGAGCTAATTCCCTGAAGGTACCAGCAGGAGACACCGCAGGGGTGAGTCCCACACAGTTACAGTGCCCCTTCAACAAACGGTAAGTGTTACAGCAGGCTTGCTTTGTTTCCTGAAAGCACACACTTATTACCAGGTGAAAATCCTGCTGGAAGATCTAAAGTAGGTTCTGCTGACTCATTATGGTAGGTGGCTCATTACACCACCTGGCTGTAAGGGAAGCGGATGTGGCTCTACAGAGAACCTTAGATGTGGGCTGAGCAGTTCCTGGGGAGGAACCCTGACGGCAGCCAAGTTTGAGCTAGATTTTATGTAGTTTTAATTTTGAGGGTTTTTTTTTTGTCAATAAAGCCAAATGCCAGGAAGAGGGTAAATTTTTACCAACGGCAACTGTTGAGGGCTCTGTTGGAGTAGGATGGAGGCAACAGTGAGCATATTTTTCCAATAGAAGCATATCTGTTCTGGCTAATTTAAAAATGCACACCGTAAGAGGAAAAGCCTGACCCCAGCACGCGACCCAAGTCATTAGGCTGTGTGCTTAAGCAGACCATCCCGTTGGGGATCTGAGATCTCACCCTTGGATCATACCATATAAGCAGAGCTACTCCACAGCCAATATTTCATCATCAGGGTTGCAATACTGTGAACTCCTTGCTGCCACCCTTCCGAAATGTAAGGGTGCGGGAAACGGCAGATGAACTAACAGTAACAAATCCCATTAGCCCCTCCTTTCCCCCTGACCTGCCGCTGCCACCCAAACATATTATCCGTGCAGTGAACTACCAGGATCCTGTATCTAGCACAACTACTGATCTAATTCTCCTGCATCCAGGTCCCTCTATGCTTGTGGGGTACGGAGGAAAGAGGCAGGGATGAATCCTATGTAAATCAATGACATCATCCTTTCAAACAGAAATAATTTCCAAACTCAACCTTCAACAGTAGTTACTGAAGTAACTGAAGCCAAGCAAGAAAGCCATAGCTTATAAAAACAACAATAATCTACTCCTGTGACTCAAATACAGCACATGTCCTAGAGGAAGAGTAAACATGTTTATTCACTCAAGATTATTCACTTCAGTCACAGTACACTCATGCAAATGAAACCTTTAAAATACACCAACCCGATGGCTATTATACTACAGGAAGAATAAGACATTTTTCAAGCTTGGAATAATATCTTCTAACCAGAGGTTGATGGGAAAGACAGGAGGTCATACCAGCAGGGTACAGAGGCAGTGCCTTGGTGAGGAAGCCAGCAATCTCTTCTCTGCTGCCGAGAAGGGTGACTGAGTTTCCCCACCAATATGCTGACCCAGGTGTCTCCTTGGCAGGCTCCTTTATTTATACCGTGTCAGGCTCGGCAACCTGTCTGGAATCACAGTGGACCTCTCCCCTGAACACTTCCCTTTCTCCTGCCAGTCTGGAGAAAGGGGGAGCTCTTCCCTTCAAAACCCTCGCTATCTCCTAGAAGGCAGGTCTTCTCTCATTTTGTCTCCTGTAAACTGGGAGGGGGAGCTCTTCTCACATTTTTAAACTAATATTTTTAAATGCCATGGAGTAGAAGTTTGTTTTTGAATCTCTAATTAACACCACCACTCAAAAGACTATATTCTACCTTCATTTACACATGTCCAATCCCACTGAAGTAACTGGGGGCAACATTTGGCCAAAGTATATGTAGGGCCAAATTTGCCTCCAAATGTGCACATGGAGTTACTGTTGACGTATTGCTGGAAGAAATGCACTGCGTAGCACTTTGTGGCTATGTCTACACTGCACTTTCATCAGTAAAACTTTTGTCCGTCAGGAGTGTGAAAAAAGGACACAAAGTTTTACCGACGAAAAGCACCGGTGTGGACAGCGCTTTGTCTGTCGGAGACGCTCTCCCGACCACAAAGCTACCACCGTTCATTGGGGGTGGTTTTATTTTGCTGGCAGGAGAGCTGTCTCCTGCTGGCAAAGAGCTACACGGGAGACCTTACAGAGGCATGGTTGTAGCAGCACAGCTGTGCCGCTGTAAGGTACGCAGGGTAGACATAGCCTGTATCTGCTGGTGAAAACTGAAGGTTGCATGCTCTTGAATACCTGCTTCCAGATTAAGATAAGGTGTAGCCCTAGCCATGCTATCTGGGATTCTAATACACCAGTGTCTATACCCCCTACCATCTCAAAGTGCTCAGAAAGCCCTTGTGTTCATATTCCTGGGACGCCGTGCTGGAAAAAGAAAAGGCTCTCTCCTGAACCTAATCTAGATGAGCTACAATATAGCATTTCATTCATCAGCTTTTCCCATTGTTACCACTACAAACAACTTTTCCCTTAGGTTCTAACACATTTTCATGCTACATAACCATTCAACATGCTTTCTGTAATCTAGACCGTATACTTCAGACACATCTATCTCATGACATACCCATTGTATGCAGTTTGTTGTTTTGTTTTCTTGTATTTTACCTAGTTAATTCTTTAAAAGGAAAGAATACAGAGAACAGGGATAAACCAGCGAAACAAACAGGAGCCCAAATCTCTCACAGTTTAAAACAAACCACGTCACCAGCAACCACAAAGGATATTGAAGTCAACAGATAAAGGTCAGATAAGGCACAAGATATGGCACTGTGCACGTTAATACCTCTCAGACTTTATTACAAGGTTAATCTGTAATACTACTTATGCTTTATATTTAACAATAAATATTTCTTATGTATCAAATCAAAAGCATTTATTTTATAACCAAAATGTAAACGTTGCTATTCATAACAATTGTTGTAAATAAAAAATACGATAAAACTTAGTAAGTATTAATTTTAGAATAAAATCTAAATGTATGCAATTTGTCTACATTTAGGGACTTTTACCCAAGTGTGGCTACATCAGTGCAACTGCAACTATGTAGATGTACATTGATACAACTTAGCTCAGCTTCTATTAGTGCTCCACTTTATCTAAAACCACAGAAAGTCACACCCCTAGACCTGGTCTATACTAGAAAATTAGGTCAGTTTAACTACATTGGTCAGGGGTATGAAAAATCCACACTCCTGACCAGGGTAATTAAGTTGATCCAAGTCTCCATGTAGGTGGCACTAGATCAGAGGTGGGCAAACTACAGCCCGGGGGCCGCATCCGACCCTCCAGATGTTTTAATCCAGCCCTCAAGCTCCCGCTGGGAAGCGGGGTTTGGGGCTTCCCCACTCTGGCGCTCCAGCTGGGGAGCAGGGTAGGGGGCTTGCCCCATTCTGCATGGCTCCCAGAAGCAGTGGCATGTCCTTCCTCTGGCTCCCAGGTGTAGGGGCAGCCAGGAGGCTCCACATGTTGCCCCCGCCTGAAGCACCATCCCCGCAGCTCCCATTGGTTGGGAACCGCCTGGCTGTGCCTCCGCATAGGAGCCAGAGGGGGGATGTGCCACTGCTTCTGGTAAGCGCCGCCCAGAGCCTGCACCCTGACCCCCTCCTGCGCCCCAACCCAGCCCTGATCCTCCTCCAAACCCCTCAGTCCCAGCCCAGAGCACCCTCCTGCACCCCAAACCCCTCATCCCCAGCCCCACGCCAGCCAGTGCCCTGACCCCCTCCCACATCCCAACCCCCAATTTCGTGAGCATTCATGGCCCGCCATACAATTTCCATACCCAGATGTGGCCCTCGAGCCAAAAAGTTTGCCCACCCCTGCACTAGAATTCTTCCATCAACCAAGCTGCTGCCTCTCAGGCAGATGGTTTACCTACACCAATGGAGTAGGCACAGTCTACACTGATGCACCACAGTGGCACTGGGTGCAGTTGTGCTGCTGTAGCGTTTTAAGTGTAGACGGGCCCCTACATAGGAGCTTTGCATCACTGTGCCTACTCCAGTGTAGAAAACTCTAATGTAGATAAGCCCTAAAATTAGCTCTAGTTTAATAAATTCCTTTTCTCAGGTTGCTTCAGGGACATGTAGCTTTACTCAGTTGTTTTCACTAACATTACTGTATGCATTAGATTGTAAATTTGTTAACCTCAAAGATTTGCAATACAGCCTCTTCTGCCATCTCCATCTTGCCTAATCCTACTACAGTGTTGTGGTTGAAACATGGAAGAATGCATATAGTAAAAGAGATCTGAATTTTACTCAGAGTCCTGTGATAGAGACTCCAAAATCTCATATATGATGCTACATCAGGGTGTCTCCTGATGTAGGAATTTGAAATGCAAGGATTTTTTCCCAAGATTTCAAGGGAATTATGAAATTGTCTTATTTCCTTCAGTGTTGTATTACAATTATAATATGTGATGACTTACTCAGTGAACTTGGAACCATATTCCAATTACAGTTCTGATAAAAGGGATTATTAACAAATATGTGGTGCTTCTTCCCAGCGCCTCCCTCTAGTCCTTACAGGGGCCCTTTCTTGTACTTATTTTGGATCTGTGGAATATAAGTCCCAAGAAGTGTTTAAATTTGCAATCTTAAACCAGACACACAGAAATCATTACCAATGGGAAATTTGCCATGAAGAAAACAAATATTTTACATGTTTTTTTTAAAAACTGAGAAATTCTTAACTTTCCCAGGATTTCAAGGATCAGAGCATAGCCTGATGAGAATCTTAACCACACCCCCACCCAATCATTATCTCAGTTGTACATTTTCCTGTATGACAAGAGGAAAGGCTTCATTACTTAGAAACCCTCCAGGGCTGAAACAAAACAAAAAAAATCTACAGTAAGTCATACCACAACCATCTGCTGCTTGCCAAATGTTAAAAGTGAATCTCAGAAATTCGCTATCTAACTAGGTGTTTATATGGCTTCCATTACTGTGCTCATCTCCAAGTGTCTTGAAATATTTAAAAATAGAAATAACGACAACCACCCCCTCCTTCTTCCTTTTAAGCCTACAACAGAGAGAGAGTTTGATTAGTTTAGAGGTTGTTTATTTGCTTATTTTATGTATGGGGGTGTGCTGGCCTTTGTCAGAAAAAGAATGAGGAAATTATTGAGGAAGAGCTAAATTGAAAAAGTTACTTTTTACATTTAGGACTAAATGTACTTAGCTCCATGATCACTTATCCCTTGGGTGGAGTAAATTTTATAGTCTAGGTCCAGAAAGTTCCATCTCCCATGCCCATGTGCTCCCCCTACCCCCCAGTGAAACACAGAAGCCATGAAAGGTCATGGTCATGGAGAGATCATTGAGGGCCAATCCCATAGAAGTGTTTGAGTATTAGGACAGAGATCTTGAGATAGATTCTATTCAATGGAGAATGGGAGCAGAAAGTAGAGCATTGGGTGATGTGTTCACAAAGACCTATCAAGCAGAAGGATTGCTGCATTTTGTACCAGATGGAGCTTTTTCAAAGCATGTGGCTTCATTCCTGGAACAATAATGAGTTGCAGTAAAATAAAGCCTAAAGTTCATGAACATATGGATTACCATGACCAGGGCTGTGTCTGAGAATCCCACTGCACTCCACCCTATCTTCACGGAGACAGAAACTTAATTAAGATATTATCTTGTTATTGCAAGAGCATACATGCAGATGATTTTTGAAAAGAGAGCGTTTATATAGTACTTTCCATCTGAAGATCTCAGAGTACTTCACAAACATTAACTGATTAAGGCCCAGATTTGTAAAGATATTTAGACATTGCAATTCCTAACTAATTTAAGAAGCCTAAATCTCATTTTCAAAAGGGTTTTAGGCACTCATGAACCAAAAATCTCATTTAAAGCCAATGTACACCTACAGGCTCCTAGGTGTCTAAATCCCTTTTGACAATGAGATTTAAACTCTCAAATCAGTTGGGCATTGCAAGGCTAAGCATAGCAATGCCTAAATATCTTTTAATTTTAAATTAAAATAAATTTTAATTTATTTTTATATTTTATTTAATTTTCAGTTACGGATGTCCCCCACCCTGAATTTTACCAACTGTGAAATGGAGACACAGATGTTAAGTAACTTGCCAAATGTCACCCAGAAAGTCAGTTTCCGAGCTCCTGATTCCCAGTGAAGTGCTCTGATTAGTAGACCACGACCCATTCTTTCTATTGCCTTTAGAGAAGCTTAAAAAATAACTACTGGCTTACTAATGCATGACAGATAATCACATGCAATATCTTTGGAGACCATCTTGTATTAAATCTATGAATGATTTATGTACGATTGTGCTCCATGGCATGGGAGAGGGTTACCACAGTTCCTACAGGAACTAAGAACAGTGGTGGATGATTAATTTAAAAACAACTCTAGAAAGGTACCACCCCCTGGAATGGTTTGCATATATTAGTTTAAGATGGGTTTTCCAGAGAAAAAGAGACAAAGAAAGGACTTTTGGTATAAAATGATGAACTTGAATTGACTCAGATCTTCTTTCTGATTCAGCAAATGGACAGGACCTTCTGTTCAAGGGCAGCCTGCAACTCCTGGGGGAGAACTAGAAAAACTCATGGGTGACTCATGGTTTTTTTTGGCGTGCTTAAATCAATTTTATTTATATATATATATGGATTATCTGTATTGCTTTTACCTTAAAAATAAACATGCTGCTTAGAAAGAGTTGTGTGGTAACTTGTAACTGCCACAATACACGGTTTATAGCCCTTGGAGAGAAAGCAAAGAACAGGTACTGGCCTTCTGGCAGATACACTATGGTAGGCTTGCTGGGTATAAGGAAGGAAGCTGTGCAGCCTTAAAACCTCCCAGTCAGAAGAGAGTGAGACAGGGTACCTACCTAGAGACAGATGATAGCGACAGACCTGAGACCTGTCTGGGAACTCCTGAAGTGGACCGGGGGGCATATGGGTGCAGTTTCTGAGAGAAATAATCAGTTCTTTACTGAAACTAAATACAAATACTTCTGAAAGGTGGTAGATATCCAGCAAGCACCCCATGTGAGCATGCACAATAAGGGTGTTTTTCACAAGTGCCCCCTTGTTGCAATGCAGGACTCTAAGTATCACATAGGTCATACTAAAACTGAAGATGTCAACCAATGATCCGAACCTTCACTTGATGATTAATCTGAGACATAAGCTAAAAAAAGGTAAAAACATAAACCAACAGGATGTTTAAGTGAATTCTAGATACTTATCTATTAGATTTCCCTATCTGATCTGAGTTCATTATATATCATACTAATAATGCATTGCTTTACATGTGTTGCCTCCTGTCCCAATACACATTATAATCTTTTCATATCTCCCAAATTAACACATATTATACTTTTGGCAATAGGAAACAACAATCTCTTTTTTTAAAAGTGTAAAAGCAGCTCTTTATTACATTTAGGAGAGTGCTTTCGACTATTGCCTTGAATGCCATGAGGCAAACAGAAAAGCTGCGTACACTTGTTCCATTGAAACTTTTGTTTATTTAAAAAACTTGACCACCTCTGAGCTGATTATGTTCAAGGACTTAAAAAATAAACAAACAAATAACCTTGAACATGGACTACTTATGTCATTTCTGATATATGAATGACGACACTGGTTGTCACAGAGGCACATACAATCAATGCCAGCTGCCTTGCAATTAGCTCTGATAGAGATCTGGAAGTCCTTCCAGAGGTATCTAGTTAAAAATTAGCCAGTTACAGATCTGTTTGAGATACTACTACTAGGCACTCCTACTCAACAAATAAAGTATAGCTAGTGTAATAAGAGAGGGGGGCGGGAGAAAGACTGTTTACTTTCAGAACCATCCTCGGTTAAAAGTTAATACAACTTACTCAGAGTAGTGGAAAAAAATGTTACAGACTCATTAAAAAAAAAAAATACAAAAAAGAGTTGCCCTGCCCAGAAAATTGCAGGACAAATCTGATTTTCTGATCTTCCATTCTAAAAGAAACCAAAGCAGAAACAGATTTATGAGTAACATGGAAATAAAAAAAAATAAGAATTTTCAAATGATAAAGAATTATTTTAGTACCTGTGTAACCAGGGATTCTGTGGGCCCTTTAGAACCAGCATTTAAAACAGTAATTGAATTATATACCACACTGATGAAATAAAAAAAAAAGACAGGCATCGGCGTTGGCATTTCTCAAATGAGAATCTCAAATAGAAATAAACTTCCTTTTAAAATAATATGTATATGTGACTATAGAATCCTCTTGCTACCATCAAGTAGTACAGGCTGGTTTACATTTTGAGGAAAACTACGTACAAATTTAAGGATCTGATTCTGTCCAAAATTCATATGAAATGGGAGCAAGACTGGGCCCTAAGGGCATATCCATTCTGGGGAAATTCTCCTGAAATTCTAATCTGTTTTAAAACTGGTAGGAGCCACAGTATGGACCATCATGAAACCAGTCTACACTGAAGCGCTAATAAGTTTTAAAACCAGTTAGAACTTTTTTTTTTTTTTTTAATTTCCCTAATCTGTTTTAGCTCTGGTCTATATGACACAGTTAGGTCAACGCAAGGCAGCTTATGTTGACCTAGCTGTGAATGTCTTCACTTACGCTTGGTCTGCACTACACCATAGAGAACTGTATATAGGGACCTCCCTATGGCCCCCCTCAACATTCCACATGACATGAGGGACCACTGCACTACTCCTACCACTCCATCCCTGGGGACATTAAAGACATTGACACTGACCTATGAAAGACACGATTGGTGTATGTATCTGAAAAGGAAATGACTGTGCTTTCCTCTTCATAAGTTCTTTCCCCTTAATTTATTAAGTTATAAATGTTTTTCTATTTGCATTGTAATGGAATAAAAGTCTGTTTTTGGAAACATTCATCTTTATTAGTTCACAACATACACTGGGTGATAATGACATTATTCACAAACAGTATTAATAGGTGCTTTGGCAACGTTCTATTACTACACACTAGGGTGACCAGATGTCCCGATAAAATCGGGCCTGTTCCGATATTTAACTCTTTGTCCCACGTCCCAATCAATGTATGATCGGGACACCATTTGTCCCGATATTCGGGTAAGGAGACTAGAGGGAGGGAGGCGCTGACCCCATGGGTGCTCTGGGGCTGGAGCACCCACGGGGAAAAATTGCAGCCGAGCTCTCCCCCCGCCCTCGCCTCCTTCTCCCCTGCATCCCTCAGCAGGCCACGTCCCTGCTGCTCCCCCCATCCAGCGCTTCCCGCTGCCTAACAGCTGTTTGGCGGCACCTAGCGCTTTTCAGGAGGTGGGGGGGGGAGGTGGAGAAAAGGCTGGGCAGGGGCGGGGACTCGGGGGAAGGGGGTGGAATGGGGCTAGGGCAAGGGTGGTGCAGAGGTGGGAAGAGACTGGGGGGGTGGGCAAGCACCCACCAGGCAGAGGGGAAGTCGCCGCCATAGGGGAGAGTGGCGGGCGGGGGTGTGTGTGAAGAGGTGAGCAGCGGGCGAGTGAGGAGGCGAGCGGTGGGTGGGGGACTGAGGAGGGATGTGTGTGGGGGGGTGGACCTGGGGCAGAGTGTGGGAGGAGCCTGGGAGGAGTGGGAGTGGACTGTGGGCAGGGCTAATGGCACCCCAATGTGTCCCGATATTTTAGTGTGGTGATCTGGTCACCTTACTACACACATAGCACTCAAAGGGTTCATACAGAGTGGCTCGGAGGATTAGCAGGGGGCCTGGCGCTGGCAGCAGGAAGCAGAACAACCCGGCCCCAGCCCGCTCTGCTCCCCGCACCCCAGCCGTGTCGCTCGGGGGACGGGGGAAGGGGTCCGCCCCCCACTTCCCCGCACTCACCAGTGGCGGGAAGTGGAGCAACCCGGCCCCAGCCTGCTCCACTTCCTCGGCCCCAGCCGTGTCGCTTGGGGAAGGGGCAAGTTCGGCACACAGATCCAGAAATGTGGCCCTATGCATCTGAAATATCTACAGCCACTGCTTGTCATTCCAAACCTGCATGACAATGAGATCCCACTAGTCAGTGCTTGTTTCTCAGGACAAGAACTGGCACTCCAACTCAGCCCAAGCAGAGTTTTCCCAAAAAACGGGGGGCGGGGCACCAAGGGCCAGAGCCCCTGCCCCCTCTGTGGCCCTGCCCCTTCTGCCAAAAGCCCCGCCCCCTGCCAACCCAGAGCAGCCCAGGAGCCACAGACCCTCCATGTCCCCGAGGTGGGGGGGGGGGGGGGGACCGAGAGCATCCCCCAGCCCGTGTCCCCGCCCTGCGGGCCCCCCGCCCAAGGCAGGTGGAGGGTTCACGGCTCCCCACAGGTGCCTGCGCAGCTCTTACCCCCGACCTAGCTCTGGCCAGGGAATGGGGCCTTGGAGCCACAGCCCAGCCATGGTAAGAGCCGCATGGCCAGGCAGCTGTGAGGTGCCACGGACACTCCACCTGCCCTGGGTGGGGGGCCCGCAAGGTGAACACACAGGCCAGGGGCTGCTCTTGGCCCTCCCATCCCAGGCAGGCAGAGGTCTGCGGCACAGCATCCACGGCGGGTCCCCAGGAGGGAAGACAAGAGGTGGGAGAGCCCGTGGCAAAATGTGGACAAGCCAGGCCCATCCACTTTCAAAAAGTGGGAGGGCCATGGCCCCCTGTCCTCTCATTCCGGTGCTGATGCTCCATCTCCATCGGCTCTGTGAATGCCACCAACCACCTTGAATTGTTTCTATGTTGCACAGCAATCTAGCCTCTGAAGAATTGTCATATTCCCCACAGTTCCTCTTGTGGCTCTGCAAATACTGCAGGATTATGCACTTTGTGCAGCAATGCTCATGACAATCGTGCAGAGCTGTGCAGGCTCCATGCCTCCATCAGAGATGGTGGTTAGCGAGGAGGGACAAATGGGTTTGTGGGGCTTTTGAAAAGAAGGCATGAAATATTATGGGATGCAAATGAAATTATGGGAGGGAGAACACTGCGTTATGGGAAGTTGACCCTATGCTTCCAGTCATCCCTTTGCGACTCGTTTCGGCTGTCAGGCATTGCAAAATCTTCCCAAAACACCTTGCACTGGATGGTGGTGAATCGTACAATGCATACCTACCCATGATGCACTACACTCTCCGTCGATAAAAGCACTCCTGGTGAGGATGCACACTGCTGATACAAGGAGCAAAAGTGCACACACACAAGCAATATAACAACTGCGGCAGCTTATGCCAACATAACTTAGGTTGGCACAATTTTTCCATGTAGACGTGGTCTAAGACCCAGAGTCACTACTCATGCAGCTCTGCTGGTGGAAGCAAAGTTAGAAGCTGTAGTGTGGACAGGTCTCTGGAGTTTTTAAACCACTATATTGTTTAATACTACTCAAACACTCACAGCACAACCTCCACTACTGCTAACACTGGTGGAGAATTATAGGGCCTAATTTTCCTAATTTAGACCTGATGCACCAGCATCCCTTCATTCTGTCATATCAGAAAGGGTTAGAAATTTGTGCAAAGTCTGACCTGGTAAATGATTTTCTAGAGCAGAAGGAGATCAAAGCTGCCGCAATCAGTTTCTCATATCAACCAAACCTCTGAGGTTTGTGGGAAGGGGTCTCACTGGTACCCATATCCTTTACCTCATTAAGAACTTTTTGAACTAGCAATCTGTCTTGCATTCTATTTCCAACATGGTGTCAGCTCTATCAGTTTGAAGCTCCCATTGTTATATTTTACTGCAATGTAAAGAACCGAAAAGCAATTAAAACTTGTTTACAGATTTTTAAACCACAATTGCTTTTTGGTAAGAGAATTGGTTCCATTAATGCCATCCTTAATCTAATCAAACAAGACGACCATATAAAAGCACATAGGGATGTCATAGCCCAGCTAGAATGTTGTAAAGAAAACAATGCAATAGTCAGTTCGAACCTCATCAAACTAACAACCTGAGTATACACAAAATGCAAATGATTAATTTAAAGGACAGTCTCTCTGAATGGTGGGAAGTAGGGGAGTAAAGGGAGCAAGACAAATAGGGGTTGCCTATGCAGAAAGTTGCAGAAGTATAGGATTAATCAAAGTAGCTCCACTGATTATGTCTATTCCCACCAATATAAAAAATTATTCCATGCATTTTTTGTCTATATACACAAAGTCAAAGTGATTGGATTTAAACTCTAGGGAGCCACAACCATCGTAAATTTATGCTGAATATTCCAATATTAAGAAATGGGATGTTTTGACACTTTGAAACAAAATTCAATTTTGGGGATTGAAATGATTTTTTGTTTCAAAATTAAGTAAATTTATAGAGAAAAGTTTTTTTAAAGGTCAAAATTGAAACTAAACATTTCAGAAATCACTGAAATGAAATATTTTGATTGACTGGATCCAAATGGTATTTTTAGACTTTTGGTTTGCAAAAACAGAGTTTGACCTTTTGTCCAGATTTGGGACAGAATTTTTTTTTTAAATTCTCACTTGATATAAAATCATTCACCACCCATCTCTAGTGTTTACGTTACTGTAGCTGCTCCATTTCTAGAAGTTGCTAGAATACAGGGTTACATTTTTCTAATGCAGACAGGAACTATTTATTTTAGTAATGTCATTTTAAAAAAAAAAGTTTAAAGGCACAATTGAACTTCTTGAGGTGGACGGGCAATCTTCTTTTTTCCTCTCATTTTACTGTTTTGAGCTTTTGTACTTTACCAAGTGTGAAAAGGAGCTGTAGAGCCTTTTGTAAGCAAAGCAGCAAAACAAAGCTTGCATTCAAACTAGGCATACACTTCACATTTCATTTTCTTAAGTAAACTCTTAAGACTCCAGACGAAAGTAAAATTAAGTACTTTGTTAACCAAGTGGAACTAAAGAAAGGTTGGCCTTTACTTCTGACTGTGTCAATTGCAAAGATGACGTTAAAAGAAATGTTGTCTTAAAATCACTACTCAAACATTAAAGTTGAAAGTCTTATTTCAAAACAATGATGCAGTGTAACACAGCACGTTTGCAATCACTGAACCCAAGCAATCAGAAATCCTGCAGGAGAATAACTTGGCTGGTAATAGTTAGAACAGTAATGTTAATTATATAAGGTCAAGGATTAAATAAAAAAGTCAAGTGTTCTCTTAAAAGTGTTTTCAGCAGAATTTAAGATCAACACTGACCCAATCCTGAAGCCCTTAATCAAGCAACATTCCTAGTTATGTCAATGGTATTTTTGCCTGAATAGACTACAAAACCAGGCCATATGATCAACAGCCCAATCATACAGGATTGGAATTTATTTTACTGTGTCATGATTAAGATTTTTTTTTTTTAAGCTTGCTCTTCATGATGTGAACTTTCCTCTACCTAAACTAAAATAGGGCTTCCCAAGACTAGAGAACTCCAATTTATCCTCTACACATGATCTCTTTCACTCATGAATAAACTAAAAAAAAAAGTTACAGGAAATCAGTCACTGGCTCCACTTTAACTAAACTCTAGTTACTACAGTGTAGAGTCATAAATTAAACTCTGACCTTTAATAATATTATGATCTCAGTTGTTAAATTAACATGTCTCATGTTCTCAGTTTAGGCCCAACAGACAGAAGTCCTACAGTGCTTCATAAAATCTTTAAGTATAGTCTCGTGAAGCACATGTAGCACCCATTAACATTTAAATTAGTTATGTGCACATCAAAAGGGACTAGGTCTCAATTTATTTCGAATGTTAGTTTTTCCTAAAAATTAGTAGTCTATTAGTCCAAACTAGAAAATAAAAGAACAGGGGCTGAAAACTATCCCACTGATATTAACATATTGATAGAAATACTAAGATATTTAGGACAAAGCTCAGGTAGACCACACTGCATAGTATTTGTGTATAATAATGCGTGACCTGAAATTTCTAATTTTAATGAGGAAACTACAGAGATTTCTTAATTTGAAAGGTAAATAATTTTAAAGAACTCTAATAGTCTTTAAAAAGTAACTTCAAACTAACAGAAATAATAAAGGGCCACAAAGTTAAGTTCATCACTTCAACATGAAAAATTCTCATGTGGAAACATTTTTCCATAAGTAGCATAACAATTATTTTTACTTTCACCTTCACCTTTCCTCAAGCATCACAGCACAAGCAAAGCTCATACCATCATTTGAGGACAATTTTTAACTATTTCTCCAACAATCCATTTTCCCCCAAACCATTATAGCCTTTGTACTCTTTTTGGATGAGCTGAATACATGCATGTGCCTCACTCCGCCTCTTGTCCACCATAATCTGTCAAGGCCTTGTCTACACACAAAAAAGTTTTACCACTTTAACTACACTGCTAGTTACAACAGTATAACCTCCCTAGTACAAAGATATAGCAATATAAAAGTGCTTATACTGGTATAACTCATATTAAGGGCTGGATTTCCAATTAGGCAGTTAGGCATGTGCCTATGCACACCAGCATTCTAAAAGTTAAAAGTGGGTTAAAAGTTTCATTTTTTACGAAAAACACGAAGGTCAGCTGTAGGCAGGGGGGACGCTGAAGATGCCGTGCTTAGGGGCACGTAAGGTATAAATCTGGCCCTGCTCATACTGGTATACGTGGTCAAGATGGGTAATAAGCTATACTGGTATAACTGGTTAACTTTACTATTTCAGTTAAAAAAAAAAAAAATCAACCCCTTAACCAAAATAGTGATACTGGTCAAAAAGTGAATGTAGACCGGCCTAAAACATTTCCCACCAGTATTAGTGATGTTGCGAGTAGAAGGCTCCTGCATCCACCAATATTTTTGAATACTGAATGATCTAACTCTGCTCAGAGCAGGTCTTCAAACATGGTGCTTATAATGCCACAGGCTCTCAGTTCTGTGTTTGCACTTGTACTATTACTGTTGCTACCACCAGTGGAACCGAACTAAATGGTAGCAGTGGCAGGACATTTTTCAGGGAAAAAAGGCCTCTCTCTTCCCCCTCTTGGCTCTGGGTCCTGGTTCCATGCTGCTTCCTTTTTCGTGACCAAATCCATCATGTTTCCACCCTCTGCTTCCTTCTAGTCCCCCATAAAGCATTCTTCTGCTAAAAGGCCTTCCTATCCTAGGCCTTGTCTATACTGCCACTTTATTGCACTGAAACTTTTTCGCTCAGGCGTGTGAAAAAACACCTCCCTGAGCGATGCAAGTTTCAGTGCTGTAAAGTGGCAGTGTAGACAGTGCACCAGCGCTGGGAGAGAGCTCTCCCAGCGCTGGTGCTGCGACTACACAGCCAAGTTAAAGCACTGCCATGGCTTTACCCTTAGTCTTCTCCCTTGAAAAAGTGTTAACAAAACAAGGCAACTGAAAATCTTTAGCCTTTAAAAAAATCCAGAGAGAATGAAACAAAATTATGGCTAACTTGAACAGCTTTAATAGCTTCTCGTTCCCCTTACTGTGTTGATAAATTCTGTAGTTGGATTGTAAGCCATCTGCAAACAAGGATCTTTATAGACAAATATGAAGATAAGCATCTAGCATACTGCAGACATTTGGCAAATAATATTCGCTTCATGTTGAAAATACCCATGGTAAGACTTAAAACAGCAAGCGTTGTCACTGCCCCCATGTTGCTTCACAAATACTCACATCATATCAAAGTATTACTAATTGTGAAAACTGGATGTAAAAATGACAGTTTTAATACTATAAAGAAGCTTTATCATGCTGGCTGACATATAGGGAATTTAATCCTTATTTCAGTGCAATCTGAAGTACAGCTGAATGGCTTTAGTAAGAACAGCATAAAAGTTCTATCATGTGATGAACTACATGCTGACCTCTGGCACAGTATGTAAATGAACTCTTTCACCCTCCTTGGGTTTTCCCCTTTCTTTTCCCTGATCTTTAATGAGGATATCATGCTTGGGAGTAGCAGGCTAAAGTTTGCTTTGTACTTTCGGAGTGGGCAGGATGCCAAAATTCAAGCACAATGACTGGATTTAGTTTTTAAGCAAACACATCAGAATGGCATTCACCCTCATACGGGAAGAATGCTTTCAATCGCAACTTTAACAGGAAATCTAGACCAAAGCAAAAATGGGTCATCTCCTAATTCACTATGGAGACTTTACACCTGGATTTTAATGCTGTTCTCTTGTAATGAAAGTTTTCTGTTACAGAAATTTCACTTCCAAAGACGTGTTTAAGTGTTTTTTTCAGCACAATGATTTTTAAAGGCTGCATATTCTGTACAGTATATAGTAGGCTTGACATTTCTGCTTTTACATTATGATTTCAATAAGAAATCTATACATGTGAATAACATTTACAAATTTATAAAATCCTATTACACACACACCAATAAATTGGCTTATTGTCAATCTGTAAAATAAATATTCACTTAAAAATTTATTTTAAAATTACAACATTCATTTTCTGTTTTGTAAACTATACTACACTGGGTATAGGTTGCACATGCGAAATTCCAGTTTCCATTCTGTTCTCTCCTTCTCCTCTCCACCCCTGTAGATGCTCCAAACTTTGTCAATTTAAGTTCCTATGGGATGAATTTACTAGAGGAGAATTTCTTTGGGCAGATTACATAAAATCAGTTCAGGCCTATTCCATAGACATACAAACATATACTATGGATGAGAATCCATGCTGCACCTCTAAGAGGTGGCCATAGGGAAGGTGGGTTAAGGCTGCTTTAAATCCTCTATGCTCCTCCAATTGTGGGGTGCTTCAGGAACTGGGGTGGCCCCATGGTGTAATGTACCCAAATTCTGCACTCAGTAGGAAATTATTTCTTTCTATATTGGCTTTTCTACAGCATTCTTCATTGTAGCATGTGAATGCCTTGCTAACATTTTATTTTCACAAATTCCCTGTAAAGCTGGGAAATACTATCAAATTTGACAATCAATACTACCCATTTGACATATGCAGAATTGAGGCACAGAGAAATTACTTTCTGAAGGTCATACAGGAACTCTGTAGCACAATCCCAATCTTCTGGGTCCCAGTTCAGTGCCTAAAACACAAGAACATGCTTTCTCTTTCACGGCTGACCATTTACTACACTAAATTAATTTGAGAGTTCCTGAGGTAAATAAAAAAGTGGTGTTCTGGTCATCAGACCAAGGTGCCATACAACCCTGCTTCATTGTCTGTCCAAAGTGCATAAAGAATTAGGAAAGAGTCATACTATGTGATAATTTAAGACTGTATTGCAATACTCACGCACAAGGAGGCAGAGTTTTGGTTGCATAAATAACCTTCCTGAACTTTGCCCGCATTACCTTGCAACTCTAATGTTCTTTTCACATATTTTTTTCCTCTAACTATGGAATTTCCTATGAGTTTTAAAAAACAAAAATCCACCATTTTCAGGTCTTTGATTTGGAGCTAGCAGCTCCCATTGGCCTGGAGCAGCGAACCGCGGCCACTGGGAGCCGCGATCCGCCGAATCTGCGGACGCGGCAGGTACGCAAACTGGCCCAGCCCGCCAGGGGCTTTCCCCGCACAAGCGGCAGAACAAGTTTGGGAACCACTGCTCTATGCTATGAAATATGTGTAATCAGTGTTAAAACACACCTTTATATATCATATGCAAGGCCTTTCATTTTTGGTTTTAATTTTTTTTTTAATTTCCCACGAATTTATCAGTGTTTATTACAAAAATTTAAAAAACGGTGACATCAGTGCAACATTTAATTTCAGTTTTCTAGGTACATGTTGGGGTTAATATTAGGGGATAAGAACACAGGAAAAAAAGGCAACAACTAGAGAAAAGTAAGGCTATTGAAAGTAAAAACAGTTTAATGCTGTGATTTATTTAATGAACTATACATTAACAGTATGGACATATATGCATGCGCATGTGTGTGTGTGTGTGTGTGTGTGTGTATATCTTTCACAACGTTGCCTTAGTTTAACAGACAGCCTCGCATTTACACTTAGACTAATGTATTATTAATATAAACACAACTACCTAATGTAACGTATTGTACTTTCTTAACAAAATCAGTATTTTCATGTACTTAAGTGGTCCAAAATGTGGGTGAAAATTAAAAAAAATCAAAATACCTTTTGTAAAACCTGGGAATTTTTAGTTAAAAATGAATAAATAGTGAAAGCAGAGGGCCTTAACCATATGTAAGGAGGCCAAATTGCTTTGTAGGCATGTCTTTTCCCATGCACAGCTCCTTCACAGATCACATTCCACAATTCAATCAGTTTGCGTGTGCAACACGCATATTGACAATGAATACTGGGAAATAGTTGTGTCATCATTTAACCAAAGGCTCATTTGTCAGAGGGTTTTTTTGTTTTCTGTGGAAATCTTATGAACAGAGTTTCCTCAGACCAATGCAAGGTACGCACACAACCCAGAAACAATGTATCTGCCAAATTTCGAGTTATCGCCTAAAATCTGTGCATTGGGCCACAGTCTCTTTATCAGGCCACAGAGAAGCAGAGGAAGGAGTAAGTGGTTACATTGGCAGGATACTGGTTCAGACTCTATAATTACTTCAAAGATGGTTAGATCCAAAGAGAAAGTAAAAATCAAGTCAGGTACAGGACAGATGTGTATTGGCATTTTCTCTACCAGAGCTACCATCCCTCGTTCTGAAAAGGAAAAAAGCAAGCAGTTGTTCCAATTAATAATGATTTTGTGTCATTTGAGTGCTTAAATAAACAAAAAATAAAGTAAAAAAAGGGAAGCCTGTGGAGGTAGGAAGTAGTTTGCCTGTTATCGGTATTATGGTAGACACATTATAATTGGAAGAACCAAGACTACAAAACACAGAAATTTAAAAGGACATTATTAGCATTTTACAGGGGATGGGGGGAAAAGAGGAGGGAAGGAAGGAAGGAAAAGTGCATTTATAGGGTTATTTGAAGAAGTTATTTTTTTTCAAATTGGAGGAAAGAAAGGAAGGAGAGAAAAGTAGTATGTTCTGAATATAACTGACTCAACAATGACTTCTTATAGCAAATTAGCAGATTTCCATTGTCTTATTTGTTTATTTTAATATGAGGCAACACATTATTTGCTGGGCATGCTGCAATAACCAGAGGATCCTTCTGCAAAACAAACATGACACAATGAAAAACTGCTAAAATAAAAGACTCGCTCAGCATTGGCATGCCCTTCCTGCTCATCCTGGCTCACTTTTCACTTCTAAACATAAAAAGAAATGTCATGCATTTCTAAACTATGTCCGGGATCACAGCCCCAGAGATAATGAATAAAACACTGAAGTTCTTTATTGTATCAGTAAAAATGTTATGTGACCTGTACTTAAACACAAGTTGAGATGCTTTTAACTACAGATTGTATCCATCATGTGAAGAAGAAATGTCTAAATATAATTTCTGACATCCTCCTTGGGAGTTACGCCCCTCCTCTCAGAACAGCAGCACAAATTCCATAGCATACTGAAAGCTGTCAAGACAGCATGTTCTTTTTGCCTTCAGTGTAATACATATTCTTGTATAGAATGTGACACACATGAAATGAAGAACCTATGAAGCAAGGGTGTTTTCTACATTATACACTTATTGCTGCCTCAAATGTCTTTTTATTATCTAAGGCAACTGGAACTCTGTGCCCATAGCAGTTACATATGATAACTCAAGGCTTACATATAGCATAATTTATTTCTTACAGCATTATTTGCTATCATTTGGAGCTTTTATTCAGTGCCATAAGTTGGACTTTTATTATAATATAGATAAACATCAAATATGAGTGTAAAAAGACACCATGACTAGGCACCAATCTCTTTGCTGTGCAACTACTTAGCCAAAATTCAGTCTTGAAGTGCCACAATTTACTGTACTTGCACTGATAGGGAAATGGACCACATGACTGTTCCTCACTAACATCTATGATTCTGATATATTCTACAAAATGCAAACTTCTGCTTATTCTTTTTCAGAAGGAAAGCGACTAATATTTAAGAGGTGTGGACTCTCTCTCTAAGGGCCCCCCGGTCTGGTTTAAGCTGTTCCTCCCCATTGTTCAAAGAAAAAGCTAAACAGGTTTCATTAGGAGTCTCTTTGTTATGCTAAAGTGCTCAAAAGAGCTGAAATTACTTGAGATGGGCAGCATTTCTGCCCAGCCTGCAAACAGCTGAAAATTACTAAGAAACTGATGTGCAGAGGTCACAGCAGGAGAGGCAGGTGGCAGCAGAAGGTGACTGGCGGCCAGCGGAGAGGAACTACAGCTGTTGGGGTGGCCAGCAGCGAGGAGCAGCGGCTGGTGGGGCGGCCAGCCAGAGCAAGCGCAAGCTAGGTGCCTTCTTCCCTGAGTGGAAGGTGAACTCACACTGATGCACCTCTGAATCCTGGGTCCTTACTGACCAAGGACAACCACTGTGAGTGGGATATGGTGAAGGAGCAGAAAGGGGAACACTAAAGGAATTTTTGGTAGTAGAACTCAAGAACATGAGGGGAAGGCACTGCCCCACTCACTTTGGGGTGGGTGTCCCACTCACAGTTTTATGATTATTAATCCCACTTGTGGCATTTTCCCTAATTAATGTCAGGTGACTTCCCTCCTTTCATTAAAAATTTATTTTCTACACTCAGACTCTGTGCTTGCGAGTGGGGAAGTATTGCCTCTCAGAGGCGCCCGGGGTGGTGTGTAATTTTCCCAGGTTACTGGGTGGGAGCTGAAGCTGGTTCTGTGCTGTATTGTTGAAGAGGAACCCCTAGATATTGAACCCGGCCCTGGTTGCTGCCAGATCCACCTGGCAGAAGGATTACACTTGAAACATATTATTTTTAATTTCCCCAGTCTCCTCTCCTTTTTCCAAATTGACAAAACATTCCCCTTCACCCTTCTCCTCCCTTCGCACACACAGCTTTCATTGACCTCAGCTTCCCTCCTCCAAAATGACATGGTGATATGTGATATCTGAGCACCCCTAGGAATGTGCTGTCCTGAAGACTGTGATACAGAAGGATTATAAAGAAACTGTGAGAGTTATTTTAGCAACAGAGATTGCTGTCACCATCAACAGCTAAGTAGTTGTGGCAATGATGATAGCAGGACCATCTAGTCTTCTACTGACCTGTTTTTGTGTGTGACTACAGTGGATGCCTCGCACACCGTGTTATCAGGAGGTGAAGAAGATTTGGAGAGGAGTCCCTGCATGAGAGAGGTGAGCCAAGTTGTTCAAGAAGATCAAAGATAATCAAGATTTCCAGCAAAAGAAGGTGAAGTTGCATAAAGCAATGCTATAATTTGGAACGCAGGCAATATGTATCAGTGTGATTTCTCAGGAAAACCAAAATAGTAGAGCAGCTGACAGAACAGCGAATCAAATAATGCAATTTGGAGAGAGAAGGAAGCCAGACACAAAAATAGGTGGCAAAGGAAGGACAAAATACTGGAGAATTCTCCATCTTAAGGCATAAAAATAACAATACTTCAAAGAAGCAGACACTGTGGTGGGCAGATTTGTATTAATGATGGGACAGCCATACCAGAGGAATAGGATTGCAAAGTCTGATGTTACTAGAAAGAACCCTGGGATCTGATGGGATGGGTTAAGTTACAAAGTGCTGACTGTAAAATGAGTAGATGTTCTTGTTAAATTGATACATGTACCAATTTTTCCTGGAAAGCTGGACCACTCTCATGCATTTTATACATTCAGGGAACATGCAGTGCCTCTCCAAAGTTGAAACGGACCAAGGAGCAACAGATTGTACCAGAAGTGACTGGAATCAAGTGATTCAGCTGATACATGTTTACCCAAGTCAGATGACATGTCAGATGACATATCAATCTAAGTGGACACTAGCATGGTCATTGCTCATAGACTGGTGTTTACCAACAGGTGTCTAGGAATAACGTAGGGCCTTATACTGCTTATCAAACTATAGTGGTAAATGGCAGGACACAACTAAAGATGAAATAGCTCCCGCCTGAAGGTGGGTAGTGGATAGTGGAAGGTGGGTAATCTCACGGCTCACTAAATTTTGATTTTTGGGAGAAATACTGTGGGATATGAGTGGTCTAGGGCAATTTTGTTGGGAAGCTCATCATAGGCCCATATCTCAGAAAATGTTTCAATAAAAATGGGGGAAGATAATGGTTTCCCTATAGCATAATGTAAGAGGACAAAGACAATTCTCTGAGGAAGAGAGCCAAATTCCAGTCAGCAATAATTATGTAGCTTGAGGCACTTACTACTAGGAGAATGGTATAAAAGACCAGTTCCAGAAAGGTTTTGTTGAGACACTCATAGCAAAGGAAATATGAATTTACTCCTAGGGCAACAGTTGGGTGTACTATATAGAGGGAGGAAAATCCAACATAATGGGATGAAAGAAGGCTGTCCTTTAAATATCTTCTTCTTTAACATTTTGGGGAGTAACTCTGTACCTGAGCAGTTCTGTATTCAATAATTCTATGCCCTATGCATTTCAAGCCTCTTCCCACCCCCACCCAGGGTTCTAGGAGGTCTGTGACAGACCATGAGACATTGAAAGCTTGTACTAAAAGGCAACAATTTGCAGAGTTGCCAACTCTTGCAATTTTATCCTCAGTCTCACAACATTTGGCCATTTTCTTAAAACCCCAAACTCCTGGAGTCATGCAATTATGTGAGAATAACAGCTTTAATTTTTTTAAAATTCTATCCACACAGCTGTGGAGAAAAGCTTTAAGTCATGACTGCAAAAGGATAAAAATGAGAAAGCAAACAAAGAACCTCATGGATTTTAGGCCAATTTCATACATTTTGGGAGCCTTACTCATGATTTTGAATACTTAGACTCAACAATACTGCAGCTGATAAGCTGGCATAGTTTATAGACCTACAGATACTTCAAACTTATCTCACGTCTAAAGGATAGTCACATATATTCCCTTATTTAATTACTGCTAAACAGATCTTTCTACGATGCTGTAAAGTGACATGGTCTGTCCCTTACCACTAGATCAGCAACAGAAACCTCTGCAATGAGCTTAAGTGAAAGCCACAGAAACTCTGTGTGTTTGTCATCTCCCATTTTGCTGCTATATGCAGTCTTGGATGAGCAGTTGCATCAAAGTTTAGAATACTCGTTACTGAGGCATTAATACGAATACTTAGCTCTTATCAGTAGCTCTCAGAGCACTTTACAAGCTCAGTATCATTACCCCAGATTTAAAAACTGAGGCACAGAGAGGTGAAGTGACTTGCCTAAAATCACCCAGCAGGCCAGAGGCAGAGCTGGGAACAGAACTCATGTCTCCTGAATCTGCGTCCAGTACTCTATCCACTAGGCCACACAGCCTCTCATTACTGAAAGATTAAATTATCTCCAGTTTTGCAAATATATATCTCAAATACTTTTCCTACAGGCTGAGGTAGAGAGTTAAAAAGCACATACTAATATTTAAAACTAAATATTTTCTTCTGTTATTGGTGACACCTTAGAATACTAAAACAAACATTTTAAAAATCTAATTTACTTCTTGACATTTATTGCTGTGTTCAGTTATTACTTTTTATTTAGCTTGAATAATGAAGACAGTCTAGTCGGTTTGTTATTTAAATTAAACAAAACCTTAATTTGGGGTTTGATCTGCAGAATTCTAAAGGTTTAGTCCAGGGCATTTCTGCAGTATTTGGATAGCATCTTGTTTAGAGGTCAGCAATAGAATCGCAAAGTAAGTTTGAAACAAAAGGCAGATATCAGTCAATAACAGGCACTACTAAAAATACTCATATTCTGTTGCCTGAATATTGTTCTATTTAAACATGCAGAGGGGCAATTATATAATTTCCTGATCCCACACCTGATCCCATTGTCCTCAGTAGGACCACACCATTTTTATGGTGGCCCTACTGAGGACAATAAACCTATGTCTGTGACCAAAATCACATGATTAATGTTGAATACCACAAGATTCAAACCTGAAAGATTGTCGGAATACTACAGGAGTAAAGAATGATAGGCAAACTGATTAGAAGAAATTTGCAGTTATTAGCACAATATTAAATATTCATCAGTCAACACAACATGATTTACTAAACAACAGACAAAAAGATGGCTCTATTTCACATATGTACACACACACACAAAAATGCTGACAGCAAATTTTAGTAATAATTAGCCAGTCTATGGTGGCTTTTCCAAATAAAAATTCCGTTTATGAAGGACTCGGTGGAACAATATACACATCAGAGACCTTTCTAAAGTACTAAATATGCTTGGCTCAGCAGAACAAGAGGAAAGAAAAGATTACGAAGATGGATTTTGAAGTTATGCCTGGTAACTTTTAAGCCTATCAGCATTTTTTGAGGGACACCATCACTAAAACTTTGCCCCGTCTCCAGTCTGCACAACCAGAAAACAACGGGTAGCAGTTTTTGTTCAGAAAGAAATCGGTATTGGCAATTTGACAATTCCTTCTGAAGTGACGGCTAAAAATAAATATGAGCTGGGGGCAGCAAAAGTGCTGGAGCTTTTACATTGAACCCATCATAGCAGTAATCTCACATGTGTCACCTTTCACCATTTGAGCTACAGTCCCAACTCTTCAAACCTAAGGACTAAGCAAATGTAGGTACTGAGCGAGATTCAGCAACAAATAAATAGTTACTGTAATTTTACACCTGAAAAAGGCATCTTGATCTGTGAGAGTGGTAAAAGCCTTTCTTGCACAAACTCTTTAAGACACCTTTACAACAATCCAATTAGGGGGAAAATAGAGAAGGTTAAGTATTTTAGCAAAACCACCTGCTTTCCAAATTCTGAAAATAGATTAGAAAAAACACAGCAAACCTCAAAAGTGTCTGCAATTTTGAAACCACCAGCAAGTATCTCAATCTAAGTAACACTGCCTTGCCCTCTTGCTAAAAATAAAACAGTACATTACAGCAACATTTTTTGCTTGCTTCAGCCAAGAACTCAAAAGCCTCCCTAAACCCTGCCTTAGCTGGTTCATTTGATTGTACACTATGAGTCAGCATTTCTCAACATTTCTGGAAATTCCTCAGAATATAATCCACCCCTGCAACAGGAAACAGCCTATCCATTCCAGTGTACAACAGGAAGCTCACACACATTCACAGGCTTCACCTGAACTGTATAAATATTAATTGCCATGTACTGAGGCTATCAAATATGTTCCCTTTTACCATAATAAGCTCAGTAACTCTCTCATCTGCAGGTAAATAGCATTCTGAGCAATGATTATCATAAATATATCAGAGTAGCTGAAACACACTACCTTATGCTCAAATCACTACACATTCCTCATAGAAATATTAAACCTTTATTGTATTTACTCCATTTAGAACTAGGACTATCAACACATTCCTGCTATTATATGAGATTTAATTGAACCACACAGAGGACTTAAGGCAAGAAAGCAAGAAGAATGCATAGAAAGCTAAATCCCATCCCAGCACCCAGCGAAATAGCTGGGCACTAGGTAAAAGAAAAGGGAGCTGAGAGGAAGAATCCTCCTCAGGACATGAAATAGTCTAAACAGCTGCTCTGCAGCTTCTACATCATTAGCTAAAATAGCCCTTCATGTGCCTTCATCCCAGTGGATCAGTGCAGCAATGGATCCTGTAGCCCTAGCCATGGTCCTTGCCATGTAGCATGAGGCTTACCAACATGCCACATGTCTCTTGCCACACAGGGATCCCAGCAAGGCTCTGAACATTCCCATCCAAGTTTTCGTCATACCCATATCCACAGATAGCAGCAAAACCACAATGGTTTTGCCATCAGGGCAGGATTTACCCACTAATGTGAAATCAGTCTCCAGCCCTAATAGACAGGTAGTGGGGTTCTCCATGGAGCCCGGGGGAAAGATTCCTTCCACACCCAAGGCCACAAACAGCTGTGGAGTCACTACACAGCGACTACCGCAGAGGATCGATAGGTGGCCCCAACCCAACAGCTCCTAAAGAATCCTCTGCTACACAGCAGTTTAAACACCATGCAAACCCGGGTTCAGTGATGGGCAATGAGCGTGCTTCCCCTGGGAAGAGTCTCCAAATCCTACCCACTCCTACATACACTAGAATCTGATCAGTTCTGCTGCAAATGTGACCCCATGCATCCATTGAAAGTGAGGGCTGGATTTGTCTCTGAGGGTATGTCTACACTACGAAATTAGGTCGAATTTATAGAAGCCGGTTTTATAGAAATCGGTTGTATACAGCCGATTGTGTGTGTCCCCACATAAAATGCTCTAAGTGCATGAAGTCGGCGGACCGCGTCCACAGTACCGAGGCTAGCGTCGACCTCCGGAGTGTTGCACTATGGATAGCTGTCTCACAGTTCCCGCAGTCTCCGCCGCCCATTGGAATTCTGGGTTGGGATCCCAATGCCTGAATGATGCAAAACAGTGTCGCGGGGGGTTCTGGGTACATGTCATCAGGCTCCTCCCCCTCCGTCAGAGCAATGGCAGACAATCGATTCGCGCCTTTTTACCTGGGTTACCTGTGCAGACAACATACCACGCCAAGCATGGAGCCCGCTCAGCTCAGCTCACCGTCACCATATGTCATCTGGGTGCCGGCAGACGTGGTACTGCATTGCTACACAGCAGCAGCTAATTGCCTTTTGGCAGTAGACGGTGCAGTATGACTGGTAGCCTTCATCAGCGATCTGGGTGCTGGCAGACGTGGGGCTGGCAGACGTGGGGCTGCATTGCTACACAGCAGCAGCCCCTTGCCTTTTGGCAGTAGATGGTGTATTACGACTGGTTCGATCAGATGATGGCTGAAACTCCGTATGTCCCCCAGTCATATTCTGCTGCCTTCCCAATGATGATGGCGGCTATCAGTCGTAGTACACTATTTTCTGCCAAGCGCCCAGTATTTTCTGCCAAGCACCCAGAAGATGCCGAGGGCTATCAGTCATGCTGCACCGTCGGCTGCCAGCTTAAGATGTAAAAAACAGATTTGTTCTGTACTCATTTGCTTCCCCCTCCCTCCGTCAAATCAACGGCCTGCTAAACCCAGGGTTTTGAGTTCAATCTTTGGGGGAGCCATTCTGTATGACAGTTGTTTGTGTTTCTCCCTGATGCACAGCCACCTTTGTTGATTTTAATTCACTGTACCTGTACGCCATGTCGTCACTCGCCCCTCCCCCCGTCAGACAATAGTTTCGCGCCTTTTTTCAGACCAGATGCCATAGCACTGGGATCATGGAGCCCGCTCAGATCACCGCGGCAATTATGAGCACTGTGAACACCACGCGCATTGTCCTGGAGTATATACAGAGCCAGGACATGCCAAAGCAAAACCAGGACCAGCCAATGAGGCGATTGCAGCGCGGCGACGAGAGTGATGAGGAAATTGACATGGACATAGACCTCACAGAAGGTACAGGCCCCAGCAATGTGCAAATCATGGTGTTACTGGGGCAGATTCATGCCATGGAACGCCGATTCTGGGCCCAGGAAACAAGCACAGACTGGTGGGACCGCATCGTGTTGCAGGTGTGGGACGATTCCCAGTGGCTGCAAAACTTTCGCATGCGTAAGGGCACTTTCATGGAACTTTGTGACTTTCTTTCCCCTGCCCTGAAGCGCCAGAATACCAGGATGAGAAGCGAGTGGCGATAGCCCTGTGGAAGCTTGCAACGCCGGACAGCTACCGGTCAGTCGGGAATCAATTTGGAGTGGGCAAATCTACTGTGGGGGCTGCTGTGATCCAAGTTGCCAGGGCAATCAAAGACCTGGTGATATCAAGGGTAGTGACTCTGGGAAACGTGCAGGACATAGTGGATGGCTTTGCTGCAATGGGATTCCCAAACTGTGGTGGGGCGATAGACGGAACCCATATCCCTATCTTGTCACCAGAGCACCAAGCCACCGAGTACATAAACCACAAGGGGTACTTTTCAATGCTGCTGCAAGCCCTGGTGGAACACAAGGGATGTTTCACCAACATCAACGTGGGATGGCCGGGAAAGGTACATGATGCTCGCATCTTCAGGCACTCTGGTCTGTTTCGAAAGCTGGAGGAAGGGACTTTCTTCACGGACCAGAAAATAACCTTTGGGGATGTTGAAATGCCTATCGTGATCCTTGGGGACTCAGCCTACCCCTTAATGCCCTGGCTCATGAAGCTGTACACAGGCAGCCTGGACAGTAGTCAGGACCTGTTCAACTACAGGCTGAGCAAGTGCCGAATGGTGGTGGAATGTGCATTTGGACATTTAAAAGCGCATTGGCGCAGCTTACTGACTCACTCAGAACTCAGCGAAAAGAATATCCCCATTGTTATTGCTGCTTGCTGTGCACTCCACAATATCTGAGAGAGTAAGGGGGAGACATTTCTGGTGGGGTGGGAGGTTGAGGCAAATCGCCTGGCCGCTGATTACGCGCAGCCAGACACCAGGGAGGTTAGAAGAGCACAGCACAGCAGAGCGCGGTGCGCATCAGAGAAGCTTTGAAAAAGAGTTTTGTGACTGGCCAGGCTATGGTGTGAAACTTCTGTTTGTTTCTCCTTGATGAACCCTCTGCCCCCCCCACCCGGTTCACTCTACTTCCCTGTAAACCAACCACCCCACCCTCCCCTCCCCCCTTCGAGCACCGCTTGCAGAGGCAATAAAGTCATTGTTACTTCACATTCATGCGTTCTTTATTAATTCATCACACAACTAGGGGGATAATTGCTAAGGTAACCCGGGATGGGTGGGGGAGGAGGGATGGAAAAGGACACACTGCATTTTAAAACTTTAACTCTTATTGAAGGCCAGCCTTCTGATGCTCGGGCAATCATCTGGGGTGGAGTGACTGGGTGGCCGGAGGCCCCCCCACCGTGTTCTTGGGCGTCTGGGTGAGGAGGCTATGGAACTTGGGGAGGAGGGCTGTTGGTTACACAGGGGCTGTAGCGGCGGTCTCTGCTCCTGTTGCCTTTCCTGCAGCTCAACCATATGCTGGAGCATATCAGTTTGATGCTCCAGCAGCCGGAGCATCGACTCTTGCCTTTTGTCTGGAAGCTGACGCCACCTATCATCTTCAGCCCGCCACTTGCTCTGTTCATCCCGCGATTCAGGCTGCCACCTCTCGTTCATATTGTGCTTTTCTGTAGTCTGACATTGACTGCCTCCACGCATTCTGCTGCGCTCTGTCAGCGTGGGAGGACATCTGGAGCTCCGAGAACATATCATCCCGAGTCCGCCGTTTTCTCCTAATCTTCACTAGCCTCTGTGAAGGAGAAACATTTGCAGCTGGTGGAGGAGAAGGGAGAGGTGGTTAAAAAAGACACATTTTAGAGAACAATGGGTACACTCTTTCACGTTAAATTTTGCTGTTCACATTACACAGCACATGTGCTTTCGTTACAAGGTCGCATTTTTCCTCTTATATTGAGGGCCTGCCGGTTTGGTGTGAGAAATTACTCACGCAGTGCCAGGCAACAGATTTCAGCTTGGAGGCAGCCATGGTAAGCCACAGTCTTTTGGCTTTTTTAACCTTCTTAACATGTGGGAATGGTTTCAAACAGTAGCGCCCTCATTTCCCATACCAAGCACTCATTGGGTTGGCCATTTAAAATGGATTTGCAATGTAAAAGGAGGGGCTGCGGTTTCCGGGTTAACATGCAGCACAAACCCAACTAACCCCCCTCCCACCACACACCCAATTCTCTGGGATGATCACTTCACCCCTACCGCGTGGCTAACAGCGGGGAACATTTCTGTTCAGCCGAGCAGGAAGGGGCACCTCTGAATGTCCCCTTAATAAAATCACCCCATTTCAACCAGGTGACCGTGAATGATATCACTCTCCTGAGGATAACAAAGAGAGATAAGGAATGGATGTTGTCTGCATGCCAGCAAACAGCGGGACCATACGCTGCCATGCTTTGTTATGCAATGATTCCAGACTACGTGCTACTGGCCTGGCGTGGTAAAGTGTCCTACCATGGCGGACGGGATAAGGCAGCCCTCTCCAGAAACCTTTTGCAAAGGCTTTCGGAGTACATGAAGGAGAGCTTTCTGGAGATGTCCCTGGAGGATTTCTGCTCCATCCCCATACACGTTAACAGATTTTTCCAGTAGCTGTACTGGCCGCGATTGCCAGGGCAAATTAATCATTAATCATTAAACACACTTGCTTTTAAACCATGTGTAATATTTACAAAGGTACACTCACCAGAGGTCCCCTGTGTGCCCTCATGGTCCGGGAGCATGCCTTGGGTGAGTTCGGGGGTTACTAGTTCCAGGTCCAGGGTGATAAACATATCCTGGCTACTGGGGAAACCGGTTTCTCCGCTTCCTTGCTGCTGTGAGCTATCTACATTATCTTCATCCTCATCTTCCTCGTACCCCGAACCCGCTTCCCTGTTGCGTGTTTCTCCATTGACGGAGTCAAAGCACACGGTTGGGGTAGTGGTGGCTGCAGCCCCTAGCATGGCATGCAGCTCGGCGTAGAAGCAGCATGTTTGCGGCTCTGCCCTGGACCTTCGGTTTGCCTCTCTGGCTTTGTGGTAGGCTTGCCTTAGCTCCTTAATTTTCACGTGGCACTGCTGTGCGTCCCTGTTATGGCCTCTGTCCTTCATGGCCTTTGAGACCTTTTCTAATATTTTGCCATTTCATTTACTGCTATGGAGTTCAGCGAGCACTGATTCATCTCCCCATATGGCGAGCAGATCCCTTACCTCCCGTTCGGTCCATGCTGGAGCTCTTTTGCGATCCTGGGACTCCATCATGGTTACCTGTGCTGATGAGCTCTGCGTGGTCACCTGTGCTCTCCTCGCTGGGCAAACAGGAAATGAAATTCAAAAGTTCGCGGGGCTTTTCCTGTCTACCTGGTCAGTGCATCTGAGTTGAGAGTGCTGTCCAGAGCGGTCACAATGAAGCACCGTGGGATAGCTCCCGGAGGCCAATAACGTCGAATTCCGTCCACACTACCCCAATTCCGACCCGCAAAGGCTGATTTTAGCGTTAATCCCCTCGTCGGAGGTGGAGTAAAGAAACTGGTTTAAAGGGCCCTTTAAGTAAAAAAAAAAAAGGGGGGGGGGGCTTCGTCGTGTGAACGTGTCCAGGCTTAATTCGAATTAACGCTGCTAAATTCGACCTAAACTCGTAGTGTAGACCAGGCCTTAGCAATTTACTACATTAACTATTTGCATCCAAACAATGGGTACACATTGAATACAAGTGGCAAAAATTCCTGAAAAACCGTGAACTTATTATAACTCTCTTGTTCTACATGTAGTTATTTCAAAAGCAGTTCCCATGGTTAGTGTAATTCCTACTTTACTGATGTCACATTAAGAATTTGCTATTGTTTTGCTTTACATATAGAACTTGGCGGTGATATTAAAGACAGGGTAAGTGAAAAGGGAATCATTTGCAAACAGCAGCAGTTATACACTCCAAACCTTCCAACTTACACCAAGTATGTTTTTCCAACTAGCACAAGGTAAGAAATTCACTGCCTTGAAGACACTATTCTTCAGAATTAAACTAAATTTTATTTCTGAAGAATAAAAACAGTAATAAAAGCATAAGAAACACATATTGTTGCTTTTTTATGTATATGTATGTCTTTTTTTCCTAGAAGGGTCATTTTTGATAATTTTATAAAAGACGCTGTTTAAATCCCAGTGACAAAAATCTGCTTTTCTGAACTGTTTTTAAATACAGAACAATGAGATTAAAGTGCAACAGATAGACAAATACTTCAACCATCATAGTCATTAATAGATGCATTTAACATTCGTGCAGCTTTCAAAAGCAAAACATCTGGTTCTAATTTCAAATCTGGCTTATAACATCAGTTCCGCCTCCACAATACTTTTATTATAAACTGTTCTTTTCCTCCTCTTTTTTTTCCTCCTTTTTGGAAGTGGCTGTTCCTTCCTTCTTGCTGGAAGCCACCTGACCACTGCCAGGAAAAGGAATGCAAAACATTCCCAGGAGCAGCTCCTGACGTCAGAGCAACATTCCACCTCCCAGCGGTCAAGACTGTCTGGAAATTCCAGTCTCCAGCAGAACTCATTTAATGTGATAACAGCTGTAGCCTGCACTGAATCACGCATTAAAAACTCCTTCATGTTAAAGCAATAGACAGTGATATTATCTGCTTAAAAAACAAGGATAGACCTGAACTGCTTGCTCAGAAGTTATATTACAGTGCTTACTGTGATAATATTTTTTTCTTTTCTGCCTTTTTTTTTTTTAAACACTGTACAGTAATAATACAAGACCCATTAAAGTGGAGGTATATGATGATACGCTTAGGTTGGATTTTTTAAAAGGATCATGTACCATTTCTGAATGTTTCATGAGGGAGCTGGGAAGCGAGGAGGAAAGCCAGAAGCTTATTTAGATTTCAGAGGGTAATCATGATTCAGCCAGAATTCCTTATAGGAGGCACCAGCCACTTCACAGCCATTCCACAACCCCACCCTCCAGCATGCAGGACAGTATCTTGCTTCAAAGTAGAAGTTTCCAGCTCAAACAAATATTGGTTCTTTAGTGGATTTAAGTCAGACCCTGGGGTGACCAGCTTGGACTCTAGCTTTTACTATTCTTTGACTTTACTTTTCAATTCTAGGTCCAAAGGTGCTGAGAAGGAGGTATGATAGAAACATGCAAAACAGTTTCCCCTACAGTAATCCCGGATAGATCAAGTAGTGACAACAATATATCTAGATAACACAGATAACAGAGCTGTCCTGTTTTGTCTTGTTTAGAGGTAGGATAAGATTTTAAATGTAGTAAAACCAGTAAAGATTTGCAAGTAGGGAATGCACTTTTTTGCAGGGGGTCCCCCTACCCCCACATCAACAATAAACTGAGTGAAGTACATCTAGAGGCTACATAAGCCCTTTTAAATTGTTCATGAATGTGCTGTTTTTGAGGGGGTAGGTGGGAGAGGGCTTTTGTAAACAATATAACCTTGAAACTCTCACAATATTTCCTGAATTGCCTATAATATTCAATTTACGGTGTCTGGCAAAATGGGATGATTAGAAATAGAATTTCAGCTCTGAATTTTCTTGCTTGTGTGGGTTTAAAATAAAAACTTAATATCCGTATAAATTAATATGGTCAAATAACAAAAAATAATAAAAATTTCTCCCGCCCTACTCTCAAAGACTGATTCAACTGAAAATTACACAAGGGATATTCCTGTTTAGGTTGAATGGTCCAAATCCTGCTGGCTTTATTCACACACACAAGCTCACTGCAGATTACTCAGGTGACTAACGCCAGCAGGATTTAGCCTGCTATTTCTGGAGACTAACATTTTTCATTCTACTAAAAGGCCAACTGCAAAGATGATTAATGAATTTCATTGAAGTAAGAGTAGTATAGTGGCATATCTGAGAACTCTAAACTTTGAGATAAGAATCTGAAGTAGGGTAGTTACGGAACCTGGGAGGAAGCTGAAATGGACCACTATCATCTCATCACTGGGGGCATGAAGGGTGATCAAGGAAGGACCAAGAGGGTATGAAAAAAAAAAAAGAAGGGGGGGAAAGCTCTCCAAATACGTTTGCATTCTATGTATTCACATTCACATTAAAAAAAAGTTAAAATTACACCACTTCTCATTCCAAAAACAACAAAAACTTAAGTTTGGACCTACCTCTCTTCATTTAATCACTAAATATTTTCCAGGAAAAAAAAAAAAAAAAAAAACCATCTTGAATAGACAAGGAGGAGGACTGGATGTTGATCACAGGTAGTGATCAATGGCTCCATGTCTAGCAGGCTGGCGGTATCAAGCGGAGTGCCCCAAGGGTTGGTCCTGGGGCCGGTTTTGTTCAATATCTTCATTAAGATCTGGAGGATGGCGTGGACTGCACTCTCAGCAAGTTTGCAGATGACACTAAACTGGGAGGAATGGTAGATATGCTGGAGGGTAGGGATAGGATACAGAGGGACCTAGACAAATTAGAGGATTGAGCCAAAAGAAACCTGATGAGGTTCAACAAAGACAAGTGCAGAGTCCTGCACTTAGAAGAATCCCAAGCACTGTTACAGACTAAGGACCGAATAGCTAGAAAGCAGTTCTGCAGAAAAGGACCTCGGGGTACAGTGGACAAGAAGCTGGATATGAGTCAACAGTGTGCCCTTGTTGCCGAGAAGGCTAACGGCATTTTGGGCTGTATAAGTAGGGACATTGCCAGAAGATCGAGGGATGTGATCATGCCCCTCTATTCGACATTGGTGAGACCTCATCTGGACTACTGTGTCCAGTTGTGGGTCCCACACTACAAGAAGAATGTGGGAAAATTGGAAAGAGTCCAGCGGAGGGCAACAAAAATGATTAGGGGGCTGGAGCACATTACTTATAAGGAAAGGCTGAGGGAACTAGGATTGTTTACTCTGCAGAAGAGAAGAATGAGGGGGGATTTGATAGCTGCTTTCAACTACCTGAAAGGGGGTTCCAAAGAGGATGGATCTAGACTATTCTCAGTGGTACCAGATGACAGAACAAGGAGTAATGGTCTCAAGTTGCAGTGAGGGAGGTTTAGGTTGGATATTAGGAAAAACTTTTTCACTAGGAGGGTGGTGAAGTACTGGAATGGGTTACCTACGGAGGTGGAGAAATCTCCTTCCTTAGAGGTTTTTAAGGTCAGGCTTGACAAAGCCCTTGCTGGGATGATTTAGTTGGGGACTGGTCCTGCTTTGAGCGGGGGGGTTGGACTAGATGACCTTCTGAGGTCCCTTCAGCAACCTCATTTGGCAGATGTAGAAAACAAAGGGGGCATTCATGATCTATCCAAACGACAAGGAGTTTGATTCAGTTCTCAATTATGTCACTAAAAAAAATCAGGAGTAACTCCACTGAAGCCAATGGAACGACAGGGTAAAACGGAGGTGAGAATGGAATAATACCCTGTAGGTGTGTTGCAACAAGGGGAAAGGGAAAGTGCACAAAGCCTGTGTAAACCTAGCACAAAAATAGGAGAAAATACAGACGCAACATTGAATCTGATTCTACTGCCTGAATTAAATATAAATAGAATAAAATGATTTAGGCCTCATTGAACAAGTTGAAATTCAGAGTTAACAAATAAAGAGACAAAAATTGAGGTACACATGTCATTAAGGTCTTTTAAAACTAAACACTCCGAAGGTTTGTAACCACTGAAATACATATATGTAGATAATTAATAGGAGAACCAAATCAATTATTTCCCTCTCTTTGTAGTTAGTATACTTTTTGCTTAATATCACAACCACACCCCCTTCTTTGTAATAAGACACGTATGTCGGGGCTTTGTGGGTTTTTTAAGAATTCTCTCACTTTTATGGAGTGCGGGGGCAAGAGACTTTTTCGTTTTCTTCAGTCTGTCAGATGAAACATACAAATTATATGAAAGTACCTCACTACTGAAGATTTAATTATGAAACACTTTTAAAGTATTTATATTTTTATAACACCTGGTGTGAATGGCTAGGGTGGGACTAGAATGGGAACAAAGTGACTCAGAGAACCAAAGGATGGGCTTGAGTTGAGCTCGCCTACAGCTTAAGTTTTTTCTCTTTGGTTTTGACACTTGGAGGTTGTTTGCTTGCCTTTTTTTAACTGCCCTCTGTAGTAGTTTTGATGACCATGAATAAGTTCAGGATTTCTCCCCGCCCCACCACCCAAAAAAAGCAATTTACCACAGCAGAAATTTTTCCATATGTATGCTACAGGAAGGTAGGCTGGAGGTACTGTTCTGAAGAATCCCATGACTCTTAAGTGCCCCATTCCAGAGGATAGGGGTCAGGCAGCAACATCTAACTTTCCCTGAGAGAACTTGGTAAGAGATTTGATCTACTTCCATCAGTAATAGGAGTATTTTATATTAAATTGTAAATTCTGCTTCCCAAGAGTTATGATACTCAATAGACCGATGGGGCATAATTTATCAAGAGAATAAGACAAACTGGCTTTGCTATTAATGGGCAAAATGACATTTACTGATTGGGATTTCCAGAAGGAAAGGAACATGGGGACCTTATTACTTCTGTCAGAATTAAATAATGAGTAATAAGGATTAGGTAGATAAGAATTTAGAGAGAAAAGTTGGGAGAAATGTAATTTTATTTTTCAAAAGGAGCTCCTTTCTGCCTCTAAATTATCGATTTAGATTATCTGCTGTTTTAAGCACAGACCCGTCTTGCAGGGACAGCTTGAAAAAAAATTGTGTTTCTGTCTGAAAATGTTGTACTTTTTGTCCGCATAAGTAACACCTAAAATGGTTACAACTGAAAAGAGTTAGAGGAAAATGGATCCTATATTCCAGTTTGCTTAACTGTTCATTTGGCAGCATTTTGCGAGTAGTCTGTTTCACTTCTTATTTTAGGCACTGACATCGCCTTGTGCCTTGTTCATATGGTTTTAAGTGCTTTGCTGGATTGAGGCTGCAATGCTCAGCATCTTCTAATATCAAGCCCCTCTTGTGGTTTCTGAATTTTGGTGCTAAGAAGGTATATTTCCTAGCAATTCTTAAACTTTGCCCCAAACCCATCCTTAACCTTCCTTGCAGTTCAAAGATCCTCTGAGTATTTTTCATTTTCTGTTGCTGGCTGGCATGGGTAGTGGAATTGTTGAAATACAACAAAAGAAGCCAATCCAACTGTATTACTTACTCAATTCAGATAGCTTGTTCCCATGGCTTTCCACATCAGCATTCCAGATTAGTACCCATACGTTTAGATACTCATTTAAACCAACATCTTGAGGATGAATTTTCATTAGTACTAAGCCATTAAGGAGGCTGATACACTGTTTAAGAAGATCAGATTATACAAGACAGTGCTAACTATGCTTAAGACAATTCATAACCTTAAAATTTCAATTCTATCTACACAGCTAAATTATTGCGTTAATGGCTTTGGTATGCCCTTAATGTTGAAGAAAAATGAATCCAGAGATCTGTGAATCAAGTCACTAAGCCTGTTCTATTCAAAACTGGGACAATGTCTTAAAAGACTATCTGTAATTATGTACCACAACACTGAGACTCTTAAAATATTCAGTGTTCTGATGTTAGATTTATGGATATAATTATGGTGTTACTAAGTTACTTAAAGTTTTAGGTTTCCACTAGCTATGAGTTCTTGTTAATCATGCTCTAAAATCGACTGAAGACTCCCTTCTTTCCCCACACTGTGGGCAGACAATGCAGTTGGAGTTTATTTATTGCTGTGTATTACATTTGCATGCAACGCTCATTTCTTTTCATTTAAAGATTTTATGATGTTAGACCTTTTTCCTTACAAAATATTTAGCTTTGCTGCATGGTTAGACATGAGCAGCTAAGCTGGGTAGTGTTATCATCCATAATACTAAAAATATTAAATGCAGCATATGATGGAAGATATAAAAACCTATATATACAGTATGATAATCCCAGGGTAAAACATTTCATATTCATCTTATTCTATAGCAGCTTGACACACATTTTTATCTAATTATTGTACTTTGAATAAGAGATAGGAGAAATTCTTTAGTAGTTTTATAGGTTTTAGAAGTTTACACTATTCAGTTTGTCAAAACCCCAGTCTGAAGAGGAAAGATTCGCCAACTCTGAACAACAGTAAGATTCCAATAACATAAAAGTTAGAGATGGAAGAGACATAGTAGTATCCCCCCCAACACTTTGCAAAACTAAAACCCAGATGTTGCCTCCTCCCCCATATGTGACCTTGGGGAAAAACTGCAGAGAGGAATCAGCCTCAGACTCCAGGAGCAGCTGCAGAAGTAGCCAAGGCAGGGACCTATGGACATTCAGAGAACTCTCTAAAGTTTTGACTGTCCTGTGCTGATTGGTCCAATCCTCTCTTATCCCCTACTCAGTTTTTTTTCCTCAGCTTCACTCACACCTAGGGTGACCAGACGTCCCGATTTTATCGGGACAGTCCCGATATTTCCTTCTTTGTCCCGCGTCCCGACCGATGTTCGGTCGGGACACCGGACAAAAAAGCAATTTTGCCCTCCGCTCCGGCACTCACGCCCCCCCCACCCCGACTCCGCCCCCTCCTTCCCCCATTGGATCTCTCCATGGAGGGAGGAGGTTAGGAGGAGGGTCGGGCAACTACCAGGAGCGTGGGAGGGGAAGGGAAAGTTGCCGCGGCTGCCGGGGGCTAGCTGGGCATG
Source organism: Chrysemys picta bellii (assembly GCF_011386835.1). Lineage (NCBI taxonomy): Eukaryota > Metazoa > Chordata > Testudines > Emydidae > Chrysemys > Chrysemys picta. Next base: position 218,318,830 of record NC_088792.1, on the reverse strand, counting down.
GCCTGGGCTGCGTGCAGACAGCAGCCGGGGCTGGCTCTGGCCCGGGTGGGCAGTGTGGGCCGCCGGAGACACGCGGCGAAGAGGGGCTGCGGGGGCGAGACTTGTCCCAGGCAGGGAGGCCGGCAGACAGGGGCGAGGGGCCAGCCGGGGTCCCCATAAACTTCCCCGCAACTGCCAGGGAGCCCCGCGCCTCTCTTGCTCGGCTGCGCTCCAGCGGCTCGCCCCGCCGGGAAGGAGCCGCTGGAGCGCAGCCGAGCGGGAGAGGCGCGGGACTCCCTGCCGGCGGCGGGACACGCCGCATGTGCCCACGGCAGGCTGGGGGGCGGGAGGCTCTGCGGGGCTGGGAAAAGCCCTGGCTCCTGCCCGTTGCCCAGCCTGGAGCCCCTCAGGCGACCGGCCGCTGCTGTGGCTCGGCTGTGCCAGCCCTGGCCCCTTGCATGCCCGCGCCGCGCTGCCCCCGGGGTCCCCGGCTCACATGCACTGCCGCTGCCCCGCAGCCAGCCCCAGACTTTGCTTCTTATCGGTGTCCCCCCCCATGCCCTCTTTATCCCCAGCCCCTTCTGCATCGGGGCCAGCTTTTGCCCTGGGGTGAGCAGCACGTGCGCCCGGCGCGGCTGGGGCCTGCTAATGCCCCCCGCCCCTGCGAAACTGCTTTTTTTTTTTTTTTTTTTTTTTTTTTTTGCTCCGCCGCCATTTTTTTTGCTCCGCCCCTCCCCGCGTCCTGATATTTCATCCCTGTGATCTGGTCACCCTACTCACACCTGCCCCTCTTAGCCTCTTCTTCCCTGTTCTGCCCTTCACCCACCTTCCCTTCAATATCCCCTCTTCCTTCCCTTTTCTTTCCATGTAGCTTATCTCTTCCTAACTAAATCTCTCTCTCTCTCACACACACACACACACACACACACACAATCATGAAATTAACATGACATTTGCTGCCATCATATTGTTCACTCTGCTTATGTTATACCCCTTCTTCCACCCTGTTTGTCTATTTAGACTGCAAGCTCTTTGTGGCAGGAACAAACTGTTACTCTGTGCCAGACACAATGGGACCCCATTCTTGACTGTTCCTTGGACACTACTGTAATAAACTTGACCATTATTAACAACAGGTTATCTAATGAAAAGTTCTGCGAACTGTAAATTCCAATCCCCACCCCACCCCCAAAGGTTGCAAAGGAGAAGATATGTGGGGATGAAGGGTTGCCCCAGAGATCATACAAAAAAAATGTAACATTTTACAAAATTCTAATTCTCGTTAATTAAAAAATGAATAGTAGAAGTGTGCCTCTTTAAGGCCACCATATTTTTGTAACCTGTGAAGCCCAATTAGTGATCCAGCATAGATTAGTACAATGTGGGGGCGTGGCAGGCTGCTTCAGCTCCTGCTGATAAAATGGTATTAAGCCTGTGCAGGTGCTCTTATATTTACCTTCTATAAAATAGTACAAATCCTATTATAACATTATTTATGACAAAGAGTCATGAAATGGGATTACCAGAAGCGTCTTCTATAATCACTAAGGCCTGAGGACCTTGCTGAGACTCACAGAACATCATTGCATGTGTCATTCATTCAGTGTTGCAGCTCAGTTGGCTCTGAGAAGCAATTCAGAAAGCTGCGTCCATTTCTGAGAAGAACATTGGAAGTTATTCTGATGATGGTTCAGGAAGATAAATGAAACACAAACATACAACATATACAGTGTACTGCTTTACAGTGATTCTGTACAACAGTACATTCTGAAGATCTGGATCTTCAAGTCATTGTTACTCTTAGAAACAAACATCTATTATGGATAAATGAACCTGAGGGCTTTTTTTTAAAGAAGAGAAAACTTGAAGCCTTGAAAAATACTGTTTAGTAAATTATAGGGCTTAAAGCAAACTGAAAACAGTGCCTTTGTTGAACAATAATCTTCCATGCCACCTTAGTGACATGGCCAAGGAAGTCAGTCCAAGGCCAATTGCTTTCAAAATTTAGGCTAAATGACTACTTCACAACTCAGCTTTATGATTCAACCAATATTTCTGGGACTGCACCGCTTCGTATTTATGGCTATTGTATATTCTGATTATTCTACTGAAAGAGACTTGTTCATTTGTAAAGCTGTGCCAAGGCAGAAAATAGGAGAATGTTTATTCAAGATATTTCAGGGAGCTGGCAAAGATTTCCACATTCAGTGGGAGTCACGTATTGTCATCTGAATAGATGGTGCCAAGTCAACGGCTGGTAAGAATATATGCGTGGTCAAACAGATGCCTAATCCTGCACCTAATACCTCACAATTTCACTCTCTTATATACCACCAAGCTCTTGTTGCTAAAAATGCCTTAAAAACTGTGGCACAACACAAGAAGCTAGAAGCAGAAGTGAGTAGACTCTTCAAATTAAGAGCAGAACTGCATATTTTCCTGAAACATTAAAAGGCATCAGCAAAAGGAGATTACTGATGATTCATTTTGGGCAGCAGAGTTCATCAAGTTCACTTTCTGATTTTTTTTTATTACTGTATTTGTTATGTTATGGCTACGGTTATTAAATTTTGCCTCCCTATGGTTAAAAAAAGAAATTTTTGGGGAGGGGTCCAAGAAAACATGTCTTTGTCTGGAAGGAAAATAGGGAAACCCTGATTTAATCCATCTCCTTCCCAGCACAGAATTGCACAAACAAGGGGACATACCCTGCACTCATTTTACATGCAAAACTCCCATTTAGATGAAGACATGAGTCCAGAGACATGAATAATTGCACACTGCATTGCGTGCACAAATCTCTTTGCACAAATGTATACTTAACTGTACAACACCACACTACACTACACTCCCCACCAATTCCATCAAGGGGACATGACTTAACCCTAAAAATGTCTCTCCACAATGAACCGGAAGAAATGCATTGTATTGCAAAAATAATAATAATAATAAATAAATTAAAAAAAAGATATAGCAATGCTGGTTCAGACAATGCAACTCAAGGAAATATCTTTTTTAAAAAATATAAATACAAAAAAAGATGAGATGCATCCTGATAATTCTGCATGCTTTACATACACATCACTCACATTAATCGAAACTGGTTTTTTAGTAGTTAAACTACTGCCGGAATTTTGGCACAAACCCTTACAAATTAAGCATCATTTTACACATCCCAAATGTGTTATTCAGAATCATTAATGGAGAAATAAAAGCCACAACTCTGTAATAATCCTGTGTTAATTCTGAACTTGTTCATCTTGTTTTTCCTTCGGGACTGGATAAAACAGGCTATGGTATTTTGTGCAGTGCCAAGTCTTGGCTCCATCAGTTGCTCATTAAATAAAATCTGGAATGTAGAATTGAATTGAATGCACATGGGAATGCATGTGAAGCTGCCCATATATCATTGATAGTTCTGTTACTAACACAGAGTTTATCCAAGACTATGCATTTTTATATGACATGAACAAAGCTGTTTGCCATTCTCTGTTTTGACGTCAGTGGACAACTACCCACTAACAGTATCTGTCACAGCAGAATGCTTGGAATTTCCTCACTTGGACGTGCTGGAAAGTTTTGAGTACAGAGCTTTTATTTTGATAGAATGGTACACATTATTAAATATTAAGATTTAGAAAATCTTTTCTGCAGGATTATTAAATAAGAAATTTTCATTGTGACTAAATGTTTTTCTCCCTCAACAGATTTAGACTATATGGTATATTTAAAAGTGAACAACATTTACACAGTACCATACCACCACATTTTAATGAGACATACTAGTTAAAATTGTGGACATAACAATTCTTACCCCAAGAACTTAAGAGGACAAAATTAAAGCAGCTTCTTTACAATTTAGTACAGATATTTAAAAGCTTACCTTTTTTCCTGCACCTCAGATTGTGGGCACAATTACATACAAATTCAATTAATATACCGTGGATATCTAAATACCACGGTCAAATATTTAGCTGTCTAACTGAAATGAACTTGCCCACAAACATAGAAGCAAGAAAGAGATGTCAAGCTTGGAAAAGAGACGACTAAGGGGGGATATGATAGAAGTCTATAAAATCATGATTGGTGGGGAGAAAGTAAATAAGGAAGTGTTATTTACCCCTCATAACACAAGAACTAGAGGTCATCAAATGAAATTATTAGGCAACAGGTTTAAAACAAACAAAAGGAAGTATTTCTTCACACAACGCATAGTCAACCTGTGGAACTCCTTGCCAGAGGATGTTGTGAAGGCCAAGACTATAACAGGGTTCAAAAAAGAACTTAGATAAATTCATGGAGGACAGGTCCATAAGTGGCTATTAGCCAGGATGGGCAAGGCTGGTGTTCCTAGCCTCTGTTTGCCAGAATCTGGGAATGGGTGACAGGGGATGGATCATTTGATGATTACCTGTTCTGTTCATTCCTTCTCAGGCACCTGGCATTGGCCACTGTCGGAAGACAGGATATTGGGCTAGATGGACTTTTGGTCTGATAGGTGACAAATCTTTGTAGGTGACAAATCTGAGGAATTGTCACAGATTGAAGTGTCACTAGAAGTGGTTTTGGAATTAATTGATAAACTTAACAGTAACAAGTGACCGGGACCAGATGGCATTCACCTAAGAGTCCTGAAAGAACTCAAATGTGAAATTGCGGAACTATTAATTATGGTTTGTAACCTGTCCTTTAAATCAGCTTCTGTACCCAATGACTGGACGATAGCTAATGTAACGCCAATATTTTAAAAAGGCTATAGAGGTGATCCTGGCAATTACAGACCGATAAGACTAACGTCAGTACCGGGCAAATTAGTTGAAACGATAATAAAGAATAAAATTGTCAGACACATAGAAGAACATAAATTGTTGGGCAAAAATCAACATGGTTTCTCTAAAGGGAAATCATGTTTTACTAATCTATTAGATTTCTTTGAAGGGGTCAACAAACATGTAGACAAGGGGGATCCAGTAGACATAGTGTACTTAGATTTCCAGAAAGCCTTTGACAAGGTCCCTCACCAAAGGCTTTTACATAAATTAAGTTGTCATGGGATAAGAGGGAAGATCCTTTCATGGATTGAGAACTAGTTAAAAGACAGGGAACAAAGGGTAGGAATAAATGGTAAATTCTCAGAATGGAGAGGGGTAACTAGTGGTGTTCCCCAAGGGTCAGTCCTAGGACCAATCCTATCAACTCAAATGATCTGGAGAAAGCGGTAAACAGTGAGGTGGCAAAGTTTGCAGACGATATAAACTGCTCAAGATAGTTAAGACCAAAGCAGACTGTGAAGAACTTCAAAAAGATCTCTCAAAACTAAGTGATTGGGCAACAAAATGGCAAATGAAATTTAATGTGGATAAATGTAAATTAATGCACATTGGAAAAAATAACCCCAAGTACACATACAGTATGATGGGGGCTAATTTAGCTACAACTAATCAGGAAAAAGATCTTGGAGTCATCGTGGATAGTTCTCTGAACTATCCACGCAGTGTGCAGCGGCAGTCAAAAAAGCAAACAGGGTGTTAGGAATCATTAAAAAAGGGATAGAGAATAAGACAGAGAATATCTTATTGCCCTTATATAAATCCATGGTACGCCCACATCTTGAATACTGCATACAGATGTGGTAGTCAAATCTCAAAAAAGATATACTGGCATTAGAAAATGTTCAGAGAAGGGCAACTAAAATGATTAGGGGTTTGGAATGGGTCCCATATGAGGGGAGATTAAAGAGGCTAGGACTTTTCAGCTTGGAAAAGAGGAGACTGAGAGGGGGATATGATAGAGGTATATAAAATCATGAGTGGTGTGGAGAAAGTGAATAAGGAAAAGTTATTTACTTGTTCCCATAATATAAGAACTAGGGGGCCACCAAATGAAATTAATAGGCAGCAGGTTTAAAACAAATAAAAGGAAGTTCTTCTTCACACAGCGCACAGTCAACCTGTGGAACTCCTTGCCTGAGGTGGTTGTGAAGGCTAGGACTATAACAGGGTTTAAAAGACAGACAATTAGATAAACGTATGGAGGTTAAGTCCATTAATGGCTATTAGCCAGGATGGGTAAGGAATGGTGTCCCTAGCCTCGGTTTGTCAGAGAGTGGAGATGGATGGCAGGAGAGAGATCACTTGATCATTATCTGTTAGGTTCACTCCCTCTGGGGCACCTGGCATTGGCCACTGTCGGTAGATAGGATACTGGGCTGGATGGACCTTTGGTCTGACCCTTTATGGCCATTCTTATGTTCTTGTATGTTCTTATGCTACAGCATAAGAGTATAAGAAGTCATGCCCTTTCTATGTATTGGGGTTCTCCTCTTGTATACTCTGCCTTTCTTATTAACATTGAAATGTCCCATGTTGAACTGACTGATCCTTCGAGTTGAGACTCCCACTAGAATTCAGCAATATAATTTAACAATACACGGTGCTTCCTCCAGCCAGGGTCTCAGCAGACTGCTTCCACTGTACTAACAGCTTCTACTGGCCTGGAAACATAGAATCAGGTTTGAAACACCCAGCTTGGGAGAAATTATATAATGCCAGTAGACCACTGAGCCAGCACCTACCTGTTCCAACCAGATAAATATAAAAACAATGGTTGTTGGAGACTGCCCTTTCACATTAAAGTAATTAAAAAAAAAAAAAAATCACTACCAAAGGCCCAGGCTATTGCCTCAAACAGATCCTTTACTGGGACATACCCAACCTCTCCAACTCATCTGAAAGCTGGACTGTTAACTATAGAATTTTGTAATAAAGATCATTTCATTTTAACCTTCTATATAGTTATATGCACTGCTAGAGTGAAGCGGAATGTCTTGGCTCATCATTGCTCTCAAGTACTGTACAGTTACTGTCACACAACTGGATGGTTCTCTCTCAAAACTCCTATTACACAAAACCTTGTACTTTCGTTTTCTACAGACCTCTGCACTCCCCATTCCACATGCCTGCAATAAGCATGGCTGTCTCATCTTCTCGGGCCCTCTCAGAAGTCCAGAGAGGCCCAGGCCATTTCCAGCTTTTGAGGCCCCTAGCCATAATAAAAATAAAAAATGATGGCACATGAAAACAAAATAAGGCACACACACACAAAAAAGAAAAAGACATAATTTGAATTTTTTTTATTTAACAAATGCTTTTCTAGCCTTTTTCTGTGCAAATGCACTAATTACTGAGGAAAAAAAATCTAGCTTTCGTGCAATGTCACAGTTAATATTAAGCATGGCGAGCCCATTCAAATGCTCTTGTCCCATAGTTGAACGGTGACAGTTCTTTATCTTCTTCAATACATTGAAGGTGCGTTCAACTGAAGCCACTGATGCAGGCAAACTGACAAAAATATGCAATGCAATTGTGATATTAGGAAACACCCCAGAGAGTCCAAGTTCAAGTATTTCTTAAAGCAATTCCTTTGGCTTGCAATCCCAGACACACCACACGATCCATTGTGTACAGCCAAGCGTTGAGGTATAACCGCATTTGCTCCAACCCCTCAGACAGAGACCAACATCTACAAGATCTTCACCAAGCATTCTCAAAACTACGATACCCGCACGAGGAAATAAGGAAACAAATCAACAGAGCCAGGCATGTACCCAGAAGCCTCCTGCTGCAAGACAAGCCCAAGAAAGAAACCACTCCAGAACTCCACTGGCCATCACCTACAGTACTCAGCTAAAACCTCTCAATGCATCATTAGTGATCTACAACCCATCCTGGACAATGATCCCTCACTTTCACAGGCCTTGGGAGGAAGGCCAATTATCGCCCACAGACAACCCGCCAACCTTAAGCATATTCTCACCAGCAACCAAACACCGCACCATAGTAACTCTAACTCAGGAACCAATCCATGCAACAAACCTCGATGCCAACTCTGCCCACATATTTACACCAGTGACACCATCACAGGACCTAACCAGATCAGCCACATCATCACCGGTTCATTCACCTGCACGTCCACCAATGTCATATACGCCATCACGTGCCAGCAATGCCTCTATGCTATGTAGATCGGCCAAGTTGGACAATCCCTTCGTAAAAGGATAAATGGACACAAGTCAGATATTAGGAATGGCAATATACAAAACCTGTAGGAGAACACTTCAACCTTCCTGGACACACAATAGCAGATTTAAAGGTAGCCATCCTGCAGCAAAAAATCTTCAGGACCAGACTCCAAAGAGAAACTGCTGAACTTCAGTTCATTTGCAAATTTGACACCATCAGCTCAGGATTAAACAAAAAGACTGTGAATGGCTAGCTAACTACAAAAGCAGTTTCTCCTCCCTTGGTGTTCACACCTCAACTGCTAGAAGAGGGCCTCATCCTCCCTGATTGAATAACCTCATTATCTCTTGCCTGCATATTTATACCTGCCCCTGGAAATTTCCACCACATGCGTCTGACAAAGTGGGTATTCACCCACAAAAGCTTATGCTCCAATACGTCTGTTAGTCTATAAGGTGCCACAGGACTCTTTGTTGCTTTTTACAGTGAAATTGAGAGAATCAAGCTCATTTAAAGTCTTTCTCACTGAATTCAAATGCTGCACAACTGGTTGAACACCATCAATCCATGCAGACCATCTAGTTTTGGACATCCCATGCGGTGAAACAGATATTGCTTCAGATTTTCCCACCTTTGTGGACTGCTACTGGTATTTGCAGAACCTTTTGTATTATTACTTTTGTATTGCTTGCTGCACATTTATGATTATTACCCTATGTTTGTCACTGATCCTATGAGTTATCAAAGTGCACAATCACAAGTAAGTGGATACTTTCAATACCATCAGCCATTCTGCAACACACACTGGGAACTTATAAAGATTAATTATTTCCCCAAAAAATAGAGTTTTACTGAGTAACAAAAAGACTGGAGAAAAAATTCTGTGCCAGTTAAAAGCAAATATATTAAAACCTTAATAAATGTATGGAACAAAGCATACATTTATGCTTAAAGAAGGGGAACGCACATTCATATGCATTTTTAGCTACACGTACATCAACCATGGCTCTCATAGGTCAATGTATGTTAAGCTGTGGTTCTCCTTGACATCCTCTGGTGTGGAGTGGTAAGAGTAGGGATGTGGTCCATGATGCTATGGGAAATGTTGGCCGGGGGTTGTAGGGAGATGCTATACTTCTGTTCTCCATGGACTGCAAAGGAGTTAAGCTCAGGATTATTGAATCTGTAGGTCCACAAGAGTCTGAAGCTTCTGTGTCTGCTGCTGCAGAAGCCCCATTACATCCTGGTGCATCTCCCTCTCTGACTCCTGGGCCTGTCTCCTGTCCACTGTATCCTTCTCCTTAAAGTCTGCAATATTCATCCTCCAGGCCCTTTGTTCATGGTCTGATGCAGCACTGGTTTGCAGGATTTTCATTGAAAATGTCATTCCAAGTCCTCTTCTTTCTCTTGCTTAACTAGCTCAGGCATTCCGCAGGTGTGCAGGGGGAACCTCTCAAGGCCGCAACAGAAGCAGCTACAGATAAAACACACAGAGGTACCATTGCCAGTGCAGTCACAATGGAAAGTGAAAGTTATGATTCAAAGCTCCCTTCCCTTGCTCCCCTAAAGTTGTAAAGAAGACAGGCTTACTGACAATTCTGCTTCGGAGTGCTTGTGCACAGCAACACTCACCACACCAACCATGGTGAGTACGGGCTGCCAAGGGTGAGAGATATGTTCAGTTGCATAAAACAGAGTATATAGCAATGGCACTAAATACTGCCACCATTTTCCACAATCGGTAGTGATTTTAGCGGATATCTCACTCCTGATGGTAACAAAGGCACAAAAAGCATAGCTTCAGCTGATGTTCCAAAGCTGCCTGCGCCCATGTGCTGCTAGCCTGTGTACTGCAATGGTACCTGCCAAAGTGATCACCCACAGGCATTGGAAAGTGTCCTACTGCAGAAGAAGAAATAAGGCTGCCATTCCTAGAAACCTTTGAGAAAGGACTGCAGAGTGCCTCCATGGACGTTTTGTCAAGATCTCTCAGGAAGATTCAAGGGACATCCCTGTGTACACAAACAAACTGTTCCAGATGGTCTCCCTGCCTAACTGTACAGGGAAATGAAAAGCAGATAATGACTCTACCTCAAAGAATTTGAAGAACAACTAGCCAAAGACTGAAAAAGTGACAGCAATTTTTTTTTTTTTTAAGTACATCAGAAGCAGGAAGCCTACTGAACAACCAGTGGGGCCACTGGACAATCGAGATGCTAAAGGAGCACTCAAGGACAATAAGGCCACTGCGGAGAAACTAAAGGAATTCTTTGCATTGGTCTTCACAGCTGAGGATGTGAGGGAGATTCCCAAACCTGAGCCATTCTTTTTAGGTGAAAAATCTGAGGAACTGTCCCAGATTGAGGTGTCATTAGAGGAGATTTTGGAACAAATTGATAAACTAAACAGTAATAAGTCACCAGGACCAGATGGTATTCACCCAAGAGTTCTGAAGGAACTCAGACGTGAAATTGCAGAACTACTAACTGTAGTTTGTTACCTATCATTTAAATTAGCTTCTGTACCAAATGACTGGAGGATAGCTAATGTGACGACAATTTTTAAAAAGGGCTCCAGAGGTGATCCCGGCAATTGCAGGCTGGTAAGCCTGATTTCAGTACCAGGCAAACTGGTTGAAACTATAATAAAGAACAAAATTGTCAGACACATAGATGAACATAATTTGTGGGGGAATAGACAACATGCTTTTTTTAAAAGGGAAATCATGCCTCACCAATCTACTAGAATTCTTTGTGGGGGTCAACAAGCATGGAGACAAGGGGGATCCAGTGGATATAGTGTACTTAGATTTCCAGAAAGCCTTTGGCAAGGTCCTTAACCAAAGGCTGTTAAGTAAAGTAAGCTGTCATGGGATAAAAGGGAAGATCCTCTCACGGTTTGGTAACTGGTTAAACAGATAGGAAACAAAGGGTAGGAATAAATGGTCAGTTTTCAGAATGGAGAGAGGTAAATAGTGGTGTCCTCTAGGAGTCTGTACTGGGACCAGTCCTATTCAACATATTCATAAGTGATCTGGAAAAGGGGGTAAACAGTGAGGTGGCAAAATTTGCAGATGATACAAAACTACTCAAGATACTTAAGTCCCAGGCAGACTGGGAAGAACTATAAAAGGATCTCACAAAACTGGATGACTGGGCAACAAAATGGCAGATGAAATTCAGTGTTGATAAATGCAAAGTAATGCACATTGGAAAGCATAATCCCAACTATACATATAAAATGATGGGATCTAAATTAGCTGTTACCACTCAAAAAGCAGAACTTTAAGTCATTATGGATAGTTCCCTGAAAACATCCACTCAATATGCAGCGTCAGTCAAAAAAAGCGAACAGAATGTTCGGCATCATTAAGAAAGGGATAGATAAGACAGAAAATATCATATTGCCTCTATATAAATCCATGGTACGCCCACATCTTGAATACTGCGGGCAGATGTGGTCGTCCCATCTCAAAAAAGATATATTGGAATTGGAAAAGGTTCAGAAAAGAGCATAAAAAAATTATTAGGAGTATGGAACGGCTGCCATATAAGGAGAGATTAATAAGATTAGTACTTTTCAGCTTGGAAAAGAGGCGACTAAGGGGGGATATGATAGAGGTGTATAAAATCATAACTGGTGTGGAGAAAGTAAATAAGAAAGCGTTATTTACTCCTTCTCCTAATACAAGAACTGGGGGTCACCAATGAAATTAATAGGCAGCAGGTTTAAAACAAACAAAAGGAAGTATTTCTTCACACAGTCAACCTGTGGAACTCCTTGCCAGAGGATGTTGTGAAGGCCAAGACTATAACTGGGTTCAAAAAAGAACTTGATACATTCATGGAGAATAGGTCCATCAATGGCTATTAGCCAGGATGGGCAGGGATGGTGTCCCTAGCTTCTGTTTGCCAGAAACTGGGATTGGGTGACAGGGGATGGATCACTTGATGATTATATGTTCTGTTCATTCCCTCTGGGGCACCTGGCATTGGCCACTGTTGGAAGACAGGATATCAGTAGGAAACAAATGTAGGCATACACACATGCACAACTAGGTCTACACATGGTGGCTTATGGGGACTTAACTTTGTAGTGTTGACCAGGCCTGAGAATAGATGGGAAAAAAATCTTTCTGATTTTAAGGACAGGTTTCTTTTTAAGTCAAGGTAACAGGACAGGCAGGCTGTTTTAACAAAATATGTTGGGGATAAAAATGCTTTTCAGAAGGCTGCAGCTGTTTCAGTTTCTCCTTAAGATAGCTTCAATTTTCCTAACTGCATGATCTTGAGAAAGTAATCACCTACAGATGGTAAGATCATATCTTTGGCTTTGAGGCTACTGCCATATCTACTTTAGAAATAGCCACCACGCTGGCTTTGGAATTTTGTAGAATTTTATCTGCTGGTTGAGCCTCCTTTCCCTTATCAGGGTTCTTCCACTCTGCTATTATAACATCTTCAAAGGAAGAATGTAAAGACAGTGCTCACTCCTTTTTTGATAGTGGGGATTTGCCTGTTGATTTCTTTTCCTCCTCTTTGTCTGGTTGAATGTCTATTATATCGATAATTTTTTTTAAATGTACACATTGTATCAAAGGGCTCTGTAGGAAAACAATCTCTCTTGTTGATCTTGGTCTGACTGATCACCTCTGATTCAGAGAGCTTGCCTTTATCAGTGGAGCACGTAGAGGAACTGAAGTTTTGCCAAAGATATTTCTTCCTTATTTTTTTATGATTTAAAAAAAAGTTTATGAGGAACAGGAGAGTGCAAATGATAGAGTTATTTTCCTATTAGACAGCACCAAACTGGGGAACTTGCTGTTCCTGTGTTTCATTAACAGAGCAAGCCCAAGCTGCTACTTTATCATTATCAAACAAGCTGAAGTATTTTGTGATAGCATTTTTTTAAAAGCCTCCTTGTCTGGAAAACAGTGACATGGGCAAAACGTCTTCCTCCTGTCTAACAAAGAGTGTATCCACTTGAACAGAAAAAGTGAAGTTAGAACTGTATTTGCCCCTTCAAACTTATGTTGAGGAAGCAGTAGGTATATTTGAACTTACAACAACAACTATGAAATCCAAGTTGGGGGAACACTCTGGGATCACTCTTCTTGCCATGTTTTATTAAGATTGATGCCTTTCCTACATGCTGCATTGGCCCCATGAGAAAACAAACATTGGTTATTGTCTCCCTACCACATGCCTCCTACATCCAGTACTCTCTGAACATGCAAGGGTTTTTGGATTAAGACCAGAATTGACAAAAGTCTCCTTCAATCTCAGGACTGAGACATCTTACAAATTAAACAACTTCTGTTTTTTTCTGCCTGTTTAGAACAAGTCAACAGTGACACTTCAGGTAAATGATACATTTCCTGTGAGTCATCTCCAGAGAAAATCCTTTTTTGTTTATTGTTGGAACTTCAGAAAATCATAATATACAGGACAAACTAATAACTACAATTAACGTTCAGTGTGCCTCTTACTTCCCTACTCCAAAAAACTTCTACCTGAATAGGCAAAAGTAGCTTTTACTGCTGCAGGCAGAACTTTTAGCAGGAAGTAGAAGACATCTTATAGTCCAGAGCTTAATGACAAAAAAATCTGAACTGCCCCTGGTAGCCATCAAGAAAAGGGGAACCCAGGTGCGATGGAGATACTGTAAGACAAGGTATCCAACTAGGTAGGTAAGTTATAACTAAATCCAGTGACGAGCTTGCAAAATCCTAAGAACCGGTTCCCTACTGGGTCCTCAGTGGCACTTCGGCAGCGGGGGCTCTTCACTCGCTCCGGGTTTTCGGTGGCATTTCAGCAGCAGGTACTTTACCCGGAGCAAGTGAAGGCACCTCCGCCACCGAAGTGCCGTTGAAGACCCGGTAGGGAACCGCGCAGTGAGTACAAGCCCCACATTTCCCACCCCCATCCAACCCCAACCCACGTCCTGCCCCCCTCAGAACCTGCAACCCATCAACACCCCCTCCCGAGACCCCCCCACCCTAACAGACCCCCAGGACCCCATCCCCTAACCAACTTGAACCGCTCTCTGTCCCCTGACTGCACCGACCCCATCCACCACCACCCCGACAGACCCCCAGAACTCCCACACCTACCCAACACCCCCCCCATTCCCCATCCCCTGACTGCCCCCCACTCCAGAGCCTCTGCCCCCTCCAACCGCTCCCTGCCCCTTATCCAACCCCTCCTCCCAGCCCCGGCCCAGCCCCCTTACCATGCTGCTGTTAAGGATGCCGCGCGGTCGCTGGAGCTCGAAGCCCCACCTCCTTACCATGCCGCTCAAAGCGGCAGGAGCTGCAGAGCTGCCCAGGGCGCTGGCGCCGGCAGCGTGGCACACTGGGGCTCTGAGGGGGGGAAGCGGGGGAGGGGCCAGGGCAGCCTTCCCAGCTGGGAGCTCAGGCAGGACGGTCCCGTGGGATGGATGTGGCCCGCGGACCGGAGTTTGTTCACTCGCCCGCCCCTTTAGGAACCGGTTCTACACCGGCTTCTAAATTTAACAACCGGTTCTTGCGAACTGGTGCAAACCAGCTCCAGTTCACCACTGACTATATTCCTTTTACAGATGGTAAGCTGTGACCACATAATGATCAAGAGGCAGTAGAACTCTGGAGTCTTTGCCTTGAGATGGTCTCCTTTTACCTTTTAGCTGGGAGTATGTCATGCAACTTGGATAAAAGTCATGATTATAAAAATTAAATACTTTTTCAATCGTTTTGTCAATCCAGTCATTAAAAATACCTAATGCTAAAAACAAAGGTTTGTATAATTCTAGTAAGTATTCATTTAAATTTTTAACATTGGCAATGGACTAAATCCTGTGCTCCTCTTCACTCCCTTCTCCCTGCTGAGCAGTGCCAATGGAACAAAGACTGATCACATCTGCCTTGTAAGGTTTTGTTTCCCTGCAGACGGTGGTAATACTCAGTAAAATAAATTCCCTTCAGTGAGGATTATAAATACACATTTTAAGTTTAACACAATGTATGAAACATTAACTAGGTGAAGAAAACTGATCCAATGATTGGAACAAATAGTGTCCGATCCTACACATTCTCTTTCACATATGAAGTTCCTTTGCATCAATGGAAGTACTCATAAAAAGATTGTTCATGTGAATAAGGCATAATTTTTGTCACAGACCTAAAATTAGTATTTGTCTTAATGTTACAGTAACACAGGATTCTGTATATAAAAGTGTTTAGGGACAAATCCAAACACTGCTTCCAAAAATATGCATGCAGGACCCATTTGCTTATGCAACATTTTTGTCTTTTTATGTCAAGTTGTGATTTGTGCTCAACAAATGTCCACATACAAACTCATCCTCTGAAACTGGAGATAATGCGAAGAGCAACTCTTTAAACACTGGCTCCTAAATTGTGCATGTAAGTTTTGCGCATGCACAAATCAGCACTTGTGTGTCTAATGACCTTATTCACATGCTCAGTTGATCAATCTGTGCGCACAAAGATTCAGTGCAAAACTCTGGAGAGTAATTTCAAGAACATATTTGAAAATGTTGCCCTATGGATTCAGCTTACACCAACAAAAGCAGGCCTCTCTTAACTCACCCCAATCTGCATCACACTGCAAGCACCTCAAAAGAGTGGATGATCTTATATACTGTGCCATGTGTCCCAAGTATACCAGGGTGATTTAAGGATGAGGTGGTGGCCTTTACCACAACTTTCTTTGTTGATATAAGTCAAACCTCAACCTTATTTTAACATCCTATTTTCTTATTCAGTTTCCTTTGTTTCTGACTGATGATATAAATAAAATAAATGTGTAAATAAGCTCATTTAAAAAATAGAAGTTCTATTTAAACAGCGTTTTGGTGTTTTCAGATGCTTTTTTCACCTGTTCACATGTTAAAAAAATAGCTTTATTTTAGAAAATGAAGTTCTGTCAGTTTTCCTTTAAAGGCCACAGCTGCTTTTCATTATGACAAATTATACTCATTGTAGACTTGTACGTACTTCTGTCCACATCCACAGTCCTACTGATTCCTATTTTCTAACTAGAGAAGTCTGAAATGCTGAATCATAACACTAATGTGATGGAATCATTTATTAATGTTATAGAAGTGAATCTTATACTATTCAAAGCTTCATTTTACCTACTGTATATGACTTTGTGCCAAGCTTAAAAGGATCACGTAAAGTCTTGGGTCCAACACTTTAAACTGCGACTTTAAAAATAAACATTGAGTACCCTATTCTAAGCTTGAAAAAAATCACTTTTTGTTTTACCTTTTCTAACATTACTAGCCATAAATATTGTAACACAGTAACAAAAGATATTCAGTTCATAACATATTGGGTCAAACTAATCCACAGCGTATTGACTTCAGTGGATTTACATCAGGGATATTTTTCTCCCATTATCTTTGGAAGAGACATTGATTTGATATGATATGAACAGGTTTTCCCTCATGTTTTTTCCCCCTTCAAATAATAAAAATGTTTATTCAATCCAAAGGTAGTGGAGGATATTTTGTTACTCTTAAGTAACAGTTTAACCAAATAACCCCCACTCCCGCATAATTTTTTAAGTGTAGTGGAGGAAACATCCACTAAATATAAGACAAGTTTCAAACTTATGTAGAATTACAACTTCCAAATTATAACCTTTTTTAAAAACAAGAAAAATTTTTATTTTAACAACATCCAGGCCAACTTCATTTAATATTTGGCTGAGTGAGGAAGACAATTTGGTATCAAAACACCACCAAAATGCATATCAGATATCACGGAACTTTGCCACTATTCACCAGTCTATAAATAAGCCTTTACAACAACAGAAATTATGAGAGCAGCTCTAACAACTCTGAAATGCCTAATGCATAAATATTCCGACTTCGTAAGATGATCTTTTGCCAAAATGAAGAACACTGTGGGGGTTCTGTGACTGCTCAGTGCTTAAGGAGCTTGTAAAAGATCTGCTTTTTTCTGTGTTGGGTTCCAAGTAACTATGCATAAATAGAGGTTACATACCTGTAAACTAGAAGTTCTTCAAGTTGTGTGGTCCTTATCTGTATTCCACACGTGGGTACACATATGCACCATGTGCCTGAGTCCAGAAATTCTATCAAGCACTTTCCATTGGCCCGCACATGCTCAGCAAATCTCCTTGTGCTCCTGACTGAGGGCATAAGAGGCATGCAGGACGACCCCTCTCCAATTCCTCCTCTTAATACAAATCCAGAGAGGTACGGAGCAGAGGGAATGGAGGGCAGGTAGTGGAATACAGATAGGGACCACAAATTGAAAAGAACTTCCAGTTACCAGTAAGTAACCGCCATTTCTTCTTCGAGTGCTGATACCTGACCCGCCCTTGCATCCCAGGACCCTGCAGGGCTGGAGGGTCCGAGTCAGTGTTAAGCTGGTACCTAGGGTCCAAGGCCTATTGATTTCCTGTGTGCACTCGGTCCCAGCTTGACTCAAGTCCCAGAAGATCTCTGGATATATCCCAGAGTTCCTGGCAGCAGAAGAGCAGCGCTGCAGGCAGCGGCCGGAAGCACCATTGCTGCCTGGCCAAACCCGCTCCCTGTTCCAGCTCCTCTTGCGGCGGCAGCTCCGGCTCCTCCTCGCTGCTGCACGGAGCTTGCCCAGAGCAGAGAGCAAAGATGATAGGCACGAGGCGGCTTTGGCTGCCGGGATGTTGCGGGTCATCCCTCCCCCAGCCATGCTGAACTGGGAGCCCTGCCGCTTCCCTACCCTGCAGAGCAGCCCACTTGCTCCTGGCCCCTCCCCCACCCCTGCTCTCCCTGAGGCTGTGTGTGCAAAGGCACCTGGGCAGTGTGTACTGTGAAAGCAGTGAGTGGGAGCAAGCCCCAAAACTTCCAAACAGCCTTCCTGTGATCTCTTATCCCTACCCCCTGAGGTGACGCAGATACTTTTACCTACTGCTGTTTGGGATAACACCTAAGATGACTATGAGAAAGATATTAGCAGATATTTCAGTTTGTATACAACCTTGGGTGGTGGGGAGAGGAGCAACAGCCCTACTATAAAAAGTCTCCAAACTGCTGACCCAATGCAACAATGCCTACATGCTACAACCAATCCTTCACTCTAAAAATATAGTCACCTTATGCTGCCCTCAGTCCAGAAAAGTAAAACAATTCAGCCAAAGTTATATTTTGACAAATTCCAGAAAAAGTTAACTATGTGTGCTACAGTTGAGTTTGTGGAGTGGAAGAGAGTTAGCAGTGAAAATGATAACCAGCCATTCACTGTAGTAGTCTTACTGATAAGTAGTGAGTGATTTATTTTACTTTTTTCAGACACATTATCTTTCCATGGAGTATCTGCTGAGTACTGCACAGTTAGAATAGACTTTTCCACTGACAGGGATATACCTAAACTAAAGACAACACAGGAACATTCCTGACTCACTTTACCCCACCAGAAAATGGCATTATCGTTGTAAAATGTTCTTCATAACTTTCATGAATTCTAAACATGAAAACATTAAATGAAAACACACAGCAGCACAAGCAGGTATTACATTTTCTTGTTACCTAACCTAGCATTGCATTAACGTATCTGTCAGAAATTCTCACAAGCCACCAAAGACACAGGGCCTGACGCTCTGGAGCCTTTTCTGTAATAATGTGATGAACGGTCTGATAAAAATACCTTATATTTTAACACTATGGCTGGTGCAACCAATGTATTGTACTTACCAGGGAGGATAGATGTGGACAATATCCTGTGGGCCTCCCTTGAGGCGAGCTGCTGTTTCCTTTGTAAAGAGAACTTTGACTCTGGACTCAGTATCAACGACAACATCTTCAGAGGAGCTGTCAGCAGACAGCTGTCCCAACTGTTGGCAGAGAGCAACTTGCATAGCACACTCTTCATGCACTTCTAAGATCTTCACAATTAATACACCAGATTTGCCTCCTGGAAAGTAAGCAAAGTGACAAAAACAAAATAAAAAGTTAGGAAGACGTGTCCTACAGACCAGAGTAGTGGCACACAGGTTCACATCCCATTTCCAGACTCCTCATTTCTTTTGACAAAGCAGTCAAAACTGTTTGTACCTGTTAAACAAACAAAGTGAAATAATACACCACCAGGCTATGAACCTGCTGTGTTACAATATGGTCACAAAATATATTCTATATAGAAGTCATGAACTGAACAAAGCATGAAAGTCTCTCTGGGTATTCCAAATACTGATCACAGTACCATACACCATTTAAAAAAAAACCAACCAACACTATTTTTGAAGCTGTCAATATACCAACCCTTCGTTTTTATTAAACTGTCTTTTAATGTTGCCTAATTTTAAATTCCTCGCTTCTTTTGTCCTTTTTTATGGCCAAATACGGTCTTGTCTGTGCAGTTAGAATAAGGAGGAATCGTACAGGTGATGGAAATCTTCCCCTGCAATGGGGTAGCTAGACATACAGTTGTTGTACACCCAATCTCCTGCCACAAATACAGTCCATGGCCCTTAATAGCACCTGGGCCCTCTGCATACCCCATACACAGCGACAGAAGGCAAATCATACAGACAAAGGAGAACTCCCTGGATACTTTCTGCCACCTCCCATATTCCTTCACTGTAATGTAGGGAGGCACTGCAGAGTCCCCTGCAGCAAGTGTTTAGGGTGTTCTCAGGGCCGGTGCAACCCATTAGGCGACCTAGGCAGTTGCCTAGGGCGCTACAATTTGGGGAGCGGCGACCGCGGCGGTATTTCGGTGGCGGAAGTCCCACCGCCTCTGTGGGGGGCGGCATTTCAGGGCACGACCTTCCACCGCCTAGGGTGGCAGAAAAGCTGGCGGCGCTTCTGGCTGTTCTGCATCCACAGAGGGTGTGCTAGAACTCCAAGTGTGCACCATCTCAAAAGCCCCACCGGGCAGATACTTTTCTTAGTTGCACAACTCTTACGCTATGGAAGTGCCCATTTGACACCCATGAAGCTGCTGATGACATACATCATTACTGCTTACACATTCAAGACAATGTTACTGTGAAGTTGATGGCTATGATATTGGATAAAAGTAAACAAAAAGGGATAAGACTATCATTTTTCTTGTTTCATGGCAACTGCAATGTTTTGTTCTGATTTCAACTTTTTATTTCAGTTTTTTTATTTTATATTAAAAGAATCATAGAAATGAAGGGCTGGAAGGTACCTCAAGAAATCATCAAGCCCAGCTCCCTGCATCGTGGCAGGACTAAGTAAACCTAGACCATCCCCGACAGGTGTTTGTCCAACTTGTTTTTCAAAGCTTCCAATGATGGGGACTCGAGGACATCCCTTGGAAGAACATTCCATAGCTTAAATACTCTTATAGTTAGAAAGTTTTCCTAACATCTAACCTAAATCTTGTCCTACCTTCAGTGGACATGGAAAACAATTGATCACCGTCCTCTAACAGCCCTTAAGATACTGGAAAATTTATTAGATCACCCCTCAGTCTTCTCTCAAGATTAAACATGCCCAGTTTTTTCAACCTTTCCTCATCAGTCATGTTTTCTATACCTTTTATAATTTTTGTTGCTCTCCTCTAGACTCTTTCCAATTTGTCCATATCCTTCCTAAAGTGTTGTGTCAAGAATTGGATGAAATACTCTAGCTGGAATCATACCAGTGCCAAGTAGAGCAGGACATTTACCTTCTGTGTATTACATACAACACTCATATTAGTCTTTTGTGCAGCTGCATTACATTGATGACTCATTCAGTTTGTGATCCACTATACCCCCCAGATCCTTTTCAGCAGTACTAACATCTAGCCAGTTATATCCCATTTTGTATTTGTGCATTTGATTTTACCTTCCTAAGTACACTTGTCTTTATTGAATTTAATCTTGTTGAATTCAGACCAATTCTCCAATTTGTCAAGGTAATTTTGCATACTAATTCTGTCCTCCAAAATGTTTGCAACTCCTCCCAGCTTGGTGTCATCTGCACATTTTATAAGCGTACGCTCTAATCCATTATTCAAATGATTAATGAAAATATTAAATAGTGCCAGACCCAGAACTGACCTCTGTGGGACCACAGTAGATATGCTTTCCCAACTTAAGAAAGTAAGAACATAAGGCCATACTGGGTCAGACTAAAGGTCCATCAAGCCCAGTATCCTGTCCTCTGACAGTGGCCAATGGCAGGTGCCCCAAAGGGAATGAATAGACAGGTTATCATCAAGTGATTCATGCCCTGTCACCCAATCCCAGCTTCTGGCAAACAGAGGCTAGGGACACCAATCCTGCCCATCCTGGCTAATAGCCATTGATTGACCTATCTTCCATGAATCTATCTAACTCCTTTTTGAACCCCGTTCTAGTATTGGCCTTCACAACGCCCTCTAGCAAGGAGTTCCAGAGGTTGACAGTGTGTTGCGTGAAAAAATACTTTGTGTTTGCCTGCCACCTATTAATTTCATTTGGTGGCCCCTTGTTCTTGTATTATAAGAAGAAGTAAATAACACTTCCTTATTTATTTTCTCTATACCACTCATGATTTTATAGACCTCTATCATATCCCCCCTTAGTCGCCTCTTTTTCAAGCTGAAAAGTCCCAGTCTTATTAATCTCTACTCATATGGAAGCCGTTCTATACCCCTAATAATTTTTGTTGTCCTTTTCTGAACCTTTTCCAATTCCAATATATCTTTTTTGAGATGGGGCGACCACATCTGCACGCAGTATTCAAGGTGTGGGCATACCATAGATTTATATAGAGGCAATATGATATTTTCTGTCTCATTATCTATGCCTTTCCTGATGATTCCCAACATTCTGTTCGCTTTTTTGACTGCCGCTGCACATGGAGTGGATGATTTCAGAGAACTATCCACAATGACCCCAAAATCTCTTTCTTGAGTGGTAACAGCTAATATAGACCCCATCATTGTATATGTATAGTTAGGATTATGCTTTCCAATGTGCATTACTTTGCATTTATCAACACTGAATTTCATCTGCCATTTTGTTGCCATGTCACCCAGTGTTGAGAGATCCTTTTGTAGCTCTTCCCAGTCTGCCTGGGACTTAACTATCTTGAGTAGTTTTGTTTCATCTGCAAATTTTGCCACCTCACTGTTTACCCCTTTTTCCAGATCGTTTATGAATATGTTGAATAGGACTGGTCCCAGTACAGACTCCTGGAGGACACCACTATTTTACCTCTCTCCATTCTGAAAACTGACCATTTATTCCTACCCTTTGTTTCCTATCTTTTAACCAGTTACCGATCTATGATAGGACCTTCCCTCTTGTTCCATGACTGCTTATCTTGCCTAAGAGTCTTTGGTGAGGGACCTTGTCAAAGGCTTTCTGAAAATCTAAATACACTATATCCACTGGATTTCCTTTGTCCACATACTTGTTGACCCCCTCAAAGAATTCTAGTAGATTGGTGAGGCGTGATTTCCCTTTATAAAAAACATGTTTGACTATTTCCCAACAAATTATGTTCATCTATGCGTCTGACCATTTTGTTCTTTACGATAGTTTCAACAAATTTGCCCAGTACTGAAGTGAGGCTTACTGGCCTGTAGTTGCCAGGGTCACCTCTGGAGACCTTTTTAAAAATTGGTATCACATTAGCTATCCTCCAGTCATTTGGTACAGAAGCTGATTTAAATGATAGGTTACAGATGACAGTTAGTAGTCCTGCAATTTCACATTTGAGTTCCTTCAGAACTCTTGGGTGAATACCATCAGGTCCTGGAGACTTATTACTGTTTAGTTTCTCAATTTTTTCCAAAACCTCCTCTAATGACACCTCAAATTGGGACAGTCCCTCAGATCTGTCACCCAGAAAGAATGACTCAACTTAACAGTAAGCCATTGAGAACTACGCTTTGAGTACAGTCTTTCAACCAGTTGTGCACCCACCTACAATACAACTAAATCACATTCCCTTGTTTGCTTACGAGTATGTTAAAAGCTTTATTAAAATCCAGGTATATTACTACTGCTTCCCAACCCCCACTCTCCATCCATTAGGTCAGTTTTTCTAACAAAAAAGGAAATTAAGTTGTTTTGGCATGATTTGTACTTGACAAATCCATGCTGACTATTCCTTATAACCTTTTATCCTCCAGGTAATTAATTGTTTAATAATTTGCTCCAGTATCTTTCTAGGTATTGAAGTTAGGGTGACTGGTCTATAGTTCCTCAGGTCCTTCTTGTTCCCCTTTTTAAAGATAGGTACTATGTTCGCCCTTCTCCAGTCTTCTGGAACCTCTCCTGTCCTCCAGGAATTTTAAAAGATAATTGCTAATGGCTCCGAGGTTGCTTCAGCTAGTTCCTTACATACCCTAGGATGAATTTCATCAGGCCCTGCTGTCTGAAATACATCTAACTTATCTAAATATTCTTTTAACCTCTTCTCTCTCTATTTTGACTTGCATTCCTTCCCCCTGGTTGTCAATATTAATTGTGTTGAGTATCTGGTGATCATTAACCCTTTTAGTGAAGACTGAAGCAAAATAGGCATTAAGCACCTCAGCTTTCTCGATGTTATCAGTTATTAGCTCTCCTTCCTCGCCAAGTAAAGGACATACACTTTCCTTCATTTTTCTCATGCTCCTAATGTATTTAAAGAACCTCTTTTTGTTGCTTTTTATGTCCCTTCCAGGTTTAACTCATTTTGTGACTTAGGGTACATCTACACTACAGGGGGGAGTCGATTTAAGATACGCAAATTCAGCTACGTGAATAGCGTAGCTGAATTCGACGTATCGCAGCCGACTTACCCCGCTGTGAGGACGGCGGCAAAATAGACTTCTGCGGCTTTCTGTCGACGGCGCTTACTCCCACCTCCGCTGGTGGAGTAAGAGCGTCGATTCGGGGATCGATTGTCGCGTCCCGATGGGACGCGATAAATCGATCCCCGAGAGGTCGATTTCTACCCGCCGATTCAGGCGGGTAGTGTAGACCTAGCCTTAGTCTTTATGATTTTGTCCCTACATACTTGTGCTGTTCTTTTGTACTCCATCAATTTGACCTTGTTTCCACTTTTTGTAGGACTCCTTTTTGATTTTCAGGTCATTAAAGAGCTCCTGGTGGAGCCATATTGGCTTCTTACTAGTCTTCCTATTTTTCCTTGCAGTTGTGCCTTTAATATTGTCTCTTTGAGGAACTGCCAGCTCTCCTGAACTCCTTTTTCCCCTACATTTTCTTCCCATGGAACCTTACCTTCTAGTTCTCTGAGTTTGTTAAAGCCCATTATCCTTATTCTGCTGCCCTCACTCCTTCCTTTCCTTAGAATCACGAAATCTATCGTTTCATGATCATGGTCACCCAAATTGCCTTTCACCTTCAGATTTGCTACCAATTCCTCCCTGTTGGTCAGAATCAAGTCTAAAATGACTATCCCCGTTACTTCCTCCACTTTCTAGAACAAACAATTGCCTTGATACATTCCAAGAATTGACTGGAAATTTTGTGTTTTGCTCTATTACTTTCCCAACAGATGTCTGGGTAGTTAAAGTCCCCCATTACTATCAGGTCTTGTGTTGTAGATATTTCTGTTATTTGTTTTAGAAATGCCTCATCCACCTTCTCTTCCATCTTCCTGCTTTGGTGGTCTATAGTAGGCTTCACCCATGACATCACCCCTATCTTTAACACTTATCTTTATCCAGAGACTCTCAACTGGACTGCCTCCCAACTTCTTCTGCATCTCAATTATATATATTCTTTATGTGTAACACAATCCTACTCCCTCTTTTCCCCGCCTGTCCTTTCTGAACAAGCTATACCCTATACCAATATTCCAGTCATAAGACTTATCCCACTCTGTGATGCCAATTAAATCATAACTTAGCTTATGTACTAATACTTCCAGTGCTTCCTGTCTATTCCCCATGCTCCTTGCATTTGTGTAGAGACATCTAAAAATGTCCACAAACTTTTAAATGGAACTTTTCAACATTATCAGAACACTTTGTTTCAATTTTCATTTCAAAACAAGTTTTTACCAGAAGCAGCAGATTTCTATGAAACATTTTGCTTTCAACAAATCAGCATTTTCTGATGGAAAACATTTCTCATTAGTTCTACCCAGGAGACCTGAGTTCTGTTCCCAGCTCGGCCTGTTGGATGATCTTGGGCAAGCCACTTCAGCTCATACTGCCTCATTTTCCTCTTTTGTAAAGCATTTTGAGATCTGCTGATAAAAACTGCTATTCAGGAACTAGATTTTATTCTATTATTATTATTACACGTCTTTCTCCTCCTCTCAGGACACATTGTTAGGTGACAATCTAACCTCAAGAGTTATCTAAAACAGTTGCGTTCTGCTTATGCACAAGCTTCTAATAAACCTATGATGCCAAAGTTTGGGCAGGTTTTCAACTTTAGAATATTTATGCTCTCATGAACTAACTTGAGAATATTCACACTCATATGAATTATACTTGAATACTTGTGGTTCTCAGCCAACTCTAAATCATGTGGCATTCATAAATAGACTTTCCCAATCACAAAAAATCCCTACCTTTAAAGTACACCTCTACCCCAATAGAACGCTGTCCTCGGGAGCCAAAAAAATCTTACCACGTGATAGGTGAAACTGTGTTATATCTGTGTATGGGGTATGCAGAGGCCAATCTAGCATCTGAAATATCCAGCTCTAATAAATTAAGTTTTGCCATTTTGACTATACAGCATATAATTAGGTCAACTGATCCAGCAGTATAGTAATACTACCTCAGAAAATTGCTGTAGGACAAGATGATGATCTGACAAGGTGAAACACACTGGGTTCTGTTTTTAGTAATATACATGAAAATGAGCCACATTTGAAAATACAAAAACATTTTTAAATTAATTCTTAACTTTATATGAAACCCTAGAAAAGATAAGAGAAACCCCATTCCCACTATTCTCTCAAAGTATACAGAACCACAACCTATTTGTTTATTTATATTCTTACAGATAGTTACATTTAATTACTCAGAAACTGTGCTCTTACTCCTGTTGACAGAATGCTCTCTCTCAAACACCAGGAGAAGCAGCCTGGATTGCTGGCAAAAGATGAAATGGGAAAGTACAGAATGCAGCTTTAATGTTTAATTCATTTGGCTCTTGGATTTTTATGCCAATTAAATCATCAAATGTGTCTGCTTGCGCATAGAGGGTGTGTGTATGGGTGAGGAGGCAGACTGGACAGCTGTAAATTTGGCAGCTTCAGGCTTGGTTGTTTGTGTGAAGATGTTACTTGAAGTGTTTTCCTTTCTACTTTGGATAATATATGGAAGTTCTTGTCAACCTGCTAAAGACTTCATTCTACTTTATTGCACTGCCAAGGCAGAATTACATTTTTGCATTCAGTGATGCAGAACCTAGGGAGAGCAAGCCTAGAGGTATGCCGGGGACCGTGGCTGAGCGAGCCGAAAATGTGCCAGGGGGAGGACGGCTCAGACTTGCTTGTCCCCAGACCCTGGCACCCTAACCCAGGCGGGGAGCGGAAGCCGCCTCCCCAGCCAGGCTCTCTCAGGCAGCTGCCAGCCCACCATGCTGCAGAGCAACGTCCCTGCAGCTGGAAGTGGCTGGTCCCGCCCCTTCCACTCCCCTGACGGCACCCAGCCCTGCCTCCGCTCTTCCTGCCCCATTCTACACTCTCCCCTGCCAATTTCTGCTCCCTCTCCTCCCCCTCCCTCCAGTACCTCCTGCATGCCACTGAATAGCTGATCCACAGCAAGCGGGAGGCCCGGGAGAGGAGCTGATTGGCAGGGCCCGCCACCAGCTGGAGCACTGGAGGGTAGAGGCGAGGAGGGGCACAACGGTGGGTGCTGAGAACCCACTTTTTTTTTTCTGGAGCACTCATTGAGTCGGTGCCTATGCGGACTACTACTGACTGAATAGTTGAAGCAATAGCTGTGAAACTATATAACGTAGAGGGATTATACTGAGGACAAAATATAAAATAGAAACTATGCTAATTGGTCCATTATTAAATATGTATATAGATAAAATGTGACTAGAGTTAATTAAACAGACACCATTTTACCTGCTCAATTAAAACTTTGATTCTGCCATCTGCAGGAATCTTCTTGAAAACACAAAAATAGTTTTTTTCCAGATTGTCCGTGTCATTCAGGACTATAATACATTCAGGATGAATACAGGACTATACATTTTTGAAAAATTGTTTGTGAAATTCTTGGAACTGCAAGCTTTTCTCTATCTTTTGTCTCAGCTGAAGCAAGAGAACTACCGAGTAAAACTATCTATCCAGAATCTATTTTACATCTGTCTCTATAATCTGTAAAACCAGGGCTGTTAAATACAGTGTAACAGAAAAGCTGCAATTCAGTGAAAATAAGAATGATACAATATCTTCAGTGGTGGACTATTAAAGTGTATATTATTTATTAAATAGACTAAGAGCTCCTTAATATTGACTCTTTAAAAATGCAACTTATTTCTTCAAGTATTAGGTCCTGACTCAAAGACCATTGAGGTCAAATGAAATAAACATGTTCCATGAAATAAACAGTTTCCCATAAAACCGTAAACAGATGAATTATAAATTATGTAGAAATGCAAGGGACAGTTCAAGTATATGATAATTACTTGCAAAGATTAAATAAAAAAGCCATTTAATTGGGCTGCAAAGGAGGCTTGGAGGGTACAAGTGAAAACTATATGTCTCGTTTGCTCCCCACCACCCCTGAGACTGTAGGTGCCCTAAATTATACTGCAGCTCATTTAGTCCCAGGGAAGATGGAGCAGAGTAAGTTTCTCCGGACAAAACAGCAGAGATAACCTTGGGAAAGAATTTACGCATCTCTTCAAAAGAGATACACCAGTGTGAAAATTATGGTGATGAGGGAATTCAAGGGAATAGGATAAGAGGAAGGGGAGATATATGAAGTAATCAGTCAACAAAAATGGAAATTCATATGCTCATATTTCTCTCTTTCACACACCCCGCCCCGTAAGATTTAAACGGCCAAAACAATGCATAATAAATAGAGCCATGCAAATCTGCGGATATCTGTGGACCATATTTATGGATCGCAGATGGATGGGGATCCAAATTTTGTATCCACGCAGGACTCTAATAATAAGGTCAAGCTATAATCAGTGCCAGGAGAAATCCAGGGGCACAGAATTCCCACAAAAATCAAGACCAACAAATCTTATACAACATCCTAGAAAATAGGGAAAGCTGTTTTCCAAACTAAACCATAATTTAAAGAAAATCCTCTGTGTTCTTGAGTCTTTTGTTATTATGTAAAGTACTTACCATCCTGATTTTACAGAGGTGATTCTTTTACCTTTTCTTTAATTAAAATTCTTCTTTTAAGAACCTGATTGATTTTTCATTGTTCTTAAGATCCAAGGGTTTGAGCCTGTGTTCACCTGTACCAATTGGTGAGGATATTATTCTCAAGCCTCCCCAAGAAAGGGAGTGTAGGGGTTTGGGGGGATAGTTGGGGAAGGTAGGGCTCCAAGTGGCCTTCCCTAAATGTTTATTTAAATCACTTGGTGGTGGCAGCAATACTAAGGCTAGAAAGGAATTTGTGCCTTGGGAAGTTTTTAACCTAAGCTGGTAAAAATAAGCTTAGGGGGTCTTTCATGTGGGTCCCCACATCTGTTTCCCAGAGTTCAAAGTGGGGAAGGAACCCTGACAACAGATAAGAAAGTCAAAGCTTTGGACACTGGCGGTTCCGACCTACACTACGAGGTGAGTCAGAAATGGAGAGGTGGTCGGTCTGCCCTGCCTTTTATCACCTTGGTCAGAGACAAGGCACATGTGTGGACCAACAGACACTGCTTTCAAAATTCTCTGGCTCTGGCACACTGAGTGCACATTTACCCACGTGAATACACGTAGGGACCAGCAACTCAAAGAAGGAGCAAATTTACATTTGGTTTTGTTTTCAACACTGCAACAAGTTCAGACATTTGGCTAGTAAAAGAGGATACAAACAGAAATGTGGCCCTTTGCCATTCCTCTATAGGCCTAAAATAATAATGTATAGTATTAACTCTTAAGTAGCTATTAAGTAAAAGAAATCTAGACTAGGATAGAATGAATAAGCAAGTGAAGCTCAAACGCTTACAGATTTTCATATTCTTAGGACTTGTCTACACAATGCATTAGCGCACTCCAGCTAGGGTGTAAATTCTAGTAGGGACCAGCATGTTGCACACTAACTATCCATGTGGTCCCTGGTAGTGCGGACTACAAGTTCCCTAGTGCACAGTGACTTAGTGCCATGACTATGTCAATGTGCAATCCCTTCAAAACTGCACTACCCCTTTCAACTGCATAAAGTTTATACCTCTTGTCCTTGTTTTAAGGACTTTCACAACTCTGCCCCTCCACTAGTTTTCTGTTCCTGTGTCAGATTGAATTTCTGCCCTGCCACAGACCTGCTCACCCAAAAAAAGTTTGGGTTATAACTCTGGAGAAAATTGGAAGTTCCCACAACCCCAAAACACACATCCTGAGGTCTTTGTTATTTCTGTCCTCTGTCTCAAAGACATAGAGCTTGCATAAATAGTTATGACTATCTAATCCTTTTTTCTATTAGAAATGCGAAATATGCAACATAGCAATGTATTAAGCCTCTTGTAATGATTGCAGAAAAAGAAAATAAAAACAACCCTCAGATAAATAAAATGTATACTGTACAAAGCTTCAGCATTTTCATTCTTAAAATCTACAGCACACAATCCCCTAATACCATATGTATCCCCTGCTATAAAGAACAGATTCTTCACAACATCATCCAGTACAACATAGCTGTTGCCTTCCACATCATGCAAGCCCCTTAGAAATTGCAGATGCTTCCTCTGCAATAGGCAGCCCTAGTCAGTACAAAGTTCAGCTGCCAAAGACTCCCCCTTGCTCCAGTGACATTTCCGGTTTGCAAGATACAGAGCTGAATGAGGAGGAAAAGATGTGTATAAATGACCTCACAGAATCTTGTACTCAGTTACTTCAGATTCTTGGGACTACCTATTCCACCCACCAAGAGATAAGTAGTCCAAGGAATTATGAAATCTTCACAACCACATGTACATAGATGGGCCAGATGGCTATAAAAACACAAACCCAAGAACAAAAGGAAATACATTAGATTGTTAGGGGGAGGTTCTTGCCCTCCCCCAATCACTAGAGTGCCTTCATGTATCCCTCACACCTAAAAGATTGGTATTGTGTTGGTTAAAAAACTCCTCATCCCAGTCTCCATTACATTTGGGGGCGAGGAGCCTGTCAAATCATCGTTGTGGAGAAATGTTGGAGGAACTCTGTCTCTTCTCTCTCATTACACCTTTTACTAACAGGGCAAGCGGGTTATCTTAGTCTTGTTCCTCTCTCTGACTGAAATGGAGTTATCAGCCAAGAAGAACCCAATGAAGTTACGTACACAACAGCCTCTCTTTAAAATTGTTCTCAATTGACATTCGCATCCCCATAGCGGGGCACCCAGGGGTTCACTAGGTATGCGCTCCCCCTCTGCCGTAGGGTTGCCAACTTTCTACTCGCACAAAACCGAACACCCTTGCCCAGCCCCCTACCCCGCCCCTCCTCCAAGGCCCCGTCCCCCATTCACTCCATCCCCCACCCCCGGTCACTCACTCTCCCCACTCATATTCATTTTCACCAGGTTGGCTCAGAGGGTTGGGGTGCGGGAGGGAGTGAGGGCTCCGGCTGGGGGTGCGGGCTCTGGAGTGGGCCCAGAAATGAGGAGTTCAGGGTGCGGGACGGGGCTCTGGGCTGCAGCAGTGGGTTGGGGTGCGCAGGGGTGAGGGCTCTAGGATGGGACTGGGGATGAGGGGTGTGGAGTATAGATTTTAAGTGATTATAAGTCAAAGCATAACAAGTCAGATTTGGTTAAATGAAATAAAACCAAAACGCATTCTAAGCTGATCTTAACATTTTCAGTGCCCTTACAAACTTAGATGCTTCTCACCACAGGCTGGCTGGTTGCCCTTCAGCCAGGCTCTCCCCTTTGATCAACCCTTCAGTCGCTTGGAGGTGGAAGAGAGTGATAAAAGTGTCTCCCTTTTATCAGATTCTTTCTTCCCTCTTGGCTTTGCCCCCCCACCATCCCCTTCAGAGTCAGCCGAGCATTACCTCATCGTAGTCCTAAACTGACCAAGGGGGGGGGGGTGACTCACTTGAGAGTCCAGCAGATCCTTTGTTGCTGCCTAGGCCACTGTCCTTTGTTCCTGTGAGGCTGGGCTGGGTTTGTCCCATACATGCCCTGATGAGGTGTGAACTGCCCCTCTGCTCCTGGAGAGTTTTGCTTGGGCTTGTTTTAAGCCACGAGGACACATTTTCAGCCTCATAACTATATATATGAAAATACAACCTATAAGATTACTAAAACAACAATGCTCAGTGCATCATGAGCCTTCCGAAGACACCCAACATGACAAACTTTGCATTGGATACCACACAATCATATTATAAGGATGAACATGGTGGTGCAAGGTGTTCCCCCGAGGTACAGAGCATCACAACCCCCTCCCGCTACACTTGAACAATCTTCCAAAGGACCAACAGCTATATACAGCAATCAGATGTAATATAGTCATAGTTAGCCTCTACCTCAAGAAGGGGCAACTATGGAGTACATGATGCATCATTCCACAGGTGCTAAAGTGGAGATACTTCTATCTACAGAATAAGGTGTAGGCTCTGTTGTGGCACAGCCCAGGAAACTCTCAGACATTCCAAGCTGCTATGGAGTCTCAATTCACTGTATGAAAGACAACGAACACATGCTTCAAGGGGGCACTGTTTTCTGAAACAGTAACTCTCCTACAGAGAGGCAGCCAAACCACACCGGTTACATACAATTAAGTTCTGCAACAGAAAGGAGGTCGGCAAAACAAAGGATTTTTTAAAGAATAAAGCCAAAAAGAAAGATTTCATTGGATGACATGGAGGCTGACACAACATGCAAGATAATAGCAAAATGAAAGCTTCAGTTTTTGCAACATAAAATGCCATGAGGGGGTCAGCCAGACCCTTCTGGAAACATTTCTCCTAAAATCACAAATAAAACCAAAAGCTTTGGATTAATTTCATTGCGAATTCCTCCCTACTTCCTTATCAATGAATTTCTGGTCTATGTGAACATACAATACAGAGCATCCAAAATGACTTAACACATCTTCAACAACTAAGCTGCTTCTCCTCGCACTGATCACTGTGCTCATCTGTCTCTTTTGCGTCTGCCTTTAGCAACAGAAGCAGAGACAAGAGCCGCATGAGTCAGAAACAATCCTGCATTTTAGAAATATTATCAGAGCAAAGAAAACTCAGAAGGCTGAGTATCATGCTGCCTGGAGCAGCTCACAGCCAAGAGTACCAACCTCAGGGCAGACTGACAAAAGCAGGGTAGACACCCCAAACTGGTGGTATGTTCTATAATTAGATTACAACAACCCAGTAACAAATGTGAATTCCTATCTCACTGTACCAGTCTTACCATGGAGTCACAAACAGTCCCCTTGGGCTCCCCAGTCTATCTTGCCACACAGGCAAGCTGGATTTAGTGATAAATGATCA
The DNA here is from genome assembly GCF_011386835.1 of Chrysemys picta bellii. Classification (NCBI taxonomy): domain Eukaryota; kingdom Metazoa; phylum Chordata; order Testudines; family Emydidae; genus Chrysemys; species Chrysemys picta. The sequence goes on along the minus strand of NC_088792.1, from coordinate 218,286,296 downwards.
CTTACACCAAAAATCACAAAATATTCAGGTTGCTCCCAGTCCCAAGAGACCAGCCACTTACCCCAGATCAATTTGTCTTTGGCATGAGATCTAAGGTACAATGCCTACAGCCAAATCTGTAATAAAGTAACTAAAGGTTTATTAACTAGGAAAAAGAAGTAAGAGAGTTATTTACAGGCTAAAGCAGGCAAGCATATATACACAAATGAGTCTGTGATTGAAAAGGTGACAGATGTAGTAATCTGTCAACACCGGACATCTTTTTAGGGCTTAACCGAGGACAACCCTGGGCATCTCTGCTTTTTGTTTCTTAGCTCCTGCCCTTGTGAGATTCCAAACAGCAAAGAGAATAAAAAATCTTCATGCTAGTAATTTTTATTTCCCTCTTCCAGCATTCAAGTGGATGGCACAAGGCCTTCTGCACATACTTCTCCATGGGTGGACATGGTCAACAAAGCTTTTGTCTTACAATGGCCTACTTAATGTTTGATAGTCTTCTTGGATGGGTAGGGGGGACTGACTCTTCCTGTTTGAGTTCACAATTTCAGAGCAGGCATTTTTACAATCAGAACACAAACTTTATAGCATGGAATATAGACATTACAAGTGAGATTAATGTATGAGGCAATTTACAAGCATTTCATAGAGTCTAAACACTAAATCCATTTTCAGAAGACTAATACCTAGTTTGAACAAAACTAACATACAGGTAAGCTGGTTTCGTTTCCAGCTACGAGTTTGTCAGTTCTTAGCTAACGCCTACAACTTTGGCCAGAGCTGGCACTTTGTTTATCAACATTACACTGAGACCAGCAAGAGATTCTTAGCTTGAATCCCAATAAGATGAAAGCTAAAAGTGTTACAGTTAGCAGCACAAGAAAAATATTACACTCTTAGATTACAGGCAGTTACATTAAGGTTGCTTAACTGTCAAAGCAAAATTTTAACCATTCGGGCTGAAATTTTCCATACTGGGCATCTGACCTAGGTTGAATTTTTTTTTTTTTAAATTCAGCTAAAACAAGTCAGCTATTTTTGAGAACCAGATTACATTAGGGAAATATATGTAAAAAAAAAATAAAAAATAAAAAAAAAAAATCACAGCCATGTTGCTGAGAAGCTCTAGCACTTCCACCCTTTGCAAGACAGACTTGAAATTTTGTAGTGGGGTTGCCCTGATGTAAGAGATGTGCCCTTTGTTGTCCCTGTGAAAATTCACCCAAATTCAGCCAATTTATGAGCCTCTGAAAAAAATCACAGTTTATACACGCTCAGTTGAGTCTTAAGAGTTTGGCAGCTACATTCTTTGAAGATTCAGAGAGGCATATGATCATGTAATTGGAGACTGTATCATAAACTGCATACATGCAAGGGATAAATTAAAATTTCCTATGCAATCTTAATTCTGGCATTTCCTAACATTTAAGCCCCTAGATAGACAGAAAATTTTCACCTTTTGAACTCAAGTACTGCTAATGTGCTAGATAAGAGATGCCGTTCTGCAGAATATCAATGGTGCACATGCCACAACTCAGAGCCACTGCTATATAGAATACAAACTTGCACCATCTTACTATATGCATAGCAATGTAAAGTATTTTTCTAATGAATAGCTGTAATAGTAACAAATATGTACTTTCATATAACATACCTACATACATGGGTTCTCACCTGAAGAGGTTTTATACTCCGAAACACATTGATGTTTCCAAAAGCTAATGGCAGACCTCTCTCTGTTCTGCAGCCGATTTAACCTCTCTGCTAGCCCTCCCCTGCAGAGAATAAAGAAATGCTCAATTAAACCACGAATTAGTGTTCAGTTGTGACAAGTGACAAGTCATAGGACACATGAAATATTTATTCTGTGACCCTCAGAGACAGAGACATACTGTAAAATTACACTCTAGACAATTCAGATTGGGCTACAATCCCAATAAAATGTGATCTTAGTACAATAAACAAGACACAGAAATGTTCATCATCCTGGTATTCAAAATTTCAAGTCCCTCAGTCCCCCACCAATATGAGTTTAAGGAAGTATTTCCATCCTCCCTCTGCACCTCCACTTTTTTTTTTTAAATTAGAAAACAGACACAAATATAGGACAATTTTGAAAAGGCCCACATGTGTCAAGAGCAATGCCCCGCCCAGAATATCACCTTATCCATAACTTTCACCTGGGGTTCACTTTAGAACCACTTTTTCAAAATTGATTGCACACTAGCAACGAGTGATTGCAAAAATATTCTTTTACCCACACTTTACCCTAGGATTCATTTCACAAGCTGGGTCAAGTGTGCATTTCAGTGGCCTGAAAACTCTCCACACAGGAATTAATTCAACATTCTCAAGGTCAAAGGAAGAGGAGTGGCATCTGAAACATACCCCCTTAAGGTAATTTCAAAGCAATTCCTATACATTTGATACTGACCCCAAAGGGGTCAGTTTTCTAGTTTAAGAACAAACAGACTAGTGTGTATGAAGCTCCCTTTGGACTATTGGTTTGGACTATTATGGGACTATTTGGGCATTTTTCTTCACCTCTAACTTAGGCATTTTCATATTTATCCATCTGAGAATAAGATCATCTGAAAAAATCATTTATGCAGGGCTATTCTGGAAGAAAGCTGGGCGGCCAAATAAGGAGTGCACAACATTAGTCACCAGTTATCTAGTAATTCCTTACATGACAAAATCTCTCTGAAGATTCCAGAAAGAGAGACAGGCAACCAAAGTGACAGCAATTCCCCTCCTCGTAGACTTCTCCACTTTCTTCTATCAGCAAATTCCCCTTTACCAAACTCTGGACAGATTATTACAGCTTCCCAGTGGCTAAGCACTAAGGTTTACATCTATCATACCTCAGAACCTGTTCTTTTGTTAACTTAATCTGCAAGTCAAACCTACAATGTAGGAAGATTAGTCCAACAGATTATTACAGCTTCCCAGTGGCTAAGCACTAAGGTTTACATCTATCATATCTCAGAACCTGTTCTTTTGTTAACTTAATCTGCAAGTCAAACCTACAATGTAGGAAGATTAGTCCGATTCTCTGTGTATAGACATAAGTTTTTATTGCCTAAGTGAAGACGACTAAGTAGCTTGGGCGATTGAACAGCAAATGTGAAACTGGAGGAACTGGTAATGGGCTATGGAGACTAAGTGGTAGTTCCAGTAGTCAGTTAAAATCTAACACAAGTTGGTAGTCACTAAAAGTTGCTACCATCTGATGGCTGTGCAGCAGTCTGTGTGAAACAAATTGTTGGTCTCAGTGCAGTTCCCAGTGGACAATTATTCACATCACAAAAGACCTACCATAAATGGAATTATTGGGTACTACTGTAGAAAGTCTCATCGGAGAGACCAAGGAAAGAATGATGGAGAGTGAATATCCAGGCTGTGAAAAGGCCCAAGGAGTGATGGTTGAGGCACATTGGTAAATCGTTTTTTGAAAGTTTTCATTGCTGCTGCCTTTGCAGTACCTGTTCTGTGAAGGGTGGGAAGGGGAAGGGAGAGGGACAAGTCCAGTGCTGTGAATCTGGCATCTTTCACAAGCAAAAAGGAAAAATTATTTAACTTCTCAATGAACTACAAAACTGATGTTCAGAAGGAAGCTGAAAGACACATTTGAGAAATCATTCCAGAGCTTCATGGGACTCACAATTAAACTTAACAATCTTGATTAAGCAGGATTTACACTGAGTTGTGGCCAAATTCAACCTTTGTTCACCCTATGTCTTTCTCTACCTAGGCTAGGACATATCCCTTAAATGTACTTCTAACATGGATTGACCTTGTCCACTCTGACCAAACTATATTAGAATCCAGGTCAGCCACAACAGAGTGATGCACTTCAGTTAGGTCCTCTTAGTCCAGGAATGAATTATCAAGTGAAATTTTACTTAGTGTTTATAATTCCAGTATTTTATCAGATCAGAAAGTTCAGAGGAATTAGGCTCTAGCTGCGAAGCTTTCATACTATTTGTATCCATATGTGAGGAAAACAGATCCAATTAGATAGTATAAATCAGCTCCTTTTTCCCTTGGCATTTTATTTTATATTCAGGGCCTCTGCTGGTCTTGTATGATGGGAATTGGTTGTGTTTTACTGTGTGGAATACCAGGACACTCTGTATTTTCTGGTCCTTTGAAAAGGATAAGTGCCTTCTAGCAGATCAAATCTTAAGTACCCCACTGTTCTATAGTACAAATACATATCAAATAATTAGATAAAACTTCCTTAACCTGCTCAAAACAATTCAAGCTAAGAATGTTAATAAAGTATAGAAGGAATTGTACTGATACAGGAAAGATTCATGATAGCTGGAAAAAAATATTACAAAGTGACAGATCTGGAAACAGAAGAGTTAACATTGTACAAAGTCTGCATTTCCTGAACTGACCCACAGGCCTCAGAATAATTGGTCAGTTTTGCTGATGAAAATAAAATCTTACTTGAAAAAGCTAGAAACCCATAAAACCTTCACACGAGACATTTATTTTCAGCCACAAAAAGCTTAGTTTTATAGCAACTGTTCATCCCATTTTATCTACACTTTGTCTTTAAGTTTTCTTGTTTACCAGTATTATGAATAAACAATTATTGGTATAATCCATGCAACAAACTCTATAAAACCTCAAATATCTTCTTCCTTCTACCCTTCATAATGGAACTCCAAGAGTGAAAGAACTTACACAAATACACAATTTCATCCTAAGGTATGAGTGTGAAAGAACAGGCTGCAGAAATAAGCTTCCTAAAGGGTGGTGGCTGCTACACATTCCCTTTGGCTCTGTCTGATGTTAAAAACATGCCAATTTTTTTAGTGTAGATAAGGTCTCCAATTCAAGATCTGTGTGTGGTGGAAAGCATGGGAACAACACTTCACTACCTGAACACCAGCATGATCCATCTCTCATTGGTTACATTGCTTCCTTAATAACAAAACAACCCCTTGGAAGCTAGTTACTATGCAGTGCAGTAGCATAGAATCAAGAATCATAGAAATATAGGGCTAGACGGGACCTCGAGAAGTCAACAACTCCAGCCCCCTGTGCTGAGGCAGGACCAAGTAAAACTAGATTATCCCTGACGGGGGTTTGTCTAACCTGTTCACTGACTGGGATTCCACCACCTCCCTTGGAAACCTATTCCAGAGCTTAACTGCCCTTACAGTTAGAAAGTGTTTCTTAATATCTAAACTAATGCTCCCTTGCTGCAAATTAAGCCATTACTTCTTGCCCTACCTTCAGTGGACATAGAAAACAATTAATCAACATCCTCTTTATATCAGGTCTCCCGCCTCAGTCTTCTTTTTCTCAAGACTAAACATGCAGTGTCTTTTTTTTTTTTTTTTAATTAAATAACCTTTCCTCAAAGATCAGGTTTTCTAAACCTTATTTTTGTTGCTCTCCTCTGGATTCTTTGCAGTTTGTCCACATCTTTACCAAAGCTTGGCTCCCAAAATTGGACACAGTACTCCAACTGAGGCCTCACTAGTACCAAGTAGAGCAGAACAATTACTTCCCGTGACTTACGTACCAACACTCCTGTTAATACAGAATGATATTAGCCTTTTTCTCAACTGCATCACACTGATGACTCATCTTCAACTCGTGATCCACTATAACCCCCAAATCCTTTTCAGTGGTACTACCAGCTAGTCAGTTATTCCCCATTTTGTAGTTGTGCATTTAATTTGTCCTTCCTAGCCTAAGTACTTTGCACTTATCTTTATTGAATTTCATGTTGTTGAATTCAGACCAGTTCTCCAATTTGTCAAGGTCATTTTGAATACTAATCCTGTCCTTCAAAGTGCTTGCAACCCTTCCTGCATGTTGTCATCTGCAAATTTTATAAGCATGCTCTCCACTCCAAGTCATTAATGAAAATATTGATTAGTTAGTATCAGACCCAGGATTGATTCATGCTGGATCCCACTAGATATGCCCTCCCAGTTTGACAGTGAACTACTGATAACTAGTCTTTCAGTCTGGTCTTTCAACCAGTTGTGCACCCATCTTATAATAAATTCATCTAGACCGCATTTCCCTAGTTTGCTTATAAGAATGTCATGTGGGATCGTGTCAAAAGCCTTTCTAAAAATCAAGATATATCACATCTACTGCTTCTCCCCAGCCACTACACCAGTAACCCTATCAAAGGAGGAGGGATTAGATGGATTTGGCATGATTTGTTCTTGACAAATCCATCCTGACTATTCCTTATAGTACCGTACTCTATTATCCTCTAGGTGCTTAGAGGATTGTTTAATAATTACGGCTGTCGATTAATTGCAGTTAACTCACGCAATTAACTAAAAAAAATAATCACGATTAATCACAGTTTTAATTGCACTGTTAAATTGAAATTAACTATTTTGGATATTTTTCTACATTTTCATATACATTATATTCTGTGTTGTAATTGAAATCAAAGTGTATATTTATTACAAATATTTGCACTGTAAAAATGATAAATAGTATTTTTTTAATTCAGCTCAGACAAGTACTGTAGTACAATCTCTTTGTCGTGAAAGTGCAACTTACAAATGTAGATTTTTTTTTGGTTATATTACTGCAGTCAAAAAGAAAACAATGTAAAACTTCAGATCCTACAAGTCCACTCAGTCCATCCTACTTCTTGTTCAGCCAATCGCTAAGACAAACAAGTTTGTTTACATTTACCAGAGATAATTATGCCTTCTTCTTTACAATGTCACCTGAAAGTGAGAACAGGTATTTGCATGGCACTTTTGTAGACAGCACAGCAAGGTATTTACGTGCCAGATATGTTAAACATTCATATGCCACTTTATGGTTTGGCCACCATTCCAAAAGACATGCTTCCATGCTGATGACGCTTGTTAAAAAAAAAATTATTAAATTTGTGACTGAGCTCCTTGGGAGAGAATTGTATGTCCGCTGCTCTGTTTTACCCACATTCTGCCATATATTTCACATTATAGCAGTCTCAGATGATGACCCAGCACATGTTGTTCATTTTAAGAACACTTTCGCTGCAGATTTCACAAAATGCAAAGAAGATGCCAATGTGAGATTTCTAAAGATAGCTACAGCACTCAACCCAAGGTTTAAGAATCTGAAGTGCCTTTCAAAATCTGAGAGGGACAAGGTGTGGAGCATGCTTTCAGAAGTCTTAGAAGAGCAACACTCTGATGTGGAAACTACAGAACCCGAACCACCAAAAAAGAAAATCAACCTTCTGCTGTTGGCATCTGACTCAGGTGATGAACATGCGTCAGTCTGCACTGCTTTGGATTGTTATCAGGCAGAACCAGTCATCAGCATGGATGCATGTCCTCTGGAATGGTGGTAGAAGTATGAAGGGGCATATGAATGTTTAGCATATCTGGCACATAAATACTTTGCAATGCCGGATACAACAGTGCCATGTGAACACCTGTTCTCACTGTCAGGTGACATTGTAAATAAGAAGTGGGCAGCATTATCTCCTGTAAATGTAAACAAATTTGTTTGTCTTAGCAATTGGCTGAACAAGAAGTAGGACTGAGTAGATTTGCAGGCTCTAAAATTTTACATTGTTTTATTTTTGAATATCGTTTTTTTGTAATAATTCTACATTTGTAAGTTCAACTTTCATTATAAATAGATTGCACTACAGTACTTGTATTAGGTGAATTGAAAAATAGTATTTCTTTTGTTTTTTTACAATGCAAATACTTGTAATCAAAAATAAATGTAAAGTGAGCATTGTGCAGTTTGTATTCTGTGTTGAAAATGTAGAAAACATCCAAAAATATTTAAATAAATGGATTCTAATATTGTTTAACAGAGCAATTAATTGCAATTAATTTTTTTAATCGTGCAATTAATTGCGATTAATTTTTTTAAATCACTTGACAGCCCTATTAATAATTTGTTCCAGTATCTTTCCAGGTATCAAAGTTAGGCTGGCTGGTTTAGAATTCCTGGTGTCCTCTTTGTTCCCCTTTTTTAAAAAAGATGATATGTTTGTCCTTCTCCAGTCCCCATGGCCTCATCTGTCTTCAATGAGTTCTCAAAAATAATTGCTAATGCTTCCAAGATTGCTTCAGCTAGTTCCTTAAGTACCGTATGATGAGTTTCATCAGGCCTTGCCAACTTGAACTAAAGATGATAATGCTACCAGCACAGCACCAGAATGGACCACCATCTACAGTTTTGTTCTTTAGAGAATTCTGAAACCTGATGGGGTCCATCAATCCCTGACGGCTAGTCACACCATGTGGTTATGCTACAGAATGCAAAAAAACAGAGCCCTGCCATCCGGAGCTGCAGTGTCAATTTCCCATATTCCTGTGTGTGCTGGTGGTTCACTTAATACAGAGAGCCTAATAATGGAGGCTTGGATAAACGGGGTTCTACTGTACCTTTCTTCTGACTTCAACCCTAAAGCTAACTTACCCCTGCAGTCTGGCCTAAAAAAGCTGGGAAGGGGGATAGAATTAATGTCTGTAAGGCATTTTAAATCACTATTAAAAGTGCTCAACTATATTGAAACAGAGAGCTGGAGTTCAAAATCCAGTGCTTTCCTCACTGATTTCAAGACAAAAATGCTCGCTCGCTCTCTTTTTTTTTTTAAACACAGTTTGCCTGTTAGCACATGAGAGCGCGTCTGAGTAAGTTTTTCTTCTTTAAAATTTTAACTCAAAAGGAAATTAATCTTATAATAGATTCTACTGTTTTTGATAAATGTTGGTTAATTCTGATTTTTTCAATTGAAGTTTTTCCTTGAAAAAGAATTGTAATCTACCTTAGCAATTTCCTTTTCTTTGCAGAATCTTCTGGAGTCCTTGAGGTCTTATCTGATTGTTTCTCAGGTGTCTGCAGAAGGGCCTGTGCCGATTTTAGCCAGTCACTTGCAGATCTGCCTGTCACCTGTGCCAGATCTGCTTCAGAATTTGATTGTAGCTTTTTCCTAAATCCCAAATTAGAAGACTCTGTGTCCACCTGGCCTTCTTCCAGGTTTTCACTCTCAGATGAATATTCAGAAATTTCGGTAGAAACTGTCTGGACATATGAAAATAAGAACAAACATAGAGCATCAAGTCTGAACATACACTGACAGAAGAGTACGTCTGATTTATTTTTTGGATGTAGGTTTTTCAAGTTAGGGGAAATAGTTGACTCCAATAATCTAAAGATCTCTTTACTGACTATCCGACTTTATTAAAATACTGGGTTAAGTCAGCTTTGTTCTAAAGGGACTTAAAGGTGCCCCTTAGGACTCATTTCCAGCTCAGAGAATGGACACGATTCCTTTAAGTAATGTTTTTATAAACTGCTATACAAAATCTCATGGCAGAGGATGTTGTGGAACATTAAGGCCTGTAACTTTCTACTAAAGCTGACTCATGGGCCTTGTCTACATTGAGGTTTTCCTCAAATTCTCCCATCATTGCTCAGGGGTGTTGAGTTGTATGGGCCCGTGATGCTCGGGCTCCAGCAAATTCAGGGCCTGGGGGGCCCAGCTCCACCAATGTTCGGGGCCAGGTCTCTCTCCCGGCCCCGCCTGCCGCCCCCATGCACTCCCCTGGCCCTGCCTCCCCTCAGCGTCCCTGCCTGCCCTGGGCAGTTACCCCCTGCAGTTCCACGCTGTGCTCCCTTGCCGGCCGCTGTCACGGCTGGCTACAAGGGAGTGGCGCCGGGGCAGGCGGAAGAGGGAGGGGGAGGAGGCGCATGGCAGCTCTCCCTCCCCCGGCAGGCAACTCCAAGTCGACTCCAGGGGCTTATCCTGGCTGGACCTCCTGAGCAGTAGCTGGGGGCAGGGGCTTAGGTGAGTGTCATGCCAGGGAGGGGCCCCACTTCCCCTCTCCCCCGGAGCTCGCTGCTGCCAGCAGGGAGAGGGCTGGGGGGAGTCGTCCTCTCTGGCTCCCCGTCCCAGTCTGCCTGCTGCTCTCCAAACGCCTCATCCCCAGCCCAGCCACATGCCCCACACCCCCACTCTCTGTCCCAGCCCAGAGCCCGCACCCAGCACCCAAACCCCCTTCCAGAACCCACACCCAGCACCCCAAACCCCCTCCTGCACCCCAACCCCCTGTCCCAGCCCAGATCGCACACCCAGCACCCAAACTCTCTCCCAGAGCCCGCACCCCTCCCACACCCAAACTCTCTCCCAGAGCCTGCACCCTGAACCCCCTCGTGCACCCCAGTCCCCAGCCCAGCCCAGACTCTGCACCCAGCACCCAAAGTCCCTCCCAGACCCTGAACCCCTCCTGCATCCCAACTTCCTGCCCCAGCCCAGAGCCTGCACCCAGCACCCAAACTCCGTCCCCGAGCCTGCACCCCTCCCACACTCAAACTCTCTCACAGAGCCTTAGGCAGGTGTGGGGGCGGGGCAGGACTTGGACCCGTTCTGGGCACCACCAAAAACTATACAAACCTGCCGCCTCTATCACTGCTCTAAGACGGGTTACATGACACCATAGTAAAATTGCTGGGGGCTGGTCTACACTAGTAGTACCTCTAGTGCCAGTGGAGCCATGATAGTGCTATTGCAACACTGGGACAGTTTGACAAAAGAACTCCTCAGTGTAAACAACATAAATGATTCAGAATTATCTTTGCAATTATCAGTCTGTTTGGCTCTTTGGAAGTATTATCCTCACTTTACAGAAGGGGAACTGAAAAACAGAGAGAGTAAGTGACTTGCCAAGGTCAAATTTTCATCAGTTAATAATGCCCATGACCACAGAATATCTTTTCCCCATGGAGTCAGCAAGGCAGAAAAAATCTCCGATGAAGGCTTTAAATCACTGGTGCCATCATGATAACTGAGGTTAGTGCCTCCTCTCAAGAAGCTAGCAGTGTCATCTGTCAATAATTAACCTAATTATTTGCAACAAAACATTGCGTTTCACTGTGTATTTTTAAAAAAGTTCTCTAAATTTTTCTCCAACACAAGATTAGTGTAAATTATGAGATGCATGGTTAGTGTTCAAAGAACACCCATATGCTTTCAAAAAGAAGAGTTGGAAGGACTTTTAAAAATTACTCAGAAGAGAAAAGAATGGCCAAAACATGTATTTAGGCCCCCTCCCCCCCAAAGAAGCAGGCTAATAATAAACACAACGGCTATCAACACTGTATTTTAGCAAACAGTGTTTTTTTGTTTTGTTTTTAGGACAATGCTTTCCTCCAGGAAATGAAACCAGAAATAAAAAGGTTTCACACAGTAATAAATTAGTACACCGGCTCTTCATTTTTAGATAACCCTTGGATATATTCTTTTGCTTTTGGAGACATTTGAGTTTACTGAGATAAATGGCTAAAATACTCATCACATCAAAAACAAAAAAAAGGGCTACAAACATGAAGTAGTTTGTGCACATAGATCCCAAATGAGGAAAGCAATTAAACATGTTCTTAACTCTAAGGATGTGCTTAAGACCCATTGAATTTAATAGGAGTTAAACATATGCTTAAGTGTTTTCCCCTGAATCAAGGCAATATTTTTGTTGGAATTTATTACTATACACATATTAAAACTATTAATTTCCCAAGAAATCCCATCTTGTGATTTTTTTTTTTTTTTTTTTTTTGGAGAGTAAGTGAGGAGAGTACTCACATGTATTGTCACTGAAAGCCGGAAAAGGTTTAGTCTCTTGGTCTCCTAATTTTTGGGGGGTGGAACTAGAATGCCCTTGCTTGTCTTTCTCGTTGACCGCTGAAACAAACAACTAATGACACTAGGGGCGGGGGTGTGTATAAGTATTTGAGCCCCTTGGCAGAGACGAAATACTTTTTCTCAGCCATCGTGGAAGTGGGCAGGCTTGAGGACGGGGTTTGACAGAGGGCTTTGGTATCTTTAGGACCCCTTCGTGCACTGGGAGCGCGTGCAGGGGTGGATGCAGAGAGCACATTAAGCAAAGTGTCTGATTGCTCCACCATTTCTTCCGCCTCTAGGCCTAAGTTAGTGTCCACACTTCGGAGCAGGGCCTAGTGCTCCTTAAGGTCATCTGGTGGGCCAGCATGAATGGGCTCCGCCACAGCCTCATCTGGAGAGGATGAGTACAACTGAACCACTGGGGGGGGGTGGGAGGTGCCTCGGGTATCATTCCCCGAGTGAGGAGGGGGGGTCTTTGGGTGGGCACCTGTCCCTCCACTTTGCGCACCAGTCCAGTGCCATTTGGTGATTGTCCAACGCAGCAACCAACAATTGGTGAGACGGGGGCATTGGCATAACCAGCACACCCCAGGCATTCCAGTAAGGCCATTGTGCTGGCCACTGGCCCTGCTGCCAGGACGGCATGCAGAGGGTCAGCATGACGATGACCGGTGCCGACCATACGATGACCGGCACTTCTCTCTGGGCAAGTCTCGACACAAGGACAGAGACTGGGAGCATGGTGCTGCCAATCTGTTGTGGCAAACCGGTGACCTGGGCTGACGCGGAGACCAGAGGTGTGACGGCAAAAAGCTCTGCCTCGGCTCCGGAGATCAGTGGCGTTCACTTGCCTTCTGGGAGGCTTTCATGGCAGGCTTGCCCTTGTAGGGAGCCTTTGCCAGGTCCAGTACCGCACGCATGCCAGCTGCGGTGGGAGAGTCCTTTGCTCTCTGTGTTCCGGGAGCTGGGAAGGTGTTGACTCCGCCATCAGTCTGGGTCCCCTACCACTCTCCGGAGTCAGTGGCGGATCACATAGGGGGGTAGGAGGCTCCCTTGGGGGAAAGGATAGCTCAGTGGTTTGAGCATTGGCCTGCTAAACCCAGGGCTGTGAGTTCAATCCTTGAGGGGATCATTAGGGACCTAGAGCAAAAATCTCTCTGGGGATTAGTCCTGCTTTGAGCAGGGGGTTGGACTAGATGACCTCCTGAGGTCCCTTCCAACCCTGATAGTCTATGATTCTATGATAACTGTCCCTTTGCAACTCTAGCATGGGCAGGTGGCCCAAACAGGATCCTTTACCCAATGCCCCTTGGTCTGTCTTGCTCAGTGCTGGGTTGTGCTTCTTAGACTTCTTCTTGGGCATCGGTGAAGGGGATCGGTGCCAGGTAGAGCCCAGTGCTGGGAGTGCACCACAAACTGAGGACCAAGTGCTGGGCATTGCGTGTGTCCGGCTGGGACAGCGCTGAGGCCGGGCAGAGAGTGGATGTGAGGACGTGTCCTGGGACGAAAGTTCTTACAGATGCGACACTTTTCTTTGATGTGGGATTCCCCCAGGCACTTCAGACAGCTGCCATGCAGGTCACTAACCTGCACAGGCCGATTACAGTCAGGGCAGGGCTTAAAACCCAGCGATTGGGGCATGCCTCGTCTGGGACAAAGTCCTCACCAGGACCCTAACTAACTAAAGTACTTAACTGCTACTTATTAACTAATCTACAATAAACAAAACTATTTACAGCTGGACCACTAAGTCAAAAGGGAAAGAAACTGCTGACCACTTGCGAAGCAAGGAAAAGATTTCAGAGTAGCAGCCGTGTTAGTCTGTATCCGCAAAAAGAACAGGAGTACTTGTGGCACCTTAGAGACTAACAAATTTATTAGAGCATAAGCTTTCGTGGACTACAGCCCACTTCTTCGGATGCATATAGAGTGGAATAAATATTGAGGAGATATATATACACACATACAGAGAGCATAAACAGGTGGGAGTTGTCTTACCAACTCTGAGAGGCCAATTAAGTAAGAGAAAAAAAACTTTTGAAGTATAATCAAGATAGCCCAGTACAGACAGTTTGATAAGAAGTGTGAGAATACTTACAAGGGGAGATAGATTCAATGTTTGTAATGGCTCAGCCATTCCCAGTCCGAAAAGAGGCGCTCTGATCAACCACCACGGGTGGTAAGGAAGAACTGAGAGGGCATAGGGCCGGTAGCACCTGTTATACTGACGCATGAGTGTGGCACTCCAGAGGTCACCACAGCCAACCTATGGGATACCACTAAGGCAAAAGTCTCCAACAACTGTGCACGATGGCGCACACACACACCTAGAATGGAATCGACATGAGCAAGCACTCGAAGAATAAAGAGTTTAAAGCTATACATATTTTTCTCTTTAAAGCTCCCCCCCCCATTTTGAAAAATGAACATTGAAACACTATGTTGACTTCAACCCAGGATCTTTTACTAAGACCCAGGGAGATAATTCAGTTAAGGTAAGTATTTCTTTTCAGTCTTAAGGGTTAAATTCAGCTATACACCTTTGCTTAAAAGCCTAAACTCTTGGGTATAGGCTTTTGTGTGTGCAGTACTGTAGGAGACACCACCTTTCTTCTGACAGTATAACCACAGAGAGAGCAGAGTCTGTGAGATTAAATAGTAATGTGTGGGCTGAGTTAACCATGATGACAAAAAGGAGTAATAAGACAGAGAAATCACTAGTTCTTAAATTTTTTGAAGCTGCAAGCCCAAAATGATAGAGGAGATTGCATTATTGCTCCAGACAGGAAGTTTCAATTAATGTGCTTATAATAATAATAGCTTATATTTATGCAATGCCTTTCATCCCAAAGGACACCAAATTACTTTACAAAGTACAGATCAAATTGTGGTTGCTTGTTTGAGTGCACAAGGGAAGGAGAAAGTGCAGGAAGCTTCCTTGCAATTCCTCTGTGCACATGCACTAGCACAGTCAGATGTGCTCCATATCATTAAAGGTGGTGTTGAGCAGGCAAAATGGGAAGTGACCTGGGTCTGCTCAGTGCCCCACATCCCCTTCTGTACGCATTATTACTCTGAGGCTAACACCACAGAGAGTGCAACTGCACCCTTTTAAAGAACTGGTAACAGTTGCCTCTCCTGAGTACACTGACCCAGTCTCCACCAACCACCACTCCCAACCTCAACAAAAGCCACAACATAGCCACTTTACATCGACACAATGAAATGCAACCGTCTTCTGGGGTGGCATGCAGTAGCTGTTTAACCGTGCACAGAAACATTACATAATCATTTAGGATAAATAGTGAGAAAGAATGCTACATCCACATGAATCTGCAGAAGAAATGATATATTACAAGTGGTAGTTTCTCAAATTAGAATTTAACCAGAGCCAAATACCCCATCTCTTCTAAACAGTGCTATGAGATCTTTAACAAGTGGTTAGCGCCTCATTTTTAATGACTCATCAGAAAAACGTTAATTCCAGCAGCACAGCTCCTCTCATTATGCCAGGGCATGGGTTCATTACTGTCTCTAAAGGAAGAGGATCAGCTTCTAAATTAATAGCATCACTTCCTGGAACACATTGGCTTTTCTTTGGAGGTCCCCTCAATGAAATATTGACCAGTTCTGACACTGCTAAGGTTGAAAGTTCTGTCAAGATCACAATACCAGAAGTTGTGTTTGCATTAGCTACTTTATTAGCTGCAGATTGCCCCAAGTATACATGTGATCAAATTCAAAGTATTAGCACTAACATGTATTGTCACTGAAAGCCTATTGGACATTTCTTGAAAAATTTCCATAGGGTGAAGGAATTGGAAGGGATTTGGTCTAAGTCTGCAGATGTTCACAGACAACATGCACTAAGAACATAGTAACGGCCATACTCGGTCAGACCAAAGGTCCATCTAGCCCAGTATCCTGTCTTCCAACAGTAGCCAATGGCAGGTGCGTCAGAGGGAATGAACATAACAGGTAATCATCAAGTGATCTGTCCCCTGTTGCCCATTCCCAGCTTCTGTGGAATCCTACTGTAACCTCTCACCTATTTACAAGCTATCTACATGAATACTAAAATGAAAAGAGAAAGAAAAAAATAGGATGCTCCCCAAAATGACTGGAGATCAAAGCACAATACTCAAAAGACAGACATCAAAATGGTATATTCTTGCTTCAATTTCTGCACAACTGTTGATGTTTGTTCTAGAAGTACCTCCTGTCAGGCAATTTTACGTAGTGTCATTTGTTTCAGGAAACTTCACCTTCTTCAGGTGGACAATAACTGTGGTGATAGTAACTGTCTGTTAGAGGAAACAGTAACCCCAATAACCAAGAGGAGGGGCAAATGAGATCTTGCCCAGAATACTGTTCAAGAGTAATAGGAAAGAGTTCAACCTGAATGAGGAAATTTTGTGGCTTCTATTACAAGCAACTAATACCCATTGCCTCGAAAAAGAGTAACAGCAATGAAAAACAAATTATCTGCATTGTTACAGACTGTCTCTAATTCCTTGTTCAGATGATACTGCCTTGGCTCAGAAAAAGCACAGCTGGCACTGACTTCTCAAATTGAAAAATGCACGTCATCACGCACACAATCCTACCTCCTTCCAATACACATGATACTCATTTGCCAATATGGTGCTGCATGCAGCACCACTTGTTTTAGAAAACACAAATGAAAGAAGAGGCTGAAACATGGTTTTGCTCCTCCAAAAATGCATTTTTCGGCTGCGGTTTTGTAAAACCTCAAGAGAACAGTTTAACTTGTAACAAAATTAGGGTGACCAGATCACACTGGTGAAATAGCCGGCGGCAGAGCAAAAAAACACCAGCATGTCTCCACTCCGTCTCCACTTCCCCCCTCCCTCCAGCGGAAAAAAAAAAACGGCCGCCAGAGCTCCACATCCCGCCCCCCCCACCAGCTTGCCTCCGCTCGGTCTCCACCTCCCCCCCTCCCTCCAGCGCTTGTGCCGCCATACAGCTGATCAGCACAAGCCTGGGAGAGAGGGTGTAGGAGAAGGAATGTGGCGTGCTTGGGAAAAAGGCGGGGCCAGGGCGGGGATTTGGGGAGGGATTCAATGGGGGCAGTGAGGGGGCAGGGCTGGAGGCGCAGGGATTTGGGGAGGGATCCAATGGGGGGAAGGAGGGGGCAGAGTCGGGGGGCGCGAGCCTCCTCCGGGCTCCACTCTGCCTGTGAGCGGAGGCAAAATATCGGGACAATTCACGTCCCGACCGAAGATAGGTCGGGACGCGGGACAAATAAGCAAATATCGGGACAGTCCCGATAAAATCGGGACGTCTGGTCACCCTAAACAAAATAGATTTTTCCACTGACCTAGTGGGAAAGTTCCAGGTTAGTGAAGCTTTAGCCAGGTAAAAAGGAGTGAGGAGCCAGTGGCAAGGAGGAAGAAATAGAAGCTACAGGCGTCCTCTAGTCTCCAACTCTGAGCAGAAACTGCATCTTTTGAGGCAAACAGGTTTAGCAGGTTACAGTTCTGAAGATATCTGCAAGCTGTTTCAGCCTGCCTAACAGGTTCGTCTAAGCATGGATTCTCCTAACAGAAATAGTACAGTATACTTACTCAGTCCAAGTATACTCTTACACACAAAAAAGTGGCCCCCTTTCATTTCATTTTTATTTCCAAAGGCACTTGCTAGTTATAATATTAAAATGAAGTTTTGAATGCACAAACAGATCAAACTAACAAGCACAGTAAGACAAAGTGCTATCTATTGGAGAGAGGAGTCCAGGTTAAAAGAAGGAAATTACTGGCTAAGTGACAATTTACAAAGATGAAGTTTTAGGGTTACTTAGAGGCCCTGCCCTTATTATAAATATGACTGTGTGACGGAGACTCACTTGCAATCTAGGCATTTGGAACAGCCATGTTGTAACTGAGCCTCTTTACACCATTGTCTTTGTAATGTAGGTAGGCCTTAAAATCAGGACTTTTGTGATTTTTCTACCTCAAACAGCGCTACTGTCATCTCCATCAGCTTGTAGCACAGGTGAACAGAACCTGTGTTTTCCATTAACCTGATAACTGTTTAAGTCTCAATGCTGAATCTCCAGATATGGTTTTATTGCCTTGTCTAATCTCCGATTCATCGTCACACAAGAATATCTTCAATTTCTTCCAGTTATGTCAGGTTGAGAGACAATGAAGATTATGGACATCTATTTATTTTTCAAAAAATTGTTAAAATGATTTGGATCAACCTGTGCACATAACTAGCTTATGCACAGGACCAGCTCTAGGCACCAGCAAACCAAGCACGTGCTTGGGGTGGCAAAAAACCTAGAGCCGGCCCTGCCTATGTATTACAGTTACTCTCATCCTCCATTCGCTCTCATTTTTACACTCACTTATATCCTGTCCTTAATTAGATTTGCAAGCTCCGCAGGATAAATACCATGTCTTCCATGAAACTATATAGCATCTGAAGCATCATGTCATTTTTAGTGATTGTTAATAACGATGATGACAATACATGCATACTGAGGGCACTAGCAGCAGAATGGGGAAAGTATTGATTTGTTTTCCCAGTTAAATCAACAGCATCTCCTAACTATACCCATGAAAAGTGAGCAAAAAGAAATTTACATTAAATGCACTCTACTAGAATTCTTTGTACAATTGAGTCCTGATCTGATTGGAGTCTCATGGGCACTAGTGTAATATCAATAGGCTCAATAGGTGTAGATGGTTAGCACCACTGAAAATCAGGCCACGTTTATACAGGAACTTACTTGGCTGTAGATGTCTATCTTTAGGCACCTAAATTTGAAAATTTTGGCCAACACCACTGAACTCGTCATCCTTGCTGTCACTTATATAAGGACTATTCTGACATTAAAGTCGTTAGTTATTACTCTTTCTATCGGTAACTGTATGAGAGTTATCACCACATCAACCATTAAACCTGTTTGATATTGTTTTGCTTTAGGTAGTTATGTATTCAGTTTCATTTATGAAAATGAGTGGATATAGGCTATAAAACCCCAGTTTTTTGAGACTGAGTAAAATCAGTATAAATACAGTTCTTGCAAAACTGCTTTCTAACACTTTGGTTGCCTACATTGAACAGGGAAAAACTACATTAGAACTAGGTTTTAAGACCACATTCTTGTCTAGAAAATAGGCCAGAATTGCCAACATTTTGATTTTGAAATGAGAGAATTTTATTCAGGAATAAATCCTATGTACTAGAAGTAAAATCTTTAGCATGTTTCAAGCTCTTATCTAAAGAAGGGATCAGAACAGCTTGGTATAAGCATAAGTGCCACTTATGCCATAATGCTGAATTCTGAGCAGGTATTCTACTTCAGATTTAGACATGACTCTGTGCTAGCAGCTGAAACTCCAACAAACTAGTCCATTTCCTCCTCTTCCAGCAACTTCAGGTAGTTCAGATCTGCCAAAGAGCAATTACCACCAACCTGTACTTTGAACTAAACTGGATTATCTAATCACCATTTCAGTCCTTAGGCCAGGGGTCGGCAACCTTTCAGAAATGGTGTGCTGAGTCTTCATTTATTCACTCTGATTTAAGGTTTCGCGTGCCAGTAATACATTTTAATGTTTTTAGAAGGTCTCTTTCTATAAGTCTATAATATATAACTAAACTATTGTTGTATGTAAAGTAAATAAAGTTTTTAAAATGTTTAAGAAGCTTCATTTAAAATTAAATTAAAATGCAGAGCCCCCCCAGACCGGTGGCCAGGACCCGGGTAGTGTGAGTGCCACTGAAAATCAGCTTGCGTGCCACCTTCGACTCGCGTGCCATAGGTTGCCTACCCCTGCCTTAGGCCCTTTCATCTAAGCTGGCCATGTAGACAGATTTGTTCACAATCGGTATGAAATTTTTGTTGGAGGCTTCAGAAATAATGTTCACTTAGCAGATGAGGGGGAGGAGGTACTACTTCTGATGGTCTGCATTTTTCAAGAGTAAACTGGAGCAAAGCTTATTGATGGACTCAATCTTGCTTCCATTTACATCTCTGCTCTCAGTATCATCTTATGGGAATAAATCCAGGTGTACACACAAACACAGGGTTAATGTTCTATTTTCAGAGCTTCAGCAGACTGCTCCACACTAACAGCTCCTGCAGTGCTGGGGAATTTAGGTTACAGCACTAAAGGAACATTATAGCGCACTCATTTTCTCCCACTCTCACTGCATTCCTCCCAAACCTCTTGCTTGACTGCCCTTCCCCTTTGCCCCACTTCTTGCTTCACAACTCATAAGGCTCTGTCCCTTATGCCTGGAACAGTCGCTCTCATCTCCTTCAAATCCCTCCTTAAAATGTTTACTTCTCCCTACCTTCTCATTTCCCCCACGCCTACCTTTTGTAAGATACCATGCCAGGTTTTATTTTTATTGGCATTGTCTATTTTAGACTATAAACTCTTCGTGGTAGGGAATGTGTCTTTTCTACACATGTGAAGCATCATGTCATTTTTAGTGATTGTTAATGATGACAATACATGCATACTGAGGGCACTAGCAGCAGAATGGGGGAAAGTATTAATTTGTTTTCCCAGATAAATCAACAGCATCTCCTAACTATACCCATGAAAAGTGAGCAAAAAGAAATTTACATTAAATGCACTCTACTAGAATTCTTTGTTTTTGGGAGAAATACACTAAGTTTATTGATATAATATCACAGAGTGTGTGTTAATCTGTAGAGAGGTGGGAACAGGAGGGAAAGTAAGTCATCAGAAACTGGGCCAGGTGTGCTGTCCCTGGGAAGTTTTTGGGGAAATGCATTACATTTAGCAGAATCGCGTGCATTATACAGACAAAAAATATGCTGTCAACATTGCTCATCTGCTTGTAAAACACACCCTGTTAGCAGAGTGAGTAGTTCTGCTTGGCCAGTCTCCAAGCATCTAAGGAGGACAGTCAGTGGCAACGTGGAAGGCAGGAGACGGAGTTCAATAAAAATCCAGTATATGTGCTATTGTAAAAATTTTTTTTAAAGTTTATCAATTTCAAATTTTATAATTCAGATTTTTATAACTATATAAGCCACTAATGAGTAGATATTGAAATACCATTTCTGCTAGATTCCCTGGAATGTGCTGACATTACATTTCTATAAATCTGTGAGGAATTTCAGGTTGCTAGATGTAATGTTTTCTTTGATAATCTTTTCAACAAGTTGAGGATAATGTTTAACAAGGGCTGCATTAACTCACCCAAAACCACAGAGGAATAAGAAACAAGATATGGGGATAAGCAATCATCTCAATTCACTCTCTTCCTCAGGTACTTCTAACATGTCCATCACTAAAGCATCTAGGGGGTCCCAAACGTAATATGTGTACCAGTGGTGCTTTGGGAGATTGTTGGAAGCAACGTACCAAAAACTCTTTAATAAATCTTTGTTTCACGTGAAAAGTTGCCACATGAATTACAGCGCACCAGAAAATGCCCAAGAAGCAAAATGTACACTCCTGA
The DNA here is from genome assembly GCF_011386835.1 of Chrysemys picta bellii. Taxonomy (NCBI): domain Eukaryota; kingdom Metazoa; phylum Chordata; order Testudines; family Emydidae; genus Chrysemys; species Chrysemys picta. The sequence goes on along the minus strand of NC_088792.1, from coordinate 218,265,193 downwards.
CTGCTTTCAGCCATAATCGTGAAAGACCCACTGACCATGCCAGCATAGTCACTTTAATTAGTGGTGTCTTTGTGCAGATGGGCATTATACTCTCATATGGTGCACATCTGGATGGCTTTCTGCTAAGCCTAGCCTTCAGCTTGCGCTGAGCCACATAGCTGAAGCAACTGAGGTGAAACTACAAAGTTCCATATCTCACCGCCAGAGAGCCTTTCATTCGAAAAGATGCAGGCATACAGGGCTGGTTCGGAGCAACTGCAAAACCTGCAGTTGCAGGGAACCCAGAGATCAAAGCCCCTCCACCCCCACCTCCCAATGCTGTAGCAGAGCAGCTGCTTTCTCTATATTCCTTGCCCTGCAGGACTGGGAGGCAGAGGATGCATGGGGAATTCCCTCCTGTCTCCACAGGGAAGTTGGGCAGGGAAGTGGGACAGGAGGCCAGTCAGGTCCAGTGGATAAAAGTCTGACTACAGGTCTGAAGAAAATCACCTGCAGGTTTGCCACCTTTCTAACTGCTGGTAACCGAACCCAAGACCCCGCCCCGCCTCTTCCCCCAACATTTTAAAAACTTTATTTACTTTACATACAACAATAGTTTAGTTATATATTATAGACTTATAGAGAGAATGAAATTTGGGAACTGCTGATCTGGAAGTCAATATTTATGGATATTCCCCACCCCCACCCCCCCACCCGTAAAAGGAGATAATTGTCAGCACATGAGAGAATGATGCCCTCAAAAGTGAAAAAGAACCTGAATAATTCAGAATGGCTACAAGTTTAGTAAGGGAACTGATAAGACTTGTGAAAACTGTATATGCTTACTTAAATTTTAAGAGCTATAGAGGATTTTAGAAGTGCCAGCCACTGCAAAAGCTATCTTAGTTTTCATAGATTTCAAGGACAATTGTGAATCTAATCTGACATCTTGTATATCACAGGCCATAGAACTTCCCCAAAATAATTCCTAGAGCATATCTTTTAGAAAAAATATTTTATCTTGATCTTAAAATTGTTACTGATCGAGAATCCACCACGACCAGTGGTTAGTAACACTCACTGTTAAAAATGTACACCTTATTTCCAATCTGATTTTGTCTATATTGACCTTCCAGCCATTAGATTGCGTTATACACCTTTCTCTGTTAGAATGACGTGTCCATTAATTTACTCTATCACTATGGGGCATGTTTTCTAATTCTGTAGTTATTCTCATGGCTCTTCTCTGAACTGTGGACACCTTCTTGTGAACACCAGAACTGGACACATTATTCCAGCAGCAGTGCCAAATACAGAATTAACATAACTTCTCTACACCTACTCGAGATTCCCCTTTTTCTGTAGTCAAGGGTCACATTAACCCTTTTGGCTACAGCATCATACTGGGAGCTCATGTTCAGGTTATTATCCACTACAATCCCAGAAATATTTCACCACCATTGCTTCCCAGGATAGAGTCCCCCCATCCTGTAAGTATGGCTTACATTCTTTGTTCCTAGATGTACACATTTAGCCATATTAAAATGCATAATTGCTTGTGCCTAACTTACCAAGCAATCCAGATCACTCTATATTAGTGACCTGTCCTCGTCATTATTTACTACTCCCCCAATTTGTGTGTCATCTGGGAACGTTATCAGTGATGATTTCATGTTTTATTCCAGGCCATTGATAAAAATGTTATAGCATAGGGCCAAGAACCACTCTCTGGGGGACTCCAATAGAAACACTCTGGTTCAATTATGTAAATTCCCCATTTACAATTACATTTTGAGACCCATGATTTAAGTCAGTTTTTAATCCATTTAATGTGTGCCATGTTAATTTTATATCTTTCTAGTTTTTTAATCAAAATGTTATGAAGTACCAAGTCAAATGTCTTACAGAAGTCTAAGTATATTATATCAATACTATTACCTCTATCAACCTTGTAATCTCATAAAAATAAAGATATCAAGTTAGGTTGACAGGATTTATTTTCCATAAACCCATGTTGATTAACATTCATTATATTATCCTCCTTTAATTCTTTATTAACTGAGTGCAGCATCAGCCACTCAGTTATGTTACCCAGGATCGATGTCAGACTGAAAGAACTATAATTACCCTGGTCATCCCATTTACACTTTTTATATATTGGCACAAAATTAATTTCCTTCAGTTTTCTGGTGTTTCAAGACTTATTGAATATCAACATTAACGGTCCAGTCCCAGCTTTTTTTAAAACTCTTGGATGCAAATTTTCCAGACTTGCTGATTTAAAAATGTCTAACGTTAGCAGCAGCAGTTTAACATATTCCTGAGATTCTAGGGGAATGGAAAAAAAGTATCATCATCATCATCACCACATGATATTACTACGTCATCTGTTTTTCCCCCAAATACAGTTTTATGTATTAGGTTATTTTGGTTATGCGTATTTGAAATTAGTATGTTTTAAAATGAAAGGCACAAAACTCATTTGTAAGTTAAATCTCAAGAAAGAGCACTTTACTGTCACCACGCACATATAGCAACAATCATTTTATTATGTCATTAGTTTTAAGATTTTTAACTTTTTTGTGAGCAAGCTGTGATTATTTGGAGGACCTATGTATAACTTACAAATTCTGGTTAAATTGTTAGTTTGAAAATTGCTGACAAGCCTTTAAGCATGCACCTCCCAGAGTAGGCAAAATATCCAAAAGGCAAGCACTATCAGCACCTGAAGAGGCCCTACCTGGGGAGAACAACAGTTCTCTATGACTTCTCTCAACAGAAGGCTGGAGGGTTAGAGTGTCGAAATATCCCAAGCAGGACAAAGACAGAGGTGACAAAAGCAGGAGGTCATAAATTGTAGGGTGGGACTTGGAGACACATGCAGGAAGTTTGTACAGACAGAAAGTGAATGGACCAGCAATGGTCAGAGTAGGTGAGCTGGCAGAGGAGGCTCTATGTTTTGGAACCTAACTCATGCACTGAAATAGAAGGACCGTGGACAGCCCCAGATGACCCTGACCCTAGCCCAAAAAATGCTCTGGAGTGCTGAGGAAACTGAGGGCCGGAACATGAAAGCATGGTTTATTATTTTTGTGTATATCTGTGTATTTCTCATGTTATTAAAGAAAAAAAACAATAATTTATTAGAATCCTGTGCAAAATGTGTGTGCGCTATGCACTACACCCATCACATGTTCCTTGAAGAGGTAAATTAGAAGCTCAGGTGGGAGATGATGTATTTAAGCTACAGGGAGAGCCTGAGGGGGCAGCACTGGCTCCAGGGACTGGGTAGCGGGCTGCATGGTGTACACTCTGAAGAGTGCACACCCAAACGTCCTAAGAGAGGGATTATAGTTCTGTTCAGACTCCAGAGTATATTGAGACACAGAAGCCAGCAGCTGGGTCCCCTCAAAGCAGTCTGGTGAGTGGCCAAGAGGGGACACTCAACTGGAGTTTTGACATAAGTACATTATTGTGGGAGCTTATCACACCAATACATACATACATAAATAAATCGATCCAAATATCAAATCACTGCTGGAGTTTGGTAAGAATTCATTTCCTGAGAAGTGGTCTGAAGCACTCAACATCTAATAACACTCCTTCAGAACTGGCTGATGAGATACCTTACAGAAGTTACAAAGGTGAGAGTCTTGCTACACAGTATACATTAGGAAGCTATATTATGCTATTGTTACTAATTGGAATAATCAGCTAATATTAAAAATGATAAATAAGAATCACTGTAGTTTAAAAAAAAAGAAAAACTGGAGATGTGCCTGCACACTAATAAGCCTCAGATGAGTTGTTGCCAAGATCTTTTGGCCTCATCCCTCCCATTACCTCAAAAAAGCAGAGATTGGCACATCTCCACTACTCTACCACTTCACTAGCAACCAATTTCTCCATTTATTAGGGGGGGGGGGCAAAATCTTTAATCCAGACCTCTCATTTTCTTTTCCATTAAGTATAGGGCATGTCAATTTGCATTTATACTTTGAAACCTCAAGCCTAGGAGCACAAACCTCAAGCCTAGGAGCACAAACCTCAAGCCTAGGAGCACAAACATATGCATATGCTTCTAAACCAAAATCTGTTTTGGTGAATTTTGGTGGAAAACATTATATATGTGAAGTATCTGCACCCTCTATAGTGTCTTAATTTTTTCTCTCTTAACCTAAAACCACTTACGTTTTAAGGAGGAGGGGAGCATGGGTGTAGGTGTGTAAAAGAATCAAATACCTTTCCTGTCAAAAAGCAGGACTTTAAACCATGTGGAAACAACTCTTAAGCGTATGCTTTGAGCAAGGTGCCAGTTTGGGTCACTGTCCGCCATTCTGGGCCACCAACTCCTACCTTTTTACTTTTCTTTTAATAAAATATTTTCCCCCACGCTTTTTTTTTTTTGCAACAGAAGGTTCTCTATCTTTGCTCTATGGCAGAGGTGGGCAAATTACGGCCCGCGGGACCCTCCTGCCCGGCACCTGAGATCCTAGCCCAGGAGGTTAGCCCCTGGCCCCTCCCCTGCTGTCTCCCCTCTCCCGCTAGCCCCGCCGCTGGCGCAACGCTCTGGGTGGTGGGGCTTGGAGCTCCTGGGGCAGCGCAGCTGCAGAGCCCAGCCTGACCCGGTGCTCTGTGCTGCGCGGTGGCAACAGCACAGCGCTGCCAGCCACCAGTGCTCCAGGCAGCGCAGTAAGGGGGCAGGGAGCGGTGGGCTGGAGGTTGGATAGAGGGCAGAGGAGTTCGGGGAGTGGTCAGGGGGCAGGATGTGGATAGGGGTTGGGGAGGTCAGAGAGCGGGGTACAGAGAGTTGAATGGGGGCAGGGGTCCTGGGGGGGGGGGCAGTCAGGAATGAGGGGAGGTTGGATGGGGCAGTCAGGGGACAGGGAGAATGAGTGGTTGGATGGGGCAGGGGTCCCGCAGTCAGGAAGAAGAGGGGGGTTTGAATAGGGTGTCGGGGGGCAGTCAGGGGCAAGGGTTCCAGGGAGAAGGGTTGGTTGGATGGGGCAGGGGTCCCGGGGCGGGGGCAGTCAGGAAGGAGAAGGGCGGTTGGATGCGTCGGCGGGAGGCAGTCAGGGGAAGGGGTTCCCGGGGCAGTCAGGGGACGGGGGGGGGGGGGTGGATGGGGCAGGGGTCCCGGGGGGTGGGGGGGCATCAGGGAACAGGGGAGGTTGGATGGGGCAGGAGTTTCGGGGGGGGCCCCCCCATCAGAGAACAGGGGAGGTTGGATGGGGCAGGAGTTCCAGGGGAGGGGGGAAGAGGGCCGGGCCATGACCTCCTCCCCTAACCGGCCCTCCATACAAATTTCCAAAACCCGATTCAGCCCTCGGTCCAAAAAGTTTGCCCGCCCCTGCTCTATGGGATATATGTTTAAAGCTACAACTATCCTCAAGAGAAAACAAAGAGAAATTACTTACCAGTAAGTATTGATCTTTGAGCGTCAGCTCTGTGTATTCACATTTGTGGAATAAGGTGGGACTGGAGTGGGAGAGGAAGAATGGACAAATGGTGAGGGTGCAAGCCAAAGGCTTGGCAGACCTGCGTTCAGTTCCTTTCTCTGCCAGAGACTTCCTGTGTGACCTCAGGCAAGTCACTTAGTCTCCCTGTCCCTCAGTTCCCAATCTGTTAAACTGGGATAATACTACTTCCTTCCCTCAAAGGGGTGTTGCAAGGATAAATACTTTAAAGACTGTCAGGCACTCAGATATTACTGTGATGGGGTCTATACATATAGAGACAGATGGAGGCACAGACAGGAAACTGTTTTCATTTCTGTTCATACCATTTCAGGGTGAAACCTTTTCTGGACTGCAATAGGATGGCTTGGATAGTCAGAACATAAGTGGTCCACATTAGTCAGCAGGTTACCCTCTATTCTGTAATATGGAGTATCCGGGTTTGGATGCAGAATGCTCCACTGCTGTTGAGACAGGATGTCTGAACACAGAGGCAGCAGTTATGGGGTTCACTGGCCAGCTGCAGAAGATATTGACACCCATGCCAACAAGACCAATTTGAGGGCCATTAATACAATATTTGCTCTGGCCAACTTGATCTTCATTATGACCCTGGGTGTCTAGGAAATGGGAGGGAAGACATGTAGAATGTTGTCTCTAAGCCAGCAGAAATGCATCCAGGAGATTAGTTTGGTTTCTGTGTGCTTTTGTGAAATACATAAAGCATTTGAAGTCTTCTTTGGACATGAAGAGGTCTATTACTGGGTGGCCCCATCTGTAAAATAGTGCTCTGGCCACTGATGGTTCCAAGGACCTTCCATGTTAAAACCTGAGGCCACCTGCTGTGCGAGTCTGCCTCCACACTTTTCTCTCCTACTGTGTGAAGATCAGTAGGATGGATTTGGTTTTTGATGCACAATAGCCATAGTTTTCTTGTGTTCACATATAAGAGGTAACAACACATTCCTCCACGGTGGTTGCAGCTCTGGGTGTAGTCTGTAAGAATCTGTACTACACAATGCTGAAGGGCTGGACAGCAGACCTTGAGGGCCCACCAGAATACCCTGAGCTCCAGTATGTTGATACGGAGTCTGGATTCTCAGATGTTCCAAAGGCCACATACTTGGAGATCTTAGCAATGCATACCTCAGTCCAGCTTAAAAGCATTGGTAGCAACAGTGATGGTAGTGAAGAAGGGAGCAAAGGTTATCTCCTAGGGATAGTCAGTGTTCTCCTACCAGCGAAGCTGTTGGAACACTTGAGAAGTCTCCTCTGACTGTTGTGTACATCCAGTGTGTAGTGACCTGTCACCCAGAGCTGCAAGGGTTCCATGTTAAGGCAAGCAAAGGGTTTGAACACAGTTTGATAAGGCCATCAGGACAAGCAGTGTGAGGAAAACAAGTTGTTCTCTTAGAGTTGTCAGGGAATCCCATATCCTGAAAACTCTCTCTTCTGGAAGAAAGCCCTAGGACTGATTAGAGTCTGGGTCTGCTCCAATGAAGATTTAAGGGTGGATTTCTCCCAGTTGATAAATAGTCCCAATCACAGGAAGAGGTTCCATATGTACCAGATCACCATGTAGAGCTCCTGTTGAGAGTTGGCTGTTAAGAGCTAGTTGTCCACATATGGATAAACAAGTATTTCTTGGTGTCTGAGGTGAGCAGCAACCACCACAAAGCACTTTGTAAAGACCAGTTGACCTGCAGACAGGAAATGAAGGACTCTAAAAACTGTTAGTATCTTGCACCCACACACAATTTTTGGAACTTAATGCAAGTATTTCTCCTGTGTCTGCATCTGTAAAATATCAAACGGGATCAGATCTCTCTGGTACAGTGACCTCTGTTTCAACTGTAGAGTAAAGACCATTCTCCCTGATACCTCTTGAAATTGTCTCTGATTTCTCAGGAGGGGAGACAGATGAAGTACTAATTTTATCTTCTGGTGAAGTGTCAAGGAATGTGTTCCCCCGACAGGGACTTGTATGGATCCTCAGAAGGAGCCCCATCCCATCCCTCAGACAGGCTGAGCTTCCTGCCTACCTGCGAGATCCAGTGCTGGTATCGGTGCCTGCAATGAGTACTTGATATAGGATTGGTAACTGTGCAGGCATCGGCTGGGGTAGAGTATCAGCACAGAGTCTGTGCTAGAACAGGTGTTGCAACTTCCAAAAGTGCCTTCATGGAGTCCTATATGTAGGTCCACATAAGCAACTGAAGTGGGCCCTCTGCATACCATCCTTCCATAATGTCTGGACCTGTGGTGAAGGAAAGGTCCAGCATCCTTTCCTTTGGGGAACCCTCCAAGGAGTGGAAGGCTCTCAGACAGCTCTGAATCAAACCTGGAAAAGTCGATACAGGCACAGAGTCAGGTAGCAGAAAAGCATGCAGCAGAGTGGCTAGTGGTCTCAACAGTAAACCATCACACACAGACAGTGATCAAAAATGTTATTGGGATCTGATCCATGAAGGAGTCCAACTTTATCAGGACTGAGACGTCCCGCACTGGAGTGTGGAGAAGAGGTGACAATGGTGCCATTTGAGAGGCTTCAAAAACACTCTTGAGTCAAGGAATAAGCAAGAGGGGATGGAGGGCACATCTTCTCCTTCTGTTTATGTCCCTCTTGTGGGGAGATATGCTACCTCCTCCTTCTTTCACCCAGCTGAGCACCAGAGTGGAGTTGAGGTGAGATGCCAAGAGAAAGCAACTGTGCTGGAGGACATATCCAGTGCCAGGTGAGTAGTCAGTGTTGAGGTGAGCACCTCATGCGATGGCACCAAGGTCAAAGCTTTATGAGACAGATGGCTTAATTTTCTGACCCAATTTAGAGTTGACTGTCAGTACAGGTTATGGGCATTGAGAAGTCAGATGAGCCTGGAGCCTCAAGTGTCTTCCATTTTGTGTGGGGAGAGAAGACACAGAAAACCACACTGGGTTACTGAGTAGGTCTCACCCACACACAGAAGGCATCAGACATGGATGCCTGTCTCTGGTATACTCCTCATGCAAAAAGGTACACTTCTTAAAGTCTTTACTGGTCTCAGGGCCCAACACAGTTTTTCCCTTGGCCCCTTACTGGACTATTTACACTAAACCAACTAAAACTATTCTGTACTACACTCAACACTATTTATACTATAAGAGCAAGGTAGGCTAAGAGAAGGTTTAATCTGGGGGACACAAAGACAAGTTCTGTTTGCTTTCTGCATGCCCTTATAAAGAGATAGAGTGAGGAGTTCATCTTGCCCAAGACAACTTGTGATTCCACTCCCCAACCTCTACTGCTTTTCACTGTAGTTCTATAGCTACAGGGGTGCCAAATTCCACCAGCGGGATTACAGAGACCCTTAAAGAAGAATAAGGTTTTCAACCAATCACTAAATATCTCTCCAAATGTCACAATACATAAAACTAATACTATATTTCAGAGACAGAGGATAGTTCAGCCAAAGAACAAAGGTACAAAAATATATAGGAACTGCTGTGACCTTTACTCTATTTCTGGGGTGGTTTTAAAGTTATTAGACATTAAGTCTCACAATATTACATTTATGATGGCAGTCAAGCTGCTACAACTCAAACAACAATGAAGCACTTCTAAGCAATTGGAAATGTTATATTTCCTTTGTGCTCATATGTCAGCTAAGCATTAAGAGCAATATTAAAGTTACATGGTTAAGCAGTCAGAGGTCAAGAAATACCAAAGTTAAGACTGATTATACAACCTTAACTCTGGCCCTGTGTGTGCATGCATTACAAAAAATTGTTCTTACATGATCACATACTCGCTCTCTGAAAACCTTATTCTTCTTTGAGGGTCCCTAATCCCACTGGTGGAATTTTAGAGTAGCAGCCGTGTTAGTCTGTATCCGCAAAAAGAACAGGAGTACTTGTGGCACCTTAGAGACTAACAAATTTATTAGAGCATAAGCTTTCGTAGACTACAGCCCACTTCTTCGGATGCATCCGAAGAAGTGGGCTGTAGTCCACGAAAGCTTATGCTCTAATAAATTTGTTAGTCTCTAAGGTGCCACAAGTACTCCTGTTCTTTTTGGTGGAATTTGGCACCCCTGGTATTGTGCTGTGGAACTACATTGAAAAGCAGTGGAGGTGGGGAGAGTGGAATCACAAGTCTTCTTGAACAAGATTAACTCATAACTTCTTAAAAAAAAAATGGTGAAGGTCTAGAGAAAAGGTCTCCCTCCCCTTGTCCCTTTCAAACAAATATAAAATTGAACTCCCAATGTAGCTAAGTTGTTAAATAATTCATCACTATCCTGGTCTACATACACAAGTTGTGCCAGTTTAACTGATTATTGGTTTAGTTAAATCATTACACTTTTTCAGCTGAGTGCACTCACACTGTTGTGCCTCCACTGGCACAAGCAACACGGCTTGTAGCTACACAGTGCCATGCTGCAGCAATGTAAACACTGTACAGTGTGGGTAGGCATCCCAAAGTACTTTATACTGCCTCCAAGCTCACTGCATTCTGGCCAATTTCCATGACATATTGGGGGATACTTGCTGGCATTCAAGGAAACTGGAAGCAAGGGCCAATTTCTCAAGATCTCCTCGGCTATATCCCACAACAAACCTCTTGTCTTAAACATTTCTTAGTTGCTCCTACCAACATGGATGAGGTCCACTGGAATGCAGTGTTCCTGTCCATTATCATGGCAAGAAAGAAGACTGTTACATTGGACTGCAGCACTGTACCTGAGATGCCTGCTAGACAAATCCACCAGCAAGGGGACTTCCAGGGGCGAACACATACTTACATGCCACTCAGGCATTCCTATTTCATCAATCTCAATGCAGTTGAAGTCAGTGAAGCAAGGCTTTAAGACCTAACCAGTAAGCACCAAATGGAGACACTAGGTAGTTATGGAGACCTGGGGTAACTGGCAGCAATTCCCAGACACCAGACTACAAAAGGCCACATTCCGGGAGCTGTGCTGAGCATAGAGAAGTGAGTGGCAAACAAAGCGTGCCACGCCAGACTCCTACAAAGTCAGTTTAAAAACCAGCTAAAAGAGGTGAAATCCACACTGGGGGCAGTTTTGATGGAAGTGTGCAAGGCAATTTAGTTTGTTCTGCAGCACAGTTATCAGGCTGGTCGATGAGACAGATGGAGCTGAGCAGTTGGTGTTACAGTGTTATGGATGGCACTTTTGTACTCCCCAACACCTACCCTCTAATTTTGTCAACTGGAAGGGCTACTTCTCAAGGGCTCTGCAGGCGTTGCTGGATCACTGGGTTAGATTTAGCAACATTAACACTGGATAGTCTGGAAAAAGTCCATGATGCCAGCATATTCTAAAGTTCAGGACCGCTTAAAAATCTGCAATGAGGAACATTTTTCCCCCCAAGTGCCCAACAAACAATTTGCTGTCCCAATTATCACCCTGGGTGCTCCAGCCTACCCTTTGCTTCTCTGGCTCATGAAGACAATGACCTCCTTTTGGGTTCATGAAGATGCACAAGGCATTACAGAAGCTTTGCAAGATTAAAAAAAATTAAATGCGTAACACCTGGCTTGCTAAGTTGGTGGCTCGCAAATGAGTCCTGTCTAGGTCTGAAGAACTCAAAGTCACCTGTGACTTCCAGTGATGTTGACTCCTTGGCAGTGGAGTGCAAAAAGGTTAACCACAGGTAAATTCTTCAATGAGCAGTGCAGTGTGGGATAGCAGTGGAACAACAACTTCCATTGGTTTAGCGATATGGGAAGTGGAAAGCATCTAAATTACCTGTATAACCAGTACAGAATTCCATAGTTAAAATGTAGGACAATTAATTGACTTAACTACAGAGCTCTGTAGATGGGAGATGTGTATGGACACATGCCTGCTCCCACCAAACTAAGGAAAGTTATATCAGTGCCATGTGTGTGTTTAGGCCAAGGCAGCACACTAGTATACTAGCTTTTCCACAACAACCTTAACAGGATTAATTTCTCATGCTACCTATTTATTCTATAGTAGCAATGAAAAAATGTAAGAACAGGCCAATTACACAAAATGACCCCAAAGGGATAAGAACAAATATACTTAAACATTAAACTATACAACAGACTCAGGCCTGGTCTACACTACGAGGTTAAGTCGAATTTAGCTGTGTTAAGTCAATTTTATAAGGAATGCATCTACACAACCAACCCCGTCCCGGCATCCTAAAGGAATCTTAAAATCAACTGCTGTACTCCTCCTCGACGAGGGAAGCAGCACTAAAAATCGACCTTCCTGGGTCATATTTGGGGTACTGTAGATGCAGCGCTGTGCAATTCAATGGTACTGGCCTCTGGGAGCTAACTCCAATGCACTAGCCAGGTACACAGGAAAAGCACTGGGAACTTTTGAATTTCATTTCCTGTTTGATCAGCGTAGCGAGCTCAGCAGAACAGGTGATTATGCAGTCCCAGAATCGCAACCAAGCTCCAGCATGAAGGAAACTGGAGACACTGGATCGGATTGATGTATGGGGAGAAGAATCTGTGCAGGCAGAACTCTGATCCAGCAGAAAAAATGCTGCTATATATGCCAAAATCGCACAGGGCATGGTGAACAGAGGCTACACCAGGGACACACAGCAATGCCGCGTGAAAATAAAGGAGCTCAGGCAAGCCTACCAAAAGACAAAGGAGGAAAACAGTCACTCCGGGTCAGAGCCCCAGACATGCCACTTCTATGATCAGCTTCATGCCATTCTAGGGGAGGACCCTACCACTACCCCACTACTGTCCATGGACACCTGCAAGGTGGCAGCCTCACGCAACAGGGAGGAGGATTTTGTGGACGAGGAAGAGGAGGAGGAGAAGAATGCACAGCAGGCAAGCGCAGAATCCGTTCTCCCTGGCAGTCACTTCACCCTGGAGCCAATACCCTCCCAGGGCAAATTGTTCCCAGACCCTGAAGGCAGAGAAGGCACCTCTAGTGAGTGCACATTTGTAACTACACTACAGGGCTTACAAGCAATTGTGTTTAATGTTTGATTTGCCCTGAACAATCGGGATGCATAAGTGGTCAGTACAACTACTGGAAAAGTCAGTTAATGTGTCTGGGGATGGAGCAGGAATCCTCCAGGGACATCTCTATGAAGCTCTCCTGGAGGTACTCTGAAAGCCTTTGCAGAAGGTTTCTGGGGAGGGCTGCCTTATTTCGTCCTCCACGGTAGGACACTTTACCACGTCAAGCCAGTAGCAAGTAGTCTGGAATCATTGCAGCACGAAGTATAGCAGCGAAAGGTCCTGGGTTTTGGTCATATTCATGCAACATTCAGTCTTTATCTTTCTGTGTCAGCCTCAGGAGAGTGATATTATTCATGGTCACCTGGTTGAAATAGGGGAATTTTTGTAAGGAAATAGTAATCCCCTCGGTTTGGTGATCCCTGGCACATTAGACTCCGGTCATGCTGGACTGTTTGCACTTGGCTAAAAGGGATCATCCCAGAGAATAGCCACCGGGGGGGGGGGGGGGGGTGGAGGGGAGGAGGGTGCAGCCCCTGCAAAACCACAGCCCCTCCTTTTAAATGGCAAAGCCAACCAGCATTGGTTGCTATGGGAAAAGAGGGCGCTGCAGTTTGAAACCATTCCCACACGTTATGAATGCAGAAGAAGCCAACCCCGCGTACCCTTTGGCTTACCAAGGCTGCCTGGAAACCAAATTCTGTTGCCCAGCCATGTGTGATGTGTCACCATGCCGGCAGGCACTCAATATAAAAGGCGAAATGCGACCTGGTACCTAAAACACATGTGCTGTCTGCTGTGAATTGCTTGATTCACTATGAAAGTGTCTCCCTTTTGTTCTCAGAAATGTATCTTCTTAAATTATGGAGGCATTCAGTGGCAGAGGCCAGGAAAGCATACACTGAGCATGATCGGAACACACAGGCGGAGATGCTGAGGCTAATGGGGGAGCAAACAAGATGAGGCGTCTGGTGGAGCTGCAGGAAAAGCAACTAGAGTACAGACCCCCGTTGCATCCATTGTGTAACCGCCTGCCCTCCTCGCCAAGTTCCATATCCTCCTCACCCAGACGCCCAAGAACACAGGAAGGGGAGGTTCCGGTCACCCAGCCACTCAATTCCAGGGGATGGCCCAAGCAACAGAAGGCTGTCATTCAAACAGCTTTGATTTGCGTTGTGGCGACAATAAGCAATGTGGCCTTGTCCTTCCCTCCTCCCCTCCCGGGCTACCTTTTACTAGTCAGTGTTGTCAGTGATCTCAAGTTTTTTTTAACTAAATAAAGAATGAATGGATTCAGAACAATAGGGACTATTTCCTGTGCCAGCTGTGATCAAAGCGGAGGGGGAGGGGGCTTAGCTTACAGGGAAGTACATTCACCAAAGGGGGTGGCTTTGCATCAAGGACAAACACACATAATTGTCACACTGTAGCCTGGTCAGTCATAAAATTGTTTTTCAAAGCCTCTCTGATGTGCAGCGCACCCTGCTGTGCTCTTCTAATTGCCCTGGTGTCTGGCTGTTCAAAATTGGCCACCAGGCGATTTGCCTCAACCTCCCACCCCACCATAAACGTCTCCCACTTACTCTCACAGATATTATGGAGCACACAGCAAGCAGCAATAACAATGGCAATATTGCTTTCGCAGAGGTCTAACCTACTCAGCAAACAACGCCAGCACCCCTTTAAACGTCCAAAGGGGCATTCTACCACCATTCTGCACTTGCTCAGCCTACAGTTGAACTGTTCCTTACTGCTGTCCAAGCTGCCTGTGTATGGCTTCATGAGCCATGGGAGCAAGGAGTAGGCTGGGTCCCCAAGGATAACTATTGGCATTTCAACATCCCCAACGGTAATTTTCAGGTCTGAAAAGAAAGTCCCTTCTTGCAGCTTTTCGGACAGCCCAGAGTCGAGAAAGATGTGAGCACCATTCACCTTTCCCGACCATCCCATGTTGATGTCAGTGAAACGGCCCTTGTGATCCACCAGTGCTTGCAACACTATTGCAAGAAGTACCCCTTGAGGTTTATGTACTCTTTGGCAAGGTGGTCCGGTGCCAAGATAGGGATATGCGTTCCATCTATCGCCCCACCACAGTTAAGGAACCCCATTGCAGAAAAGCCACCCACTATGGCCTGCACATTTCCAAGAGTCACTACCCTTGTTAGTAGAAGATTATTGATTGCCTTGGCTACCTGGATCACAGGAGCCCCCATGGTAGATTTGCCCACTCCGAATTGATTCCCGACTGACCGGTAGCAGTCAGGCGTTACAAGCTTCCACAGGGCTATCGCCACTCACCTCTCAACTGTCAGGGCAGGTCTCATCTTGGTATTCCTGCGCTTCAGGACGGGGGGAAAGCAACTCAAAGTTTCATGAAAGTGGCCTTATGCATGTGAAAGTTTTGCAGCCACAGTGAATCATCCCATACCTGCAACACTATGCGGTCCCACCAGTCTGTGCTTCTTTGCCAGGCCCAGAATTGGTGTTCTACTGTATCAACATGCCCCAATGCTACCATGATATCCCAATTGCCACATCCCATGCTTTTAGGAACGTCTGTGTCCGTCCTCCTCACAATCTTCCTTGTGCTGGCGGCTCCTAGCTAGGCTCTGCACATACTGAAGGATAATGTGCGAGGTGTTTACAATACTCACAAAAGCAGTGTGCAGCTGAGCAGGCTTCATGCTTGCCGTGCTATGCCATCTGCATGGATAACCCAGGAAAAAAGGCGCGAAACGATTGTTTGCTGTTGCTTTCAAGGACAGAGGGAGGGGAGACTGACGACATGTACCCAAAACCACCCGCGACACCCTAACAGGCATTGGGAGCTTAACCCAGAATTCCAATGGGCAACGGGGACTGTGGGATAGCTACCCACAGTGCACCACTCCGTGAGTCAATGCTAGCCATGGTATTGAGGACGCACTCTGCCGACCTAATGCATTTAGTGGGGACACGCATGATTGACTGTATAAAATCAGTTGCTAAAGATTGACTTCTATAAAATTGTCCTAATTCTGTAGTGTAGACATGCCCTCAGTCAATTAAGGAAATTCAGAAATAAAACCAAAACTACACACTTGGGTCTAGATATTGGGAGCCCTAGCACTAGGCAAATCTACCCAGTGTATTTCACTGGGGGTTTCAGGAGGCAATCTCAGACATGAGTCTGAATTTTCTTGGATAAGGCTGTTTCACAGCATTAATATAATTTTGACTTTATTTTTGCTTTGTTTTTGTTTTTAACTGCAGTTATTGCAGGATCATCTTTGAATCCTTCTTTGTTTTCAAACCAGTGACCTAAGATTTTCATTGATGCAGTAGATTGCAGCAGCTCCAATTTGGCTAAGCCTTCAGGATAAAAATCCTTCTGACATGTTTATTGACGTCTACTACAGCCAAAATTTTAAACTTGGAAATCTCAGCCATTTTAAATGCATTTTCCCTCCAAATTGCCAAAAGCAGCCAGATTTTGTTATGTACTGATCACTGAGAAGAAAACAGTTTCTTGTGTTTTATATAAAATGCACCATTTGAATAAACTGAGGGATTTTTTCCCCTTTCATTTTACTATTCACAAAAATAATGGCAAATCATTCATTTCAGTTATTAGAAAAATGCTCCGATACAGCTAAAAAAATTCATGGAATAACACTTATTGTAATGAAAGTGTAAAGCACACCAATGAAATGCATTGTCTAGTATAAGTAAAATGATGGAATTTTATAATATATTATACACTAAGAATTACTCTATGTCAAGGCAACATTTTTAGGGAATAATAGCTCCAAGAAATGTAAAATCAGCTTAAGAAAAATGTTAACAAAAATCCCACGTTTAATAAATGTTTATTTCCTCTAACATATTTAATAAATTAAATTTCAATTGAATCAATTAATGAGATTTTAAACAGCAATGTATTTCTGCCTTTAGGGTAACATACAACATCCCTTTGTTAGTTTTATTTTTGTCTTCATGTATTATTATATACATATTTGACACTGTTAGTGAACTAGATAGTGCTGTACTGATTGGACTGTTTTGTTTTAAAGATGATTAAGCCACAAGGGTTCACAATTCAATCTGCTTTTGATTCTCCTCCTGGAGTGTGGAGAACTTAGCTTTACTTTACCCTCTTCCACACACTAATGGGCTATACAGTTTCAAGATAAATTTTTATCGAAGCAGACAAATAAATATAATGTTTGGAGTCAACAGATATATACACACACAGAATAAAAGTTTCATACCATACCATCAACCACTGTGTGTATGCCACGTGCTACAGAAAACATATTTAGGAATGTTTAAATATTTTTTCCAATGTAATAAAGATTTTATAACATTTTGGAGTCTTTTCTGCACCCTTCAACCTGTAAAACTAGAGGACTTAGTTACCATGAGACCCACTGGACAAGTCTCAGAGGAAGAAGAATAAAATTAAAACACTACTAAAAAAAAAAAAAAAAAAAAAAAAAAAAAGGCAACCCCAAATAGCTTTTTCTGTATACAAATATACAAAAATGTAAGGCCAATAGCCCAGGAAGTTCCAGTGCTAAAAGCAAATGCTGTGTCTTTGGAAAGCTGGGGCTCTCCCTTGTCCAACAGCGTAAACCTGCCATTACTAGTCCTGAAAAGCAAACTGTGGAAGTTAAACTTGTCACTAATACAGGACCAAGTCAATATTAGTGACAAGTTTAACTTCCACAGTTTGCTTTTCAGGACTAGTAATGGCAGGTTTACGCTGTTGGACAAGGGAGAGCCCCAGCTTTCCAAAGACACAGCATTTGCTTTTAGCACTGGAACTTCCTGGGCTATTGGCCTTACATTTTTGTATATTTGTATACAGAAAAAGCTATTTGGGGTTGCCTTTTTTTTTTTTTTAGTAGTGTTTTAATTTTATTCTTCTTCCTCTGAGACTTCCCTGTCCTCAGGCCTGTAAACATTTGGAGGGAAATTTTTCACACTTGGAAACAAAGCAGAAAACATTTCCTAAGACGGTTTGAAAGAAATAAAGACAGCTTTCTGAGGGAACTCAAAGATGTTAGAAGTATTCCTGGTGGAGATGGTTTAAAGACCAAAGTGCAGGCAAGGTGCTCAAAAAGGTACATGAAAATTTAATCTATTTTATGAATAGCATCATATCTAAATACATATGCATTACATACTATATGCTGCTATATACATTATGGACAAGATTTTCAAAAGTGAATACATGAAGTTAGGAACTTAAATCTACCTAAATCAATAGCCCGATGTCCAAAAGTGATGAACCCCCAACAATTCCCATTATTCTCAACATATCTCTTGAGTAGTTTTTTTTAATCATCTGCAAATTTTGCCACCTCACTGTTTACTCCTTTTTCCAGATCATTTAGGAATATGTTGAACAGTACTGGTCCCAGTTCAGATCCCTGGGGGACACCACTATTTATCCCTCCCCATTCTGAAAACTAACCATTTATTCCTACCCTTAGTTTCCTATCTTTTAACCAGGTTTCAGAGTGGTAGCTGTGTTAGTCTGTATCAGCAAAAACAACAGGAATACTTGTGGCACCTTAGAGATTAACAAATGTATTTGGGCATAAGCTTATAAAAACTAAACATAAGCTCATAAAAACTATTTCCCCATGCTAATTTTTCCCCTACTGTTACTCACACCTTCTTGTCAACTGTTTGAAATGGGCCATCCTGATTATCACTACAAACGTTTTATTTCTCCTGCTAATAGCCCACCTTAATTGATTACTCTTGTTAGAGTTGGTATGGCAACCCCCATTTTTTCATGTTTTGTGTGTGTGTGTGTGTGTGTGTCTGCGTGTCTGCCTGCCTACTGTATTTTCCACTGAATGCATCTGATGAAGTGGGTTTTAGCCCACGAAAGCTTATGCCCAAATAAATTTGTTAGTCTCTAAGGTGCCACAAGTACTCCTCATTCTTTTATCTTTTAACCGGTTACTGATCCATGAGAGGACCTTCTCTCTTATTCCATGACAGCTTACTTTGCTTAAGAGTCTTTGGTGAGGAACTTTGTCAAAGTCTTTCTGAAAATCTAAGTACACTATATCCACTGGATCACCCATGTCCAACATGCTTGTTGACCCCCTCAAAGAATTCTAATAGATTGGTGAGGTAACATTTCCCTTTACAAAAAACATGTTGACTCTTCCAAACAAATCATGTTCATCTATGTGTCTGACAATTCGGTTCTTTACTATAGTTTCAGCCAATTTGCCCAGTACTGAAGTCAGGTTTACCAGCCTGTAATTGCCAGGATCGCCTCTGGAGCCTTTTAAAAAAAATTGTTGTTACATTAGCTATCATTTGGTACATTTATCATTTGGATTTAACCAATGGGTTACATACCACAGTTAGTAGTTCTGCAATTTTACATTTGAGTTCCTTCAGAACTCTTGGGTTAACACCATCTGGTCCCGGTGACTTATTACTGTTTAGTTTATCAATTTGTTCCAAAACCTCCTCTAATAATTTTGTCAACTGCTATTGACTATTGCCTCATGCCTTTTCTCTGGCATTTAGGGAGGCATTTAGTGCTTAAAGAGTAAGGATGGCTAGAAATTAAGAGTGTATTTCAGGTACAGTCTTTGTTATCTTATGGTTAGATGGAGTGTTAAATTTTGTAGGAGAGTCCTTTAAACTATAAATTAGTAACCAGATCTGTGATAATTTAGAATACTATACATTTCAGATTTATATAGGGTGACCAGACAGCAAGTCTGAAAAATCAGAACGGGGGTGGGGTGTAATAGGAGCCTATATAAGAAAAAGACCCAAAAATCAGGACTGTCCCTATAAAATTGGGACATCTGGTCACCCTAGATTTACAAGTGCTTTGGCTTAGACCAGCTCTACACTTAAAAGAAAAGTTGACCATTCTACGTTGCTCAGTGGTGTCAAAAATCTACATCCAAGTGACATAGTTAAGCCAACATAACCCCCAGAGCGGACAGTACTAGGTTGATGGAACAATTCTTCTGTAGATCTAGCTACTGCCTCTCAGGGAGGTAGATTAAACTATGCTGACAGAAGAACCCACCTGTTGCTCTAGGAGCATCCACACTAAAGCCTACAGCGGCGCAGCAGCCATTGTAGCATTTTAAGTGTAGACAAGCTCTTATCGATTAGGAGGCACTTAGACTTGAGTAGAAACCAGAAAAATGGAAAGCATAAATAAAAATATATTAGTGTGCATCTAAGCCTGGCAGCAGACAGAAACATGGCAGATGGCCAAAGCCACATGGCAGACTTGCCATGCACAACTGGTTTGATGAAAACACAGATGAAAGAACAACAACTTGTCCACAGTAGATGGCAGACGAAAAAGGTTTTTCTAATGATTGTTGCAGAAGCAGAACCAATCAAAAGGCTTCCCCGTCTAAATGTTCTAAATCATTTTTTTACTAGAACCTACAAAACCACTCAGTATTAGGAAGAAAGATGGTTCAAGGGAATTCCCTAATTTGGGTACAGAAGAGGAAACTACTGCTGTACCCTCAAAAGCCAAGAAATGTACTTAAAGTTTAAGTGTTTTAACAAAATAATACAGCTTGAACATGTGAACCCTCACAAAAAAAACCCATGAGCTAGTGGTGTGAGCACAGGACTATGAGTCAGGATATCCTGGCATTTAATACCAGATTTGACCCACACTCTCTACGTAGTTTGGGGAACATTGCCATCCAAAATTAAAGATCACTTTTGAAAACTTTTTTTTTTAAGCAATCTGAGAATCTAGTGCCTGCTTTTCAGAGATACTGAACATGTGCAGCTCCCACTGACTTCAATTTAAATTGAGGGTGCGCAGCACTTCTGAAAATCAAGTCTTAGGCTTCTCAGGCTGGGCATCAAAAAACTTAGGCTCTCAAATGTGATGGACAATTGAAGACTGTGGCCTTAATTTCTTTAGCTTTAGTTTCCCTGCCTGTAAAAGGCGGATATTGGTAATACATACCTATTTCAGAATGATAGTGGAAGAAGTAATGTCTATCAAGTGTTTTGCGTGTGAAACACACTATAAGAAACAAGCATGTAAAAATCTTGAGTACCCTCCTTCAAGCAAATGTTGTCAAACTTATCACTGGTCAAAGCAAGTTTCCTATAATTCAGTCCTCTTTAGCAATCCAATATTCAACCATGAAATTAGAATAATTTAGGCATTTTACTTTGACATAACATGACAAAGCATAAGTTGTACTCGTTTTCATTTTTTAGCACGACAAGTTCTTATTTCTTTGTGCACTTCCTCAATTCAGCCAGTGATGAAATTCAGGCAGCGAAGCTTACACTGTTTGGTGTTGCAATGCATTCGGGACTTAAGAAAAAAACCCTCAGTATGAGATAAAAGTGGTCAGAAGGGTAGTACTCAATAGGAAGTTGTTCCTCCAAAGGAAATTGCAAATTCAAGTCAAGGAGGAAGACATTGGAACAGTTAATTCTGCTCCATAAACTTTAGAAATTAGAAAGAGGGAAGGGCTATATGGGAAGAAACCATCTATAACCACAGATACAAGCTGAACGTACTAATCAGGACATGTTTGGGGAAATATATCTGCCTTTTAGTAGATCTCAGATTAAAAAAAAACAAAACAATTTACAATGTGTCTCCACCAAATTACATTTATTTTTAAAAGGACAAGAAAAGGGATATCTCAAATTGTAAACACTTGGATCCAATTACCAATATTAGACTACATCAGTGCAGATGTCCTAAAAGCTAGCTGTCCAAGACAAGAAGAAAACAACAATTCTGTTATCTCATGTCCTAGGACATGATATGTTACTGAAGGTATTTAAAATCAGAGCTTCTATTCCATTCTATTCTGTTCAGGCTTTTAGATCACACTTAGCACTACAGCATCTGAGTACCTGGTTCTAATGGAATGTCAAGGCCTATCCCGGTACACAATGTGTACGTCAGAGTGACCAGCCAAACCTTTTTATCAGCTAGTTTAAAAGGAACTGTTTTTGTTCACAAAACCTGTTCTTGGCCCAGAGTGCATAGGGATTAAGTGCATGCTGGATTGTTATTTATTTTTTAATAAAGTAAAAAAAATTGCTAACTAAAAACATTAGCATCTAGACAGCAGTTAGCAGATAGAGTAGTATTAGCCAGTTAGCAGAGCTCCATCCCCACTCAATCACAGGACACTCAATCACAGGACTAGCACAAGTTTCCAAACAATAGCATCTAAACTAAACCCACAAAATATGTGCACATATAACTATGCACTCAGAATATAAGCAAAAACTTTCCAGCTACCCATGTGGTGTGTCCAAGTATCAATTTGAGCATGTACATTTTGCAGACAAAACTTAGAGATCATTGTTTGAAAATATGGCATGGGGGGGGGAGGAGAGAGAGAGAGGGGAGAGCAGACAGTAGCCCCACCAGGTAAACTGGAGACCATGGCAACAGGCATTGTGCTAAACATGGTTCTTTGTCATTTACTGTGTTTATTTGAATTTATCGCCCTTATCTTAATGCGGTTACATCGCTGTGAAGAGTTTGTACACACGGTAAACTATGAGAACATAGGTGGTAAAAGGTCCTGGTTAGGACTGTCTTTTAAAAAGAAATTACTCTTGATGAGATTCTTTCCTGATTAAATAAAAGGATGCTGTCATAGGATGACTAACCCTTTAAAGGGGAGATGATGCCAGCCATACTGGTGCCACAATTGATTAGCTGCTTCCCAGCCTGAGAGGGTGGGACTAAGGAGGGTCAGCTGGCAGTTTAAAGGACACCTATGCCTTAAAAAAAGACCGAGTCAGATCAGTCAGGAGTTGAAACCACAGTGAGTGGGGAAGGCTCCTCGGGAAGACCCTTGCCAGGGTCTGCAAGAGGCCAGGTGCTCCAAGGCAAGCAGCCTAGGGATCCAGGGCTCTATACCGGAACAGAGAGAAAGAGGGAACTGAAGAGAAGCTCAGGAGAAGTGGAAGACTGTTGTGATTTACATTGTACTTGGACTCCCACAAGAGAAAAGTCTGAGGAGTCGGCACTCTGATAAGGAGTGAGAAGACCTGTGACAGTTGAACTTAAACAAGTTATTTTGCTTTCTCCTATGTTAACTTGGGACTTTTGTCAAAGGTGGTGTTCATTTTGGGACTTTGGAGTACCCTAGAATGAGACTGAAGTTTCAAGTGGCCTGGCTGCAGAGCTAGGCCTTGGCAGACCCAGATGAAGGAGACTTATGCAGAATGCCCAGCAACCCATGCATCCAGCCACAAGGGGGCTCTGGCCAGTGAATTGCTTGGGTGTATGTGGGGCTCGTTCTGGGGTAGGATCCTATAATAAATAAATAACTAAGCATGGAAAGCTTTCTTAGTCTAATAAGCAAAACACACGTGTTTTTGGAACATAGGTCTGCCCATTTCTGGACCTCTGGCCTTTGATTTTCAGATACGGTAGTCTCTGCTACAAAACCTACAGCATTATTAGCTGTCCTCCACAATTTATATTCCATCTTTAAGCATAGAATTAAAATCTCCATCTCTTCAGGAGACAACAGGAAAAACAACATGTGCACCCCTTGACTATCTGTATGTACCTCGCCCTTCCTGCCAATTAACATTTTGATAGTATCACTCCTCCTTCACTAAGTGATATCTGCGCTCCTTCCCTCCAACTACAACAGAAACGCATTCTTTGTTTTGTACCAAGAAAGAAAATATACCAGGAAGATATGAAACAGAGAAAATAAACAAGAAATCAAAAACTATGGTATTTGAGGCTAGAGTATTTTAAAAATAAAAGGCTAGATGAGTGCTTAGCCAGCTCATGATCTAACTTATTTAAAAGAATTGAAATCAAGAGGGCTGCATTACAATTAGAGAATTAATTATGAAAAACAAAAGCATAGATTTTATCTAAATTAGTGGGGAGAAGTTAAAACTACTACACACTAATTTTACTAGTAGAACCCACTTTAGATAGTAGCACCCACCCACCCAGTTATCCCACTTCCGGGCTGAATTCTTAACTTACCAGAAGCTAGAGGACTGCATCTAGTTTGCATAGAACAGAGCAGATAACAGCTGCTCTTGTTGTTTATATAGATGTGTAGCTCATCAAGATCAAGACGGACCACTGTTTACTGGAATCTGTGGCCTCTATGGCCTGTGCCACATATCCCCCTCCCCGACTCCAAAAAAACCCAAAGCCACAGCTGCACTGAATTACATGATAAAAACTGCTCCCCATAAGTGAAGAGTCACATCTTCCTGCAAGCCTTCCTTTTATTGCCCTAAGCACTATGACAGTCTCTCCCCTCTTATGGCACTCCCAAGGCTCAAAGAGGAGAACTGGGAGAAGAGCTGACCAGACTAGCAGTCACTCTTGCCCTTACTGATGCTTCCTACTCTGTCCTACTAATGTCATACTTCAGAGTGGTAGCCATGTTAGTCTGTATCAGCAAAAACAACGAGGAGTACTTGTGGCACCTTAGAGTCTAACATTTATTTGGGCATAAGCTTTCGTGGGCTAAAACCACTTCATCAGATGCATGCAGTGGAAAATACAGTAGGTTGCCTTACCAAGACGAGGGTCAGTTCTAACGAGACAATTCAATTAAAGTGGGCTATTATCAACAGGACGAAAAAATCACTTTTGTAGTAGTAATCAGGGTGGCTCATAAGAGCTGACCTCCCACTTGGTAAAGCAACTCCCAACTTTTCATGTACTGTGTATATATCTTCCTACTGTATTTTCCACTGCATGCATCTGATGAAGTTTTAGCCCACGAAAGCTTATGCCCAAATAAATGTGTTAGACTCTAAGGTGCCACAAGTACTCCTCATTGTTTTTGTTAAGGTCATACTGTGGTTCTCAAATTGTACACGTCTTCTTTCTGTGGACCTGGCTGAGGAGGAGTGTACACTTTTTTGTCCTTTAATATCAGATGGAATCCAGTGCGTGAGAGTGAATGAGTTGTAAAAGGAGGTGAACAATCTTTTAAAAATTGGAAGTCAAATCCTACTAACAAAAATAGAACGGAGCATAAACTCTGGCAAGTTAAGTATAAGAAGGCAGCTCAAAAAAAAAATTTTTGAAGAGCAGCTACCCAAAGACAAAAACTAACAGCAACATTTTTTTTTTTTTAAGTACATCAGAAGCAGGAAACCTGCCAAACAATCTGGGGGCCACTGGACAATCAAGGTGCTAAAGGAGCACTCAAAGACATGGCAATTGCGGAGAAGCAAAATTAATTCTTTGCATTGGTCTTTACTGCAGAGGATCTGAGGGAGAGATTTTTTCACTTGACCAGAGCTCAAAGTGAGCTATCCTTTTTAGGTGACAGATCTCAGGAACTGTCCCTGCTCGAGGTGCAACAGAGAAGGTTGGGAACAAACTGATGAATTAATAAGTCATCAGGACCAGATGGTATTCACCCAAGAGTTCTAAAGTAACTCCACTATAAAATTGCAACTGTAGTATGTAACCTATCATTTAAATCAGCCTCTGTACCAAATGATCGGAGAATAGTTAATGTAATGACAATTTTTTAAAAAGGCTCCAGAGGCAATCCTGGCAATTACAGGCCAGTAAGTCTAACTTCAGTAGCAAATTGGTTGAAACTATAATAAAGAACAGAATTACCAGACACCGCTGAATACAATATTTTGGGAAACTGTCAACATGGCTTTTGTAAGCCATGTGTCATCAATCTATTCAAATTCTTTGAGGGGAGTCAACAAACATGGACAAGGGTGATCCAGTTGATAGTGAGTACTGGACTTTCAGAAAGCCTTTGACAGGGTCCCACACCAAAGGCTCTTAAGCAAAATATGCAGTCATGAGATAAAAGGATAAGTCCTCCTCTAGATGAGTAACTGATTAAAAAAAAAATAGAAAAAGGAGTAGGAACATAAGAACGGTCTTACTGAGTTAGTCTAAAGGTCCATCTAGCCCAGTATCCTGTCTTTTGACGGTGGCCAATGCCAGCTGCCCCAGAGGGAATGAACAGAACAGGTAATCATCAAGTGATCCATTCCCTGTCGCTCATTCCCAGCTTCTGGAAAAAAGAGGCTAGGGAAACCATCCCTGCCCATCCTGGTTAATAGCCATTCATGGACCTATCTTCTATGAATTTATCTAGTTCTTTTTTGAACGCTGTTATAGTCCTGGCCTTCACAACATCGTCTGGCAAAGAGTTCCACAGGTTGACTGTGCGTTGTGTGAAAAAAAATACTTCCTTTTGTTTATTTTAAATCTGCTGCCTATTCATTTCATTTGGTGACCCCTAGTTCTTGTGTTGTGAGAAGGAGTAAATAAACTTCCTTATTTACTTTCTCCACACCAGTCGAGATTGTATAGACCTCAATCATATTTCTCCCCTCCCCCGGTCGTCTCTTTTCCAAGCTGAAAAGGGATAAATGGTCAGTTTTCACAGTAGAGAGAGGTAAATAGTCGAGTCCCCCAAGGCTCTGTACTGGGACCAGTGCTGTTCAACCTATTCATACACGAACTGGAAAAAGGGGTAAACAGTGAAGTGGCAAAGTTTGCAGATGATCTAAAGTATCAGGGGGTAGCCGTGTTAGTCTGTATCTACAAAAACAACAAGGAATCTGGTGGCACCTTAGAGACTAACAGATTTATTTGGGCATAAGCTTTCGTGGGTAAAAACTCCCTGCTCTCCATGTGTCAGTATATAATGCCTGCATCTGTAACTTTCACTCTATGCATCCGAAGAAGTGAGGTTTTTACCCACGAAAGCTTATGCCCAGATGATCTAAATTACTCAAGATAGTGAAGTCCAAAGCAGACTGCAAGGAGTCACAAAGGGATCTCACAAAACTGGATGACTGGGCAACAAAATGGCAGATGAAATTCAATGTTGATAAATGCAAGTAATGCACACTGTAAAACATAACCTCAACTCTACATACAAAATCATGGGGTTTAAATTTGCTGTTACCACTCAAGAAAGATCTTGGAGTCATTGTAGATAGTTCATTGACAATATCTGCTCAATGTGCAGCAGCAGTCAAAAAGGTTAACAATGTTAGGAACCATTAGGAAAGGGACAGATGATAAAACAGAAGATATCATAATGCCACTACATAAATTCATGGTACGCCCACTTCTTGAACACTGCATGCAGTTCTGGTTGTCCCATCTCAAAGATGATACATTAGAATTGGAAAAAGTACAAAGAAGAGCAACAAAAGTGTTCAGGCCTATGGGACAGCTTCCATATGAGGAGAGGTTAAAAAGATGGACGGCTCATCTTAGAAAAGAGACAACTAAAGGAGGAATGAGACAGAGGTCTATACAATCATAAATGGTGTGGAGAACGTGAATAAGGAAGTGTTATTTATCCCTTCACGTTACAGAAGAACCAGGGATCACCAAATGAAATTAATAGGCAGTAGGTTTAAAAGAAACATAAGGAAGTACGTCTTCACACAATGCACAGTCAACCTGTGGAACTCATTGGTAGGGGATGTAGTGAAAGCCAAAACTATAACTGTTTCAAAAAAGAATTAGATAAATTCATGGAGGATAGGTCCATCAATGGCTAACAGCCAAGATGATCCGGGATGCAACCTTGTCCTCTGGGTGTCCCTAATATGATTGCCAGAAGCTGGGATTGGAGGACAGGGGATGAATCACTCAATAAATTGCCCTGTTCTGTTCATTCCTGACACTAGCCACTGCTGGAAGACAGAATTCTGGGCTAGATAGACCATTGGTCTGATTGAGTATGGCCATTCTGATATTCTCAGCAGTGGGACTGGCAGAGGAAAGGTATGTGATAATGGGGTATATTGGGGCATTGCTAAACAAGAACAGAGTTAAGGATGTCTAAGCAATGTTAACTCTACATTTCCTGAATGATGGCAGACCAAGTGCCAGCACATGCCAAGGCCCCTAGGTCTCACCGAACACTGACAAATGCATAGCTGGAAATCAGTCTGGCTCACCTGTGTGTTAGCATTTTTTAAAAGATGTCAAGTTTATAGAAATGTGTTTAGTGTTTGAACTTCATGAGATGCTTGTGAGTTGCTGCACGTAGTAATCTCACTTATAATATCTGTATCCCACGTTAGAAGGTAATATTTAAGTGTTTTGCTCTAACTATAAAAGTGTTTGCTGTGAAACTGGAAACCCCCCCAGTCAGGAGAGAAGCATTATCAAGTGTGAGATACTAGTTTACCACAAAAGTGTCATCTCCTGCCCAACAAAAGAAGACTTATAGACGCCAGACAAACCATTGTGGAACAAACAACAAAATCTTTTGTCCACTGATGTTTTCCCCACACCCATCACAGCTTGAACTCTGGGGGAAGGGAATAAAAATCTCTGACCAGAAGGATCTGTATCACTATACTGCTTGGAATTTGGAGAGGGCAGTATTTCTTAAGATGAAGCAAGAGATCTCCAAGCTGCTTAGCTTGGGTTAGTCCTAAAGGACATACAACACTTTTACATTACAGCAGCTTCTGTTACCTTTTGACACCTAAGACTGTAACTCATGTGTACGTTTACCTGCTTTAACCTTGTAAATAATTCTCTTATTTCTTCTTCCTAGTTAATAAATCTTTAGTTTATTACAGGATTGACTACAACTGTTGTCTTTGGTGAGAGATTTAAGGTACAATTGACCAGATTGGTCCTTTGGGACTGGGAGTAACCTAAATATTGTTGCAATGTTTGGTGTAAAGGACCATCTAACACAAAGGCAGACTCACAAGGGTGGCAAGATAGACGGGAGTGCCGCAGGGAACTCCATATTAAGGCTGTTATAGTGCTTGAAGAGTTCACACTTGATACTTGGTTGGTGAAATCTAATTATAGAACACAACCAGTTTGGGGTTTGTGTCCTCCAGACAGCTTGACATCCTGGTTTTCAGATGTTTGAGTTTTGCTCAGGTCAGTGTTCTGCAAGGAAATGATATACCACTAAGCAAACTTAGCTCTACATTAATGTAGCTTTTTTGCCACTGAAATTCCTAGCTTTGTTTTTTTTAAACAGGAAAAGATATGTTGTTGGTAGGCATTAGCAGTCATTTAGGCAATTGTACATATCATGCCTGCAATTTGCATACCAAGCCAAATCAGCCTGTTGGTCAGCAATCCCCAGGCCATTGTGTATGCCTTGCTTCCTGCAAACTTCTGCAACCTCGTGATCTAGGAATCACCCAGAATCCATATATTGGCAACCCTAGCAGCACACATTTCTTTTCCCTAACTAATCAAGGTACCTGTGCTATGAGTTCTGAACCTCTGCACTACGCATCTGGAAACACCACAGTAATCTGGCCCAAGATCAGGAAGTGGCCAATTGTCCACCACGCCCTCACCAACCACCTCTGGGGCTAGTAAAAATAATGCTTTTCCCAAACAACCATTCCACGGTTTGCCTGTCACCTGTCCTTATTGTCTAACCCCATCGTAACCCCTGCCCCTGTTCCCACCTCTTTCCCCCCACAGCTGTCTACAGCTCCTCCCCCTCCAATATAACACACATTTTGGTTAGACCAGCTGCTGACTTCTGCTGCGTTCATAGTAAACTTCCCCATTAAATAAAGATGTCATATTATAAGAGAGACAACTTCCAGCAAGCAACATGAATCATTAAATCTTTACTGCACAGATGTACAAAGGTTCAGACTAGCAATATCAGTGGTGGGGAGTTCACCAAGGGCAATAACATTAGCCAATTCCCTCAAACTACCCAGGCAAGCATGAAGTGGCTGCACATAAACCTTCTCACTTTTTTTCTTTATTGGTGCATGTGCACTATAATCCTTCCAGATTATACATCTACACAAACAAAGAATTTAACACGTTCTTAAATACAATTTGCAGTTTGGGTCCCCCCCTAAAAAACTTAGTGGCTGCCTTGCACTACCATGGGTAAAAATTGATCAACTGAAACCATTTTGACCCACATCACAACAATAGGGTTATCTGGTAGCCGGCGGGGGAAGACACCTAGAAACTTTGGAAAATGGCTATATTATTCAGGGCTTACACCTCCAGAACACCAGGCTTAAATGACCCCAAATATGGGTCATTAATCCTATTCTGTACTCCCTGAAGGCATAGCAAATTTCAAGAAAAATCCATGCAAGTATGAGACTTTCAGAGACTTAGAAGTGTCATCCTTTAAACCGGAAAGACAGAGGGATGGTAAGGAAAGGGTTCTGTGCACCCATCTGCAGCACAGGAGGCTCTGAAAGGTGTATAGTCAAAGTGGCCCATTCATCACAATGCAATGTTCTCAGCTGCATAACAACCCCCCTATGGAGATGAATACAACAACCTGAAACAATAACCACTCTATTCGTCTCAGTGAGTGTTCCCGCCTCCTCCTGGTTCCTTTAGAGCAGTGGTTCTCAACCAGGGGTACAGTACTCCTGGAGGTACACAGAGGTCTTCCACAGGGTAATCTACTCTTCTAAATATTTGCCTAGTTTTACAACAGGCTACATAAAAAGCAGTAGCGAAGTCAGTACAAAAATAATTTCACACAATGACTTGTTTATACTACTCTATATACCATACACTAAAATGTAAATACAATATTTATATTCCAATTGATTTTATATTTATATGGGGAAAATGAGAAAGTAAGCAAATTTTCCATAATAGTGTGCTGTGACACTTATTTTTATATCTGATTTTGTAAGCAAGTAGTTTTTCAGTGAGGTGAAACTTGGGGGTATGCAAGACAAATCAGACGTCTGAAAGGGATACAGTAGTCTGGAAAGGTTGAGAGCCACTGCTTTAGACTCTGTGATATGCATGACGTAGGCCGGTTCTCAGCTCACCACTCAAAGGGGCAGGATTTCCCCAGATCCTGGCTCACACTGAGGGAGAGGGGTATGTGCAACCACTGTAGAGGAGCACAGCGCCCCCCTCAAGATCCTGGCATGCCCACAGGGAGGGGCACGAGAGGCTCAGACACCCTCAGAAGATCAAGGGGCAGGAAGGGGGCTGAGACTCCCCTGGGGGGCAAGAGCTCCCTAGAGCTGGGCACACATATATGACAGGAGAATGTGGGGCTGACAGAGACAAGCAGAGCAGGGGATGCACGGGGGATGGTGTGCAGTGGCAGAGCTGTAGAGCGCATAGGGGTCAGGGTGCATTGGTAAAGTTTGAGGCACACTGGCAGAGCTGAGGGGTGCAGGGGATAGGAGTGCACTGGCAGAGTTGGGGATGCTATTCCTCCCTCACCCGAGCCCCCAACCTCTTGCTGCCTCTACCACTCATCCCCATTTATCCCCTCCCCAGAGGCCCCCTTCTATCACTGCAGCCCCAAACTCCTCTCCCCTCTATTCCCCCTCTCCTCCCAGGAAACATTCACATGTCGGGGGGGGGGGGGTAGGGCGAGGGGAACTGCCACCTGTGACTCACAAACTGTAGCAGCCTACAGCCACTCAGTCCAACACGCCTTTTGTCTCAGATTGAGGCTTGTGATTACTTTATCTTAAGTATCCTATGTTAACTGAAGGGTGAGTTCACAATCCGCAAGCTCAAAAAGGTCTGTGGATTTGTACAGTCATTAGTATGGGCAAAAATTAAGTCGGCCTAAGTTACGTCAACATACAGTCACTTCAGTAATTAAATCACTTTGGCACATCCGTACGACGCTCCTTGTGTCAGCACTGCACGTCCTCACAAGGGGCACTTGAACTGATTTAACTGTCGGTGTGGGGTATTGTGTCAAAAGGCAAAAGCAGGACACATGTAGGAGCCCTGCTCACCTATCCTAGGGTTGCCAGCTGTCCTGTTTTCGACCGTAACACCCAGTCACAAAGGGACACTGGTGGCTCCAGTAAGCACTGATGACCAGACCGCTAAAAGTCTAGTCGGCGGTGCAGCGGGGCTAAAGCAGGCTCTCTGCCTGCCCTGGCTCCGCATGGCTCCCGGAAGCAGCCAGCATGTTGGTCTTCTATTTGCAGGGGCACACAAGCGGCTCCGTGTGCTGCCCCTGCCCCAAGCGCCAGCTCTGCAGCTCCCATTGGCCAGGGACATGCCGGCCACTTCCGGGAGCCGCTTAAGGTAAGCGGCGCCCAGCCGGAGCTCGCACCCCTCACCCCCTCCCACACGCCTACCCCCTGCCCCAGCCCCCTCCTTCACCCCAAACCCCTCATCCCTGGCACCACCCCAGAGCTCACACCCCCAGCCAGAACCCTCACCCCCTCCCACCTCAACCTCCTTCCCCAGACTTGAGCCCCCTCCAATACCCTGAACCCCTCATTTCAGGCCCCAGCCTGGAGCCCGCATCCCCAGCTGGAGCCCTCAGCCCCTCCCGCACCCCAAACCCTGCCAGTGAAAGTGAGGGAGGGGGAAGGAGAGCGAGCGACAGAGTGAGGGGGGATGGAGTGAGCAGGGGGTAGGGCCTCAGAGAGGACAGGGCAGGGAAGGGCAGCACCTCAGGGGGAAGAGCAGGGGTGGGGTAGGGTTGCCAACTTTCGAATTGCAGAAAACCGAACACCCTTGCCCTGCCCCAAGGCCCTGGTGTTCGGTTTTGTGCAATTCGAAAGTTGGCAACCCTAACCCACCCCTCCTCTTCCCCCTGAGGCCCTGCCCTCTGTC
Organism: Chrysemys picta bellii; assembly: GCF_011386835.1. NCBI lineage: Eukaryota > Metazoa > Chordata > Testudines > Emydidae > Chrysemys > Chrysemys picta. The sequence continues at coordinate 218,233,227 of NC_088792.1, read as the reverse complement.
CCTCCTCTCCCCTCAAGCTTCCCACCCCTTACTCCTCTTCCCCTGAGCCACCACCCTTGGCCAGGCCAGAAGCTGGAGCTGGGCCATGATAAGAGCTGCCCAGGGAGTCCAGGCCACTGTGCCAGAGAGCAGGCCCCAGGGAACGTTGCCATGGGCAGGGGATGGGTGGGTCTGGGGATTCCCACAGCAGCAGGCTCACCGGGCAGCTATTATCACTGCCCGGCTCCAGCTTCTGGCCTGACCAGGGGATGGGACCTCAGAGGAAAGAGCAGGAGCAAGGGTAGGGTCTCGTAGTGTGTGGGGGCGGGGGGGGGGGGGGGCTAAAGCCCATCTCAGCCCCACCACCCCAGTGGGAAGGGGGTGGTGTGGCCCCTGAATCTCAGGCAGGTGTGAATCGGTGCCGCAGACAGTCCGGGAGAAATAGCGCCCTGGCGTCATTCAGCCCAGGACTTGAATTCTGCATTTCGGTACTGTCCTGCCCAATTCAGGACAGGCGTTCACCCTAATTGTGGGACGGCTTCTGAAAGGCAGCAACAATCGAGGTCAGCAACCCAGTGTCTGCACTGACTGCATCGACCTAACCACTATGCCTCTCATGGAGATGGAGTTATTAAGTCGGTATAGTAGGCGAGTTATATCAGTGGGAGCTACATTTTAGTGCAGATACTTCCAGAGTTAGGATGACTTAAGCCACTCTCAGTTTAACAGTACAAGGCAGCAGAAGGAAACCGTAGGGGGAGAGGCGGACTATAACTCAGGAATCCCTCTGTCAAATGACACCAAATTTGGATAACAAATGCTACCCATGCTGCTATGAGGCACACCAAATTTCAAAGCAGTCCAATTATTGTTCAGAGTTTTGAGCACTTACCACATTCGAGCATTAAAAAGCATATAAAATGATGGGAACGGTAACCCTCTAGGCTACTTTTCTGTTTTGGCGCATACGCAAGTGTAAAATATGTACAGTTTCTTAAATATTGTTTTCAATTTGGGTCCCCCAGCCATTTAGTGAGTACCATGCATTACCTCGGGTAAAACTCAAAAGATTGAGACCATTTTAACCCACATCCTATCAATAGTTTGATCTTTACATCGGGGGGTGGAGGGGACAGGGACGGGACGGACACAACAACACCCATGAAATGTTTTTAAATGGCTATTGGGAGTCGGGGGAGGTGTTAGATCTCCAGAACCCCTGGCTCAAGTGACTCCAAATTTGGATCACTAACCTATCCTGCACACTGCTGAGGCACACCAAATTTCAAAGAAATCCAAACAGGCATGTCGATTTTAGAGGATTTAGAAAGATCAAACTTTAAGCAGATGTCTTGATGCAAACTTAAGTATAATTAGACCCTGATTAAGAAATGGCCGATGACCACCATCTTTAATCTTCACGGGCTGATTATTCTATGCTGAGGGACCAAAGTGGATAACATATTAATAAAATAAAAAGTGAAGGATCTACAGTATTTTATTATGATTAAAAGTATAATTATATAGTTGGTCATGAAAAGTATTCTAATACCTACTATACTTCAGAGAAACCCACTTCCCCTTCAGGGAAAGTGGTGGGGAAGATGATACTGCTTTATTCATCAAAGCAGTCTCTCAATTAAATTCAAATAAGGATAATGATAATACTAACTGTGTATTAGATAATTACGACACACTGCCACAAATACTTAGTAATCCTAGGTGTAAAAGAGATGGATACCTTTATCCTGTAACCTTAGTAAAGGGAAACTGGAGCTTTATGATTAAGCATTTGTCATAACTCATACAGGTATCAGCAGAAGCAATATCTGTTTTTCTCGACTGTGCCACGTAAAAAGTTAAATACTCTTAAAATATCACTAAACTGCATAAAAAAACTGAAACCTATAACCAAAAATGCTAGAAAAGTAGGATTTAAGAATAATCTGAATGGATTTATCTGCTTTTATATGGACCATGTTCAGCACTCAGTCCAGGCATGTACTCCCACTGACATCAGTGGGTAGTTTGTGCAGAGCAGATAGAATATGGCCCTAAAAATTCTGTTCAGGACTAGCCTAACAGAAAGGCACTTTCATCCTCCCTCCCACATTTTCTGAGCTCTGCTATAGATTTCCTGTATAACTTCGAGTAAGTCATTCTCTCCAGGTCTTAGGGCTTGTCTACATGGGAACCTTTTAAATCAATTATACCAGTATAGTTACATTAATGTAGTTCACCCCCCACACACACGTGAGCATTCTTATTCTGATACAAGAGTAGCTTTTTTCAATTTAGCTTAACCTCCTTTCCAAGAGACAAATTAAACTAAAACAACACTCGTATTGAAAACAAGAGTGTCCAAATGGAGGGTAATAATGGTATAACTATGTTATTTTAAATTCACACCTTCTGTTACCTAGAAAAAAAATGTGTGTAGACAATGCCTCAGTTTCTTCATCTGTAAAATGGGAAGTGAAGCTTCTCATCCGTAGAATGAGAATACTACTTCACAAGGCCATTGAGTGTCTTAATTTGTTAACATTTGAAGAACAAGGATATCCTCAGATAGAAAGTACTACAGAAGTATTGTTAAACTATTATTATTAAATGAATTCTGAAGACACCTCAGGACATCTAGTTTTCCTGATTACATAAAATCAGACAGCACAGAACTGACCCACTTGAACCCCTGCATGTGTGGGGGGATGGTGGAGGGAGGAGAAGGGACCCGCTATGAAACAACTTGACTTGGCAGAGCTGTCCCTGCCTACCAACCTATAAAGCAGCATGGCCTCATAATAGGTGCCTGTGTACTATAAAATTGACTAGTACCAAGAAGTCTCTCTCACAGTCACATTTCAATAGTGGGGCGGGAGGGTTGGAGTGAGGAAAGAGAGAAATAATATAATATACCAGTAATATACCTGTTTATATTTTACCTTTGATGGACATACTTCTCTCCCTGGAAATTCCACTTTTGGAGTAAACATGCTGAAGGTTAGCTAGGCATTCAGCAGTACCAAGTCATATAGCTAAGTCATCACCAGCTAGTCCCCCCCATTTAAAAAAAAAAAAAGGTAATGTGCCTAAAACTTTAGGGTATTTTACACTGCAGAGTCAGTACAGACACCAAACTAATACAAAGATGCTGAAGAAGACAGAGCAAAAGCCAAGAGAGGCATCACATTCCACAGAATGTAATAGACAACAATAGCAAAACCATCTCGGTGGACGCATGTGCAAAATCATCTTGGTGTGCGCGCGCGCACACACACACACACACACACACCCCTTGTCCCTCTCTCTTTTTTATATCATCATCCATTGCCTAACACATCAAAAGGCATCAGCGGTTAACCCCAGAGTAGTTTTTTGGTTTTGGATTTATCCTTTTCCATTTCATACATACTAGTTCCGTTTGGGGTTGTTGTTTTTTAAGTATCCCTTTTGTGATCCAACTATTCGATCACTGTCTCCCTTTGTTTATATTTTTAAAATCACTTTTGAAAAGATCAGCTGTCGTTATTTTTGCCTCTCACATACTAGTGAACAAATGAAAAAAGCATCAATGGAAACGCACAAGTAAGAAAAAGTAAATGCTATCTCACAGCAGAACTATATAAAAATGACAAAGAAAGAACAAAGAGAAAGGAATATGCCATATAAGAATTCAAAACTAGTAAGTACCACAATAGGACAATTTTATGGGACGGGAGGTGATAGGATGGAACAGTTTATTAGAATTTCTTGTCAATTCTCTCCCCCCCCCCCCCCTTTGGCCGAGGTGGCAAGGAAGCAGAATGATTTTTTCTGGGGGGGGAGTGGGGAGTCCAACCCAAATAATATTTCAAATAATTGCAAATGAGTGACATCTAGCGATGAGCACAAAGGTGATCAACCTCTACTCTCCCACACAGTCAAGATAAGCTAGCAAGCTCTGACAAGTAGCTAAAGAGTGGGTGTTGAACCATGGGAACCTGGTACTGCTATGTTTCTCTCCCTTAAAGATGAAACAACAATTGAGCCAAGACCCAGAAACATGATACAATACATGACTCCAAAAAACAAGATGTTAATACAGCCAAAAGGGACAGAAATTTCAGCTGGGATCTGTGAATTATCACCTCCTTAATTTACATCTCCATTCTTTCATCCATATACTGTTTCCTCCCCCCGCCCCCGTTTTAATCATGGAATTGTCCCAAATATTTTATTCATAATAAAATAATCTAAGTGATATGGTGGAAAAAATGGATTTCACTTCTGATCTTGAAACATTAAACAGTTGTCTCAGAGACAGCTTAATGACGTCCCTAACTTTATATATCTTAACTAGTGTCCTGTTGTAAGAGTTTTATGAACTTGTCAAACAGGCTCTTATTTTGCCAGTGGTTCCAAAATTATTGCTCACAGAGCAGAGTTACTGGAAGTGAGGGGGAAGGGAGGGACTGGAGCGTGATTTGTGGTGGGGTTACAGGAAGGAAAAGTACGCTACTATGCAAAGCAGCAGTAATACAGTCAGTCCCCTGACAGGGAAGTTGGAACTAGAGAGCAACAACATGAAGGCAGATTTTTCACCACTATAAACATAGTACAATTCTTTAGGAGGGACCTGGACTCAGAATGGAATAGATTTCTTTAAGGTGCATGTGTATATTGGAATAGAAGTATAATTGTATGCATTTTAAAGAACAGCCCTAAACACACTGAAGATAAGAGAGTGAATCCCAGAATCTTAAATGTGGAGCGTATGAACTACTGCCCTAGATTGGGACATTGTAGTGTTAATACAGTTCACCATGCTGTATCTATTTCTGTCACAACCGGGGGCTCTGCCACTAGGATTTCACTAGTACTCCCAGAGCTGAACAGAAAAGATACATGGCAATGTCAAGACTAATGTAGGGATAGATTAAAAAAAAATAAAATAAAAATAAAAACCGATAAAGGGAAGGAAAGTCACAATATATAGGTTTGTTTTATATTCTAGATCAGAGGTGGGCAAACCTGGGGAGCGGGGTCTGGGGCTTGCCCCGCTCCGGTGCTCTAGCCAGGGCACAGGGTCCACACCACGCGGCTCCTGGAAGCTGCGGCATGGCCCCACTCCAGCTCCTACGTGCTCCAATGGGAGATACAGGGGCTGTGCTAGGGGATGGGGCAGGGTGCAAAGCCGCCTGGCCGTGCCGCCGCGCAGGAGCTGGAAAAGGGACATGCCACTGCTTCCGGGAGCTACTCGAGGTAAGTGCCACTTGAAGCCTGCACCCTGAGCCTCTCCCCACGCCCCTGCCCCAGCCCTGATACCCCTTCCACCCTCCAAACCCCTCAGTCCCAGCCCAGAGCACCCTCCTACACCCCAAACTCATCTCCAGAGCCCGTACCCCCAACCAGAGCTCTCACCCCCTCCCGCACTCCAACCCCAATTTTGTGAGCATTCATGGCCTGCTATACAATTTCTATTCCCAGATGTGGCCCTCAGGCCAAAAAGTTTGCCCACCCCGTTCTAGATCCATTCTACCATCTCATTCACATGCATGAAAATGATTGTGTGTGTGTTACCAATTTAAAAACAAAAACACACCACTTAACTTATTTAGAAAAACTGACACGACAGAGCACCCTATTCTGTGAAGACAAGACTGACATTCCTCACCTAGTGAGAGCCTACGCTAAAACTTATTTGAATGAACTTGACCCAGCTTGGCTTCAGGCCAGCATTCAACGTCACTGAATGACTTAACAGAACAGAGTGTTCTTGGCAGGAGCACAAAAATGTGTTGAAATCCATGCTGGAGAGAAAATCAGTTTGCATTTCAAATTAATAAAAAGAAGTGGTAATAAGAAGGTAGCAAACACAACGACAGCAGTAGTTATTTGAATACAGATTTGCTGCAGGAAATTTTTTTAAAGCTTTCCACTGTTCCTTCATTCACTAAACAAGTTACATTAAGGGACTTAGTTCTCTGAGATATGCCCTTCCTTCCTTCTCCAAATCTCAACCCACGGCCTCTCCCCTTTCCTTCCCCTTCTCACCTCCCACAATGCCATACCTGGAAAATTCCAATACACCTTTTAGCTAGCAAGCAAAGGGAGTGACAGCCTGTAAAGCCAGAAACAATTCATGACTCACTTCCGCCCAAAACCTTGAAGTAAAGGCTACACTGCAGGCATCTCACGCAATGCTTCTGTATAGAATACTTTGTTATAAAGTTATGTCATTCCTAAATGGATTATGTTAATTCTCTGTCATGAAATGAAGAGGAAACAAGAGGGAGAACAGGCAAAATAAATTTACCATACACTCAATAAACGTCATGCATGTAAACATATGGGTATTATCTCCTTTCCTGTTTCCTCACGGTTTCCCCTTATTTTCTTTCCAAGCCCAGTTGCATGTCCAGTTTTCCCTTCCTTTGTTCTACCCCTTCTTCTGTCTCAAGGATTCCATTTTCCCTTCCAGCAAAGGATTGTATTATTCCACCATCATCATCAGAAGCAGACACAGCTAAAGGGCCTTTCCCAGGTCAGTCACACAGCCTCATCACTTCCATCACCCTATTAACTAGGGAGCATTCCAGACAGGGCTGTCCTTAGGCATACGCGGCTGCGTAGGGCACCTGAAAATTTGGGGCAGCACCGGGACTGCAAGTAAGAGTGGGTCGACTCTCGCACACAAAGCGTGTGCTGCAGTCTCTTAGGCAGGGGCCATATTCACAGAGCCGAATGCGTGGGCATTCTGCGTGAGGGAGAGGGTACGGGGGTCTCTGCAGGGAACTGTGACTCTCCGCCGCCGTGAGGCAAGCCGGGTGGCTCGGTATCCTTTGCAGCCTTGTCCCTCCCCCTCCAGGCTGCCACTGCGTCTGCTGCATACAAAGCTCGGTGTGGGTCAGCAATTGTGGGGGTGGGGGTTCTTCTGTGGGTCCGGGGCAGGGGTGGTGGCGGCTGTGCCCCAAGTTGGGCATGGGGCACCAGTTTAATAATACTGCGTAGGGCCCCATAAATCCTAAGGACGGCCTTGATTCCTGGCTTATGATCCATCAGACCCTCAAATGCAAGCCTCGAATCACAGCAACATCCTCCAGCTAGAAAAATAAGCAATAGTGAGCAATGAGCATTCTCATAACACGCCACACAAATCCTTAGACCAGCCCATAGCCCGAGGCACTAGGAATTGGATAGAAGCAAAGCAGGCATGCTTCCCACCACCCTTGAAGCCCTAAAGTAACTCTGGAGCTGCTTTGCAGAAGCTACTTCAGGTCACTGACTGAAATAGACTTGTGCCCCCCTAAATCACCGTCAACCCCTTGCTGAAAGAAGATTGGAGCTCTGTTCAGCAATGGATCCTTCAGTCACACACAGAACTTCATGGCAGGGAGGGGACTCCTTACCCCCGATTCGTCCTCCCAACATCCAGTACTTGCAGCGTGTAGCAAAGCTGCACTAGTTTTTGCTTCGGGGAGCAGAGGGGGGGCATCCACAACCACTAAATGTTTCACATTAACAAAATTAAACAGCTCTGCATATGAACTAAGAAGCAAAGTAACTTGCATGGCACATGAATTAGGTCTCCATTTGGCATCACAAACTAAGCTCTTCCAATCCTTTTCTAACATATATTATAGAATAAACTCTGCCTGTGCCTCCCATCAGTTGACAAAATATGTTTACAGTAGCATATTAACAGTATTAAAGTCTGTTTCGAGGTCCTAAATATGGGGAGGGGAGAGGAAGCAACCTCCTTTTTTTGTAGATTTTTTGTTTGTTTGCCTGATTGCCCTTCTCTGCATAATTACATCCTAAAACATGACTGGGGGAATAAAGAGGTATAAATGTTAGTTCTCACACAGAGGAAAAGGAGAATGCCTACGGAAAGCATAAACCAGACTTGAAAACAAACACTACTGATCATGAGGTTAAGGATGGGACTAGTCTATACTTTATTAAATTCAAAATATTTTTGCAATCATATAATAGGAATCAGACAGGATCAAGGGGGCATTTTCACACCATCTGCTTCCTGTAAGCATATGGCATTGGTGGAATTCAGCACTTCCTGTCTTATCTCTCTGGGTTTTTATAATGGTCAGACTATGGAACAAAAGGGCCTAAATAAGCAGCAGAAATAGAGTTTATTTCAAGAGAGTAGATAGGTTGGGAGTGGAAGAGAATGCAGGTGCTAAAACTAGAGAGTATGCAAGCTGCTACTGCTGACGACAACAGCATTAATGTGTTAATGTGCATTTCCTAATTTTAAAAGAATAGGCCTTGTTTGATATTCTCTCCATCAGGATTTTTAAAAGAGTGATAAATCTTAGACAAACTGTAGGCCATAAGCAATGATGTAATTAGTCCACCAGCACCCTCATCGAAAACAAAAACATGAACAAAATACACTGTTCTGTAACGTGGATAGAAAAGAGGTGGGGGAGGAGCTGTGCATAAATTAAGGGAGACCATGAAACAATTTCAGTATTTACAGGTTTCAGAGTAGCAGCCGTGTTAGTCTGTATCCGCAAAAAGAAGAACAGGAGTACTTGTGGCACCTTGGAGACTAACAAATTTATTAGAGCATAAGCTTTCGTGGACTACAGCCCACTCCACGAAAGCTTATGCTCTAATAAATTTGTTAGTCTCTAAGGTGCCACAAGTACTCCTGTTCTTCTTTTTTCAGTATTTACAGTGAAGCATTCTGGGCTGTTAAGTAAGAAAAAGCTTTGGAATACATAAGATTTTATTAATCAAAAATACGGATCAGTTCTATGTAGTCTCAAACTCTGTCCCAATATACTTTTCTCTCACCTAACAGTAAGCTGTCATTCCATGCCACGTTCAATTAAGTCTGAAAGTTTGCTTGAGAACCAGATCCACAGGTTAGTGAGATTTTCTAAAGCCACTCCCTGTCAGTGGGCAATCCACTGGAGACTGGCACAATCTCTAAGAAGGGCAAAAAGTTGAAAGGAGGATGTGACATATCCTACAGTCATGAGGGTTACTTGTTTTAGTAATGTATTAGTCCATAAATAATCTTTGAACAAATGCATGAGACCATTAGCTCAGACAGGAGGAGACTAAATTTTTTAATATACTGTAAAATTACATACTGAGTGGGTTGTGCATTCTCTTTTCTGTGTAAACTCTAATTTCATATTCTCATAGACGTTTGAAGAAATTGTTCAATCTCTTGAGAAGGTTCACTGTCAATTCAACTTTTCAGACTTTTTTCTAATTAAAATAAAGACCAGCAAGAGCTATATTCCATTACCCTTTTCCCAAAGTCACTCAGTCTCCCTGGAGGATTACTGGGAAGTTGCTGAATTCTGGAATATTTTCCATTGTGATTTAGAGAATCTCAGGTGATCAGATACCATACCCTGTTAGCCGTGCCAGAACCAAAGAGGGTAACACATTTCCCTAATTTTGTGTACACTGCTTGACTTAAAGCTTTTCAGTTGGGGCATTTTATTTTGAAAATTAAGCTAGAAATAAGGAAAAACCCAAACCATCCACATCCCGATCAATATTAAAGCCCCATTTACTGGACATTTTTCATATTATTCTCATATGAGCCTCAACTAAATCAGGTTTCAGAGTAGCAGCCGTGTTAGTCTGTATCCGCAAAAAGAACAGGAGTACTTGTGGCACCTTAGAGACTAATAAATTTGTTAGTCTCTAAGGTGCCACAAGTACTCCTGTTCTTTCAACTAAATCAGTGTCTCCCCCACCCTCACCACCCAAGCATGTATGAAACTGACTAGAACAGCACAAGACTAGATCTAGAGTAACACATTTTTGGGGGTGGCACTATGTAAAACGGAATGTTTTTACATGTAAATACCATGTTAAAGTTAAGAGGAGGCCAGATGATATAAGGCAGCTTCCCTAAAGGAAACTAATAAACATGAAAACAAAACTGATACCCAACAAGAAGAATGATACAAGCCAGCTCTGTTATGTCAATTTACTAATTTGAAAGTTAGGTAATTTAATTATAAAGCAGAAACAGATTACTGGTATTGTTATGTTGTAAAGTTCTGCAGCATTACAGACAACATTGCAGACTGTTAAAAAAAAAAAAAAAAAAAAAAAAAGAAGTTCAAAAACTTTTCCACATATTGTACAGCACCAGCTAACAAATGGCATGCATCTCAATCTACGAACGTTTTTAACCCTGTATTAGCTTGGTGTCTGTAAAGTTATTTCACAGACGATGCTGAATCACTATAAAAACAACACACATTTTCCAATTCTTTTGATAAATATCCCACATAGATGGCATGGGTGTAATCACAAAGACAGCATTACTGCTTCAGCTACTTCTAACTCCGCCATTATCGTACATCTCTCACTATCACTTATTATTTCAAGCATTAAAAGTAAACAAGATGATCACAACTGAAGCATCATGCTTTTCTAATTTTCATCAGTGGACACAGTTGTCAGTGACAACTTAAATAATTAAACATTTTATTGTGGTATCACCTAGACGCCTCAGCCATGTCAGGGGCCCATTGTATTACACTGTTAACAAAAAAGGGACAGCCTCCACCCCAAAGAGTTTACCATCTAAAAAGACCTCACAGCAGGAGGAGACAGACAGGGGAAGTGACCCTCTTTAGAAAATTGTGGAAGATGCTTTTCTTTTGGGTAGACTTGGGTAGAGCACTAGCATCTAGTGCTCTTTTTCAAAGCATTTACCTATTGGATCATCACTCTAGTTCAAGGCTCAGACAAATCCATGAGCAATCTCTCTCCTTTTTAAAACTGATGATTGTAGCACAGCCTATAGTAGATGCAGAATACTTTTATAATTGGTTACACAAACCCATATCAAAAATTAAATCCATTTTCTCATCTCCTGTTTAAGATGAGCATAGTTACAAAGCAACATAAAGTAGCAGTTAATCAATCATCTGTGAAGTCCCACCCTCACAAGAATTAGTGAGCTGGCAAGCATAACCAGCAGCAGTCTTACTTTTCTGATCTAAGAAAAAGAAGAGAATGACAATAATGAAATTTGCCTCAGAGCAATGACGAAGGCAGTAGTCACTCAACCATTGGCTATTCAGCATCTTTGGAGCGCACACAACACACGCTAGATAGAATATGGGAAGTGGGACTTCCCACATGCTTATAAGCAAATTCAGTGACAAACGTCAGCTGAATGACAGATGAGACAGCACTAAATAAGCATGCAACTCACGCAGGAATATTCCCATTTTTATTCCTGTAAAAGGAATTTTAAAAATTATGATCCATACTATTTTATATGTTGTTTGTGATTCATGCCAGAAACTAAATATCTATGGTTACTGGTATATGCTCTTTGCAGTTCCTCCAGAAAAAAGCAGTACAAACATTTAAGTTGACGCAAATTCATTCAGCCATACCCACAAGCCACTATATGGAGGTAATCCCTCCAAATACTGAGGCTTATAAATACTGTACCCGATTTCCCTGTATCAAAAATTCTGTATATCGCTAATGCCAAAATATTCTTTATAAATATTTGTACTGTACTTTGTCCAACACAACACTGGCCACCCAAATATGAAACCTGAATAATCAAGGTTTACGATAATCATGAGACTTTTCAATGTCATTAATAGACTTCAGGGGTACCTGGCCCTGTTTTGAATAAACAAGATATTACACCTCCGAAACAAAGAACTGCAGAAAAGTTAAAGCTACATACTGCATTTCAATTTTTTATTCATTTAATTAATAGGGGGGAAAGCCTCACTAAAGGCCAGATTGTGCCCCACAACCCAGTATGCAGAAAGGATCTTCCTTGCATAGTTCTTTGCCTGCCTGAAGAGAACTGATAGGTTATCCCCCTCCAACGCATTGTAGCTTTTCTGCCCCAGTAAGGGCTGATCTGCTCTGAGAATCTGCACAAGTGGAAGAGGCAGGCCGGGGAGGACCAGAGGTTAAATTAGGTTGGACATGAATTGTTTCTTCTGGCAACTTGGAGGCCAAGAATATGAACTATGCTAACTTTCCTGCTTAGCTCTGTGTGTGTTAGGAACACCTTCTGAAAGGAGGGTTTGCAGGCTGCAGGAGATACACAAATCTCTGGCATTTCAATTTCACCCAAGCAGTTTGGGTGATCAGCTGTCCCGATTTTATAGGGACAGTCCCAATATTCAGGGTTTTGTTTTATATAGGCACCTATTACCCTCAACCCCCATCCTGATTTTTCACACTGGCTATCTGGTCACCCTACCCACGCCATATGGCAACAACTCTGACATAACTCTTCCTTACACAGCTATGGAAATCAGGGTTTGATACAATATTTTCACCCTTCTGGCCTCTTTCATCTAAGCATTGCCCTATGCCCTTACAAATCCCAGAAATCCACAGAACTTTGGAATAGGCTCTGTTTCTTCTACAGGGGAACAAACAGTCTTCTCCTTTCTCACTCCCAGCCAGAGTGGGGAATCTTTGCAAAGGGAACTTCAGTTTTCCTTTCCTTCAGCTACTTATAGGTTTTCATAAGGCAGGGTACAGTCTGGCCGTTAGTCATTTGATATAAAGCATTAGCATTGCTTTTAGCTGATCATGCTGCATTGGTTCACAGTCCTTTCCAGAACACAAGGATTATTTATTTATTTATTTATTTTTGCAGTGGCCTCAATGTTCAGTAGGAAGTGCCAACTTTTGAATACTTAGAGCAGGAAACTGAAATATGTTCAAAAAGAATACACAGAAAGCACTGCACCCAAAACTTTATTTTCCAATTAAGTTGTTTGATTTTAAATCCAATCAATCATTCTTGTACTCAGACCTAAGAAACTGTTTATGAAAACATAGATTATGCATCACACAGCACAAACCTGGCATAAACATAACTCTTCCTCACAGCTTTCTGAAATTCAGGGTTGGATTTATTTTCCTCCTCACCCCCAATCTCTCTACCCTCCTCTTCCACTCAAGACATCTGAATTAGAGTCTATTGTCCAAAAGATTTATAACTACAATTCTTTTAGTTTATTTATATTTATTTTAAATAATGGTAGGAGGGAAAACAGAATAAACACAGTGGACTTCAAGAAGGCAGACTTCATCTTAGAATACTTAAGGAGCTGACTAACTAGATATCTGAGCCATTAGCAATTAACTTTGAAAACTCAGACGACTGGAAAAGGGAAAATACACCTCTATCCCGATATAACACGAATTCAGATATAACGCAGTAAAACAGTGCTCCAGGGGGGCGGGGCTGCACGCTCCGGCGGATCAAAGCAAGTTCGATATAATGCGGTTTCACCTATTACGCGGTAAGATTTCTTTGGCTCCCAAGGACAGCGTTATATCGGGGTAGAGGTGTATAGTGCCATTCTATAAAAAAGGGAAATAAGAACAACCCAGGGAATTACAGGCCAGTCAACTTAACTTCAGTACCCAGAAACATAGTGGAGCTAGTAACGAAGCAATCAATTTGAAAACATGAAAAAGATGATAAGGTGATAAGTAGCAGTCAGCATAGATTTGTCCACAAAAAATCATGTCAAACCAACCTATAGATTTCTTTGACAGGTTAACAAGCCTTGTGAATGGGGGGGGGGGGGGGGCGGGCAGTGGTAGGATGTGGTATATCTTGACTTTAGTAAGGCTTTTTATACTGTCTCGCATGACCTTCTCATAAACAAACTAGGGAAATACAACCTAGATGGAGCTACTATATGGTGGGTCACAATGGCTGGAAACCCACTCCCAGAGAGTAGTTATCAGTAGTTTACAGTCAGGCTGGAAGTGGGGTCCTGCAGGGATTGGTCCTGGGTCCAGTTCTGTTCCATACCTTCATAAATGATTTAGATAATGGCATAGAGAGTACCCTTATAAAGTTTGTGGATGATACCAAGCCGGGAGGGGTTGCAATTGCTTTGGAGGATAGGATAAAAATAGAAAATGATCTGGCCAAACTGGAAAAATGGTCTGAAGTAAATAGGATGAAATTCAATAAGGACAAATGCGAAATACTCCACTTAGGAAGGAACAATCAATTACACAAACACAAAATGGAAAATGACTGCCTAGGAAGGAATACTGCAGAAAGGGATCCGGAGGTTATAGTGGATCACAAGCTAAATGTGTGTCACTGTAACACTGTTGCAAAAACAGAGGACATCATTCTGGGACGTATTAGCAGGAGTGTTGTAAGCAAGACACGAGAAGTAATTCCTCCGCTCTACTCTGTGCTGATAAGGCCTCATCTGGAGTATTGTGTCCAGTTCTGGGCACCACATTTCAGGAAAGATGTGGACAAATTGGAGAAAGTCCAGAGGAGAGCAACAAAAATGATTAAAGGTCTAGAAAACATGACCTCAGAGAAGATTGAAAAAAACTGGGTTTGTTGAGTCTGGAGAAAAGACGACTTATGTCCCCCCCTCAGTTTTCAGGTATGTAAAAAGTTGTTACAAGGAGGAGGGTGAAAAATTGTTCTTGTTAATCTCTGAGGATAGGACAAGAAGCAATGGGCTTAAATTGCAGCAAGAGAGGTTTAGGTTGAACATCAGGAAAAACTTTCTGTCGGGGTAGTTAAGCACTGGAATAAATTGCCTAGGGAGGTTGTGGAGCCCCCATCATTGGAGGTTTTTAAGAACAGGTTAGACAAACACCTGTAAGAAATGGTCTAGTTATTATGTAGTCCTGCCTTAAGTGCAGGGGACTGGACTAGATGACCTCTTGAAGTCCCCTCTAGTCCTACACTTCTATGATTCAGCATACTCAGAGAATTGGTAGGCAAGATCCCATGGGAAGCAAGTGTAAGGGGAAAAAAGAGTTCAGGAGAGTTGGCAGTTTTTTTTAAAGAGACAGTATTAAGGGCACAAGAGCAAACTATTCCAATACATAGGAAAAATATGAAATATGATAAGAGATCACCCCGACTTAACCAGGAGATCCTCAATAACCTGAAACTCAAAAATGAGTCATACAAGTAGTGGAAAGTAGGTCAAATTATGAAGGATGACTATAAAAAAAACAAGCATGTAGGCACAAAATTAGAATGGCCAAGGCAAAAAAAAAAAAAATTTAAACTAGCTAGGGACAAAAAGGGTAACAAGAAAATTTTTAACAGATATATGAGAAGCAAGAGGTAGACCAAGGATAGGGTAGGCACATTATACAATTAGGATGGGATGACAATAACAGAAAATGCAGCAATGGCAGAAGTGTAGATTGGGTAGGATTTGAGGCTAAAATAGGAAACGAACAAGGTAAGAATTACTTTGGCCATGTCTACACTACCACTTATGTCAACAAAACTTATGTCATTCAGAGGTGTGAAAAAAACCACTCCCCTGAGCAACCTAAATTATGCCAGGATAAACGGTAGTGTGCACAGTGCTATGTCGGTGGCAGAGTTTTTCCTGCTGACATAGCTACTGCCACTCATTGGGGGTGGCTTAATTATGTAAACAGGAGAGCTCTCTCCCATTGGCACAGAGCAGCTACATGAGAGATCTTACAGCAGCGCAGCTGCATCGGTACAGCTGTGCCACTGTAAGCTCTGTAGACAAGTTAAATGTCTTCAAGTTGGCAGGGCCTGATGAAATACATTCTTAACTATTTAAGAAACTGTCTGAAGAGCTCTCTGAACCATTAGCAATTATCTTTGAGAACTCATGGAGGACAGGATAAGTAAAGAGCAAATATAGTACCTATCTATAAAAAAAAAAAAAAAGGAGAATAAGGACAACCCAGGGAATTACAGACCAGTCAGCTTAACTTCAGTACCTGGAAAGATAATGGAGCACATAATGAAACAATCTGTAAGCACCTATAAGAAAATAAATTGATAAGTAACAGT
Organism: Chrysemys picta bellii; assembly: GCF_011386835.1. Lineage (NCBI taxonomy): Eukaryota > Metazoa > Chordata > Testudines > Emydidae > Chrysemys > Chrysemys picta. The sequence continues at coordinate 218,217,434 of NC_088792.1, read as the reverse complement.
CAACATGGATTTGTCAAGAACAAATCATGTCACACCAACCTAATATCTTTCTTTGACAGAATAACAAGCCTTGTGGATAGCCGGGAAGCAGATGTCATATATATCTTGACTTTAGTAAGGCTTTTGATACTGTCTCACATGACCTTCTCAAACAAACTAGAGAAATATAGTCTAGATCATTAGTTCTCAAACTGGGGCGGACCTCCCAAGGGAGGCCCGAGTCATGTACTGTTTTGTTGTTTGTTTGTTTTTTAAATAAAGAACTCTAGCTGTCAGCCCCGAATGGCTGGGGCTCATGCAGAAGGGCTGTGCACACCTGGTAAGCAGTGGTGAAAGGAGACAGAGCCCCACTACCCAGGCTTGGGCTCTCCTCCCCTCCCCCCAATAGCTCACTGGGAGGTAGCCCGAGTTTGGGCTCTCTTTGCCCGCCCCCTGCTCCAATCCCTCACCAGGAGGCAGCTCAGGCTCTCCTTCCTCACCCCAATCCCTCACTGGGGACAGACACAAAGAAGGGGGTGGGGGGGCGATCAAATAAGTTTGAGAACCACTTGTCTAGATGGACCTATGATAAGGTGGGTGCACCACTGGTTTGGAAAAGTTTTCTCAGAGTAGTTATCATGGTTCACAATTAAGCTGGAAGAGCATATCATCTGGGGTCCCACAGGGATCTGTCTTGAGTCTGGTTCTATTCAATAGCTTCATAAATGATTTTGATAATGACAGAGTAAACTTAACATGTGTGGACGAAACCATGCTGGGAGGGGTTGTAAGCACTTCGGAGGACAGGATTAAAATTCAAAATGATCTTGACAAACTAGAGATGGTCTGAAATAAACAGGATGAAATTCAATAAGGACAAATACAAAGGACTATTCTTTGGAATGAATAATCAATTGCACAAATACAAAATGGGAAATTACTGCCTAGGAAGAAGTACTGCCAAAAAGGATCTGGGGCTTATAATAGATCACAAGCTAAATATGAGTCAACAATGTAATACTGTTGCAAAAAAAGCAAATATTCGGGAATGTATTAGCAGAAGTGTTGTAAGCGAGACACGAGAAGTAATTCTTCCATTCTACTCACCACTGATATGGCCTCAACTGGAGTATTGCATCCTGGGCACCACACTTTGGGAAAGATATGGACAAATTGGAAAAAGTCCAGAGAAGAGTAACAAAAATGATTAAAAGTCTAGAAAACATGACCAATGAGGAAAGATTGAAAAAAAGAAAGAGGGGAGGTTGTTTAGTCTGGAGAAGAGGATTCTGAGGGGGGACATTGAATACTTAGTCCTACCTCAGTGCAGGGGACTGTTCTAGAATCTAGATGACCTACTGAGGTCCCTTCCAGTCCTACATTTCTAAGATTCTATGAAAAAAAAGGATTTATCAGCACTTATTTGAGATGACAGTTCTAGATCCCCATGGCTTAGGAGTAATGCACATATTTACTACTCAGCAGAAAGAGACCCATTTCAAATTCAGGACTTTATACCACATCACTAGGTATTCCCTATTTAGGCATACACACCCCAAAAAACACAGCTGCAATTACTTTACTGAACGCATCCTCCTAAATATTCAAATAAGCGCTTCTGACAAGTTCATATGTTATATTATACAGCTCCTCTCATTACAAAGGATCCTAAACTGCTTTACAAATTACATTTCACAAAACATAGAATCACTTTCCCAATCACTCAAGTATGGCACTTTTAGCACATATCTAAAAGCAACAATAAATATTTTTTTAAAAACACACTGACAAATGCAACTGAAAAACACTGAGCTTTTTCCCAGAATGTTACAAATATAAAAGTCTTCAAGTTACAATCAGATAACTGTCTTGCGTTTCTTTTAATGATCAGTTAAAAAAAAAAAATCCCAGTCTGATGAACTCCCTCACCACCTCACCAAGAGTGAGAACACAGCATTTCTAGGAGAGTCTGACAAATGCCATCTATATCTGTAGAATTCAAGATTTAAAAAAAAAAAAAAAAAAAAAAAAATTGAATATTATGGCTAAGCAATGAGATTTGCTGCTTCTAAACAGTGGGACTTATAAGAGGTGCTCATAGACTTTAAGACCAGAAGGGACCATCATGATCATCTAGTCTGACCTCTTCGCACACCACAGGCCATAGAACCTCACCCACCACCTTCTGTAACAGGCCCATAACTTCTGGACGAGTTATTTAGGGTTACCATACATCCGAATTTTCCCGGACATGTCCGGCTTTTTGGTCCTCAAATCCCCGTCCGGGAAGAAATTCCAAAAAGCCAGACATGTCCGGGAAAATAAGGAGGGGTTGTGGGGCTTGGGTCCGGGCTGGAGCCGCTGGGGCCGGAGCCGGAGCTGCTGGGGCTGGCCGTGCTCGGCACCGCTCAGCCAGGGCCAGGGCCGGGGCTGGGGCCGTTCGACTGGAACCGGGGCCTGAGCCACTGGGACCGGGGCTGGGGGAGCTCGGCCGCTGGCCAGTGCCACTGGCCCGGGGCCGGGGCCGGATCTGCTTGTCCGGAACCGGGGCCCGAGCCAAGCCAGGCCGGAGTCGCTAGGACTGGGGCTGGGGGTGCTCAGCCGGTGCCGGTGCCCTGGGGCCCGAGCCGAGCTGGAGTCGCTAGGGCTGGAGCTGCTCAGCCGGGGCTGGCGTGCTCGGGCGGAACTGGGGCCGGCGCCCCAGGGGCCGAGCCAGGCCGGAGACACCGGGGCCAGAGCCTGTTGGCCGGGGCCGACCGCCGGAGGGAGCCGCTCGGCCAGGGGGGCCGGACTGGGCCGCGCCTCCTCGCGCCCCCGCCCCAGCCTATCTGCTGCCTGCCTGCCTCACGCTTGCCACAAACATTTGATTTGCGGGAAGGAGGAGAGGGGGAGGAGCGGGGGGGTGTGAAGCGTTCAGGGGAGGGGGCGAGCCGGGCAGGGAAGGGGCGGAGTTGGGGTGGGGCTGGGGCAGAGTTGGGTCGGGGCCGGGGGCCCCTGGAGTGTCCTCCTTTTAGAATATTAAAATATGGTAACCCTAGAGTTATTGAAGTCCTCAAATCTTGATTTAAAGACTTCAGGTTACAGATAATGCACCATTTACTCTCGTTTACATCAGCAAGTGATGTGCTATGCTTCAGAGGAAGAGGAAAAAACCCCAGGGTCTCTGCCAATCTGAGCTGAAGGAAAATTCCTTCCTGACCCCAAATATGGTGATCAGTGGAATCATGAGCATGTTGGCAAAACCCACTAGCCAGACACCTGGGAAAGAATTCTCGGTAGTAACTCAGAGCCCTCCCCATCTAGTGCCGCATCTCTAGCCATTGGGTGATATTGCTACTAGCAGTTGATGACACAAAGCTGGGGAAGGGATTGCAAACACTTTTCAGGATAGAGCTAAAATTCAAAGGGATCTTGATAAATTGGAGAATTGGGCTATAGACAACTAAATGAAACTCAACAAGACAAATATAAGGTGCTACATTTATGGGGAAAAAAAACAAATGCACAAATACAGAATGGGGGATAATTAGCTTGGCAGCAGCAGTGGTGAGAAAGATCTGGGACTTGTGGTGGATCACAACCTCAACATGAGTCAACAATGCAATGCTGTTGCAAAACACAGCAAATGCAATTTTGGGTTGCATTAACAGCGGCATAGCATGCAAGTCACAGGAGGGAATATTTAGCACTCTATTTGGCACTGTTAGGTCTCAACTGGGGTACTGTGTCCAATTTTAACCACCGTTGTATAGAAAGGATGTAGAGAAACTGGAAAGGATCCAGAGACGAGCAACAAAGATGATCAAAGGGATGGAATGCAAGCAATAGGAGTAAAGGCTGAAGGAACTGGATATGTTTAGTTTGGAAAAGAGGAGATTAAGGGGGAACGTGATAGCAGTCTGCAAATATTTGAAAGGCTGCCGTAAAAAAGATGGAGAAAAGTTGTTCTCTCTTGCAACAGAAGGCTGGACGAGAGGCAGTGGGTTCAAACTACAGCATAGTAGATCTAGATTATATCTCAAGAAAAACTTCCTAACTGTAAGAATAGTAGGACAATATAACAAACTGTCTAGGGAAGTCGTTGAAGTGTCTTTATTAGAGGTTTACAAAAAAGGGTGGATGCCCATCTGTCTTGAAGGATTTGTTGTGTCTAAATCATCCATCTTGGCAGGGGGTTGGACTAGATGACCATTGCAGTCCCTTCTAACCCCATGATTCTATGTTCTTGCACTGCAATGGCAGCCAATGACAGAAGTAGCACCTCTTATGCCCTAGCCCCACACCACCTGACTGTACACCCTCCAAGCAGAGGCCAGCAGCAGCATGAAAATGCTTAGCTAGCCTCTGTCACATGAAATAAAATGGGTGAAAAGATACTGTATACAGATACACATCTGAGGAAAAGAACCTCATCTGTCTAAAAGAGACAACAGACACTTGCACCCCAAGTGACCAGGTTTCTGGACTATGACCCTTCCAAACTCCTCTTACAGCCAGAAAAACTTAAAGTTTTATTCCATCTCATCATATTCTGTTTATTGTTCTTATCAGAATCTACTGACCTGTCTTGTTTTATACAGTAAGAAGGACATGAACTCTACATGCTTAACGCTTTTCACAAAGGGCACAATTCTGCTCCCACTGAAGTCAAAGGCATGAAACCCCTAAATACAAACTGAAGCAGACCCTAAATGTTTAAAACAATAAATTTGGAGATTTAAGAGCAAGGGTACATCTCTACCTCAATATAACACTACCCGATAGAACAAGAATTCAGATATAACGCGGTAAAGCAGTGCTCCGGGGGGGGGCTGCACACTCTGGTGGATCAAAGCAAGTTCAATATAACGCGGTTTCACCTATAACACGGTGAGATTTTTTGGCTCCCGAGGACAGCGTTATATCGAGGTAGAGGTGTATTTGTATACTTACTGCTTTGTTTCTATTTTTTTTATTTTTTTTTTTTAAACTTCATGTCCAAACTAGCCATTTTAGATGTATTTTGTTTACAACTGCATATTTTAGAGGCTGTTTGTATGTATTTTTTGTCTTTGACATGGCAAAAACCTTCAATCAATACAATTTGATTTGAGAGCAGGTACAGCATAAGCAGCAGCATGAGATTCCTTAAGTTACCCTGCCACTGTGCCTCTCCCCTGTGCTGCAAGCATTCTACTGATGAGAGGGTATTTCACATTGCCAAACCCATTCAATCTGTCACCTTTTTGCTGAGACAGACAATCGTGAAAGTGTAAATTTGCTGGAGAATTATCCACCTAATGTCTTGAGGATAAATTGTCTTTGTAAATAGCTGTAAAATAAGTTTGGTTTTTAAATTAAAAATTAGCAAGGAAGTCAGAAAATTAAATCTGGGTAAATTGGAGCACTGTCGACAGTTTGGTGATCAAATCCAAACCTACTCAAGACACAGGCATTTGTTACAATTTGATGTGCGCAAACCTTTTTCTATGGTTGAGAATGGAATTAAAATCATTAACCAAAATGTTTTGTCAAACCTTAGTTCTAATACTACTAAGCGCATAGTAGACACCCATCATGCACATATGCCAGACCATCCAGAGGTTAAGACTGACCCTATTCATGTTAATGAGCCTCATTTCCCACCACTTCTCCCCACAGCAAGAGTTAAAAACTAACATCTGATCTACACTTATAAATCGGTATTGCTGTTGAAAAAAAGCAGAGGGCCTGGCATAGCAGCATGCATTTCATTTGCCTCTCCCCAGTATTCAGAAAGTCCCCTCTATAGTGTTCCAAACAGAGTCACTGTTACCTAGAGGATCCAAGCCTGAAAAACTCCAGATCCCTCCCATGGAATGCTGCCTCTGGAAAACCAAAGAGCTCCATTTTAATTAGGGTAACCATACATCCTGTTTTGGCCAGGACAGTCCTTTTTTTAAGCCCTGTCCCAGCCGTCCTGACTTTTTTTGATCAGTTGGTAAGAGCAAATGGGATAAATGCCCACTTTTGTCAAACAAGTGGGATGCAATGGGGCAGAATGGGGGGAGGGGCAAGCAGAGATGCCAGCCCCATGCAGGAGGGAGACTGGACTGGAGGCGGGGGGGTTCCAGTGCTGGGGACAGCCTTGAGCGGGGGCCAACAGGGTTTGAGCGACCAGTGACAACCTTGAGTGGGAGGTCGGCAGGGTTCAAGTGACCAGTGACAGTCTGGGGGGCGCATGTTGGGCAAGCACCTGGGGCCAGCCCGTGGGGGAGGTGGCACCTTGGGCCAGCCCTGCACAGTTTCCCATTTTCCCTTTGGGAAATACGGTCACTCTAATTTTAATGTTATTTTAAAACATGGGGTGGGAGGGAAGTATTTGGTACACATAAGCAGAGATAGCTAAGCTGTCAGCTGCATTTAAGTTGTGGCTCTCCAGAGCTATGCAAGAAAGAAGATGTAGCTTAACTGAATCCTTAAGTTAAACAGAGCAGAACTGGTGGATTAGTAGACCCAAACAGCCAACTGTTTGCCCAGTTGAATCAGTGAAAATAGATAGGTCTAGTATGAACAGCATGCACCATCAACGCCTAGGCTCCACTTCATTACGGTAACTTCTGCTATTCGGAGTCTATGTGAATAGCCTAATACACACAACACTATTTTAGATTTACATAGAAAAACATCCCAGAATATTTAACAAACTGAAATGTGGCCACCTGTAAGCAACCCAACTTATAGAACTAGAGTATATGAATGTGTAGGGAATTTTGGTCAGACACTTCTACTCTCCAGGAGTAACATGGCTATTTAATGTCTATGCACAGCACAAAGGGCTGATTTGAGATTTCAAGGTATTATTTGAATGACCACCACGTAGTTATCTACCTCAAGAGGATAAAGAACCAAATCAGCCATGTTGAGATTTGAACTTCCCAAACTAAATGTTTTAAACTATCAACCTGTAGACCAATATAGACCTAATGATTCAACTTATATCTTCAGCTACATTCAAACTCTGGCCCAATTAATATGAATGTGGAGCCCTAAAGGAAAGCAGCTATAACACAGACTACCACAACTCATCCGGGAGTGGACTATATTCTATACTGAACAATTAAAAATAGACTGTTACACTTTATTAAATTGATCAAGTCAATGGAAGCCAGTTGTCACAAGATAAGTCTCCTCTGGCTACAGAAAGGCTAATTCCTTTACCGTGTTCCATTACAAGATATTATTTCTGTTATATCAAGTGGTTTATAGTTAATCATTTTACCCGACTGATGTGAGCGCAAAGTGATAGTTGCTTCCTAAACCATTATTGACCTGATGTGTTCTGACCAACTGGTTTTGAGAACAGGCCTATTTAGCACGTGCTGCAGTCAAAGACCAGTTTGTCCATAGAAAAGTATTTCTTTAGAAGTACAAGAGTTTCTAATAAGCTGGTTGATGTGTTTGTATTTGTTTTTCTGGAGGCAGAGCTTTCTTGGTAATGAGTTCATAACTCTGAAATTTGCTTCTTGCAGAAATACTCTTTCAGAAACAGCTGCAAGATGCTCCTCTTTGTCCAGGCCTTCCCAGCTGATTAATCCTAGCATCCTGACTAGTAATGCTGCATGCGGCAGGGGAATGTGGTGTTTGGTCTCTCTCTCATTAAGATTATTACTATGTCTGAATATATGCTTTTTAAGTTGCCCAGATACAAGAGTCATGGGTGCCAAAATAAATGCTTGCAGCAACATAATAATCTTTTATCAATGTTTAAGTTCTCAATCTGACTTGACAGATTCCATTTGATGTTATGATTCAATGCCCTAAAATAACCTATTTTTAACTGTATTGCACAAGATAGGTGCTAGATTCAACTTTAATTTTACATGTAGAAAAAGTATAGTGGTGCGAGACGATGAGGACAAAAGAGAAAGGCCACATATATGCACAATACTTATATGACTGGCTGCTCAAGATACTGCTCACCTTTGAGGGATATTTTTGGGATGCCATCGAAGATGTAAAATCTACTTCACACAAGACCAGAAAGAGAGACAGAAGCAAATCACTTGCTACACTTTCCTATTTCGTCATTTTTGAGCTAAGTTACTGCGGCAGCAATAAACTAGTATATCAATTACTGACTCATCCATGGCCCCAATTCTGGTAGGTCAGAAAGCCTCAGATGCTACCCACAGGTGTGTATTTGGAAGAACTTCACAACATTCTTCACTATGGGAAGACAATTGCACAGAAGCGTAGTTTCTATTCTACATATATCATTTAAAGCTCCCATTTCCAATGCAATGCCAAAAAGCAACAGGGCTTTTAGAATACTAGTAATGATCCATTTCAGTGAAGTCTGAAACATTTAAAACCTGGCAATGGTCTAGTTTAAGGAATATCCTCCTAGAACAAGATTCCCATTTGGGAACAGTTAACGTTTTCTATTTATTCCTTTGGGGAAAAAATGTTTTACCAAATTATAAATGTAGTTTTTTTTGCTGGGTTCTTTTGCATCCAGATTAGATGTTATAATTTAAAGATAAATTGCAGGCAGGCTTATTAAGTGTGTTTTGCAACAAAAATCTGCCTTAAATAATTATTAAGCCTTACTTATTCTGCATAGTACATACAGAGGAAGATATGATCACTGCTCCAAGAAATTCATAATTTAGGGGACAAATTTTCTTCACTTCATTCATGTAATTAAATTCCTCTGGCCTAAATGGGACTAGTCACAAAAAGTGAGCAAATCTGGCCACACACTAGCCATAGACAATACACAGTCTAAGCATACAGAACATTAGAGGAGTATCCAGGCTCCAAGTGAGGCAGACATTATATATTTTAATAAAACAAAGTTAACCTACTTTAGGAGGATTAATGCTGAAGACTTCACAGAAAACTGTTTTAGAAGGGATCTGAAGGAAGAAAAGGAGGCCATTTGGCATGGATGGAGAGAGGCAGTTCTTAGTGTAGGAGGCAGCATGGTAGGAGGCATGAAATCTGATTTGAACAACATTAGATTCTGTTTAATCCCCTGGAATGAAAATATTTAAAATATTTGAGAGATTAGTCTTTTTTGATTACATTAGAGACCTTTTATCTCTGAGAGGAGGCTTTTAGTGAAGGCCACATTCTGGTTGGGTCATTCAAACCGCTATTTGTAATGCAGTGAAATGTGCTCATAGACCTGTGTTGAGGGGAACAGAGTCATCCTAGAAAGCATTATACAAGTATACTGGAAAGGAGGTCACCATCATTGCACACAGTATCTCCAAGAAAAAGGTTGCTAGTGCCTCCCTGCCCCTTTAGAAGTTCTTGAGGAAGACTATTCCTGGGCCAGGCCTTCAGTATTGTCTGTCCTTCATTTTCTTAAGCAAAAAATCAAGTCAGTTATAGATTAAAAGGATTTTTTTTTTTGTATCTGAGCAAAAAGCAACGCGTCCTTTCCACCCCAGTCTCTCCCCAACTCCCCAAAAGGAAAGAAAACACACAACCCACCCAATTCTGGGTGGGATTTTCAAAACTGTGTGTATTGACCTAGCTCTGCTCCCATTGAAGTTAATGAGACTGAGCAGAGTTAGGCCAATGTTAAGCAACTTTGAAAATCCTATCCTCTGTTTTTTAAGTGCAGGGCCTACACATAAGTAAAAGATTTGCACATACACCCTGGTGTAATACAACCAGCTTTTACATTTTTGTTTAAGCACTCACCCTCCTTTTAATTAAAAAAAAAAAAAATGATTTGCAATAAAACACCAGAGAGAAGTAATTTTCAGACCAAACCTATTGGTGTATCAAGGAAGGCACCAGTCACAAACTTGTTCATCTTTAAAATTGCCCATGAAATTAGAGGTCTAGCACACTGTAAAAATGGATAAATATTGCAGAAAAATATTTTGACAGAATTGCTAACACTCCAGAACCTAATGGAGTGTAGCATATTTCTGAGTAGTAGAAAATAAATTTCACACAAAAGTCTTCTAATTATGCAGACACTTCATTAGGTTTCGAAGATTTAGTAAATACTACACAAATATTGTATCTCAGATGGCTGCCCATTTTGCAGTGTTAGGCCACTAAATTAACAGGTCTTTTAAAAAGATTAATCTTGTACAAAATGCTTTTCTGTAGCAAACACCTCTTTTGTATTCTCAGTTCTGTTGTGTTTTTCCTCAAATAGTTTGAATTATTCCTACAAGGTGCGAGTCCCAAATATTGCATAGCATGGAAAAGTATGCCAAAGCTATAAGGAGCCACTAATTTACGCTTACCTTCCTGCATGAGCTAGCCCCCAGAGTTAAAGTATGGCCCAGACTGACCACTCCCATGGAAATTTCCACAAAAGGGAGCTCTGTCAGAAGGAAAACTGAAAAGGAATCCTCCGAGTCCTGGTCTACACACAATTTTTGTAACAGTATAAACTATTTTGCTTAGAGGTGTGATTTTTTTCTGAAATATAGTTGTACCGGTACAACCCCTAGCATGGATGCAGGGATTGTACCAGTATAAAAGGTGCTGTATATTGGTATAGCTGATTCCCTTTTCCTTTATGGAATAAACTATACTGGTATAACTGCAGCCACACTGGGGTGGAACGGGTTGTACCACTTTAACTATACTGGGATAATGAAAGTGGCAAATGGTCATGTATAGACAAACCCTAAGTGTGTTTTCCTGGGATAGTAGGAGGTGGACATGGGACACTCCATTCCAGCTCTGCTATTAGGACTCCCAAATTCCTTAACTTCCTTGTTTATTTCCTTGTGGAGAGAGTTCATTTGAGTTCATTCTGTATTAATATTGCCCGGGATTCCTGATGGTGCTTTGAAGAGGGTGTAGGGGAGAGGATGTACTTACCTACACATGACCCACTGACATCTGATATAGTATGGATGGGGAAGATCTGGAGGAAGAGCCTTTCTCCCTCTGCTGGTCAGATTGGGCAAATGATTTGACAACTGAGGAGAGCTTATACACTTAAGTATCCATTAAATTAAATCATCTAACTCCTCAACTATTCTTATTTACAGATTTATGTAATCTTGTCTGCCATGACTATTAGTTTTCACTTGATTTCAGGTGATCTGCCACAACAGTAACAAGATTACTAGTTGGCAGAGCACGAAAAATTTACTTGACGGTGCAGAGTAGGAAGTTATTCCTAGATAACATGGAGGCCCAAGCCATGGAATTTAAATTTCCATTAAAAAAAGCTTCTAGCCCTTATGATTGTGAAGATAGCCTTTCCTTTTCCTTTTGAAACAAACCAAAGCAGTACAGTCTTCCTGAATCTACAGATAGGCAGCTCTAATATTTCCACTATTGTTCATGGCTTTGTCAAACAGCAACAAAAATGAAAACCAAGCTTGTCAGTTTCACTGCTGCTACTCAGCCCTATGCGTAGCAGCAAAACGATCAGGAATCATATTTAATGCCTCACTGCTGCTTGGGCACAAATGTAGGCACTGGAGAAATTGAAAGGGGGTGAAAATCCTAAACTGGAGGGTGGAAGAAAGGGTAGAGAGTCTACACAGCAATTAAAAACCCACGGCTGCCCTGTGCCAGCTGACTCAGGCTCATAGGGCTTGGGCTAAGTGGCTGTTTAACTATGGTGTAGATGTTTGGGCTCAGGCTGCAGCCCAAGCTCTGGGACCCTTGCAGGGGGAAATGCTCCCTCCTATTTACAGCATCTAGAAGGGAAGAAGCGTCAAGTTTATAAGACATCTTACTAGTCAGAGGAAAATAAAAAGACAGAAATAGAGATGGCTCCACAAGCAGCTTTCCAGAAAAGAGCCCTGTACCTTTCCCTTCATAGCAGAGGGTGTCAGGAGGGCTAGGCTTTTCTCCAAGATATTGGAAGTGGAGTCCCTCCACCCTTGTCTTTAACCTACTGGCCAGAAGCAGATGTTAGTCACTAGAACATGTCTGATGAATTTGCTACTTGGCAGCAATTCTACCCCACTCTTGATTAGTAGACTGAAAACAGAACTCTTATTCTCAGACAGATCCTTTTTTCATAGTCTTGGACTGGTGAAAGTAGTTGCTACTCCATTGATTTAACTGAAGTTATGATGCAATTTAGTTTGGCCTATTGTTTTCACACTGCAATCATCATTATTACTAAAAATATGCTGCTTGTTTTTCCTTTGTCTAAAATAGCACGCCATACTTTGTCTGCTCATATGTCAGATTTGATGTTAACAGCTGTATTCAACATACCAAAAAACAAAAAAACAAAAAAACACCCATCCACTACACACACAAACCCCTCTTGGACAATTTAACCTGCACAATGTCTAATTGCCAGTGCATTAAGTGTATTCAATTACATAAGAGTATACTATTTTTCTAAATCCAATTTTCTCTAGAATGCCCAAATAATTTGTTACTGAAAAGTAAAACTGAATAGTTAATTTTTGGCACCCTCTACTGGAAATTCTGGGAACATACTTGTACAGTACTATGAACTTTTAAATACAACAGCTAAATATTAGAAATTACTTCAATCTAGTCCCTCAAATATGTATGCTTATTTTTATGAGTGCAATTTTGAACATCACGTTTTTCTGCATGCAAATAGCATTTGTGCACAGCAATTGTCATCTAATTTCCCTGCTGAAGCACAAAAATCAAATTGGCACAAACCCATCCAAGATTTGGGACACCCAAAAAATGCAGGCACCTACAATTTAGACATGCAAATTTAGAGACAATGTTTGTAAAGCTGGTGCCTAAGGATAATGGATCTTCTGTGGGAAGAAACAGGGAACCATTTTGTTAAGAACATAAGAACAGCCATATTGGATCAGACCAATGGTCCATCAAGCCCAGTATCCTGTCTTCTGAGGCATCAAAGAGCGGGGGTCGGCTTATGGAGATATCCCATCTCCTAGAACTGGAAGGGACCTTGAAAGGTCATCGAGGCAGCCCCCTGCCTTCACTAGCAGGACCAAGTACTGATTTTGCCCCAGATCCCTAAGTGGCCCCCTCAAGGATTGAACTCACAACCCTGGGTTTAGCAGACCAATGCTCAAACCACTGAGCCACCCCTCTACACCAAAATTTGATTATTTTAAACTCTATTGAATCATTGAATTAAATATCTAATACATTGTCATTTTGTTTACCTGGAGCATCTGCAGGCATGGAGCCCCTTAGCTCCCTGTGGCCGCAGTTCGCCATTCCCAGCCAATGGGAACTGCGGGAAGGTCTGAAACAGTCAGTTTTGGCAGAGCACTCTGACTTTAAGGCAAAAACCCAGGCCACTTAAACTGCACAAGACATTGTATAACTTTCTTATGAATTAACAATTTTATTTTCTAAATCAGATCTCATGTGATGATTTAAGAACTACAAAACTCCCTGTCGACTACTCTGTTCACTGACCACACTGCTTACCTATTTGTAAGTTTGGGGAAGAATGAGAATTTGAAATATTCTTGTTTTTGAAGCTCTCTTTTAGGGAGAAGAGGTAAACAAAAACAAAAAACCTCATGTCCCACCCAAATCAGTTCTTCCAAACCTTAATATGTTGTACAGTTATGTTTTGGTTTTTTTAAGCAGAAACATTTTCTCACCTTAGGAAGTTCACCTTCCTTCTCTTCAACAGGCAGAGAATTACTGCTTGCACAGGAATCAGAGTCTGATATGTCCAATGCACTGTCATCTTTTCCTGATCCATTGCTTTCATCACCACTATCCCCAGGATCACTGTCCTTCTCCCAGTCAATGAACTGTGGTTCACCTTAATAAAGTATTTGTTAAAATGAAAGACATTTTTCTTAATGAGTCCGTGTGTTATTTATAACTATGAATTCAACAATAATGACAGTAAACATGCTGTTAAATTATCTCTTATTCAAAAACGTAAGTGATGTTATTTTGTGCACATTCAACCAATATTTTTCCTTACTCTTTCCATAACACATAAAACAACTTTGATAACATCTTCTATAAAAAGCTGAATTCTAATATACTTTGCAGAGCTAAATAGTAGTTATAAAATTAAATAGCAGGTAAATGCTAACTTTTGTGGAACGCAAATCTCAACATGACAGATTGACTATTTCCATATGCAATCTGATTGGTTTACAACTCTTATAGTATCGTCCCTGAGAATGTAGCGGGTTTTTAATTATTAGGATTTATCTAGTTACATTTTCCAAAAGCCCTAGCTCATGTTTGGCTGAGTAAATCAAACAACAGCGAGTGAGAGAGAAAAATTAAGTCTTCATCAGAGATTTGAAACAAAAATAGAGAGTTGATGAACCAAAGATACATGAAGGTTGTTCCAAAAGAAAAAAGGTACAGAAAACAGCAACAAGATGATGGGTACATCCACACTGCCGCTGGCAGTGCGCTTCTAGCACAGGTAGATAGACACGCGAGCTCTCCTTGAGTTAGCACACTAAAAATAGAAGTATAGTTTGCGGTAGCACAAGCGACAGCTATGGGGATGTGCCCAGGGCATCCGGGTCAGTTTGTGCTCAGGGGGATAGCCCAAGCCACCACATATGCTATCCCCAGCTACAATGCTATTTTTAAGCCTGGTTTGAGCTACTGGGCTAACACCTGTCTGTCTACAGCTAGGAACATGCTTCCCAGATCAGGTAGTGTAGACAGAACAGACAGGTTAATACCAGGTCCAATCACCACCTCTAACTCACCCCCTCTTTCTTCCAATTTCCCCTGAAAATAGGCCTCTTCTCTCCACTTATGGAACCCAGCTCTGTCTCAAAGAAACCCAGTCCCTATCCTTCAGCTGTACATTGGATATTTAGGCCCTTATCCTGCAAAAAAGATTATCTTTAAAAATACATGGAATCTAATTTACTTTAATGGGACTGCATCAGACATAAGGATCTACTCATGTTGATCCCATTTCAAGTTCTTTTGAAGCCGGAGGGGCTCTGTGTTGGTACAACAGTCTTCCCCCTCCCTCTGCAGTAAATTGCAGGATCAGGATCTAATAGCATGTGTATATTACAAGTGCTAGAGCAGCACAGCTGCAGTTATGCCACTATAGTATAGACACTTGCTACAGCAGTGGAAGGAGTTTTTTCTGTCACTGCAGTTAATCCACCCCTCTGAGAAGCAGTAGCTAGGTCAATGGAAGAAATCTTCTGTTCACCTAATGGTCTACACCGGGGATTAGTTGGGCTTAACTACGACGCTCAGGGTGTGAATATTTCATACCCGTAAGGGACATAGCTTAAATTGACCTATGTTTTAGGTCTAGACCAGGCCTGAGACTGTAAACTCTGGAGGGGAATGATCTGGTCTTGCTTGCAAAGCACGTAAACACACTTTTAGCTCCATTCTGTCTACACTTGCTTGAATTAAGAGAGAGTAGAGACACCATTGGGAGGGAGGGAAGAGCCTTTCTCGGTCATAGCAAAATTAGAAAAGGCAATTAAGCTGCTCAATTGTAATTAACAACTGTTCATTCACAGATACCTGGTGAAACCAACATGTTTTTAGAGATAAAGTAAAGATAACTGATAGGTATTCCAAAATACCTTTTACCCATTATTATTAATGCATATAAAGGAGGAGGATTACAGCTTAGGCCTGGTCCCCACTAACCCCCCACTTCGGACTAAGGTACGCAAATTCAGCTACGTTAATAACGTAGCTGAATTCGAAGTACCTTAGTCCGAACTTATCGCGGGTCCAGACGCGGCAGGGAGGCTCCCCCGTCGATGCCGCGTACTCCTCTCGCCGAGCTGGAGTACCGGCGTCGACGGCGAGCACTTCCGGGATCAATCCGGGATCGATTTATCGCGTCTAAACCAGACACGATAAATCAATCCCAGAACATCGATTGCCTGCCGCCGGACCCGGAGGTAAGTGTAGCCGTACCCTTAGTAGCACAATGAATTTCAGTTTACAGAGCAGGCAGGCACAAGCAAATGAGATCTCTTATTTCCTTCCACTTTGAAGTTTGACTTGAAAGTGGGTCAAGGGGAGTGCTCCATCAGCAGCAGCTTCAGTTTAGTCTCTTGAGTCTTCCGAGCTCCAGATTTTAAGAGCCACACAAAAAAGTTATAAATTTGGGAGATAGGGGACTCTCCCAAGCAATGGATACACTTAGAGTGGCTGCCACTGATTGGGACAGTTTCCCGACAGGAGAGACAGCATTTGAAAGCTGGCAAGCCCAGCCAGGCCAAATAAACTCCCCAGGAAAAATGGAGGGGGGGAGGGGAGAAACGGAGGAAAGAGGAAAAACTGAAACCTCTTACAACTAATTCTATACTAACAACAACTAACTCTAAACCAATAAACAAAAACTACAAAACACACTGAGGCACACACCAGGCGGACACGTTAGCGTTCCATCTCAGACTGAGGTGAGAGAGAAGGAACTGAGGGCAGTTCACATGTGCAACCCTACATACTCTTGGAGCATGGCACAAGGTTGTACAGAGCATATGTGCAGGCCGATCAGACATTGCTAAAGGAAAATCTCTAATCCAGGGCTCAAGAGGTGCTTGCACATCTGAAGCCAAGCACCCATGGGGGAGAAATCAAGCCCTAGGTAAAAGCAAGCAGTAGCACCACTGGTTGTATGGGGACTAAGGGCCTGGGGGTTCACAACTCCACAAACAGCATGGACAAAGGAGTTAGTGTACCATCCTATAAAGAGTAGGTCATCCTATTTCAATATATTATAAATAGTTGTCCAATACAAATAAAAACTGTTATCCCTCGCCATTCCACCCATCATACTTTAGTGTATAGTCCACTTTTGCTAATGCTGTTTATAGCCCATTATGGCTCCCACAGAAGTTAGAGTGAGTTTTTCCACCAACTTCACTTAGAGCAGGATCAGAGCTGTAACATTTTGCAATAATTTCAAATGATTTTCCCATAAAATATTTAAAATTCAGCAAACAGAATTTCTTTCCAAAAAGCATTTGCAAAACATTTGAACTCACCTTCACTACTCCTGTCCTCTGACAATAAGTTATGCTTGCTGTAAGATTTCTGTGCTTTGGAACCATGACTCTTTTGGTTATACAACCTTGAAATCAATATTTTATTCTCATCATCGGACAAGTCGCTGCCACTAGAGCTCCATACTATGTCTGCAAACTCCTCTGGGTTCACAGCAGTAGAAACTCCTATCAGAGAGCATGAGACAGTGTTAGTATATAAAACACTATCAAATCAATATGAGTTTCTAAACTAGTGAATTTAAAATTAAACTTGCATTCTTTTTGAGCTGAAATAAATCATAAGTCCTGTCCCCCCAATATCAGGTGCAACTATTTGAGTATCCACACTTAATACTAACATATTACAGCATTTACCACTTAATGCTTTATATTTTAAAAGTGTATCTATCTTCATTACAACTCTTTGAGGCCAGTATTAACATCTCCATTTACAGAAAGACAATGTGGGGCAGAGGGGTCACTTGACTTGGCCAAGACCACAGAGCAAGTCAGTAGCAGAGCCAGGACTAGCAATCTTAACACAGTCCCCAGCTCATTCCTAGATCACACTGTCACCCCCAGACTCCAACTCTGCAGAGACACTTTAAATATTTAAAATCTCAAAGTAAAATCAGTTCCTGGATTTTTTTTTTTTAAGTATGTCTGGTAATTTACACACAAAAACTAACAATGTGGCACCATTATCATAACAATGAAAGTTAAGATGCAGAATTGTAGAGCCTTTCTCTGTCATAGCAAAATTAGAAAAGGCAATTAAGCTGTTCAATTGTAATTAACAACTGTTCATTCACAGATACCTGGTGAAACCAACATGTTTTTAGAGATAAAGTAAAGACAACTGATAGGTATTCCAAAATACCTTTTACCCGTTATTATTAATGCATATAAAGGAGGACGATTACAGCTTAGTAGCACAATGAATTTCAGTTTACAGAGCAGGCAGGCACAAGCAAATGAGATCTCTTATTTCCTTCCACTTTGAAGTTTGACTTCTCATTCTGAAAAATCCAGTTGTTGGGTATCGGTACTGGAGGAAAAAACCAAAATCATCTTCCCCCACCCACAACACAGATTCCTTTAAAAAAATCTGGAAAAGCATAATTTTGAACTCCAAGACAGCATGTAGAAGAGATGCCCATTATCTTACTTATTTTTAACTCATTGAACCCAAGAGAGACAGCAGAGCCTCTAGGGAAAATGGAGAGACAAGGACTGGAGGCAGGGGGTAGAAGTGACACACCTGAAAAGAGCCTGCAAAACCTGTGGTGGGTTTCAAACTCCTGTGAGGAAAAGTGGAAAGTCTGCAGCAGTAGCTTCCCTACCTTGCACCTCTAAGGAAGGGGGGACTTTGATTGGCAATGGAGGCTAGGAGGTTAGGGAAGCTAGGAAGACCAATATGAGTGATTTTGACTGAAGTGTTTAAAACAGCATTTAAGAGCAGACTCTGACATACTAACACATGGCAGGGCCCTATCAGATCTCACAAGTGAGACTACGAAGAAACACCTTCCAGGGGTGCTCCAGGAAGGGATGTTAGCGATTCCACTGGTGACGCTTTACCCTCAAAGTAAGTAAGTTCCCAAAAAGGTGATCAGCAGCACAATGCTGCTGGAGTGTTACCTTCTGAGCACTGAAACCATAACCGCTGTCCCAGCGCACTTTGTACATGAATGGAGTGCGATCATTGGCCAACTGATCAAACTCCATCTCATGGAATTAAAATTTAAGTTCTCCTTGAAGTTTCACCTAGATATAGAATTAAAAAGTGAAGAATAATGCTAAGAGTTCATAGTAACACTAATAAGTTTTACCAGAGGTAGCTGCATTTCATCAATGGCTGATTACATTCCTAAATCTACAAAGCATTTGGGGCTTTTTTGTAATAAGGTGTATTCCCATATTTACACACACATGCAAATTAGAACTTATTTTACATTGTATCTAAGCTGTTTTTGAACTATAAAGTCAAATCACCCCTTCAAAATTTACTGTTATGGCTGCATCTATTTTTGCAATTCCCACCACGATAGTAGTTGCTCCATGCTGCTATCGTGGGTGTCCTCACACAACAGGAAAAGGCTATGAAAGCAGCAGTGCTGCTGCCGTCAATCCAGCTGACAGGCTCCATTTGCTTTTCCCCAGCTCCACCTTTCGTCTCCTTATTTATCTGTCTCCAGGTGAAGTACACAACTGCCTCACCTTCCATCTATACACTTTAAGGGGTGTTTTTTTTAAACTGTGGGGGGAAAAAAAAAAACTTTAAAATACTGTCCCTGGCAGGATAGGACTGCACAACAAATGCAGCATTAGTAGAGCTCCTTCTGCACATGCAAAAGCAGTGGCCGCCTCCCTTCAGGATCGCTATCTGGAGATCAGGGGAGAGGGAGACCAGGAATGCAGATGCAAGTCGGATAGGATCAGTTCTATTTCTTCTAGAGATCACCCTCTGTATGCACAGACTATGTCAGCAGCTGGAAGCAGCTGATGTCACAGGTAAGAACTGAGAAAATGTATGTGGACAATGCAAACTGATAGTCGCTTTTACAATGTTAATGTGAAATAGTGATAGTACCTAGTGTTCCTTCAGCAGAGGTAGGCAGTGGCCCAAGATGCTTATCAGCTCTAGGTTTCTTTTCAGAAGATTCTGACGTCTATATGACAAAAAAATATATATATATTTGTTATATACACACGCACCAAATGATTAAAGGAACAGGGGTAATAGTCACTGTAACAATGCTGTACCTATAGCTTAGAACTATTCTGTTATTTATTCACATTAACATGGCAGTTCACTTTCAAGTCAGTGAGCTTTATTTTCTATTAAAATCATTATATATTAAGCAGTCTTACTGATTCTGAGTAATTCCCTCATACTCTTCCCAAGGAACAACAACTTCAGAACTGCATAATCTCTGCTCTGGGTCAGGAAAATATCCACTCTCCCTGCCCAAAGCACTGACATTACATTTTACCGAGGGAAGGGGGTAGAGATAGGCAACAATTTCACCCTAATTCCAAAGTGGGAGAGCAGGCTGAAGGATGGAAAATATAATCCTTAACATATTCAAAGTGGCAGGGAAAGAAGCATGCAGCTGTACTGACTCTGCTCTTATAAAATCTCACAAACCAAGCACGAATGGGCCTGGCCAGTACTTGGATAGGAGATTCCAGGAAAAAAACAAGTGCACGAAGATGCGGAGTTGGCAATTCAGTAGATAGCATTCCTTCAATCTCAGCCAGAATTGAACAAACATCCCAGTGAGGTATTAGAGGTAAAGGTACTGCAAATGCCATTTTGAATGAGACATAAAACTGAAATATGAACTGAAGTCCGCTGTAAACTGTTGTCGAATGTGGCTGTGAACTTTTAAACAGCTGCTGTATTGCATCCCGGGAATGGATGAAATTATTTTTTGATACTATAAATATAGTTTGGAGATGCTTGAGCTCTTTCCAGATGATAGGTACGGACCAGGGTAAGTGGAAGATACCATCATGTGCAGAGAGAATTACACTTTGAATGAAAACTAATTCCTGTGCAGTCTTGTTTTCCAGTTCTGCTTAACTTGTCAACTCAACTTTTGTGTGGTGTTCCAAGAGGAGGACAACTGACAATATAAGCAAATATGGGGAGAAAAGATGGACCACATGAACATTTCAACTAATGGAAATTTTGGGAGAGGACTACAAGCCACATTAAAGCCTCAAGGGTTTGCTGTATGTTTGCTATAAACAGTAGGATGCATCCGAAGAAGTGGGCTGTAGTCCACGAAAGCTTATGCTCTAATAAATTTGTTAGTCTCTAAGGTGCCACAAGTACTCCTGTTCTTCTTTTTATAAACAGTAGGTTTGTTATTTTTGAATTGTGCATAAAAAGCTAAATTAGGGGGAAAGCCTTATGATCATCAGCTTGCATCTCTAGCCTACACCACAGGTAAATCAGGATTTTACCTCAAGCATGGAAGTGCTCTGAAATCCATCGCCACATTTAAGCCATGCACTGGAAATGGAAGAAGTAGCCACTGCTGTCCTAACATTTGCTTTTCTCAACCCTGGAGGTGTCTCATCTGGAAAAGACGTACATTCAGCATCCCAAGCTCGTTTCCTCTACAAAGAAAATTGTAAACGCATTAAACTCTTGATCATTCATATTTATTTTTATTTTAAGTACAATAAAGACTAGTTAATCTGGATCACCACTTTGGTTTGAATACTTACCAAAGAATTGTAATTTCTGCTTTTCAATAAATTGGAAGGGGTTCAGAAAAGAACCAGGAGAATGATTAAAGGAGTAGAAAATATGCATTAAGTGTGATAGACTCAAGGAGCCCAATCTGTTTAGCTTAACAAAGAAAAGGTTAAGGGGTATCTCTCGATCAGTCTGTAAGTAACGACATAGGGAACATACACTGAGAAGCCCATTATCAACTATATCAGACAAAGGTATATCAAGATCCAATGGATGGAATTTGAAGCTAGACAAATTCAGACTGAAATAAGACAGTAAGGGTAATTAAACATTGGAACAATTTACCAAAGGTCATGGTGGATTCTCCATCACTGGCCATTTGACTTTTTTTTTTTTTTTTTTTAAATTAAAGAGTTATGCTCTAGTTCAAAAGGAACTATATTGGGGAAGTTCTATGGCCTGCATTATACAGGTCAGGCTAGATTTTCACAATGGTCCTTTCTGGCCTTGGAATTTATTAATCTTTGAGATGGGAAACTGAAGTCCCTGAACACTTGCAATCATATAGCATTTTCTGCTTATTTTAAACAGGAATGACTAAGGGCAATGCATTTAATGATTAAGTAATTCCCTCCACTACAGGAACTGAGTGAAATTCTGTATTATGCAGGGCAGACTAGATCATCATAGTGATGCCTTCCACCTTTAAAAATAATGGTTAATCTACATAAACATTTCTGAGACTGTCGTACGCATACCACTGGTGGCACATGGACCACAATGGACCACAATCAATTGATGTTATGAAGGTCGTATGCCCATTATTGTTCAATGTTAGATATGGTACAGCAGGTATTAGAGTTTGAGAACTGCTGATATAAGTAGCATATATTGGCACATCCAATGTCTTTAGAATTTCACAGCAGTTTACAAGTTATACTCATTTTTAAGTTACTCATATTCCTATGAATCATTAAGAATTACTCAGATTATCTCTGAATTGGTACATGTGATGCCAGTCAGGAGTCTACTGTAGAGTTAAACGCAGACATAAAACATTCTTTATTTCAAAACTACAGGAAAAATGTTATAAATCCTACAGCAGGGGTTCCCAAACTTGGTTCATGGCTTGTTCAGTGTAAGCCCCTGGCAGGCCACGAGACACTTTGTTTACCAGAGCGTCCGCAGGTACGGCCGCTTGCAGCTCTCGGCGGCCGCAGTTCGCCGTTCCCGGCAAATGGGAGCTGTGGGAAGCAGTGGCCTGGCCCACGGCGCTTCCTGCTGCTCCCATTGGCCGGGAACAGCGAACTGCAGCTACTGAGGCTTACCCTGAACCAAGTTTGGGAACCCCTGTCCTACAGTATATACCAAGGTGGCCAAACTGTGGCTCTTTTACCATTAAAGTGTGGCTCATGGAGACCCCCCTGCCCCGCCCCTCCATTCTCCATCTATCAGACTGGGGGATGGGGGGTGGAAGCTCGGGACTTCTGCCTTGCAGTGGGGTGGTGCAGTAGGGGCTTCAGCCCAGCAGGGCGCACCTGCTAGGGCTCGGAGCTTCAAGAGGAGCGGGGCCGAAGCCCCAACCCCCAGCTCCTGACAGATATGCCCTAGCTCTCGAACTTCTGAAAATTGTCGTATGTGGCTCGCAGGGCCAGTAAGTTTGGCCACCCCTGGTATATAGTATACCAAAAAGGTCATTAGAAGTATATATGCAGCCTTTGACATGTATTTATCTAGCTAGTTCTCATGGCGCCCATAATCATGTATTTAAATGCTTTCCAAAATTCTGAAGTGAACACAATATATCTATCTCTCTTCCCTACAGCCAACAGGGCTTGGATTTATTTATTTTTGTAATTGCTGTATTGTGGAAAGATTACATGTAACAAGTGGGCTTTGCAATTTTTCCTGATGGCAGCAAAGCTCATGATCATCCTGACACTTTCTAGGAGTGAGTTCCAGATTTGCCGAGACAGCAACCCATAAGGTTCTCTCCTGAAGTTGCTATTTACACAGAAAGGAAGCTGTCACAGAAGATCATTATCATTTAAGTGAAAATGTACCCACAGATAATTCTATGGAAGATTTTGAAGATGTGAAGCAAAACTTTCCATTGTGTCCTGGTTCTAAACAGGGAGCCATCACAGAGTGCAGAGCACTAAGCTTACACGCTGAGCAAACACACAGACCACTCTGTTCTAAGCCAGAAACTCACATCAAGATGACTTGAATCTTTCATCTCAGAGCTCAGTCAATCATGATATGCTCCTACTCCTCCCTCTCCAGGTCCTCACATGTGAAATCCCACAACGATCAATCCTCCTGCTCAATATCTTTATGGAGCCAGCAGAAATGGCACAGGGTTTAAGCCTTCAACCCACACTTAGGACTACCCACATTAGTAAGGATAACATCAGGCCCATAAAATGCTACACTGTGGGCCTGCTTCCATCAACTTAAAGGCAAAACTCTCATTTACTTCAAGGACAGAAGGACAAGACCCTTCATCACTTCACCACCTTGTTGAAGGGAAAAAGGGTCCTCCACACTTATATCACAGCCCTGTTGATTCCCTTCATTTTACACATCCAAACCTCAATATGCATTCTGAAGCCATGATTCTTTCAACCAAGAACTGGACAGCCAGTCACTATCACTCCTTTAATCAGATAGAGTAGCTGCTTTTGAGTAACAAAAGCCACTTTCATTTGCTTCCTAGAACACCTAGCAAGATGAGAGAGACCAGTAACTGAAACCACATAGCAATGCTGAGCACCACGAGTAGCCTGATCTGAGGATTTCACTTTTAATGTGACTAGAAAGCAACATGGCACTTCAGGCACAACACATAATGGACTCCTCTACACACAGAAGTTGTACCAGTTTATCTTAAATCATTATAGTAAAACTGGTGCAGCTTTGTTTGTGGACTGTCTTATGTTGATTTAAAAACTAATTATATTGGTTTAGTTTGTGCCATTACCTAGAATAGACATCATCATTCAT
The DNA here is from genome assembly GCF_011386835.1 of Chrysemys picta bellii. NCBI lineage: Eukaryota > Metazoa > Chordata > Testudines > Emydidae > Chrysemys > Chrysemys picta. The sequence continues at coordinate 218,193,335 of NC_088792.1, read as the reverse complement.
AAGCCCCGACAAATGCAAATTTTATGCAGCATCACAATATTGGTGTTGGCCAGTAAATAGCAGGAAATCATCTCTTTGTAACAATACTTTTTAAAAGACAGTCAAAGTAATTTTTATACTTTTTGATTACCAAATAGAAATTCTCATCTTCAGCAACAGAAATTTTAGATTAACTGCATTTTGATTTCCCATGTGCTGGAAGACTGTCTGTATTAGTGAATCTTACAAATGCATCCCCAGCTGTGTGAACCTTGGTGTAAAGGAGGCAGGTACCAGCAGTTTCCAGCATTTTACCATAATGGTGAAAAACAGAATCAGCCCCAGCACCCCTGTCTACACTAAGGCTTCCACAAGTGGAAAGGTTTGTAAGATTTCCTAATGTAGACATGGTTTAAGAGGGATGCAGTTCTGCTGCTTTTCTCAGTCTTATGCTCCTTAGAATAAGTCTATCTAATTGTTACTTTCAATGTTAAAAACAATCTTTTACAGCTAACAAGAAAGAGGATTAGTTATTTTCACAACCCTTTAAACAAGTATATGAACATATTGGTATAAAGTATTATTGGGAAAAAGAAAGTTTGATTTTTGTAGTCCTGATGGCTTCTGGTAATTAGAGAGAAAAAGGTAATCATGGGAAATCAAAATGCAGTTAATCTAAAGTTTCTGTTGCCAAAGAGGAAAATTTCTATTTTTTAATTAAATTCTGTCTCCATGCCATCCTCCCAGCACGAACATTACAATTTACTCAAGAGTTTACAATCAACTGTTTTTGAGATGCCAGATTAAAAACAAAAGCCAAGAAGGGTTTTGTAAAACAGCATTCTTAATCCATTTTTATAACTGAATTTGATGTGCTTTTTATAAAACTAGAGAAAGAGGTACACTGCTTGCTATGAAATGTCTTGGTCACATTGTCCTTGAATTTCTAATTAAGTATCCTGGCACACAGAACCCCTATGCTTTCATCTGATATGTAGCACGGGGGGAAGAAAATAAAAATACAATGGAGTAGGGAAGCTGTAAGAGCAGAAGAAGAAGAGGTGGTTGGTACTTCATGGTTGAGTAGGGAGTAGCATGCAAGAATGAGACTATGCAGTATAACTGCTACTTTATAAAGCATACTCTGCTCTCCCCAGAGAGGCAGTTAGGGTATATGCAGAGGCCATGTCTACAATAGGAAGAAAAGATGTGTTTTAAAACATATATGCTAAAATAGAGAAGGCAAGTTGTAGTTTTAACATGCCAGTTGAGAGAAATCTTAGGGTGCGTCTACACTCCGATAAAAGATCGGAGACACAGCCATAGTTGGCCTGGATCAGCTGACTCGAGCTGGGGCTGCAGGGCTATAAAACTGCAGTGCAGACATTTGGGTCCGGGACCAGGCTCTGAGACCTCTTGCAGGGTCTCAGAGTCCAGGTCCAAATCTCTACACTGCAATTTTATACCCCTGCAGCCTGAGCCCCACAAGTCTAAGTCAGCTGACCCAGGCCAACCATGGGTCCTTTATTGCGGCGTAGTTATACTGCCCTCTATAGTAGGGCTGACCCTTAACAGCTATCATAGATTAAGATTCATATTGCCCTGTCTACATTAGGGTCTTAACACATCTTGCTACAAGTTAGTACAACAACTTGTAATTGTTTTAGCTTTGCAGCCCCTGGAATGATCACTAAATTAAAGAGATCTAGTTCCTAGGCCCTCAGAACTCTGCCCAAAGTGTGTGTGTGTGTTATATATATATATCATAAAATGAAAGGCTACAGGACTGGGAAATTTTAATGGTTTTGTTTCTTTCCTCCCCACCCCAGTCTGATTCAGATTTTAAGACAGGTGAAAACAAATGAGAATTAAAATAGTAGTTTAAGAGTCCAGTTTCTCCCTGTTTTCACCCCATTCTAAATATTTGTAACAAAGTTAATCCTGAGGACACATTGTTCCCAAAAGAAATACAGCAGCAACAGTGAATTCTCTTATTCTTCAGTCACAAAATTGCAATAAAATTAGTTATTTTTCTCTCTGGCATGAAAATTGGACACATCAATAACGTCTTGCGTAATTTGTGAACGTTATGCATAAAGAAACAGAACATCTGGCATGAAAAGTCACTGAATCAGGCTCAAGAGAGCTAAATTAAAAAGACGCAATGTGTTCTTCATAAAATCAAATTTTATTACAGCTCAAAAAATTATGTTAAAAAAAATCAGTACAATGAACAGAATTTCTGAAGACAAAAGATGGCCTCTGAATACATACATTAAAAAAACAGAGAAAGTGCTTATGTTTGATGGCTTTCTTTGATGGAAAATATTTGCTGCCTTCCATTCAGAAAGGCATTCGATTCTGTCTCTGGGATTGTTCCTTCTATTGAAGTCAAAGGTCGTACTGCCATTTATTTAAGTGGAATCATATTCGGTCCCCCTGTGTAACCGATTTAGAAGCTAATCCTGCAGCCATCACTCTTATGATCATTTCCAGTGAGGTAAATGGTCAGCCAGTCTATAAGAGCAAGAACTGAAAATTCAGCAAGTACATAATGATTAAACACAGCCAAGTCAGAATGTAATCAGGATCAAGCATGAGGCAGAATGGTTGAATAACCCTTAATATAGAACTCCAATGCTGCTAGTGTCAAAAACAAGAACCCAATTCTGCAAACTTTTACTCGTGCCAAGTAAATTGTTAGCAAACAATCCCACTGAAGTTAGCAGAACTACTTGCATAAGGATTACTCAGGCCTTGTCTACACTACCAAGTTTTGTCGCCAAAAACTGCCTTTTAGTGACAAAAAGCAAGAGGTACACAAAAAACGCCCAGTTTTGGTGACAAAAAACTCCCACCCCTACGAGAGACTTGTCTTTTCCCCTCCCTTTATTATCCATAAAGAGCCAGTGTAGACACTGCTGATTGTTTTGTCCACAGAACTGGCTTATGCCAGGATCTCACAATGCCTGCCCTGATTGCTCTGCTCAGTGTTTTGATCTCTGCTACACTCAGGCATGCGCCCCTCCCCTTTCAAAGCTCCTGGAAGTATTTGTGTGCTGTTCTGTTTGAACAAACAAAGGGCAAATAATTGGAATGCTCCTGTTCTGCACGGCACTAGGAACACAGCAGCAGGCAGACGGGGACAGACTGCTGTGCTGCTTTGCCATTCCTCAGCATGGAGAGCTCACAGAGCTACTCATGATGCTGCTCTCGGAGCTGAGGGGGCTGTAGGAGAACCCACAGAGAAGCCCAAGATGCACAGTGATCAGCTCTTCCTTCCCACAACACTGCACTGTGGGATACGTACTCATGGTGCAATGCTCACCCTGTCAATGATGGTGTCCCCAATGTGGACATGATCTGTCGACAGAGGGAGCAAGTGTGAACACCCTTTGTCGCTTTTTGTTTTGTTGACTTTTGGGTGTCGACATAAGTTTTGTTGACAAAACTTGGTAGTGTAGACAAGCCCTCACAGAGTGTCTAATTCTCCCACCTATATTCACTCTGAGTAGTACTTAACTCTGTGAGCTGTCCCACTGAAAAAGTAAGGTAATCACATTTTCAGTTCTAGTTCCCATAGCCTGACCTTGACTGTGAATAGAAGCAATCAGTCACAGAAGAAAGGATGACAAGATCACCAAAATGAGTGGTCACAGTTTCAAAAAAGTTTAGTACACTGGGTGCTAAGCTCTGTTGAAAACCTTATCTCCAGTTATGAGTGTTGAGCACTTGAAAGTCTGCCTCTGAGCGATTTCAAAAATGCAGCCATCAGGGCCTGATCTTGCAACTCATTATTCTGTTATCAACAGTGACATCAAGAGTTCTCAAAGGGATTACTCATTAAGGAAGGGTAGCAGTCAGGTCCTGAGAGCCATATTTTTGAAAGAGTGCAGAAGCAGACTTTCAAGTGCTCAGCACACATAGCTTGGGACTGGATATTAAGCTTTATTGAAAACCTATGTGCTGAACTCTTTTGAAACTGTGGCTTGTTGTTTTGGTGTCTGATTGGTAGTTAAGCGCTTTTGAAAATTCTAGCTGCAGTTTTGCATACTGAATTTTTCTGACACAAGTTATGGCCTACAAAAGGTGTTACAGGACTGCAGCCATGCAAGGCTAGCCTCTCACTTCTCTAGAAAGGATAACATACAGCTTCCTGGGGATATTCGAGCTAAGTCACTGCACAACCAAGAGGGAATATTGTCAAATTTCAATTTAGCCAGTATTTTTTTTAAAAGTTAGAAGTAATGAAAAGTACTACACTGCTCCTGCCCCCACTTGAGTCCCTGTTCTACCAGCCTGTGGTTTTACAATCACATTTTTCTTAAAAATACTTCTCTTGCCATGTTGCTACATCAGGGTAGGCAACCTATAACACACGTGCCGAAAACGGCACACGAGCTGATTTTCAGAGGCACTCACACTGCCCGGGTCCTGGCCACGGGTCTGGGGGGCTCTGCATTTTAATTTAATTTTAAATGAAGCTTCTTAAACATTTTAAAAACCTTATTTACTTTACATACAACAATAGTTTAGTTATATATTATAAACTTATAAAAAGAGATCTTCTAAAAACATTAAAATGTATGATTGGCACGCAAAACCTTAAATTAGAGTGAATAAATGAAGACTCGGCACACCATTTCTGAAAGGTTGCCGACCCCTGTGCTACATGAAAGAGGGGGGGAAAACCCAAACTTTTCAGGACTTTTAGGTTCTCAACTTAGTATGGTGTGAAAAATTCCTATCCGCATTTGTACAGTGCCAAACATAAGGCCCCAATCCTGATCAAGATCTATGGGCACAGGGCTGGCAATTTCTCAGGAAAAACTAGTTTAGCACAGAGCACTGTAGATACTGTCTTAAACCTGGTTTAAATCAGGAAATCGGGGGAAATAATTGCAGCAGTGTCCAAAATGTTCAGCAAGCATGGAATAATTTTTTTCAAACTTTGAATACATCCATTCAAGACTGAAGAACGGAGTCAGTTTACCCACCAAATGAAAGTTGGCCTTCTGCTACAGAATGCTGCATGGCCAAATGGACCTGGACAGGTAGTCTGCAACTCTGCATGCTTCTGATTGCTTAATGTTTCAAGCCTACAACACTGCATTATTGTCATTTTCATATATTCAAAAATGTTTTATTTGTTTATAGAATATTGAAAACTGAAATATGAGTCATGACATGTATAACTTACATGAGAAAATACTCAACCAAACTGTATACAGACATTCTGATGTTCAGTATTATAATTACATATATTAGTTTTATGCCTACTGGGTTTTACTTTTTCTTTGTACAACCCTAAATTAATCTAGAAGTCTTATGTAGCTAATTTGAATGTTTAATTAAAACTAAGCGTAATGTGGTGCGCATTAATGAAACAATTTTTAAAATAGAAAATGCCGTAAACTCGTACTAATTAGTTCTCATGATTTTACCTAGAAAACTCACCTCTGGTAAATACCATGCCATCCCCGGCATGGTAATATTATATATGTTAAATAACAAACAAACAAAAACAGTAACACATAATATACTGCACCTGCTGTCATAATGCACTAAGTAAACTAACCAGAGGCAAAAAGCGAAAAGATAAGTTATCCTCCCCTCCCAGTTATCTTAGGTGTTGTTTGTAACACTAGTAAGTTTAAATATATTTCAGAGAAGTGTGATTTAAAGTTGTTTGTGTCACTTTAAAGTTTGTACCAGAATGAACAAGCTCATAGGGGGAGTGAAGTGATACTTTAGGTATACATAGATTAATGGGGTCTCAATTTTTACCAGGCTGTCCAAAAAACAGAATTAACATCTTGGGAGCCTGAAGATTTAAAATCAATATTTTTGAAGACTATGTTTTTTAAATCCTTTGAAGAGATACAAATTACATAAGAAATTCAATATAGACAACTTTACATACAACAGTAGGTTCATAATCTTATTTTGACCACTGAAACCAAGGACTTCTGCCAAATGTAAATTAGACTCCTCAGATGAAGCCATTTCTCAACACATGCTTAAGGCCTGACACTGTAAACTTTTACTCATACAGGCAGCCCCAGTGAAATCAATGGGTCACTTGCATAGGTAAGGACTAATTATGCAATCAAGAGTTGGCAGGACTAGGCACTTATGCCCTCACTCGGCAGTGTACAATGAAAGGGCAGCCTGCTGCATTTGCAGAGACCCAGTGGAGCTCGCCATGGTTTCATTAGTCGGCACACTCATTTTACAATGCAGAATTGGGGTTTAAGATTGCGGCACCAAGAATTCTACAATCACATCTTCATGTCTGTAAAGCACCTAGAACAATGAAGCCCTTTAAATGCAAAATATTATTATTACTAAATACCAGTGCTGCTTGGGATTTCAAGAGAAAAGTGCTCTCATCTCACCAACAACAAAGTTGTGATGATCATCATCAGATGAGAGCATTTGGATTATATTAATCTGTTTCAAGATAAATATCCTACCGCATGCCCAAAAAGCCATGATTCCACAGACACAAAAAAAGTTATGCTGGGCAAGAAACCATCATTGTTAAAAGGAGATGTGGAAGTGGCAATAAGACAGAAAAAGGGTATATATACAGAATGGAAAAAAGGAGACGTAAATGGCAATAAATACAAATTAAAAAAAAAATGTAGGCAACAGAGAAGGGAAGGAATAAATGAAATATCAATGGCCAATAGGGTTAAAGATAATAAGAAGGCATTTTAAAAACATATTAGAAACAAGAAAAATCCCAGGTGACAGGTCAAGTATAGATCCATTGCTAAATACAGATAATAAAACTGTAAACAGTGAAGTAGAAAAAGGCAGAAATATTAAATAGCTATTTCTGTTCTGAATTTGGAATGAAGCAAGAGGATGTAACCATCTCATACGATGTGGTGGATGGAATAGAAAGTTTATCATCTGTAACAATGGAAGATATGAGACAGCATCTGTTAAACTTAAACATTTTCAAATCAACAGGCCCTGATCGTTCCTTTAAGACTCTTGAGTGGAAGTTATCTGAGGAGTTCTCTGAACTACTAATGTTAATTTTTAACAAATCTTGGAAAACGGGGGAACTTCCAGAGGATTGGAGGACTGTCAACGTAGTTCCAATATTTAAAAAGGGTAAAAGGGATGACCCAGGGAACTATAGACAGATTAGCCTGACGTCAATCCCAGATAAAATAATGGGGTGGTTAATTCAGGACTCCATCAACAGAGAATTAGAGGCTAAAATATAATTAATGCTAGCCAACATGACCCCATGAAGGATACATCTTATCACACAAAACTGTTGTGTTTTTGATAAGATTACAGATCTATTTGATAAAGATAACTGATGATACAGTATACTTGGATTTCTCCAAGGCATTTCACTCCATACTATATGACACTCATTAAAAACTTGCATTATATGGAATTAACAGAGTACACATTAGATGGATTAAAACTGGCTGACAGATCTCAAAATGTAGCTGTTAGTAGAGAGATACCAATTAATAGGGCTGTTTCTAGTAGAGTTCCTCAGGGATTGACTCTTGGTCCAATGACATTTAACAATTGTATCAATTATCTAGAGGATACAAAATCTTTGCTGGTAAAGTTTACAGATGATAAAGATAGCAGAGTAGTAAATAATGAGGACGACAGGTTACTGTTACAGAATTATCTGAATTGCCTGGTTAAATGGTCACAATCCAAAAAAATGAATTTTAATACAGCCAAATGCAAAGCAATACATTTGGGCATCAATAACACAGGTTATACTCACAGGATGGGACTACCTTAGAAGCAATAATTCAGAGAAAGATTTAGGTGTCCGAGATAATCATCTCAGCAAGAGCTCTCAGAATTATACTGTGGTAAAAAGAGTTAGTGCAATCCCTGGACATATAAAAGGGGGAATATCAAGTACAATGCCCTGGTACGAAGCATTAGTAAGAACACTGAGTCCAGTTCTAATATCCATGTTTCAAGAAGGATGTGGGTATACTGAAGAGAATTCAAAAGAAGGCCACAAAAATTATCCAGGGGCTGTAAAACAAGCCTTATGATGTGAGGTTTAAGGAGCTCAATTTATTCAGCTCATCAAAGGAAAGATGAGAGGTGATTTGATCACTGTGTAGCGGTACTTACAAGCTGAAAAACACACCTGACAGTGGGAAGCTTTTCAATGTTGCTGACAAGATCCAGTGGCTGGGAGTTGAAGTTAGACAAATTTATCCTTGAAATAAGATGCAATTTCCTAGCTGAGGGTAATTAAACATCGGAACAGCTCACCAAGGGAGTGTGGTTGGCTCACCATCATGCAATCTTTAAGACAGGACTAGCTATCTTTGTAAAAGACTGCTTTAATAGAACTCTGGGAGAAATTCTATGAGGTTTGTGTGCAGGGAGTCAGGCTGGATGCTCATGGTGGTCTTATCTGGCCTTGTAATTCATGACTCTACAAGTTCCCTTCCTTCATGGGCCCTGGGAAGAACAGAATTGCCCACTGTGCCTGAGTATGTCCATAAAACTTGCAATTCTTCATTAAGATAATGACTACGTTTTAGTCACAAGTATTTTTAGTAAAAGTCATGGACAGGTCACGGTCAATAAACAAAAATTCATGGCCCGTGACCTGTCCATGACTTTTACTAAAAATACCCCTGACTAAAACTGGGGGGCGGAGGAATTGGGGGAGGCACCACAGTGCTGATGAGGGGGGCGTAGGTGCTTGGGGGGTGCCATGGGTGCTGGTGAGGGGGCACAGGTGCTCAGGGGGAGGGGGGCGAGTCGCAGCCTGGGGGGGCGCCGCAGGTGCTGGGCTGGGCTCCCTACCCAGCTCCTGGGAAGCGGCGACTGCAGCTCCCTAGCTCCAGTTGCTTCTTCCGCTCTGCCCCGGTTCTGCAGCTCCAATTAGATCTAAGGGAGCTGAGAGAGGGGAGCCCCCCCTCAAGGTAAGCACCACCCCACACCCCAAGCCCTGACCCTCCCACACCCAAACTCCTGTTGCTGGGGGGCAAAGGGCCCCCCCCCCCGAGACTGCCCCAGCAGCAGCCAGTGCACCTGGCCCGGGGGCTGCCTGAGCTGCTCAGGCGGCTCCTGGGCCAGCCGCACAAGGCTGCTGCAGAAGACACGGAATCCATGACAAACACAGAGCCTTAACTGTAATCAAATCTCATGCTTCATCTGGTCACTTGTAGGGGACACAAAGGGTACGTCTATACTTACCTCCGGGTCCAGCGGTGAGCAATCGATCTTCTGGGTTCGATTTATCACGTCTTGTCTAGATGCGATAAATTGATCCCGGAAGTGCTCGCCGTCGACACTCCTGCTCCGCGAGAGGAGTACGCGGAGTCGACGGGGGAGCCTGCCTGCCGCGTCTGGACCCGCGGTAAGTTCGAACTAAGGTACTTCGACTTCAGCTACATTATTCACGTAGCTGAAGTTGCGTATCTTAGTTCAAAGTGGGGGGTTAGTGTGGACCAGGCCAAAGGATTTTTTTCACCCAATGCACAATTGTCCAGATGTAACTAGGTTGCTTTGTTTGTCTCCATCTCCTCCCGACCCTCCCACCCTCCTCTGAAGCATCAGAGATCGTCCACAGCTGGAGAGAGGACACCAGAAGGGGTGGACCAGTACTCTGAAGTTGTACAGAGAGTTGTCAGCAGTTAATTCACCCCCGTGAGAACTTCGGGAGCTCTGTTGATGGAAGAAGCCCTCCTGTTGACACAGCGCTATCTATGCTGGGGTATAACCACGTTGCTCAGTGGTGTGGATTTTTTACACCCACAAGCAATGTAGTTATACCAACGTAAGTCTACAGTGTGGACCTGGTATAACCAAAGTATTTGGTCTTAATATTGAGATAGCTGGGCAAAATGTAATGGCTTGAGATAGATCATCTAGTCTGAGCTCCTGTATAACAGTCTTTGCTGGCCTTAAACCCTATGAAACTATGAGTTTGGAATAATTACAGTTTTAGATTGTACACGGGATATCCAGGTCACTGTTTTATAAACCAATTTAATTAAATTATCTTAAATGTTAAGTGCCTAAATCTTCTCTCTCTCCCTCCCCCCATCCTTAACCGGGAATAAATATTCCAATAGAAGTCCTTCCCAAATTCATAGCAGCAATGTCTGTATTAAGGACCAAATATTTTATAAAATCTAGATACAATCCACCAGTACTTTGTAAGGTCTGAAGCCCTTTTCTGCAGTAAGCAGCAGCAGCCGCAGTAGGACAGCGGCAGCCATAAGCTAAGAAGCAGAGTCACATCCTCACATTGCATCAAAACAATATGATATCGGGGTGTTAAGGCGGCGCTCCCGTCCGAATGGCACCCACCATCACCAGATAAAGAAACAGCTCTTAAGATGGTTAAAGAAAAGATTGTTTGATTGTATTCCGTCTGGCAAGGAACCACTTATCAACAGTCGTGATTATGAAGTCTATACTCCTATTGTTTTGCCTTTATGACCCCTACTTCTCTATGTTTTATCTGTATGGTCTCTGTCTGATTCTTTCATTGTTTGTCTGTTGCATAACTAATTTTGCGAGATTTAATTCAACTAAGGTGCCGCGCAATCATGAGTTAAAGAATCGTTTTGTAGTGGGCTAGGAGTGGTGAAAAATACAATCTTGTAGTATTTTAGTTTTAAATGATTGGTTAAGGTATAGCTAAGGAGGACACAAGTTTTAACTATATAAACTTGGGTCCAAAAGGAAGTTCTTTGAAACCTAACTCCAGGACACAGCCCAAGATCAAAGCTGTTAGACCTCAACACCCTGGCAATCACACTGTGCAGAAGCTGGTGCCCTGGATGATCTAATCTTAACTGGCCACCAAGAAAAGTTTGTCTGCCTTATTGGGAGTGGTGAGCATTGTAAGCGTAGCGAGCGTATTCTGTTTTGGTAACTGTTAATAAATAGAGGTTATGGATATTACCGTGTAAGGCTCTTTCACTGGTAAAAGGACCTGCAAACTGCAGAAGATTACGCCCTGAACCCTAGGAACTGGATAAGGGCAGGTGCCTTTTGCCCTGAGCCCTAGGTACTAGGAAAAGGTAGGGGTGCCTAAATTAATTAACCAGGTTATGCCTTGATCCCATGAAAGGGTAAAGGTAGGGTGCCCTGTGCAGGTCACAACTTAAGATCACCAGAATACCTTCAGAGTTAGACGAGACCTTTGATGTTGGGAGTGGGAGGGGAAGATGGGAGGGAAGCAAAACTAAAACTCTAGTATGGAAGTTAATCTGCACACCTTTATTTTCCCCTTGGTGCCCAAAACACACACAAGCACACAATACAGTGCATGAGGCTAAAAATAGAGTACTGGTGGGTTTTTGAAAAGGAATTAACTTATCAAAACTACCAACTATTAATAAAAAAATTGTTTTTCCTCAAACTCAACTGCAAGCCCTTCCAGAATAGTCAAAATTTTGTTTTCCAGATGAATGAAACTATTGCCCTTGCTCTTAGAACAGCCTCCCTGTTACTGTGTGCCATCCACCCTTCCTTAGATCTTTATTTAAAATCTATTTCATTCCATCCTCTATTTCATTCCATCACTGATCAATTATGGTCTGACCTCCTGCATAACACAGGCCATAAACTTCCCTGAATTAATTCCTGTTTGAACAAGAGCATCTCCTTCAGAAAAACATCCAATCTTAATTTAAAAGTTTCTAGTGATGGAGAATCTACCACTCATGTCTTATGTCTAGTGAGAATTTGCCTAGCTTCAACTTCCAGCCTTTGGATTGTGTTATACCTTCCTCTGCTAGGTTGAAGAGATCATTAGTAAGGCTACATTTATGTCACAGAGGTCATGGAAGTCACAGAATCCATGACTTCCAGAGACCTCCCTGAGATTCTCTGCTTCAACCCCAGGGGCTGCAGGACTTTGGAGCTGGCAGCCAGCGGGGCCCTGGCAGAATTCCAGCGACAGGCTAGGACTATAACAGCGTTTAAAAGAGAACTGGATGAATTCATGGTGGTTAAGTCCATTAATGGCTATTAGCCAGGATGGGTAAGGAATGGTGTCCCTAGCCTCTGTTTGTCAGAGGATGGAGATGGATGGCAGGAGAGAGATTACTTGATCATTGCCTGTTAGGTTCACTCCCTCTGGGGCACCTGGCATTGGCCACTGTCAGTAGACAGGATACTGGGCTAGATGGACCTTTGGTCTAACCCGGTACGGCTGTTCTTATGTTCTTATGACAGCTGACAGACTCCTAAGGTGTCCCTCCTCAGGGTTCCATCGACAGACGACAGCCTCGCATGGAGGGAGGGGAGGGGGCCACCTCGGGTGAGCGGCTGGGGGTGTCCCATTTTGTCTTTGGTAAATATGATCACCCTGCAGCTCCCAGCTGCTGTGGGCGCAGGGTAAACTGGCCCCACGGCTCCCAGCCACCACGGTGGTGGGGAAAACCATGGAACCAAACTTCACAAACAGGTCACAGCTTCCATGAATTTTTGTTCATTGCCTGTGACCTGTCTGTAACTTTTACTAAAAATAACCAAGACAAAATCTTAGCTTTAACCATTATTAATTTTCTGTTCCCATGTACCTTCCTAAAGACTGATCAAGTCACCCCTTTATTAAACTCTCTCTTTATTCAGCAGACTGTAAACAGCATGTTCACTGTAAGACATTTTCCAATTCTTTAATCATTCTCATAGCTCTTCTCTGAACCCTTTCCAATTTACTGTAGAATGATAAAATGAAGTAATTGACATTTATTGTGAATGTCATGTCATGTTATATATAATCACTGTATGCTAAATAGATTTAGACTGTAGAAGTATAAGATTGATTAGTAGTTAGATATCTAATACACTTATCACTTCTAAGTAAGTAGAGCTGAAATGCAAGGCCTACAAGTAAGGCCTGTAAGATTTTGGCTTAACAATACTAGGCCATAGGTTTAAGAAATGCTTGACATAAGTAAGCAACCAAAGAATGACCCTATGCCACAGAATTATGGGAATAGATGTATTACTGGTGGCATTTTGAAAAATTAGCCACAAGATTTATTTTAGATCACAAAATGCCCTAGAGGCACATTTTTTCTAACATGTGCCTTAGTGGCAGGATACAGGTTGTCTGTCAATGCTAACAAGTATAAAAGGAACTATACACAACATATGAAAAATAGGGTACCTCAATATTCTTGGGGGAACACAATACAAATAAGGAAAAAGAAGGTGGACACCTTCATGCACATGCACCAACTGTTCGGTATAGTCAGAATCACAAGATAAAAGAGGGCTTCCAAACTGGGTAAAATGAGTTCCCTGTGGGGAAAAAAAAAAAAATCTAGCAGGAACCATCCCCCTACTGATTAATTGGCAAGGCAGTCATCAGACCTTAAGAATATCACTAAGGATGTGAGTATAACTATATTTGTAACTTTTGTATAGGACTTAATAGGATTTCTATACGCTTGGGTAATCATAACCTTATTGTAACTTTAATAAAATTAATAAAACAGACTAGACCTGGTACTTATAAATGTATGTGTGGTCACTATCCTCAGTCTTTATGTGTTCCTAGCAGGGGTGGTTCTATGTTTTTTGCCGCCCCAAGCACGGCAGTCAGGCAGGCCTTCGGCAGCATGCCTGCGGGCGGTCCACCAGTCTCAAGCCTTTGGCGTACCCGCCGCCGAAGCGCCGCCGAAGCCACAGGACCAACGGACCTCCCGCAGGCATGCCACCGAAGGCTGCCTGACTGCCGCCCTCACAGCGACCGGCATGCTCCCCACCGTGGTTGCCATCCCAGGCACGCGGTTGGAGCGCTGGTGCCTGGAGCTGCCCCTGGTTCCTAGTGTCTCTAAATCTGAAGGAGATAGCAGAGGTGACTTTCACTCTGTTGAGCTTGATACTGTAGCCACCAGAGTTGAACCCACGATGGTGTAATATAGCATTACTAAATTCACTTTAAATAAAATTTAAGGGTACAATACCAACCTCCTACTTTGTTGACATCAAAACTGGACACAATATCCAAACAGAAATCACGCCAATGCCAATACAGAGAAAATATACTCTTTCTAGGCCTACTTAATATTATCCTATTAATACATCCAAGAATTGCATTAACCCTCTTGGCCACAACCAGAGAGAGAGGCTGGAAATGTGAAGAACTATATTAAAATTCCAGAAGAGAGACCTATAGCTGGAGAGTTTTTTGCAAGGTTTTAGCTTCCTGATGAATGATATTCTGTCCTGTAAGAATTTTTTTTTCTGTGGATTCCAAAAAAAAAAAGAAAAGAAAATCCAGTCAGGTGGTTAGAGAGCAGTGCAGTTTTCTAGACCTAAACATGGGAACAGTCAGCTTCCACATAGAGGGCCAGGGAAATGTTACAAGACTTGTTTATTATGATGGGGAAAAGTATTAACCTGGACACCTATGCGGGGTTGGGGGGGACAGGGGAAGACTGTCTGCTATTTGGACGTGATCATTAAGTACCTCTGAAAGGAACATATAGTACAGCAGTTCTCAAACTGTGGGTCAGGATCCCAAAGTGGGTCACAACCACATTTTAATGGGGTCACCAGGCCTGACTTAGACTTGCTGGGGCTCGGGGCTGAAACCTGAGGGATTCAGCCATGGGTGGCAGGGTTCATGTTACAGGCACCTGGCTGGGACTGAAGACCTTAGGCTTTGGCTTTGACCCCTTCCCCACCCAGGGCAGTGGGACTTGAGCTTTGGCTCCTGCACCCGGGGCAGTGGGAATTAGGTGGACTCAGGCTTCGGTCCCCCCTCCTGTGGTCTTGTAGTAATTTTTGTTGTCAGAAGGGGGTTGCGGTGCAATGAAGTTTGAGAACCCCTGATATAGTAGAACCATCATTTTCAGGCAAAATGCTGTTACACTTTGGCTATGCCAGGGGTTCTCAAGATGGGGGTTGGGACCCCTCAGGGGGTCATGAGGTATTACATGGAGGGTCACAAGCTGTCAACCTCCACCCCTAACCTCACTTTGCCTCCAGCATTTATAATGGTGTTAAAGTGTTTTTAATTTATAAGGCGGGGGGGAGGTCACACTCAGAGACTTGTTATGTGAAAGGGGTCACCAGTAAAAAAATTTGAGACCCACTGGGCTATGCCAACGGCATTAGCAGCATATTGGGACAGCCGGTCAGTTGTTTTCCAATTCCGCAAACACTTCTGCATGTGCTTAACTTTAGGCCCACACACAGACACCATCTGAAGCTGAAGTTAAAGTTAAGCACGTGCACATTTGCACAAGTAAGGTGTCTGTTAGTGATAATGCCATGCTCAGAATTCAGGGGGCCATGGCTCCAAGCTCTCTTGTAAAACCACTCTACAAGTTTTCAGAGGTTAACAGTAAGCACGGGCACTGCAAATGCCAAAGAGATGCCCACAACAGCTAGGGTTCTCCACTTTTGTCCACCATCCCTCTCTAAAGACAAATATGCTGCAGTCCCCACAGCAGGCAGCTAACACAGTAATAGCCAGCTCTTGCCTACTGCTTTTCTTCTGTAGATCTCAAAGTGCTTTACAAAGGACATCAGCATCTTTATCCCCATATTACAAATTGGGAAACGGACAGGCGTGCATGCCCTGTGTATAAGAAGTTCAAATAGCAAACAATGCTTTCTCTTCTCTTCCTCTGGAGGGGGTCCACGCTGAGCTGCCCATGCAATTTAGCTCCCCCTGGATCTTTAATATTTGTATTTCACCAGCCCCGTACACCCTGTGCACCGAAGCTCCCTTATGTACCTAGGGGCCCTCTATACAACAAACCAATAACGGTACCGAATGAGGCCCACTGTGCTAGGCGCTGTACAAACGGAAGCTAACATAGCCCTGGCGCCAGATCACTGCGAGACTGACTCCAGTCCTCCCTCGCCCTCCCTCAGGGCCCCGCGGCCGCCCCGCACAACTCGCGCTCTCACGCCGGCCGGTAGTACCTTCCTACTAGGCATAGCTCCCCCGGCCCCTTACGCTGCAATAGCCGCTCCCTTGCCACGTGACAGGGAAGCCCCGGAAGGGGGCGCGGGGAGCCTGAACTCCAGTCCCCGAGCTGAAGGCGGGGCCTGCGCTTTTCCTACCACGCCCCCTCCTTTCCAGTTTGGCGCCGCGACACAGCGGCTTCTGATTGGATAGGCGGGCCGGGATACGCGTGACGTAACAAAGGAGGCATTCGTTCGTTTTACGTTTGACAGTCCGCTGCGGAAACCGAGCGACCGGAGATCGGTCGTGCCTTTTACCCTCTTACTTAGTTTGCGCATGCGCAGTTTGCGAACGGTGCGCGGTTGTTGGCGTAGGAGACGGGGTCTGCTCGCCCTGCCCAGGCGGTGCTGTGGCAGAGGCAAAGGACACCCCAGCGAGGCGGCACATCGCGCAAGGACCGGGCCTGTACTGCCCCCTCCAGGCCGTTGGCGCCGGGCTCCTCCGCGCCGCCCCTGCCCCGCGGGAACGGGTAGAGCCCCCTGTTTCTGGCGCCCGGCCGGTGTAGCCCCACAAAATGCTCCCGCTCCCGTTTTGCTACTTTGGGTGTACTGAGCATGCTCAGTCGAACTGAGCATGCTCAGTAACCTTCGTTGTAGCCACTGCCCTCTCTCTGCCCTTACTTCTGCTAACGATTTGCTGCCTCCTCTTTGGGGGGGTTTAAAAGGATTAAGGGGGGCAAATCGCAGCGGGGGGGCTGTCAGGGTCTGAGCAGGGGGCAGAATTTTACTGGCCTGGGGGGTTCAAGCTACTGTAGCTAGCGGCAGAAGAGGGGCTGAAGGGCAAAAATCGGTGGTGGGGGGTGAGAGCCGGGGTTAAGCGGGGGAGGGGTGACACTGCCAGACCCCGTGCGGGGACAAAACCCCCGTTTAGGGAGGGGGAGGGGGGGAAAAGTAACCCCGTGGGATGAGCCACCCACTGTGCTCGCTAATCTAGGGGTGGGGGGGGGGCAGAGGCTGTTTTTGTTGGTCTCACAGGGACGCTGCATGTCAGCCTCGGAGCAGGGGGCGGGTTCCTGTGGCTGGGGTCTTAAAGGCACAGGCCTCCAATTCCTAGCCTGTCAAAGCTTAATCACCGCAGCTCCTCTCTATCCTATACAAGTGTTGCAGGGCCAGGGCCGCCCAGACGGGGGGGGCCAAGTGGGGCAATTTTCTGCAGGGGCCCCCACGAATATGTCGGAGGCTGCCCCCGCCTCCGTCTTCCCCCGGGGTCTCAGCGTGCCGCGTCCGGGAGCGGCCCTGGCGCACTGCAGCGCCGTGGCTCCAACGCGGTCCGGGGCCGCTCCTGGTCGCAGCACACTGAGGCTCCAGGAGAGGGGGTAAGCGCCATGGTAAGGTGTGGGCCCCCCCCCCGACCCCATCCTAACCATCACCATCACCCAGCAACAGCCCATTATGTAATTGCAAATGTATACATCCCATTAAAGCATTGAATGTTTTTAAATAATGTATTTCGTGTATTTTCAAATTATTACAAATTAATTTTTGAATGTATGTCACTGGTTATTTTTTACATTTCAAAATACATGTTACTATAGTATTGCAACTGTTTTTATGGAAGGGGCCCCCAAAATTGCTTTGACCCAGGCCCCCTGAATCCTCTGGGCAGCCCTGTACACGGCTACGTTACTGATCCAGCCAGGAGACTGAATGCGGTGAAATATTGTACAGACACCCCCTCCCTCCAACTCTGCCTCTCACATTTTGAATATGTAAAAGTGTCTTCTATCAGTTTCTATGCCTATATGAAATCACTGCAGTTCATTTCTCTTATATAACGTGCTGAGTTGCTAACTCCCTCCCAGAGCCCACATGTCTGCACCCCCTCCTGTACCCCAATCCCATGCCCCAGGTCAGAGCCTGCACCCCTCACTCAAACTACCCAAACTACCTATAGCCTGCAACCCTCCTGCACCCCAACTCCATCCCAGAGCCTGCACCCCAAAAAGGGATGGATTAACTTTTTGTGGGCCTGGTGCTAAACATATTTGTGGTCCCCCAGGGGGGAAATGGGGACATGGGGCATGGGGGGCAGAGTCCTCAGAGCGACGGGCTGGCCGGGGGCAATGGGAGATGGGTCATGGCACGGCAGGAACAATCCTGCTCCACCTAGCCCAGTACAATGGCACTGTTTACAAACCGGGAGCTGCCAGACGCACACTGGCCAGCCCGGCCCTGTGCTCCCATCATGCTTCTTCCCCTTCGGGGCGGGCCCATGACCCCAAGGGTGATACCAGAGGGGCCCCTTTGGTCGATCTGCTTCCTCCTGGCTAATGTGACAAATTGATCTATTGTACGATTGAGGCGCGCTGTTTCACGTATTTGTGTGTGAGTCCGTGAAAAGGGAGGTAAGCTTTGGGGGTACGGAGCATGCCCCTGAGCCCAAGGTGAGACCAGAGTGGCCCCTTTCATCGATCTGCTTCCTCCTGGCTAGCATGCCCCTGAGCCCAAGGTCATACCAGAGTGGCCCCTTCCATTTTTTCCACTGGCTTCCGCCTTCCTTATTTCCAATGACTTGTCTGCTCATGCACCTGTCACTGGTCCATGGGGTTGCGAATCAGGAGGGATGGGGTTTGTGGTCAAAAACACTCACGGTCTGCTTCCTCCTGGCTAATGTGCCAAATTGATCTCTATTTGTCAATTGAGGCGCACTGTTTCACGTTTTTGTGTGTGAATACGTGAAAAGACCCCCACAAACCCCCATGCCCAGTGCCCTCCCACAGACCACTCAGAACCCCCCCAGATCCTCTCACTGCCCAGTGCCCCCTAGCTGTAGACCCCCCACAGCCCTCCGACAACTGCAGTGCCCTGCCCCTCCCCGCCCAGAGCCCCCCGCAGATTCCCTCACTGCCCAGTGCCCCCCACCGCCCCACTGCCACAACTGCACAGTGCCCCACCCAGACCCCTGCACACTTCCCAGTGCCCCAACACACACAGATCTTCCCACCCCTCACTGCACAGCACCCCCCCAGACCCACCTACTCTCCCACACCCTAACCCCCAGCCACAATACCCGGCCCTGATGGGAGGTGACTGTGTCTGCCAGGCTGAGCCGGCAGCGCAGCCACAGCTTGTCCTGGGGCAGGATAACTCCGGCCCTTGGGGATGCAATCAGCCAGGCTGGCAGTCACGACTGGAACACAGATATGGAGGGGTATGCGCTGTTTAGGAAAGACCGGGACAAAGGTAAAGGTGGGGGGGGGGGCATTGTATGTCAATAGTGAAATAAGCTGTAAAGAAATAATAGTCGATGGAATAGATAACACAGAGTCCGTCTGGGCAATACTCACACTGGGTAAAAGGACTACTAGAGCCTCTCCGGGGATAGTGCTTGGGGTGTGCTATAGACCGCCGGGATCGACCCAGGATATGGATAAGGAACTATTTAATGTGTTTAGAGAAGTAAATACTAATAGAAACTGTATAATTATGGGGGACTTTAACTTCCCGGATATAGATTGGGGAACAAACGCTAGTAGCAATAATAGGGCTCAGATGTTCCTAGATGTGCTTGCTGATCAATTCCTTCATCAAGTGGTAGCTGAACCGACGAGGGGGGGGGCATTTTAGATTTGATTCTGGTAAGTAGTGAGGACCTCGTTGAGGAAGTGGTAGTAGGGGACAATTTGGGCTCCAGTGATCATGAGCTAATTCGGTTTAAACTAAATGGAAGGAGTAACAGAATTAAGTCAAAGACTAGGGTTTATAATTTTAAAAAGGCCAATTTTAACAAATTAAGGGGACTGGTAAGGGAAGTGGATTGGGCAAACATATTAATGGATCTAAAGGCAGAAGAAGCCTGGGATTACTTCAAGTTAAAGATGCATGAGCTGTCAGAGGCCTGTATCCCAAAAAAGGGAAAAAGATTACTAAGCAAGAGATTTAGACTGAGCTGGATGAGCGACCGACTCAAAGGGGCGATTAGGAAAAAACAGAAAGCGTACAAAGACTGGAAGAGGGGAGTGATCAGCAAGGAAACTTACCTTAGTGAAGTCAGAGAATGTAGACATAGAGTGAGAAAGGCCAAAGGCCGTGTAGAGTTGGACCTAGCGAGGGGAATTAAAAGCAATAGTAAGAGGTTTTACAGCCATATAAATAGGAAGAAAGCAAAGAAAGAAGAAGTGGAACCACTGAAGACTATTGCCGGCGAGGATATTAAAGATAATCTAGGCATGGCGCAATATCTCAATGAATATTTTGCATTGGTGTTTAATGAGGCCAATGAAGGTATTAGGGTTACTAGCACCATTACAGAGGGGCATTCAGGATGGGGGATTACCGTATCCGAGGTAGAAACAAAACTCGAACACCTTAATGGGGCTAAGTCGGGAGGACCGGACGATCTTCATCTGAGAATATTCAAGGAATTGGCGCGGGAAATAGCAGGCCCATTAGCGATAATATTTAATGAATCTGTAAACTCGGGGGTGGTCCCGTTAGACTGGAGAATAGCTAATGTGGTTCCTATTTTCAAGAAAGGGAAAAAAAGTGATCCGGGTAACTATAGGCCTGTTAGTTTAACATCTGTAGTGTGCAAGGTGCTAGAGAAAATTCTGAAAGAGAAACTAGTTGAGGACCTGGAGGTTAATGGCAATTGTGATAAATTACAACATGGTTTTATGAAGGGCAGATCGTGCCAAACGAATCTGATCTCCTTCTTTGAGAAAGTAACGGACTTATTAGATAAGGGAAATGCGGTGGACCTAATATACCTGGATTTCAGTAAAGCGTTTGATACTGTACCCCATGAGGAATTATTGGTTAAACTGAAAAACATGGTGATTGATATGAAAATCCAGAGGTGGATAAGGAATTGGTTAATGGGGAGACTGCAGCGGGTCGTATTGAAGGGTGAACTGTCAGGTTGGAGGGAGGTTACTAGTGGAGTGCCTCAAGGTTCAGTTTTGGGACCCATTTTATTCAATCTATTTATAACTGACCTCAGAACCGATTGCAGGGGTGGGCTGATAAAGTTTGCGGATGATACGAAGGTGGGAGGCGTTGTAAATTCGGAGGAGGATAGGGATATTCTGCAGGGAGACTTGAATGAGCTTGTGAATTGGAGTGTCAGAAATAAGATGAAATTTAATAGTGAAAAGTGTAAGGTGATGCATTTGGGGATGACTAACAACAATTTTAGTTACAAGATGGGGACGCATTGGTTAGAAGTAACAGAAGAGGAGAAGGACCTAGGGGTCCTTGTAGACCACCCCCAGGCAGCGACAGCCCTTTTGCACCAACCATCACCATCACCCAGTGAGAGCCCATTATGTAACTGCAAATGTCTACATCCTATTAAAGCATTTAATGTTTTCAAATGTTGGATTTAGTGTATTTTCAAATTATTACAAATTAATTTTTGAATGTATTTCACTGGTTATTTTTTACATTTCCAAATACATGTTACTAGAGTATTGCAACTTTTTTTTAATGGAAGTGGCCCCAAAAATTGCTTTGTATATGATGCAAATTGGAAGAGTAAAGTAAAAAAAATCCCTTTTCACGGATTCACACAAAAAAAAGTGAAACAGCATGCCTCAATCATGCAATAGATCAATTTGGCACATTAGCCAGGAGGAAGCAGACTGTGAGTGTTTTCAACCACAAACCCCATCCCTCCCGTTTCGCAACCATCCCCCCAGAGGAAGCAGACCGGGAGTGTTTTCCACCACAACCCCATCCCTCCCGTTTTGCAACCATCCCCCCAGAGGAAGCAGACCGGGAGTGTTTTCCACCACAACCCCATCCCTCCCGTTTTGCAACCATTCCCCCAGAGGAAGCAGACCGGGAGTGTTTTCCACCACAACCCCATCCCTCCCGTTTTGCAACCATCCCCCAGAGGAAGCAGACCGGGAGTGTTTTCCACCACAACCCCATCCCTCCCGTTTTGCAACCATCCCCCCAGAGGAAGCAGACCGGGAGTGTTTTCCACCACAACCCCATCCCTCCCGTTTTGCAACCATCCCCCCAGAGGAAGCAGACCGGGAGTGTTTTCCACCACAACCCCATCCCTCCCGTTGTGCAACCATCCCCCAGAGGAAGCAGATTGGGAGTGTTTTCGACCACAAACCCCATCCCTCCCGTTTTGCAACCATCCCTGGATCAGTGACAGGTGCATGAGCAGCCCAGTCATTGGAAATAAGGAAGGAGGAAGCCAGTGGAAAAAATGAAAAGGGGCCACTGTGGTCTCAACTTGGGCTCAGGGGCATGCTCCGTTCCCCCAAACCTTACCTCCCTTTTCACGGATTCACACACAAAAAAGTGAAACAGCATGCCTCAATCATGCAACAGATCAATTTGGCACATTAGCCAGGAGGAAGCAGACTGGGAGTGTTTTCCACCACAACCCCATCCCTCCCGTTTTGCAACCCCCCCCCCCCCCCCCAGAGGAAGCAGACCGGGAGTGTTTTCCACCACAACCCCATCCCTCCCGTTTTGCAACCATCCCCCCCCCCCCAGGAAGCAGACCGGGAGTGTTTTCCACCACAACCCCATCCCTCCCGTTTTGCAACCATCCCCCCCCCCCCCCCCCCCCGAGGAAGCAGACCGGGAGTGTTTACCAAACTGCTACGCTGCGTGGCAGAAACCGCTCCCAGTAGCAAAAGGGGAGGGGAGCACTTTGTGGGGCTACACCGGCCGGTGTATCAGCACAAACTGCTCTCGCTCCCGTTTCCGCACCCAGTTGCAAAAGGGGAGAGTTGTGTTTCGTGCAGATACACCGGCCGCTCGCTTTATTTCTTACAGGGTTAAATAATCTGTTGGGCACCTGGGCTTTGCAGCTCCTGCCTAACCCAAGGCCACGCCCCATGCGGCCCGCAGAGCTGCTGGGCCGGTGAGCCTGACCGCAGTCACAGGATCGCTTGGCTTGGCTGAGTTTTACGGGAGATCTGTTTCCAAAACCAGATTTTTGCAAAAGGAAGTGATTATATGATTGTGATGGAACGTACCTGTGTTCACACCCTACACGCTATTGTAATTTTTGTACAAGGCATCTCTTGGGAGGGATCATTTAAAAGCTCATAACTTGCTGATCAATAATAGCATGGCAAAATGCATGTAGCAGTGTTATAGGTGAAGCTATAAACATAGGCTGAGATCATGATAAAAATATGTTTTTCAGAGATGTAGGGAGAGTGGCCAGATCAATTCCTCAGAAACCAAGGGCAGGCTGATGACTACTACCTAGTAAGTGGCTCTTGTTTTCCATCTTAATAAAGAAACAGCATGGAGTTCCCTTCCACACAGACTCCCTGTCACCTTGCTCCCAGTTGGCAATGCTTCTCAGAGGGGGGATAGGACTATAAAAATAAGGGACAGACTCTCCAAGAAACCCCTCTCTCGGCCCACTCTGAAACCTGTAGCTGAAAGGACAAAGGACTGGGAGAGGGGTCTTGACCTAAGAAACTTGGTCAGTAACACTGCTGAAAGCATGCAATGAGAAAACTTTAACATAGTTAAATTAGGCACCTGTTGAGTTTTATCTTTATTTTTCTTTTAACCATTTCTGATTTTATGCCTCACTACTTGTATTTAGCAACAGAGGGTCCTGTGGTACCTTTGAGACTAACAGAAGTACTGGGAGCATAAGCTTTCGTGGGTAAGAACCTCACTTCTTCAGATGCAAGGACTTGCATCTGAAGAAGTGAGGTTCTTACCCATGAAAGCTTATGCTCCCAGTACTTCTGTTAGTCTCAAAGGTGCCACAGGACCCTCTGTTGCTTTTTACAGATTCAGACTAACACGGCTACTCCTCTGATACTTGTATTTACTTAATCTGAATCTTTGTAGTTAATAAACTTGTTTTATCTAATCCAGTGTGTTTAAATTGAAGTGTCTGGGAAACTCCATGTTGAGTGGCAAGTTGTATCTGCATATTCTTCCTTTTAAAGGACTGACAGACCTTATACAACTTGTATTGTCCAGGAGAGGCCTAGGCACTACAGTAGCTGCTCATTAGTCTGGCTTGTACCCTGGTATATCACAGTTTTATTGAACTTTGATCAGGTTTGTTGCCATCCATTTCCTAGTGCAGAAGTGTCCATGTGACATCACACCAACCATTGTCTTAAGAACTAATTTGTTGACAGTAGAAAGGTCATGCAGAACGAATTGTCTGTCTCTTTGGAGTGATCCCACTTTAGGTTAAGGCACGCTAATGGGATACTATTGAGGAATGCTACTACCAGAACTCTGTTTCCTGTAGAGATAGAGAACTTCAGTCTCTATAAAAGTATGTCTACAGGGCAAGTGGGGAGTGTGATTGCAGCACATGTAGACATATATTATTAAAGCTAGTTTATGTAAGAACAGCCATACTAGTTCAGACCAATGGTCTGTCTAGCCCAGTATCCTGTCTGCTGACAGAAGCATCAAAGGGAATGAACAGAACAAGGCAATTATCAAGTGATCCATCCCATCTTGTCCAGGTCCAGCATCTGGCACTCAGAAGCTTAGTGACACCCAGCCCATGGGATTGCTTCCCTGACCATCTTGGCTAATAGCTATTGATGGACCGATCCTCCATGAATTTCTTTTTAGTTGTTTTTTTGTTTGTTTGTTTTTAAACCCACTTATAGGTTTGGCCTTCACTACATTCCTTGGCAACGAGTTCCACAAGGTGACTGTGCATTTGTGTGTTTTAAACCTGCTGTCTATTAATTTCATTGGTGACCCCTGATTCTTGGATTATATGAAGTGGTAAACAACGCTTCTTTATTCACTTTCTCCCACACCAGTCATGATGTTATAGACCTATTATCTCCCCCCCTTAATCATCTCTCTTCCAAGCTGAACTGTTCCAGTCTTTTTAATCTCTCCTCAGATGGAAGCTGTTTCACAACCTTAATCATTTTTGTTGCCTATGCCTGTACCTTTTCCATTTCTAATTTTTTTTTAAATGGGGTGACCAGAACTGCACCCAGTACTCAAGGTGTGCGCATTGCCGCATTTATAGTGGCATGATAATTACTGTCTCATTATGTATCTCTTTCCTAATAGTTCCTTACATTGTTAGCTTTTTTGACTGCCACTACACATTGAGCAGATGTTTTCAGAAAAACATCAACAATGATGATTGTTAGATCCCATCATTTGTTATGTATACATAGCTCAGGTACTGATAGCAGTCAAGCCATAACAGCACAGACTATAATTATGCAGGGTCCCTGCTTCTACTTGGGTGGCTGGTCAGTGTTGCCACTGCTTCAGTCCAATTGCATTCCCCAGTTGCAGTGTACACCTAGCCTAAGGCTCTGAATCCTGCCTCTTTCGCAATCTCTAGCTTAAGTAAACATACAGGGACTAAGTATTGATGCCTATTGCCAAAAGAATATGAATAAAGTAGGTACTATCGCTAAACACTGACACATGCAAGGAGCTTTATATAAAGTGTTGGCTGTTAACCAAACTTTTTGCCATCAGCATAGCTCCTGTGCTTTCAGTCCTGTCTTTAAACTAAGGCCAAAGGATGACCATGTAACTTTATAGAAAAGGGACAGTCATTTCTGTAATCAGGGACTTCAACTACGTTAGTTCCATGAGGTAATCTTTCACATGGTAGCAGCAACTCTTAATGCCAGCCAACATAAACATGAGAAAACAAGTCTATTTGGAAATATTTTTAAAGAAAACAAATGGAAGCAGCAATGAAGGCAGGAACATCTGGGTTACTTTCTTTCCTCTGCCATTGATTTTGCTGTGTAACCTTGGGAAAAATCACTTAGCTGCTCAGTCCCACTGTCTTCCTCTGTAAACAAGAATAATAGTTCTTCCTACCTTGCAAAGGTGTTGTGGCTTAATTCATTAGTGTTTGTAAAGCACTTTAAGACATTTTGATGGAGAGAACTATTCAAGTGCAAAAGTGTATAATTATTAAAGTCTATACACCATATTTATGCTAACTGTTTGGAGATTGTAGTCATAATCTTTGGACTCTGTCCCAGGTAAATTAGGACAGCCAGTCATCTTGCCTTCTAGTTGTTTTATCTACTACAGATCACCCTGCAGTCAGCATCCTTTCAACAGTCCCTAAAATAGCTATTACTAATTCAAATAGATTTTGTGGGCAAGCAGATACAGTCATCCACAGCTCATATTCCCTCTCATAGGTGCTGACTCCATGGGTACGCTGTTAGGGGACTTATTCCTTCACCCGCTCACTCCCCTGGTCCGTCTCGCATGAAGGGAACTTTCCTCCCCTACAACTGCACCCCCGATAGCAGTTTACTTCAAGAGGGTAATCCAGGCCAATGCCTTCTTTCTGTTTGTTTTATGTACTTAATTTTGTTAATATTATAAGCAATAAAATCCAAATAATGTCATATGTAGAACATCTGCTAAAACAAACAAAACAAAACAAAAAAACAGAAGAGGAGAGAGTATATTAGACCATAAGAGGAACTTACTAGAAAAAAAATCCCACATGTTCAAAACAAAAGGCCTTGTTGCTTTTAAAGTAAATTAATTTTGCTATAGAGCAGTGTTTCCCAAACTTGGGATGCCGCTTGTGTAGGGAAAGCCCCTGGCGGGCCGGGCCGGTTTGTTTACCTGCCCCGTCCGCAGGTCCGGCCGATCGCGGCTCCCACTGGCTGCGGTTCGCTGCTCCAGGCCAATGGGAGCTTCTGGAAGCGGCGGCCAGTACGTCCCTCGCCCGCGCCGCTTTCCGCAGCTCCCATTGGCCTGGAGCAGCGAACCGCGGCCAGTGGGAGCCGCGATCGGCCAGACCTGCGGACGGGCAGGTAAACAAATCGGCCCGGGCCACCAGGGGCTTTCCCTACACAAGCGGCATCCCAAGTTTGGGAAACACTGCTATAGAGGAATGGAGAAGGAATGGTATGTCTGGCAGCCTCACAGAGCTCTTTAAAAAGGTTTCTAACATTGGAACTTTTTTTTTGCAAGTTCACTAGGAAGCTCATTAAAAATAAACATTCTTAAGTTCAGTTTGGAAGGCCATCATTAATGTGATTAGCCACAATATTTTGTAGGAAACAAAGAACATGCTACATTTAATTACGTACACCTATCCATGCATACCCTGGTCTAGATGGCATTTCATGTCTGCTGTTTACCTGAATCATTAGCTTCATCATATGTTCAAGATCAGAGATGAGACAAAATAAAGGGCACCTGCCACTGCACAGTGAAAATTATATATATTTCACATTTTGTATTTTAACTGATATTTTTAAGGGAAACAAATTAAAATGTAAATTCCTGTTAGCAAAAAAACCCATGTCTTTAGTGGAGTTCACAGGGAATAGCAATTAATTTTCCATGATGCACTAAGTGAATAATACTTTGCAATCCATATGTAAATAGTACATGACTTGTGAGGAAACGACTAATTACTTTATGTAAAAAATAAATGTTGAGAAGGGGTCATAAACTACTCAGACTGAATTTCTTACTACGGACTGAACAAATTTGTATCTGATTCAAATGTAGTTTAGGGATTCAGTTTTACATGCTTCTAAAGTTATAGCTCTTAAATGTTTCCAAAATATAAGAAATGACACTTTGTACTGAGTACCAGACCTTTACTAAATGGAGTAAGTATTATAAATAATTTATATTGAAATTATTAAATTGTGATTAATTTACAACAAAAATATATTTCATAGAGTATATTCCATACGAGATATCAAAATATTTTTGAATTACTTTTAAAGGATCTGCACATTTAGCAAAGGAGTTTATCGTTTTTTGCCTCAGTAAAGATTGAAGCGTTGCAAAACTCCAAGTAATTTCAGTGGAAGGATGTTCAGTACCCAAGGAAAAAAAATAATGATTAGGACTTCAGAATTTGTCCCGCAGTATTAGTGACAGTGGGATGTTTATGACTATTTCTTGCAATGGATGTCCCTGAAGCAGTACATTTGTGTTGCAGTCTTTGTTCTTTGAGTAATTGCACAAGTACATTCCACTCTTGTTGTGTGCTTGCCCTGAGTACAGTTGTCAGAAATTTTTCCCTCTGTGGTAGCCTCTGGGGCAGTTCAAGCACCCTCGCTTGCCGCACACCACTGTGTGCACGTATAAAGGATAAATCTGCCCCAATCCCCCACAGTTCCTTCTTACTGATGGTTGTTAAAAATCAGTTTGACTTGCTTCAACAAGTTCTCTATGCATCTAGTTGTGTATAGTTACCTGTTTGAGTAGTTTTTAATGCTAGTTAATAGGTAAGTTTTTTGTATAGTAAAAGTTAGTTTCTCAGTTCCCCAATGTTGGGATTCAATTTGTTGGTACCGAGGAATGCCTCTGTCACTGCATTTCAAGCCCTTGGGCATGCGGGGCTCAGGCTAAACAGCCCCTTAATTGCGGTGTAGACATTCAGGCTCCGGCTGGAGTCCAGGCTCTAGGACCCTGTGAGGTGGAAGGGTCCCAGAACTCGGCCCAATGTCTACACTGCAGTTTCTTTTGATGGAGGCTGCTCTGAGATTACCTTCAGAGCTTTCTCAGTCAGGAAGGGTACCCAGCACTCTGGCTTCTGTGAGAAATGCTTGTCTGATGTTGTCTGAGTCCCAGCACCATTGTTCCTCCCCAGCACCCAGGAAGAAACAAGGCTAACAACAACACTTCAGGGAGAGGCAGATCACTGGTCCCCAAGTCTGCCAAGCAAGAACACAAAGGGTCTAGAAGAGTGCATGCAAAAAATCAAAGCACTCCTCCATTCATTCATTGGCTAATATGGCACCATTGACTCCAGTGCCAGGGCAGGGAGAAGTCAAGTCTGCGGGCCCAAAGTGGTGCCGTCATCAACTGCAGCACTGTCTTCATCTCACACACCAGTGAAAGAGTATTCCAGAGGCATCTGCAGCAGCAAGGGACTTGTTGAGTTAATTCATGCCAGTGTCTCCAGTGGTGCAGGAGATTGCTCCTACAGTACTAGTAGAACACAGAGCACCAGCCTCCTCAGTGCAGCACCCAATACCTTCTCAGCTTCCGATGTCCCAGAGTTCTCATTGGCCAATACCATCCAGAGGACAACCATCAATGAATTGGTTTCTCTTAATCTTCTCCAGACTCTCGGTACCAGTCTCCACACTTCTCTGTGATCAGGAGAAGGTGATTATTCTTCTTCTGAATCGGAGGTTGGTTATTATGTTTCCCAGCCACAGTGCTTGCCCCCTCCTAGACCTTACCACCTACATCAGAATATTCCTGCAAGAAGAAACTGAGGAGGGTTGGGGGCAGCCTCGCCCATATACCTGCATGCAGAGGCGCATGGCAGTTGAGGGTGCTCCAGCTCCCCTGAAAGGTACCACTGAGATTTCCAACTACTGTGCTCGGGGCAAGTGCACACTAAGAGTGGAATGCAGATGTGGAACACATCTCAAAGAACAACGATTAAAGAATAGGTTATTAACGATTTTTTACATGCTGGGCAATTCGTAACTTTTTGGAAGGTCTGGGGGAGTAACATGCAAAGTTAGGTGATCAAAGGAGGAGAATTATGATGTTTTAACACCATAAATGTCATGCCACCACCACAATAAATTTAACGTGATA
This sequence comes from Chrysemys picta bellii, assembly GCF_011386835.1. NCBI lineage: Eukaryota > Metazoa > Chordata > Testudines > Emydidae > Chrysemys > Chrysemys picta. Next base: position 218,163,884 of record NC_088792.1, on the reverse strand, counting down.
GCTTGAAGATATGATAGCTGGCTCTGAAGAATTGAGACTGGTTGTGGACATGGACAATAAACATAAAGTGCCAGATTTTGGTAAGCTGCATTAATATTTATACCTTCATCAGAAGAACATTTTAATGTCTGCTTTTCTCTTTTAAACCATAACTAGTATTTGAGTGAAGCTACATAGTGTCTTTGGAACTGCTCCACTTTCTCTGTTTAAGTCATATGGCAACTGTTTGTGCAAGAGAACCCCATGCTGCTCCTGGTCTGGCCAGCAGAGGGTAGCTTTGTACAGCACAGAGGACTTTCCAATGCATACCACACTAGTAGTACAAGCTAGGAATCACATAGTGTTGCCAGGCTCTGCACATTTTATGGTGGCTGACATTTTCATATTTGCTTTTTCCTTTGTATTCAGTGCTAATAGTGGAGGGAGTCACACGCTTGTTGATTTTTTAGGCTGAGCTTATTGCACACAAGGGGTCCTTGCATTCCTCCATTGTTCCCCACCCTGTGGGCCACTCTCCCATTCCCCTTTATTTCAGGGACTCATTGCAACCCCCACCCCCGTCATGCCAGGGCCTTTGTGTGCCGCACTCATTTCCCTCTGTACCATGATCCCCCATCCCCCCTCCTGCCAGGAGAATCTTTGTGCCCCCCATTATACCCTCCATGACAGGGGCTCTGTGCACACCCCCACCCAACCCCACACCTTCCTTCCCTCAGTGGCCCCCACACCAGGGTCCTCCATGGCCCCACTGCCAGCAATTCCCTGTGATCCCTCCCATTTTCTCGCCATGCCAGGATCCCCCATTCTTCTCCCTATGCTAGGGATTCTGTGCATTCCTTCTCCACTTATGCCAGGGTCCTCCATTCTTCCCCTGCCAAGGACCACCAGAGTGTGTTGTAGCAGTGGGGACAATGGCCGAGCTTCACCTCAACCAGGATCCCTTAGCTAGGCTTTAGAGTGACATAAGCTGTAAATTGAGGAAGACTGAGGGGGAGAACTGCAGCTGGAAAAAAGGAGTCTGGGGCTGAAGGAGAAATGACGTGCTGACCAGGACAAATAAACGCCAACCCAAACAGGAGGAGAGGGACACGCTATGCCAACCAGGCCAGGAGGAGAAGGATAAGCAACATCATGAAACAGAGGCAGCATGAGCTGGGGAACCAGAGGCCAAATGAATCAGTAGGTGGGGATAACCCACAAGAAGCCAGTTCTGTGTGGGGCCCAGGTGCTACATTAGTAGGTGTCTGTCCCTCTTCCTATCTAACCAGCTTTGGAAAAGCTTGTGATTTGCACCAGGTCCCCATCAGAGAGGATCAGATTCCAACTCCATTGGTGGTGCAAAGGGCCTTGATGCCTAAAGCCAAATGGATGGAATAGAAATTGTGAACTATGAAAAATTTAAGACAACTAAACTCCTTAAAGTTTGATGTGACCCCTGAGAGTTACGGGAAAAAAATTCAGGTGGGTTCAAAAGCATCAAGGTGTAACTTATATGGAGGTGACAAGCCAGATAGATTACTTCTGCAAATAGGGGAAAGGATAAAGAGACAGTATCGTGGATCAGTTGTATGAAATGTTTGGATTAGAACAATTTCATGATTTGTGTTCTGTGACCTGAGGTTGTGGGTGAGGGCTCAGAACCAAGAAGACCTGTATACTGCGAGCAGACTGGTTGATGAGCTTGTTGCTAATTAGGTTGGTTCTGAGAAAAAAAAACAAGGTTGACTGGCCCAAGCCTGGGCCACAGGAGGAGGAATATGTGGGATTCCCCAGAATTGGGGACTGGACAATATCAAGCTAAGGAAGAGGGAGGTGCAGCACCCCCAAATCAATCCACTGGTAAGGACCCCAAGATCTGAGTTATCATCACTGCCAGGGGGCTGGACACAAATGGGCTGTCTACCCAAGGTTCAGGCACTGATGCTGAGTCATTATGTATTAACTTTATCGCAGCCTGGACCAAGAGGGGCTCAGACACTGGCCCACCGATGCAGCAGGCTAACCATGGGAGTACAGTATGAATGCAACTGAATTCACACCACACTGCATCCTTGAGAGTCAAATACAGCCAGATCCCCAACATAAATTGGAGGTGAGAATCAATGGGGAGACATTTACAGGGTGGTGGATCACCAGCACTGTTCATACCTTAGAACCTGCATGTTGTACCCAGAGCAGGTGTTGACAGGCAGGCCCCTGTGTGAAGGTCCCTGCCATGAACCCCATCATTCTGCCTGTGGCCCATGTCATTAGAGACACCAAAGAAGGTTCTGGGAGCCTGACAATGGGGATACTGGAGGATATTCCATTTTGATGTATTTGGAAGAGTTATTGCAGGGTGGAGCCCAAAGAGCTCAGGTGTAAATCCACTAGAGCCAGGCCCCATGGCCAAAGGGTCTACTCACAGATATCCTTCAACAAGATAGCAGAGCCAGCACTAAGCATGGCAGTGTCCAGAACTCCATGTGGAAGTGTGGGAAACCAAGGCACAGATGAAAGTGCTATGAATCCAAACGCCACAGGGAGATGGGACACTCAGGCTGCTAAGGGATACTGCCAACCATACAATGCCTGCCAGGGAGTTGGAAAAGCCCAAGGTAAGTGTTAAGCCACTGCTTAGGGGAATACAAAGCAAGAAGTAGCCAGGAAGTAAGGGGAAGGTCTGTGACGGGGCTCCACTCACCACACTGGCACCTCCTGCTGGCCATCTTGGGGATTAGTTCCACAGGTCAGTACACCCTCTCCTGATGGTGCCTCGCCGCTGTCACATCCACTCACATTACTCCAAGGACTGTGGCATCCTCTTAATGACACAGCCCTCTGTCACTGTCACCATCTCTACTCCCCCCTTCCAGGGCATCTACAATCTACTGTACAGCCACTTCACCAGAGGCAAATGGGTGGGATCTTGGCCCATCCACTGTTCTGGGTTCCAGACCAGGGACTCTCTGAACCACAGTCATCTACTGCATTCCTTTGACTTCACCACCACTGCATTTCCCTGGGCCACTTCCCCACAGCCACAGCATCCTACTCAGTCTCAGCAGCCCATCTGGAGCTCCTTCTATACTCCATGGTCCCTGCCTGCACTGCTCTGTCCAAGATGTTACAGGGCTGCAGGACACAGTCTTCTCTCCTCAAGCTCCCAGCAGAGACTAACTAACTGACTTTGGCCCTGCAGCTCCTTTTATGTGAGCCCACTGGGCCCTGATTGACTGCTCCTTGCAGTCTCTCTCCTATTGGTTGCTTCCCGCACAGCCTCGCTAGGGCTCTATTAACCCCTTCCCTGCCAATGTGGGGTGAACATCCAATCACAAAATCTCCCTCTATCTATAATTGTATAATTGGGAAGCACGCTGTTGAGGGTGCTGCTGAGGGTGGTTCCTTGGTTGAGGGCATAGAGAATTCTCTGGTATTAGTTTTGCCCCCTCCCTCCAGTCTCTCTGAAGTTCCCCCCTTGAGGTCAGTAGTGACTCTGATGCGCAGATGACGAACTCACAGATTCTTTGGGTCCTGAACATCCTGAGGGGGGAAAATATCCTGGACACCATTGATAGGTTTCTGGCTGAGTCAAAAGGGAAATTGATTTCCTGAACTTAATCTGTTTGTGTTGTCATGTAACTGCCTCTATGCTGTAGCATACGTATATTACATTGGATCCTCCTCCACTCTTTTCAGAAAAAGATCAGAAGGTTCATTTGGACTTTTTCTTGGCTGTCTGAGGCAGAATATTTTGTATCTTCCCCATTGTGGAAGGGGGGGTCTCACTGATCCTTTGACTAGAGTTGCTACTTTTCAGTTACTGTCTCTGTAGCAGCTGTTGTTTGGGGATGAATCTGTTCCTTGGAAGCCATTGGCCTTTGCTTTTATTCAAAGGGTAGGTGGTTTGGGTTTTGATCAGGAATTTATTTTATTGGATCCTGGGTGCCTCAGTTTTAGGGTGACCAGATAGCAACTGTGAAAAAACGGGACAAGGGGTGGGAGGTAATTGGTGCCTATATAAGAAAAAGTCCCAAAAAAACGGGACTGTCCCTATAAAAACGGGACATCTGGTCACCCTACTCAGTTTTGAGGTGTTTCCTGGTTTTATTAAAGCCTTTTTAACACGTGGAGATCTTTCAAGCCGAGGCTGCAGGATAGATGGCTGGAGTTCCCAGGGTTGCTTGTTGAACCCACTGTTTATAATTCTGCCATGAGGATTCCTAGTCTTGTTTCTAGGAGTCTTTTCTTTTCCCTTATTGCAGTAGGTATAACAAAACTGGTTCATTTAATTGATTTTACTAATTTTACTTGGGTCTCAGCAGATATCTTGGCTGTCAAGCTTGGTTTTCATTCTGTTCACTGGTATTGTCTTTTTGTTTTTAAATCAGAGGTGGAATCAGCTGTTCCTACGGGCAGTATTGCCAGTCTGGGCATTTGCCTCCTTCAGTGAGCCATTCCTGATTATACTTATGCTTCTGTTTTCTTGCCTATTGTTCCTGCTGTGGACTGGGATGTTGACAAGTCTGGCAGCTTGCTTGCCTGGGAGGGGGTCTTCAGAATTTATTTTTCATAGCCTAGGCCATGTGTCATTGTATATGCTTTTGGTAAAGATTCATCATTTTCAAATGCTTGTTGATTATCCCAATATGGTATGGAGAAGACAGCTTTTGATGACGGACTCCATCCATTCAGCCTGGCGAACTGTATACAAGCCTCCGATTGCAAAGAGGATGGATGATCTCCAAGGGAGAATTCTTCACGGGGCTTTTGCTTATTCATCTTGTGCTTATTCATCGGTTGACTGTGGAGGTGTCCGTGTCATGTCCTTTTTGTGACATGGAAGAGACTTGTTTTCATATGTTTCTTACCTGTCCCAGGTTACAGCCATTATTTGTTTTACTTCAGGGTATTTTTTTGGTTATTGTCTCAATATTTTCTCCTAGCTGTATTTATTTTTACTGTTAAGTATAAGTTCACAAATAGATCTGTGGTATGCCTGGCAAACTTTATTTTGGGTCAAGCGAAGAGGGCCATTTAAAAAGTAAACAATGTAAATTATTTACTACAGCGGTTGCCAAAGTTCTTTGTTGGTTTTTTTTTAGATTTGTATTGGTTTTACACCTTCTTTTGGAGTTTAGATAGAATACACTTATAAGCAATTTGGATCGATTTATTCAGTGGTAGACTATTGGAAATGCACTTTACTGTTGGGGTTGGGCAATTATTTTTGAATTTGTAATTTATTTTCTTGGTTTTACTGCGTTTCAGTACTGATTTAATTAAAAGTGTTTTTAAAGTAAAAAAGAACAGGAGTACTTGTGGCACCTTAGAGACTAACAAATTTATTAGAGCATAAGCTTTCATGGGCTACAGCCCACTTCTTCGGATGCATATAGAATGGAACATATATTGAGAAGATATATATACACACATACAGAGAGCATGAACAGGTGGGAGTTGTCTTACCAACTCTGAGAGGCCAATTAAGTAAGAAAAAAAAAAACTTTTGAAGTGATAATCAAGATAGCCCAGTACAGACAGTTTGATAAGAAGTGTGAGCTTACAAGGGGAGATAGATTCAATGTTTGTAATGGCTCAGCCAACTCCCACCTGTTCATGCTCTCTGTATGTGTGTATATATATATCTCCTCAATATATGTTCCATTCTATATGCATCTGAAGAAGTGGGCTGCAGACCACGAAAGCTTATGCTCTAATAAATTTGTTAGTCTCTAAGGTGCCACAAGTACTCCTGTTCTTTTTGCGGATACAGACTAACATGGCTGCTACTCTGAAACCTGTCATTATTTAAAGTCAAAGTCTCTCTGAATCAGCCTGTCTCCCTAGGCAGCTGCTTACAAGTGATCCCTTTTTCTCCCCCTGAGAGAAGCTTTTTAACGCTTTAGTGTTCTTTTGATCTCTAGCCTCCCAGCTTTGGCAACATAAAGCTTGCAACTTATATGAGACAAGAGACGGGATTCTTGAAGCTAACAGCTTGACCCATTGTCTTTCAAGTGTGTGTTGGGATAGCCTTAGCTAAATCTCTTGTTGCTTTCCTGTTTGTTCTTCCCATGGCCCCCTTTTAAGTAAGATCAAAACAATCATACAAGAAATTCTAATAACCTCCATAGTAATACAGTAACTTTATCTCACTGACTGGGTCACTTACAGTAGTCTTACCTTTATTACAGATCAGTACTCATACATTAATACATAGCAATTGCAAGCCTTTCACATCTCCCTCTTTCCAGAATGGACACAGCGGTACCCGACGGACATCCATGCATGCCCCAAATACCTCAAATTCCAGTACCAGTCTCCTCCCCATTGATCCCATGGGAGGGGTACATGTGAACAGACTCCATGTGCACATATATTCTTGTCAACCCAGTACATCTGATCATTTGGGGTACCCATGAGAGGCTTGCATCCCTGCAAAGCATGTCTTAACCCCACAATGCTTCTTGTAGAGGAATAGGTCTGATCCATTGGTAAGGGTGAACCCTCAAACTGTCCCCACAGCCAAGTTACATACCCTGCTCCACCTACATTTGCAGTCTGTGCGATGGCTGTGGAGTCCCTGTGTTCTCTACATGCTAAATGTTTTGTTCACAAAGGGTGAAGCTGAATGTGGGTTAAGTTGAACTAGTGAAACTTTATTAAACCCTTTGTACTGCTCTGTCCATGTGGCTGAGCTGCTTCCAGCTTAACTTTTGTGTGTTCCCTTTTCTCCTGTTGTCCCATCAATAACAGTGCCTCCAGCCAGGGAATGTTGGCCACGGCCCCGGTGGCAACAAACTCAATGTAGTCACACTCCCCAGTGTTCTAGAGCAGTCATGTCTGTGCAGAGCGCATCACGAGATCCGGTAGCAGTACTCCGCAGCGCTGTCTAAATGAACCCTTTGATTGTAACTAGGGACTAGTGGCCCCGTCGCCCCTTCTCACTCAGCCGGAGCCTCCAGTCAGTGCCTCTTTAGTGCCCGTGCTTGGTGCCGCCTAGCAGAGGAGCTGCGGGCAAGCGCGGGACCGGTCAGAGACTGACACACGCTCCCCGACTGCCAGCAGCTCTCCTCCCTCCCGCTTCTCCAAGCGCTCCGGCTGCCTCGCCGCCTCAATCTCTGCCTCAAGCGACTGCCGCGGCACCGCGTCCGGGCGTGCGGACACGGCACCATGTGGCAGCCCCAGTATGTCACTGCCCAGCAGCGGGCTGGCTTCCGCCGATACCAGGTAACACTGGCCGGAGAAGGAAATCCCACGTGTCCCTCCCGAGTTTGTCCCCCTCCTCCTTGGACTTCCTGGGGGAGGGAGGAAGCAAGCGACGGGGGTGCAGAAAATACATTGTTTAGCTCCCCCCTCCCTACCCAAAGCTGCTGCAGCCCCTGGGTGTTTTATTGATTCCGAGGATGGCTGGGAATTGGGAACTACGGGAGCCGAAAAGTTGCGGGGTGTTGGCTTCCGCGCGTGTACGTGGGTATCTGCGGTGTCTCTCCCCCCCGGCCCCCAGAAGTGAGACCCATGGCCGGGTTCTGGTCACGTTGAAGTCAACAGTTTTAGGAGCCCCAGGGCATGAATGAGAAGTCAGTACCGCTGCTCAGCTGCCAGTCCTCATGCGGTGCTGCCTGCCCTGGCCCTGCAGGGGTGTGTGATGCACAAGGTTGGGGGTGGGACCGTGGGAACAATGTGCTTCTTTCTCCTAGCATGTTACTTGGCTCTTCATTCTATGATCTCTCTCCTCCCAACTCCTTAAGGGGCCCTAGCTACCTGGTACTTTTATTTGACACCCTGGAGTGTGGGTTGGTTGGATTGTTTTTTCGTACATCAAATACAATTATTACTTGAGGGTCATTACACAGTGTTCGGGTGTCAGCGTGCTGCTGGCAGAGGTCAGTGAGAAAAGACCAAACTAGGGAAGATTGGGTGTATATGAATGTGAGCCTTATCATACATGACCTCTCCGCCCTGGCCTATGTACTCCAAGTTCTCCTAGTCTAGGCTCAAAGCTTGGTTTCTGGTTAAAGAAAAAAAAACCAAATGAATGCTTTTCCACACTGGAAAAAAATCAGACTTATTTTGCTTACTTCAGTGATCATTTAGGTATTGCAAAGTTTTAAGGATCCCTTTACGACTTTGGTTTTTTGAGTTTGAGAAAGTTGACATGTGTTGGATAAAATTATTTTATGATGTTTTTGGATGTAAATCAGTGTATTATAATTTTTATTTAAAATAAAGTTGTGTCAGCAGAATTGTTGACTGAACTAACTGTGAAGGTCAGCAAGGGGGGTTGGAACTGGATACTAATGAGGAATTGAAATGGCCCCAGGTGAATATTATTATCAGGCTTTAGAACAAAAAATCAAAAACATGGGGGAAAAAAAGTATGGGTGGAACATAGTAGGAATGATTAAAACCAAGCATTTTTGTGGGGTGGCTAGTGTAGAAGGCTGCATCATGTCAGCAGTGGTAAAGCATATTTACTGATAAAGGGAGAGACGAGATGTTGCCGGTGAGTGTATGGACCAATTATACAATTTCTGATCCAAGATAGGGACAAGAAGGTTGTTTTTCTTCGGCTATTGTGTGTGTCACGTTTTTAAAAATTGGCAGTTCATCTCTTTTGTGTGGGTGAGACTGATGTAAGAAGGCAAATCAAAAATTGGGTTGAATCCCGTGTTCCTTTGGTTGCCAGTTTGGGTCTGGAAGAAATTTTCTTGCTCTGGATATTGGCTAGAAACTTGATGTGTTTTCACTTTCTTCTGGAGTTCTGAGCAGGGATCAGGTGGGATAGTCACCACCAATTTCCTACTGTTGGTGGAAGAAATGGGGTTCAATGGGAAATGACTGCCAAAAAGGAGTACGGCGGAAAGGGATCTGGGATCACAATAGACCACAAGCTAAATATGAGTCAACAGTGTAACACTGTTGCAAAAAAAGCGAACATCATTCTGGGATGTATAAGAGGAGTGTAGTAAGCAAGACATAAGAAGTAATTCTTCCTCTCTACTCCACGCTGATTAGGCTTCAGTTGGAGTATTGTGTCCAGTTCTGGGTACCACATTTCAGGAAAGATGTGGACAACTTGGAGAAAGTCCAGAGAAGAGCCACCAAAATGATTAAAGATCTAGAAAATATGACCTATATGGGAAGATTGAAAAAAATTGGGTTTGTTTAGTCTGGAAAAGAGAAGACTGAAAGGGGATATGATAACAGTTTTCAGAACATAACAGGTTGTTACAAGGAGGAGGGAGAAAAATTGTTGTTCTTAATCTCTGAGGATAGGACAAGAAGCAATGGGCTTATATTGCAGCAAGGGAGGTTTAGGTTGGACATTAGGAAAAACTTCCTAACTGTCAGGATGGTTAAGCACTGGAATAAATTGCTTAGGGAGGTTTTGGAATCTCCATCATTGGAGATTTTTAAGAGCAGGTTAGACAAACACGAGTCCAGGGGACTGGACTAGATAACCTCTCGAGGTCCTTTCCAGTCCTATGATTCTATGATAACGTGTACCCTTTTCTGCCAATCTGCTTGCAGCCTCTATGAATCCTCCCTATGAATCCTGTTTCGATTATTGGTGGGTACAAGCACTCATGGGCCATCCAGAAAGTGAGCACAAATTAAAGTGGACAGCCAAAATTTGGTCCCTTATTTTTATTTTGCTCTTCCCCCACCAGAATATAATAATTCTAACAGTTATGCTAATGTTACCTTTGCTTCCCTATTCTTATCACTGTGGTCCCTTGCTTTCCCCAGGTAATTTACCAGTCTGAGTCAGCCTTTTGGTAATCCCTGTTGGGGTATCACACTGGACTAAATCTCCACAAGTCAGGAACCGTTGACCACTTTTCCACCTCTCACCAGAGATAAGAAGTTTTCTCCTTGTCTCCAGGACCAAACTGTAGTAAATTATCCCAAGAACAGTCGAATATCCCAAAGTTACAAAATTGAAAGATCAACAGGAAATCAAAGATAAATATTACAAAAAATATATGAAGGTCAAGGCTCCCTAGTTTCCCCAGGTAGGTCTAAACCCTTTGAGTTACAAAAACAATATCAGAAAATATAGTGTTCACATTTCTAGAGGTCTATGTTTCTCTCAAGGAGTCAAGGTGCTGGTCTGATCCTCCAAACTTTAACATAGAAGAGTTTTAGCTCAGTGTGAATGAGTTTCTGCCTCCTGCATGTTTGCAGGATGAATGTTTGTCATTTGTATCCTTCTGGCTGCCTGACATGGCTAGGTGTGACCTTGCCATTACCAAACCAAGAATGAAAGTAGCATCCTTCTATGTTAACAGGTTCACAATAAGGTTTGATCTTATCATACATGACCTCTCCGCCCTGGCCTATGTACTCCAATTTAATGCAGTAGTCAGTTTGCTTTCCGTAGCCAACAGCTATCTTTTTTAACTACGGTACATTTTTTACCTGCTTAAGCTAAATTGAAATGACACTTTTATTCTCAGATTTGCACCAAATCAGTGACTTACCACTGAGTTAGTAATTTCCATGGAAGTTTGCGATTAGACCAACCCTGACAGAGACTATATAAACTCAGTTCACATTTTCAAGGCTAGCTTCATGACTGCAAGGCCTAGAAACATAGCTAGAAGCGTGGTCCCCTGAAGTCAATGGGAGTTGTGCCATTGACTCCAGTAGAGCCAGGATTTCACACAATGGTTTTAAAATGAAAGTTTAAATTTCAAAGCACAAGAGGTTTTAGTGTATATTTTCCCATGTAACTATACAATTCTCAGGGCCCTGATACTACATTAAATATGATTTCTTAATGGACAGTATTCAATGCATCACAGATAGTGAATGTTAATTAGCGTGGTGCCTCTGTAGACAAAATTGTTCTCCATTTGCCTTGAAATTCTATCTAAGCTATCTATCAGCTCAGCCTGTTGTGGTTATTTTTGCACAGTATCTCAGAACCAGGTTAATTAAAACTTTGATAATCTTAAACAGTGGAGAAGCCTAAGATTGTCAACCCCCCCCAAACTAACTTTTCAGTAAGAGAATTACTGCCACCTTTTAGAAACAAGACAGAGATTTAACCACCTACTGTTCTGGGAATGAAATCTTACAATTTTTTTTCACTTTACTTTGGTGAATTATGTAATTAAAAGTCTAATTAGAACTCTGCTGGTGTATAATGTTCCAAATAAAATAGTAGAGTCAGTAACCTTAATTTCTATGAGGCTTTTTTAGATTATTTTTGTACAGATGTAGTAAATCAGTTGGTGAAATCCTGACCCCATTGAAGTCATTATATTTAAAGCAATATGCAAGAATTTGCACTGCATACTTATTTCTGCCCTAGTGATAACTGATGTAATGTAGTATGCAAGTAGCTGCATAATCATTAGTTTTCTTACAGACACCAAATCATATGAGAGAGCAACATAACGAAATCATTTGGCATTAGGGTGACCAGATGTCCCGATTTTATAGGGACAGTCCTGATATTCGTGGCTTTTTCTTATGTAGGTGCCTATTACCGCCCACCCCCGTCCCAATTTTTCACATTTTCTATCTGGTCACCCTATTTGGCATAGAAGTTGCAGCCAATGTCACTGATCACAGGACTTGTTCCTAATGGTGGCACTATTGTATATTCCCTTGGGGAACTCAATAAGAGCAGTGTTCTATCAGTGAATTCACAGCAGATTCTTGTTTGCTGAATCATTTCTGAGGCAAATAATTTGGGTGTAAAAGAAGCTTTTTGTTTTGCTGGTTCTCATAAAAATGCAAACAGTGACAACCTATTTTGATTGTGTCCCTTTGTTTAGAGATATCATCTCTATATAAAATGTAGAGATATATAGAGATAAAATAAATATATAAAATCTATAATAAAAAGTTTACCTGGAGTTCATTGGTAGGATAGACAAGAAATTTAATTACCACCAATTTGGTCTAGCATATGCTTGTAGATGTTGGTTATTTCACATTTTTTTATTCAACTATGTTTTGATGGTAAAATAGTTTCAAAGCTATACATATGTGAAGCAGAAATGGATTATTTGTTAATATTTCTGTGGAAACTACTCACAGAGATTAGTGAAGAAAACTACTCACATGTGGTTTCTTGTACCTTCCTCTGAAATAGTACCTGCCCTTGTTGGACAGGATACTAAACTAGATGGACACCACTGTTCTGAGCCAATATGACAATTCCCATTTTCCTAAGATATCTTTAATTTGATTTTATATTGCCTGTGTTCTTTGTGGCAATGTAAAGAAATACATATTTTACAGAAATTAGAAGTCATGATTCTTTTCTGCTATTAAAGTACAATCAGCTGAAAAATGTGATGAACGTACTTGAATTGTACAAAGTCATACTGAGAGGCCAGCAAAGTAGGCATTTAGCCACTCAACTTTGAGGTACTGTACATAGGAATATAGGAATTGCCATACTGGATCAAAACCAAGGTCATCAAGTCTAGTATCCTGTCTCTGTCAGTGGCCAACACCAGATGCTTCAGAGAAAGATGTAAGAACCCTGCAGTAGGCAGATGCAGGATAATCTGTTCCCAACAATAGGTTTCATTCTGATCACTGAGACATATTGTACTGAGACTAGTTTAAGTGAGAGGAAGCAATGACCTATATTTCTTAACTGTACAGACAATGTAATCATTAGTTAGTAGTATATAGTTGTGGCATCAGGGAACAGAATCGACAACTTTCGACTCCAAAAAGAAACAGACTTCTATCTGCGGAAGTAACTGAGCTGTTGCTCTATTAGTTCAGCCTGCAGAGGAATCTATGTAAACATGAATAGATTTCATTTAATCTATTACAGATGGCAAAGGTATACTAAGGAGTTCATTGCACTCAATATTTCTCCCCACCTAATAATTGCCTTAAAAATGATTATGTTAAAAATTGTTTTAGAAAAATTGTACGTGACTTGGGCCTTTGATTTGTTAAAAAAATACTACAGTTGTACTGTTTGTGTTATAGAAAATGAAACATTGGGCACAGTTTTTTTTTAAAAGTTAAAAATAGGCTGCAAATTAAATCATCACCAGCCTTTGAAAGAGAGGTTTAAGGATTGAATAATTTATATTATTAACAAGCTTCTTTTCTGCTCCAAAATTGCTCTACCTGAGAGAAGTCTTCATCTTTCCTCCCTCATTAGCAAAGAAGTGGTCACGGGCAACCTTCTGCACTCTAATTTCTCCGTCAGTGGCAGAACACTTTTGGAGCTGGGTTTCCAAAACTCATCCTTCCATCAGCAGTGACGCATCATTGTTGCATCCATCCTTCCTTCCTTCTGTGGGAAATTAGTGGTGAATGCTGGCCCCAGTGAAGTCAGTGGCCAATGGGTACAGGATTTCATTCCAGGGTGTCTAGTGTTTGTGTTAGATGATGATGAAGCACCATGCGCTGCCGTATAAGGTTTTATATCCCTTCTTGTTTTAAAAGAAAATCTTATTTAATATAACTGTCGATGTTCTCATTATCCATATAAACAAATTTTTAAATCCTTCTAAGATCTTGTCCTGCTAAGAACAAAAATCTGTATTCTGAAATTCTATAAGCAGAACATAGTAGAAGATGTGAGTGGAAAAAGCTGAAGGAGGTGAAGGAGGTATGGTGAAGACTGCTGTTGACATGTGTGCCTTCTCTTCTACCAAAGGGAATATCTGGAGAACAAGTAGTGACAGCAGTATGAATGAGGGAGGTACAAGAATAATGAAATACCTCATGCAGTAGTGATATCTGCTAGTGTGAAACTTGTACCATAAATGGTAGGCCAGTAAAATGCTATACGCTCTGTTTTAATTTATTTTGAAAGAAGTGCTGTTTTCAAAATGAGTACTGCAAGATCATTATTTTCAACACATCACTTACGTAAGAGCAGAATTTTATATACTGCAGCTTAGCATTTTTTTACTTTCCTGCAATTATCATATTTAATTATTTCTGTTTCTTGAAATTGTTTATATATACACCTCTACCCCGATGTAACACGAATTTGGATATAACGCGGTAAAGCAGTGCTCCGGGGGGGCGGAGCTGCGCACTCCAGTGGATCAAAGCAAGTTCGATATAACGCAGTTTCACCTATCATGCAGTAAGATTTTTTGGCTCCCGAGGACAGCATTATATCGGGGTAGAGGTGTATTTAAACGTTGACAGGCCCGAGTCTTCACTGTCTTGCACCTTCTACTATCATTTATATCTGTGAAAAGCAAATGTAGAGGGAGTGGGAGGATGGCAGAAGTTGGTCTTCCAGTAATTGATACAAGTTAGAGAAGTCCAGAGGTTGTTGTATCTTGCCCCAGCGGTTGAATTAGCCCCCCACTATTCTCAGGATGGGGCACAGGAGGTTGAGGAAAGCCACATATTGTCCTCTGCCTCATCAAGTGCATTGAACATAGCTTAGGTGTACCTGAGAATCTGGCCCAAGATTTTCAATAATTGTTATTCTTTTTTGCCTTAGCTGTGATGCATTGAGTCCAATGCATGCTGTGAAAACCTGTTTTTCTTAAACCACATTTAAGAAAAAGATCTGGCCAATGATAGCAGCTAGTACTCCTGAATGTTACACCCTATTGGTGAAGTGCAAAATGTTCCAACTTTGAGTTTAAAATGGATAAAATTGGTGGTTTTCTTCCCACTTTCTTTATAGTTTTATCCTGCTTGTAATTAGTTTTATTTTATAAAATACTGTAGATTATTTTTATGTCTTTCTTGGACTAATTTTATTCATTTTATTAAAACCTTCAAGTGTTTTATGACCTTCATATAAGGTCCCCTGTAGCTGTTAGTTGGCTCCTTCCCTTCCTGTGTTGGAACAACTATTATACTCGTCAATAATTTACTACAACCATTATCGTCGTCATCATGTTCCTATTACGCCTCTGGCATTTAGGGCATTGATGAAGGTCCTCCACGCCTGTCTGTTTCTGGCAAGTCTTTCAATGGCTCCCCAGCTGTGCCCCAGGTTTTTCAGTTCAGCTTCCACAGCTCTTTGCCATGTTTTTGGGCGGCCTCGTTTTCGCTTGCCTTCAGGTGTCCATCTTATTGCTACTCTGGTGATGGAATCAGTTTCCATCCGAAGCACATGACCGATCCCTCTCCAATGCCTCCTGGCAATGATGGTGCTCAGATCCTCTTGGCTGCACTGTGTCAATAGATCTTGGTTTGAGATTGTTCTGGGCCAAAAGATACAGAGGATTTTTCTGAGGCAGGTTGTATGGAATGAAGACAGTTTCTCATTCCCCAGCAATCTGAACTATAAAGTAGTGTTGAAAGTACGCAGCTCTGATAAATCTTGAGTTTGGTTTTGGTGTTGTTTCTCAATGATTTCCAGTCTGTATTTAAGCTCCTGAAGGTATTCCTATTTACTACAATGCCAGACTTCTAATTCCACATAAAATATCAGAGTGTTCATGCAACCCTGTCTTCTGTGTATTTCAGCCTAATCCATGATTACTACCTGATATACAGCTGCTTTAAACTATTAGTTTTTCTGAGAAATAGGCTTGCCAGTCACTCAATTCCTAATAATCCCATTTCTTTCCTTTAATAAAAATGAACTCTTAAGTACAAAGTTGAGTTGAAATATTCATACTTTATTTGAACAATCTTATATTACTTATGCTTAAATTCTCTCTCTCTCTCTCTCTCTCTCTCTCTCTCTCTCTCTAAATATATATATTTGAAATATTTCAATAAACAACACTCCCAGCTCTGTCTCTACTGGCTTTCTCACCCTGGGGTGAGTTACAGCCTGTCTGTGCCTTAATAGCATGTTATGTAAAAAGGAAATAATAGTGCTGACCTAACTCTTAGGAGTATTGTGATAATTAATTATAAAGTGACTCCCAGGCCAAAATGCTAAGTATTGTTAAGGATTTATAGCTGCTTATATGTAAATTTAAAAAAAAATCTGTTTCTTTGTTGCTGTTGCTCCTTTTTGGCCTGAGCAGTTGGCCAATATTTGGGGCCTTATTGGGTTATTTAGGTTAGAAGGAGAAACTGGTGAACGAGTCAAGTATTTCTCTGGTGGAAGCCTGTTTATTTACAAAGAATGCTCACAAAGCCCTGTTTCACTCAACACACCAGGAACAAACAACAGTAGTCTGTTTCCTCCTGAAATCCAAAATTGCCTTTCCAGTGAGTACTGTGTCCAAAATAAGTTCTCTCAGCTTCCTCCCATGTCTACATTCTTGACTTTTCTTACTCTCTGTGGCTTTTTTCCTCTCACACACAGACACACACAGTTATAACCAATCAGTGCTGCAGCCCCTGCATTTGCAATCAGTTCCAAGGTAAACCTCTCAGTCCATATGACTTCGCTTCTGCTCAGGCTTTGGCATGCTGACCAGTGCCTGGGGCGGTGGCTTCAGTGGTTTCAGCTATCGCTGCACAAAGAGATATTTAATTGCTCCTTCCATTTAGCCTGAATGAAAGATGGTTAATATGCCCATCGATTTTTTTCCAGGTTTGTGATTGATCTACATCTCAAAGACACGCTTGAGGGCAACTATTAATACCTTCCAATATAACATTAAGATCCAAAACTGTAGGATTTACAACACTATTATAAAATCCAAGGATGCTATATGCTCTTCCCCTTGGAGACCTTTATTTGTGGAGCCCACTTAGGGTTGGTTGACAGCTGGGCTCTCCCCCTCCACTCCAGTCTGCTTGTGCCATGCCCAGCACAGTTCATACATTCCAGGGCCAGGAGGGACCACTGCGATTATCTAGTCTGACCTGCTGTATAACACCGGCCATAGAAGTTCCCCAAAATAATTCCTAGAGCAGATCTTGTAGAAAAACATCCAGGCTTGATTTTAAAATTGCTAGGTATGGCAAATCCACCATGGCCCATGGTAAATTATTCCAATGGTTAATTACAGTAGAACCTCAAAGATACAAACACCAGAGTTAAGGACTTACTGGACAACCGGACACCCTCTGCACTTGCATCTGAAGAAGTGAGGTTCTTACCCACGAAAGCTTATGCTCCCAGTACTTCTGTTAGTCTCAAAGGTGCCACAGGACCCTCTGTTGCTTTTTCCTCTGGAACCGGAAGTCCTCAATCAGCCAGCAGCACAGACAAAAGGGAAAAAAAGCAAATACTGTACTGCCTTGGGGCTTTAGCTCTGAGGCTCGTGGCTTCAGCCAAGGGGGGTTGAGGCTGCAGCTGTGGAGGGAGGCAGGGGTCAGGGCTCTGGGGGGGGAGGGAAGAGAGGGGCTTCTGACCCTCGGGAGCACTGGGGCTCAGGGCTTTAGACTGAGGGGGGGGGGGAGTGCTGAGGCTCAGGGTTTCAGCCCCACAGCTGCACTCCTGGCTTCAGCCCAATGGGGGGTGCCAGAACTCGGGGCTTTAGCTATGAGGGGAGCTCTGGTTTCAGTCCCAGCACTCTCCCGGTAGTTAAAGTCCTGAGCCCTGCCCTCCGCTCACTGAAGCTGGGAGTGGAGCCATGGGGAACCTCGGCGTTCCCCGTAGGACTAAAGCCAGGAATGGAGCTGTGGAGCTGAAGCCGTGTGCCCTGGTGCCCAGCGCAAGGCTGAAACCAGGAGCGGAGCTGAAGCCCCAAGCCAAGCACTCTCCCCAGGTCTAAAGAGTTGAGCCCCAGTGCTCCTCTAGGGCAGCAGCCCTGAGCCCCCTGCCCAGAGCCCTGGCGCCCCAAGAGTCAGAAGCCCCCGACCCCCCGCGACGGCTGCAGCCCCAAGCCCCGATATGGCTGAAATCCATAACCTCTTCTTCAGAGTTATGGAACATTTCAGAGTTATGGACAACCTCCATTCCTGAGGTGTATGTAACTCTGAGGTTCTACTGTACTCTTATTGTTTAAAATTTATGCCTTATTTCCAGTCTGAATTTGTCTAGCTTCAACTTCTGGCCACTGGATCATTTATACCTTTCTCTGCTTGTTTGAAGAGCTCATTATTAAATATTTGTTCCCCCATAGGTATGTATAGATTGGAATCAGATCACCCCTTAACCTTCTCTTTGTTAAGCTCCATAGGTTGATTTCCTAGCGTCTGTCACTATAAAACATTTTCTAATCCTTTAATCATTCTTGAAGTTCGTTCTCTCTCTCTCTCATTCTTATTTACTTGGGTTTTTTGCTCCCTTTCTCCTGGTGATAGCATTCTCTTCTCTCTGCATTCCTTCAGTTCAACAAAAGGCTACATACTACTCTGAGCCATTCCTGGCTAAACTGCAGGATCAGAGAGAAGAGAAGCATGGGCTGACAGGCTGCTTCCTGAGTCTGCAGTCATGTATATGTCTACTCCTCGAGGAATTTCTGTGCCACTGCATGTGCGTATATTTTTATTTTTTTGTGCAGAAAAAAGCTTCTGCCAGAAAGTTGCTGCAGTTCTGCCTTTTGCTCACCAGAGGGAGCTGTGGTGATAGAACAGAGCAGCAGCTCCCTGCAGCTAGGGCAGAGAAAGAGCCTGCCTTCTTCACAGTGCCTGTCCAGAGACCAGGGCCGGCTCCAGGCACCAGCCGACCAAGTACGTGCTTGGGGCGGCACCTTGGGGCAGGGCGGCGCTTGGGTTATTTATTTATTTATTGGTTCGTTGGGGTAGCGCTGGAAGGGGTTTTTTTTGTTTCCGGAGTGCAGTGCTCGGGGGGGGGCAGGGTTTCAGGCGGCACGGCGCTTGGAGGGGGGCGGGGCTTCAGGTGGCGTGGCACTCTGGGGGGCAGAGCTTCGGGCGGTGTGGTGCTTGGGGGGGGGATTTTGGCGGCGCTGGGGGGGTTCGGCTGCGTGGCGCTCGCGGGGGGTACAGCGGCGTGGTGCTCGTGGGGGGGTGGGGGCGGCGCTCTTCTTTTTTGCCTGGGGTGGCAAAAAAGTTAGAGCCGGCCCTGCTGGAGATAGAGGCTATGGGGAGACAAACAGTGTAGGGTTGCTGGGGCTGATAAGGGCTAGTGGGGGAGGACAGACTGGGGCAGGGGCTGATTGGGAGTGGAGGTGCAGGGCCACAGGGGTGGGGAGAGAGGTGCAGGGCCATATGGTGATGGGGGAGGGGGTGCAGGGCCACATAGGGACAGGGAGTGACTGAGTGGAGGCACAGAGACACATGGGGACAGGGGGAGGGAGTGCAGGGCCGGATGGGGGAGTGGGTGTCTGAGTGGGGGTGGAGGGACACATGTGGACGGGCAGATGTACCTGACTGAATGGGAGAGGCTAGGGGTCAGCCAGGGTCTGCATAGGGGAAAGCTTCCTAACAATCCCTCCTCACCCCCCAAAAAAACATGTTCCATACTTTTCCCACCCATACCCAACAACCCTCCAAGTTCACACCTGGGCTCCATCCCAGCAATTAGTTCCCTCTCCCTCAGCGCCTCTGTTTCCGCAGACCACCCCCAAGCTTTTGCACTGCTTCTGAGGCGTGTGGGAAATATGGTTGTGTATTGTAGTTTAAATGAATTTTACTTGGAATTCTGTATTAATATGTCTAGTAAGGAGTCTATTTGTCAAAAAACATTCCCTGAATCTTTTTTGTTGTCTGTATTGTTACAGACATATTTGCTGACAGGTATTTTGAAATAAATACCCAAAAATAATTGAAACTGGTGTGAGTATAGTGTGTTATTTTGACAAATAAAATATGCAGAATTTTGCAAAATTTGAAAATATTGTGCACAGAATTTAATTTTTTGGTGCAGAATTCCCCCAGGAGTAATAATATGTGAATTACTCCCATGTTTAGCTCTATTAGGAGCCCTTCCTAGAGCAGGGAGAAAAGGAGGGTGGCTTTCAAGGAGCTGCCAGTTGTCTTAAACACAGCAGAAGTATGTTTGGAGTAGGGAGCAGGATGGCACAGCACATGCTGTTTTCTCCATCCCACTGCCTTTAGCCACTCCCTGTCCCTGAAGGGAATCTTTATAGTAGTGTTATTGTTTTATAATAAATTAAATGTTCTTGATAAATCTGAACATCTCTTCGGGGTATCAGTGAAAGAACACCCCAAGTCCCTTTGCAGTCTATTAAGGCTTGTTCCTAAAACCATGGTTATTGCTTTCCTAAAAGAGATATAGCTATGTGTCTTTGGTATTTCCATTAAAATAAATACAATGGCAATACAATTTTGTTTTTTATATATAAGCACTGTTTGGTTCTGTGCGAGGAGCACCCTACCACTGTTTTACTTTTGCAACAATAAACATTTATTGGAAGCTGAAAATGGGCCGAATTCTGCTCATAGTTGCCCAGTACAACCCCACAGGCCTGCTCTATCTAGCAGCTTTTACAAAGGTCATTATTAGTATTACTGGTGTCATGAGGATTTAGTGTTTAAACTGTGAGCCAGTCAGTTTCTTCAGTACCTTCATTTATTTCCTTAGTGTTATGCTCTAGTGCTCTGTCTAAAGCCTTGTCTGCACCAGAAAAAAACTGGTATTGCTACAGCCATATTTACAGCTGATTTAAGCACAGAGGAAGGATAGTCTTGTGGTTAAAGCACAGGATTTGGAACTAAGATCTGGATTCTAAAAGGACTCAGTCACAGAGTCTGTGACTTTGGAAAAAGCATATTTTCATAAATGACTTAAGAACATAAGAACGGCCATACTGGGTCAGACCAAAGCTCCATCCAGCCCAGTATCCTGTCTACTGACAGTGGCCAATGCCAGGTGCCCCAGAGGGAGTAAACCTAACAGGTAATGATCCAGTGATCTCTCTCCTGAAATCCATCTTAACCCTCTGACAAACAGAGGCTAGGGACACCATTCCTTACAGATCCTGTCTAATAGCCATTAATGGACTTAATCTCTGTGAATTTATCTAGTTCTCTAAGACATTTTCTTCCTACAAAGTTGCATCTAACTTTGGGTGCTTTAATATTCAGGTGCTTAACTCCAGAGAGCTAAGGCATAATTTTAAGTGGTTCTAAGCATCAAACAACTTATTTTGACTTCATTGCAGCCGTATATGCTCAGTATCTCTGAAAATATGACTGTACATTTCTAAAGCTGGGCACTCAAAGTTAGAGAGTGCACTTAAGAATGTGGGCTTTTACCTGTCTGACTCATTTTTACTTCAGAAAAATAAAGGATTATAATACTTACATCCCTCAGCCAACTAAGTCTAACAATCAAGAAGGGTTCAGAGACCACAATTTAGGAATCTGTTTTACTGAATAGTTTGGTCTCCTAAAGAGCCAGGAGCAACAAACTTATGGTCTTGAAGGCTCTGAGTATTTTCTTTGGAACAGAACGTAGCTGCTTTTTCCCTTGAAAGAAGAATGTCTGAATGCCTCTCCCAGCACCATCCAGTTTATACATGTGTTTTTTTCAGTTTAACTAAAACAGATCAGCAAATAAAAAAGAGCAGGTCTCTATTCGAGTTTTTCACATCTTCCTGAACATTCCCCCACTTTCCAAAAGTCCACAGTTCATCCAAGAACAGGGGAACCCTTTCTCCCTTCCAATGTACTGTAAGTGACCCTGTCATATACTGTAAATTGTTCTTGAAAAGTCTGCATGTAAGTGACAGAATATTGCTGCAGTCCACAATGTTTTACTAAAAATAATGACACTCACCCCTGGAGTTATCATCAAGGCTTATGACTTCACCAAAAAACAAAAAGCTAATACCTTTCTTATGCAAAGCAGTTTAAATGCTTTCATTTGCTGGCAAGTGTTGATTTTGTTTCACTGTTTTTAGGTATATTAAAGATCCATATTTACAATTAAGATCAATATAAATATTTCTAGAAAATGAGTTGATGTGGGTTTTCTCCTTGGGAGCAGGTAGATGTTCTGGAGAGTTTCTGAGTACTTTGGCCACGAAGCTGTATTTTACTGTTATTTAATAGATATTTTAGTATTTTAATGTTATGGTGTGCTTAAGGGAAAAAGAGAGGGTGGGTGAGGAGGAAAGAGCAAGATTGAAGGTCAGGTGGTACTACCTCTTTTTATCCTGACTGTTCTTGTTTCAATATGACTGAATTTGTCGAATTTGCTGTCCAGCATGTTATCAGATAGCCTGTGTATGATATTAGTGATTTCTCATTACTTATGCTGGCAAACTACAGTATCTTGGGCTTCTTAGTGATGACATCAGACATCTCTTAAAGCTGTAGGTTTTGCCCTAAAGAAAAATAATCACAATACATTAGGGTGGAGCAATATAAAACAAGGATATTTAAATAATTGAAATAATGATCAGTCACTTGATTTAAAAAGAAGAATAATTTATTTAAATTAGTCAAGGGTGTGTAAAACTAATTTGCAAATTTGGGCAACTGCAGTTTCAGATTAAAATTTACAATGAACTAAATTATAAATGTGGGTTTTTAAAAAATATTATGAATAGTCAGGTATTTTATTTGAATTTTACAAAATTGCCATCGGCAAAAAAAAAATATTGCAAATTAAGACCCAGATTCTACACATGCTTAAGCAGGTAATTTTACTCACATAAATAGTACCATTGACTTTAATAGAACTATCAAGATGCTTAAAGTTAAGCATGGGCATAAGTGTTTGTGGTATCACGGGCTAAAATTTGTTTTTATTAAAAATGTATCTCTAGCATAAAAGCTTGGACACTTCAAAACAAAATTGCATCATTGTTAACAACAAAGTTATTTACCCTTTGGATACATTCACTTTAATGTGAATTTTTTATATACACAGGCCAACGTTTTCAAAAATAGGAGCCTGAAGTTGGGCACTTAAGTTCATAATTGAAGTCTTAAGGGTGGGATTTTCAAAAGCACGAAGGGGCAGATCTTCAGAACTGTTTTGGGCACCTAACTACCATTGAAATCTTCCTCTGAAAATGAAAGGCAATGAGGCTTGGAATGGGGGGCGCAGGGAGGGACAGAGGGAAACTTTAGGGCTCTTCATGCTTACATGAAGTCTCAGTAGTTCAAATATATACTAACTGACTATTCCATTTGCCATAGGGAATATCACACCTCACCCACCCACACTATATATATGCACCCCCCCTCCACAATATATACCACATGATTATCCATTTGCCATATGGGAATATGGCTTGATGCACACATCAATCTGAATATTCATACAAGCACAAACATGCACTGTTCCAAACTTCTGTTATTTAGTAGCAAGCAGCACCATCCAAAAAAAAAAAAAAAATCAATCAGTGCAGTTAAGGTTTGGATGATACAATATGGAGATAACGTGCTGATAAAGTACTGTAGATACAATTGGGAATACTGTACATACAGGCTAGTGGTAAACTCAACCCCATCCTACAAATTAAATTTAGTTTATGTAATGCATTTTCCTCCTTTTTAAAAAATAAATGTATATATGCTATCAGAAGAACTCTCAGCATAGCTAGGATTGCCAACTTTCTAATCGTACAAAACTAAACACCCCTGTCCCGCCCCCTGCCCCACCCTTCCCGGAGTCTCTGCCCCACCCCGTCTCTGAGGCCCCGCCCCACTCGCTCCATCGTTTGTTCTCCCCCACCCTCACTCACTTTCACCAGGCTGGGGCAGGGGGGTGAGAGCTCCGGCTGGGGATGTGGGCTCGGGGTGGGTGTGGGATGAGGGGTTTGAGGTGCGGGAGGGGGCTGCGGGCTGGAGCAGGAGGTTGGGGTGCAGGGGGTTGAGGACTCCGGCTGGGGGTGCAGGCTCTGGAGTTGGGCCGGAGATGAGAAGTTTGGGGTGCAGGAGGCGGCTCAGGGCTGGGGCAGGGAGTTGGGATGCGGGGGGCAGGAGTTTGGGCTCTAGGCTGGGGGTGTGGGCTCCAGGTGGGGCCAGAAATGAGGGGTTCAGGGTGAGGGAGAGGGCTCCAGACTGGGGCATGAGGTTGGGGCATGGGAGGGGGGTGAGGACTCCAGCTGGGGGTGTGGGCTCTGGGGTTGGGTCAGTGATGAGGGGTTTGGGGTGCAGGAGGGGGCTCAGGGCTGGGGCAGAGTGTTGGGGGGGGGTGCAGGCTCCGGGAGGGAGTTTGGGTGCAGGAGGGGACTCTGGGCTCTGGCAAGGATCTGGGAGTGGGTGTGGAGTCCCTGTGGCGCTTACTGCGGCTCCCAGGAAGCAGCTGCCAGGCCCTGGCTGCCCCTAGGTGCGTGGGCGGCCAGGGAGGCTCCGCGCGTTGCCCTTGCGCCCACGACCAATGGGAGCAGAGGAGCCGGCACTAGGAGTGGGGGCAGCGCGTGGAGTCTCCCTGGCCGCCCATGCCCCTAGGGACGCAGGGACCTGGCGGCCGCTTCTGGGAGCCACACGGAGCCAGGGCAGGCAGGGAGCCTGCCTTAGCCCTGGGCCCCTGCTGCGCCGCCAACCAGACCTTTAACGGTCTGGTTGGTGGTGCTGACTGGAGCTGCCAGGGTCCCTTTTTGACCAGGTGTTCTGGTTCTAATCGTACAAAACTAGACACCCCTGCCCCGCTGGTTCAAAAGCTTATAATTTGGACAGACACCTGGCAACCCTAAGCATAACAGTGTCATCTTGGAAATAATATGGTTGACAAAATGAGCAGAAAGGCTACAGTAAGAGCTTCTTTAATTATTTAGAGCAAATACAATAACTTTAATTTAGCTAAACTATACATTTTATAATTTTACACAAAAATGTCATTTTCTGCCCATCTCTCACCAATATTTATTAGCAAAAGACTGATATATAATAGCATATAACTAAAATCTAATGATTTTTACAGAATCTACCACATGTACTTGTACAGTTTGAAATATTATAAATAGTTGAAACTGAATTACACGTAAGAAAATAAATGAGCAAATCAGGTTTTGTGATAGGTATCATCCTTGTTTTTTTTAACCTGTGTATTGCAAATTCACAAAATTCAATAATCATCAGTAGGCCTACAAGGCATTAATGTTTTTGTTTTAAAGGTATATTTACAGGCAATTATACAAGTAAATATACATATAAAATTACACACACACAAACTATGTTAAAAGAACATTGTTAATGTTGCAGAGTTAAGCATTTAAAAGTTAGGAAATTCCAGTATTAAGGTTTTCCATGCAACCCTAGTTCTGCCCTCTTGTGCACGCGCATTATGATAGTCTTTAATGACAGGATGACATACTATTTTTTCCACAGGACACCTGCCTGATTTAGTGCACAGGCTGGCCCTGCTCTGGGGATGAATCAGGACTGAGGGTTTTGTCTGTAGGATGAGGCAGGGGATAACAGAAAAAAAAGGGACAGTTAAAGACACTCAAAAAACAGAAATTCCATCATGTGGAATCATTCTGACGTCCAGATGGGTCACCAGCAGGGTTGGAACCTATAGCTCTACTGTACAGATTCTGGCTCTTGAAATAACGGAGTCAGTTGTTATCTATGTGGACCCGCACTAGAGGGGGACGGGACGGGACGCACATGGATTTCACAGGGATTTGCTGACAGCAGGGGAGTAGTGAGACTCTGGAATCTTTGGCTCCAAGCTCTGGAAGGATGGGCACAGACTCTTCTGCTTGTTTCCCTCCAAGCTGTCCCTGTCCCAGTCCTGTCTCTTACCAGTCCTGGTATCGGTCCTGGTATCAGTCCTCCTTTTTCCTTGCCTACGCAGCCCTACCCTCCACTCCTCGGGATTTCCATCCTAGTCTCGTTGCCCAGCCAGTCCTCATCTCTCCCTCCAGTCTCTCTGTCCAAGCCCCAGTCTCCCCCCAAGTCTTAGTCTCTCTGTGCCCCCACACCCAATCCCAGTTTCCTTACCCAGATAGTCCCAATTCCCCCTTCCTGCTGCAACTTCTTGTCCCCAGTCTCCTTGGCTAGCCAGTCCCAATCTCCTCTCTTCCCCTAGCTCTTCATTGATCTCAGTGTCTCTACTCCTTTATGACAGTTGGCTCTCATCTCCCCATTTCCTTCACTGGCTCCCAGTCCCATTCTCCACTACATGGAAATTATTCAAAAGCTTATAATTTGGACAGATTTCATAGGGAAGGCAAAAGGCACATCCCTGACACAAAGGCCAACTCCTGCCAAAAGTCAAGTCCCTTCTTCAAAGCATGGGGGTGCCACAGCATTTAATAAAAGAAAAGGTCACCAGAATTTTTAACATGGGCAAAACAATGTATTTTCCCCTAGCCTTGTTCTGGCAAATGTTCAAAAATGAAAACAACAAAACAAGCCTGACGCAGATATCTATCATGAACATTTTCAACCCAAACGGTTAAAGTTTGACAAAGTTATATGCAACTGAAAACAGGGTCTTATAATGGGAAGTATTCTCAGACTTCTTATCAAACTGTCTGTACTAGGCTATCTTGATTATCACTTCAAAAGTTTTTTTCTCTTACTTAGTTGGCCTCTCAGAGTTGGTAAGACAACTCCCACCTGTTCATGCTCTCTGTATGTGTGTATATATATAATCCTCAATATATGTTCCACTCTATATGCATCCAAAAAAGTGGGCTGCAGTCCACAAAAGCTTATGCTCTAATAAATTTGTTAGTCTCTAAGGTGCCACAAGTACTCTTGTTCTTTTTGCGGATACAGACTAACACGGCTTTTACTCTGAAACCTGTCATAATGGGAAGTGTTGGGCAAACTTAATAATAGGCAGGCTACCAGCCCTGCCAATAATACACAGATAAGTATCCAGGTTTAAGGAACAATATTGTTTTGTTCAAGTAAGAACAAAGTACTTGGTGCAGTTTTGTTTTACAGAAGACATAGATACTGGATGTAGCATTATTATGGAGAAGTATACACACAAGTATTCAATGTTTCACCCAAAGGAAAGCTAACATCTTCACAGAGCCAAACTCCTGAGGTCCCTTCCAACCCTGATATTCTGTGATTCTATAATTCTATGAACAAAGGACCTTTCTGTTTTTCAAAGAGTTGCCAGACATAGATAGTATTAGCAATGAAAAACCTGGGATCTGGTAGAGCAGACCCTTACACTAGTGCTGAGTCCCATTTAAATTAAAGGAACACTGAACAGGTGCAGGGACCTAGGAAATCCTGATTCATGATCTGGTTCTAAGAATATTACACAAGTTACATAGTCTTGATACTGACTGGTGAAGAAGAAATGACTCATAATGTTAGTTCAGGAACAGATAACAATAATCCAAAGAGAGGACATTTAGGGTAAGATTTCTAAAGGTATTTGGGCTCCTAAATCACACCTGGTGAAATTTGCTTATTGAAATGAATGGAAGTTATGTGCTTAGGTGCTTTTGAAAATCCCACTTGACACCTATCTGCAATTTAAGGCACTTTAATACCTTTAAAAATCTGGCCTTTAGGGACATTTTATTTTAGTAACCCAAGTCTCTCCTGGAAGTGTTTTCTTACAGTGAAATTAGCTTACAGTAATAGCATGGTGAAGTCATGAATAATCACTTTGGCATATGAAAGCTTTCATGGCTGTTTTCTAAAAGAGATGTAATGGAGAAAAAAGTAGTTTTCTTCAAATCCCACATTCATGCTAGAAATATACTACTGCTGAGAATACACATTTCAAAGGGTGCTACTGAAGACAATTTAACTAAAAAAAAGACTTAAAAGGATAGCTAATGAAGTCAATGGGAATTCTATGCATAGAGTGGTTATAGAACTAATCTGTACCAATTTGTCAAAGTGAAATCTTCGTGTGTGTGTGTGTGTGTGTATGTGTGTATTATATATTTAAATCTAAGTCTCAGGATATTTGTCTTCCATTTGTCTTCCACAAAATCCGTTTGTTATTGGCAATGTACTATAAACCAGGTCAGCACATCTTAATTAAATTAAACCTTCATTAGTGGCAATCAGGGTGAAATACACTTACACCAATCAAATTTAGGTTGATTTTTCCTAAATGCTGAAGGCCATATTCTACCCATGGAAAACAGTGTTCTCAATGTCTTGCATTTTTACATGTTTGTTTCTTTGCTCACAGTACAGTGCTGTGGACACAAACCCGTTATCAGTCTATGTTATGCAGCCCCTCTGGAACAGAATTGTAAAGGTAAGAGTCTTATTGCTTATAAGAACTATCCAGTCATAATGTAAGGGTTTGTTTTAAGGTGCAGAAGGTAGATTTAATTTTAAACAAGAGATACTGATTTTAAAAAGCTGAAATTAAACCTATAAAAAACGAAATAACAACCCTTGAAACCCCCACCACACAAGAGCTTACTGAATCGATAGATATATTTGAGATGGGTATGTTTAGATTTTTATGTATCTGTTACCAGTGTTGTACCTATTGTTTGTCATCATTATAACAGAAAACATCAGTTGCCATCACATTCCTCATTACTGAATTTTTGGAGACATTGAAAGACATCCTTAGTACAAGTTATTTTTTCTACAGCATATGCTTTCTACCACCAGCATCTCTTTATCTTTCTGTTGTGCAAATGATTACAAACAAGCACTGTCTAATATTCTCCCAAGGGAACTTGTCCAGGGAGCTGGATATTTCTTTAACAAGCTGAAAATGGGAGCAGTTACTATGATCACCAAAAATGTTGGGAGGCGCCATCACTCGGATGCAATGGCATCAGCAGATTTTTTTTCTTTCTTTTTTTTTTTTAATGAAGCTGCTCACAATTAGATTTATTGCAACTGGGGTAAAATAGTAGCTAATAAGTCTCATATAAATCTGTACTGTGACGTTGCACTATATATGATTTTATGAAAATATGCTGATGAGTGTGAATATAATGTAACTAAAATATGCTTCATGCAAAAGGTCTCTTGTAAGGTATCATTACAAAGCTTATAATCTACTGAGTGTCATCATCCTATTTGTATAAATGTATCACTCTTGTATCTGAAACTAGAAATATGAAATATAACTTTGAGGACCTGTTGTAATTATGCAAAGTGTGGGCCATTAATGGTGGTTTGGAATCTTGATGGCACCCTTCAAACAGGACAATTGACTGTGGATGGCTCTGTTGGCAGGCAAGCCTTCCTGTGAGTCAGGCTGGGCAGAATGAAGGCTTGGGGTCTTACAGTGACATGTGATCATGTCACCTGAACTGGAATCCATCTTTAACCTGGTGTCTTTCCATTGAGAAGGAGGGGTGGGAACCCAGAGGGACAAAGGATTCCCGCCTTATGTAAAAGATATATAAGTGGGGGAAACAGAACAAAAGGGGCGGCAATCATGAGAAATCCCCTAGCTACCACCTGAGCTGGAACAAGGGCTGTACCAGGGGAAAGGATTGTGCCCAGACTAGAAAGGCATCCAGTCTGTGAAAGAAACTTATTGAAACATCTCTGAGGGTGAGATTTTATCTGTATTCAGTTTTATTACTGTACTAGGCTTAGACTTGCATGTTTTATTTTATTTTGCTTGGTAATTCACTTTGTTCTGTCTGTTAGTACTTGGAACCACTTAAATCCTACTTTCTGTATTTAATAAAATCACTTTTTACTTATTAATTAACCCTTATTAATTAATACAGGGTATGTATTAATACGGGGAGGGAGAGCGCAAACAGCTGTGCATATCTCTCTATCAGTGTTATAGAGGGTGAACAATTTATGAGTTTACCCTGTATAAGCTTTATACAGGGTAAAACAGGTTTATTTGGGGTTTGGACCCCATTGGGAGTTGGGCATCTGAGTGTTAAAGACAGGAACACGTCTTAAGTTGCTTTCAGTTAAGTCTGCAGCTTTGGGGCACATGGTTCAAACCCTGGGTCTGTGTTGGAGCAGACTGGCGTGTCTGCCTCAACAAGATAGGGTGCTGGAGTCCCAAGCTGGCAGGGAAAGCAGGGACAGAAGTAGTTTTGGCACATCAGTTGGCAGCCCCCAGGGGATTTCTGTGATCTAACCCGTCACATGTACTTCCATATTCACCTTCAGGAAAATAATGGCATCTGTACAGACATATTAAAGGGGAATTTGTATAGTGGAGCAAACTTGAGAGCAGACATCATATATATCTAAAGAAATGGATGTATTTGGTTAGTAATTTTTAGCTCCTTCCATGTTTGTTTAACAACACAGCCACTACTTATCCCTGATCCAGCAATGAAGTCATAATCCCATAAACATCCTCGGTGTTTTGTCATGAAAATGATTGTGATGTCACAAATTCAGCTCTGTGACTTCACTTTAGGATCAAATCAGAGAAGATAGTATGCCAGGGAGCAATTTTAACATAATTAACCCTGGTAGTTGGCATTTCAGGACCAGATGCTTCTGTCCCTATAATGCTATAGAGGGCTATGGTGGAATAGAAAAGCCCCCCCCCCCCCCCCCCCCGGGGCTACTTCCACTTCCTAAAAAAACCCAACATAAGGAGAGGAGCAGAGCCTTCATCACATGTTTCCCTATGCTCCAAAGCCTGCAGAAGTTCCCCTATACTGGCAACAAGTGTTTGTTACTCCATGGGTATTCTGGGGCACCTCAAGTTGGAGGGAGAGAATGGGAACTGAGGAACAGCTTCACTCTATGGCCTCCATAGAAAGAAGGTTACATTCTGCAGCCTGTTGCCATGGAATTTAAAGGGACCCTGTCAAGTTAAAAATCATATAAATATATATTTTAAAATATCTTGGCCTGTCTTCCTAACACAATCTTGGTGTACTAGAATTTTCAAAACTTCATTTACTTTTGACTGATTCTGGTTTTTGTTGACTTTAGACTCCATAGGCTATAAGACTGGAAGGGACCATCATAATCATTTAGTCTGACCTCTTACTCATCACAGGCCAGAGACCTTCATCCACCCATGCCAGCACTAGGCCCATCTCCTCTGGTTGAGTTACTGAAGTCCTCAAATCTTGATTTAAAGACTTCAAGTTACAGAGAATCCACCATTTACTCTAGTTCAGACTAGCAAGGGACTCGGGCCCCAAGGCAAGAAAACCCCCAGGGTCTCTGCCAATTTGACCTAGGAGGAAAATTCTTTCCTGACCACAAATATGATGATCAGTTAGACCCAGAGCATGCAGGAGAGACTCACCGGCTAGACACCAGGGAAAGAATTCTCTGTAATGACTCAGAACCCTCCGCACCTAGTGTCCCATCTCTGGCCATTGGAGGTATTTGCTAGTAGTAGACACAGATGGACCATATGTCATTGTAGACAACCTCATCATACCATCCCCTCCATAAAATTATCAAGCTCAGTCTTGAAGCCAGTTATGTTTTTTGCCTCCACTACTCCCCCCTTGGAAGGCTGTTCCAGAACTTCACTCCTCTAATGGTTAGAAACCTTCATCTAATTTCAAGCCTTAACTTGTTGATGGCTAGTTTATATCCATTTGTTCTTGTGCCAACGGTGACCCTTAACTTAAATAACTCTTCTCCATCCCTGGTATTTATCCCTCTGACGTATTTGTAGAAAGCAATCATATCTCCCTTCAGGTTTTGGTTAGGCTAAAAATCAACAAGTCAAGCTCCTTAAGTCTGCTCTCAAAAAACTCACGTAAGACCTATTTAACCTATCTCTATTGGCAATACTTCACCTAATGTGACCTAGGATTGCATTAGCCTTTTTCATGGCTATACCACAGTAGCAGCTTATAGTCATCCTGGGATCAACCAGTACATCCAGGTCTTTCTCCTCATTTGTTGCTTCCAACTGGTAAGTCCCCAGCTTATAACAAAAGCTCTTGTTGTTTGTCCCTAAGCGCATGATCTTGCATTTTGCACTATTAAGTTTCATCCTATTTCTAGTACTCCAGATTTCAAGGTAGTCCATATCTTCTTGTATGATATTCTGATCCTCCTCCACTTTGTGTCAGACACAAATTTTATTAGCACACTCCCATTTTTGGGGCCATGTTAAATGTTAAATAAGACTGATTCCAAGAATGAACCTACAGGAATTCCACTAGTAACCTCCCTCCAGCATGACAGTTCACCTTTCAATATGATTATCGTCTCTCCTTTAACCGGTTCCTTACCCATCTTTCGATCCTTGTATTAATCCCTATCTTCTCCAATTTAACTAATGATTTCTCATATAGAACTGTAAAAAGCAACAAAGAGTCCTGTGGCACTTTGTTGCTTTTTACAGATCCAGACTAACATGGCTACGAACTGTATCAAATACTTTACTGAAATCCAGGTAGATTAGATGTACTGCATTTCCTTCATTTGGAAAATCTGTTATCTTCTCAAAGAAAGAGGTCAGGTTAGTTTGGCAAGATCTACCTTTTGTAAAACCATGTTGTATCTTATTCCTAATTATCCTATGTCTTTAATTACTCTGTCTTTCAAAATTTGTTCTAAGACCTTGCACACAACTGAGGTCAATCTAGTGGGCCTGTAGTTTGCTAGATCACTTTTAAAAAAAATGTTCTTAAATATAGGTACTATATTTGCAGTTCTCCAGTCATAAGGTACAACCCCCCGAATTTATGGATTCATTAAAAATTCTTGCCTTTGGGCTTGCCATTGCACATGCCATCTTTCTGCTAAAGATGGGCCCAAACCAGAATAGTGGAATGAAACCTCCCTCAAACTTTGGGTCTGGAGCCAAAATCTCTGGAGTGGGAGCCTCTCTACTCTTTGCATTTCTTTCAGCTTCAGCAATGAAGATAGTCGGCTTCACTTTTGCTCCTAGTTATTTTCACTATCAGTTCTAATCTGGAGCAATGCAGGATAGTGGGTTTTTTTTAAAAATAACCTGCCTCCACCGGAATAAAAAAAATCATAGAATTATTTCTATTGTTCTCAGCTTTTGTAAAAGTTTCTTTTTAAAATCATACACCTTGGGCCATGTTTTAGATGAGAACATCTCTTTAATGCTAGACTGACCACTGTTAACTCCTGTAGAGGACGTGGGAATGCACAGCCAAAATGGGGGATCCAGTATGTAGTAGAAATTTCAGTAGAGTCCATTAGGATTGTTTGACTGGTTTCTGGTTGTTTCTACAGGAGCCAAGCCACAGAACCAGTAGACCTATAGACATTTTGCTCTGTTCCAAAACTTAGTTGGCCAACTAGGACAAGTGAGAACCAGATGAATATTTTAAGTACTGAATATTCTGAGTACTGAGAATAGGTTTGACTGCAGCTCCTCTCACTCAGCCCTACAAAATTTTACTCACTTGCTCACAAAGGGAGTAATTATTTTTTTCTAACAGCAAGTAAAATTGTATCTTAATGGTAAGGGTAAGTGAATAGATATTATCCTTAGCTGGTAAATTTTGCAAACCACCTTTATTTATTCAGATTATTTATTTTTGTGTTTTGTATCCATAGTAAATACAAGAACTGGGCTAGAAGCAATAATCTAGCAAATAATACTGAACCTACATCTCACAGTATGACATTTGACTTTGATGTGACCAGAAAGGTACATCACAGTAGAGAGATGAGAGAGAGTTTTAGGAATGTGATTAGAAATTAAACAAATTGCTTGAAATTTGTTTATTAAACACTGGGTAATAAAAACATGCCTTTGGAGGACTGAGATATCTCTTTCCTTTTGGTTCAGCTATCCTATACAATTTGCCATACTTATATACATTCATATACACAAGATATGAATAAATTCTGTATTTTTTGAATCCATGAAGCCAAAGAAACCCCACTGCACTATATTTCCTCTCTTCCTTGTGCCCTAGAGCAGTTAAAAAAAAAAGTCTTGCAGAGCCAGTCAAGTAAAGAACAAAGTGTGATGGTCTATAAAAAATGTATGAATATGGATGCGTAGGAATTAGATCTAGCTTTTCATGTGCCAGTTTAACCCTATTTATGGCGCATGTATCTGTGTATTCCAGAACAGAAAGGAAAGCATCCACTTGTCACCTCACCCTGCGTTTATGCACACACTTTTACTGCATTATGAGAGACATGAGGAGAATCCAGCACTGAAGGAGAGATAGCTATAGAGCAAGGCAGACACATTCATATCCCAACAAGAGAAAGAAAACTACCTTATTGTAGCTGGTTTACGCGTTTATCTGAATATTAGCAGAGCAGCCAAGATATCCATGTAGGTAGGAGATTCATCTGGGAGTTCTGAGCATTACTAGCTGGTGAGTGCATATTTCTTAGGTACGGTATCATGTCTGATAGTATCACTGTATGTTACTTTCATTTATTACACATTTTTTGGATGTCATAAACATTCTTGGTTAGACATCTGTTCACTTTCCACTGATTATCATGAAAAAACAGAAAGTGGAGGAAGACTGGCTTTATGCCATGATTTTACAATGTGCTAGGAGCATTTCTGTTATGCATGCGTCCATTGTAGACCCTTCCCATAATGAGACAGCATATGAAGAGGAGCTAAACTACAGCATATGTATGCAAGCCATCTTTATACCTTGAGGGAGGACTATGTGCAGAACATTTATATCCCAGGGGAGCAGAAAGATCTTTTTGCTTCAGGGAGTTCATT
Source organism: Chrysemys picta bellii (assembly GCF_011386835.1). Taxonomy (NCBI): domain Eukaryota; kingdom Metazoa; phylum Chordata; order Testudines; family Emydidae; genus Chrysemys; species Chrysemys picta. The sequence goes on along the minus strand of NC_088792.1, from coordinate 218,129,656 downwards.
TTATAAGGGGTACCCCCCCCTATAAAGTCATACTGTTTTGTGGGTGTGTCACATCTGAAAGTGTTTATTTATAGAAAAAAAGGGGTTGCAGAATTTCTGCCTGTAGAATTACTTATTACAGTATGGGAGTGGAGTCCTTTGTTACAGTGCTGCCTGGATGCTGAGTTACCACACTGTGGTACCTGCAGTCTTCTTGCTTTTCTAGTGTCTAAAAGCATGAGAAACTTTCAATGTAGCACTTGGGAGAACAAGGACCATAATTAAATATGTATATGCATGAAATAGAACATTTCTAAACTACATTATTTATTAAAAATGTCACTAAAAGATTTAGGCAAAAAAGACAATATTTAAGAAGAAAATTTCTTGCATATTTTCCAGAACTTTTTAAGTTAAAAAATTGAGGAATCTTTAAAATTGTGAAATATTTGCTGATTTTGCACCTATAGAAACCCTTGATTTATTAATACATACTTCTCTTGTTGTGACGTGTTCTGTTAAAATATGGCTTCTTAACGTCAATGTGATTTTTCTTTTAAATATTTTTACAGATAGTGCCTCTGTGGATTGCCCCTAACTTGTTAACCTTCTCTGGATTTCTGATGATTTTAATTAATTATTTTCTGTTATCTTTTTATGACTGGGACTACACTGCATCAGGTAATTATCCATTTGGTTTTTAGAACTGTAGAGCTACTCAAACCACATTCCTGCAAGATACCTGCCTGCCTCCTCCCACACAAAGCCATATTGATTTCAGTGGGGCTCCATGCGGATGCAGTGGGGCCTGCCTGCCCACATCTCATTGCAGGATCAGGACTGTGAATTGCAAAGACTCAGAGGTCATTTAGCTGAAATTTTACACTATGGGTTTGATCCTGTACCCATTAAAGTCAAAACTCCCATTGAATTCAGTGGTGCAGGATCAGGCACTATCACAGGATTCTAATGCCATAGTCGTTCGTAAATAAGATAATAAAAAAGAAAAACCCATGCCTTCCATAGAGTTTTTTCATTTACCTCAGAGACCATAATATCTAAGATCTGTGTCCAGACCAGTATTCATTTCCCTTCTTTTCTGATATCAAAATAAGTGAGTTTCACCTCCAAATTCAAGTCTTTTTCAGGCCAAATACAAAACTACAGAAACGGATTCAAAACACCTGCTCTCGCCTGACAAATTTAGATCTACATTTTCTCAGGCTCCAAATCCAAACGTATCTGTTTAATGGACTGAATTACTAATACCACTCACTCCGATTTCAAGGATGACGTCAACAATCACAATTTGTACTAATGGATTTTTGCCTGGGTCTGTAGACCAATTTGGGAAGAACAACATTTACCACACTGACCACAGAGCCATTTGCCTGGGTTGTGTTAAATGAGCTGCACATTATTTCTGTACCTGGTGCTGTGCTTCCTGCTGCACCAGCCAGACTGTAAGAAAACTGAAAAGGTTTGTATATATGAACATTTATTGTTGGGATACCCTCACTGGGTTATGTCTAATTTAGATTGCATGCTCTTTTGGGCAGGGACCTAATGCTCTAAATAAACAAGGATTAAAAAAATAGCAGTTTTGTAGCCATCTTGTAGTTCTATACAATTCATATTTGTCCCCGGTTTAAATGCAAGAATATCAAGAATCACTGTATCAAGCATCTTTCCAAAAATCAAGAGAAACTATGTCTACTATATTCCCTCTAGCCTATGGGCAAAGTTTTCCTCTCTGATCTGTACAGTAAAACTGCACAAAGATCTCATTTATGTTACTAAGAACAATACGTTACTAAGAACTTAAAAATGACACAGTGAATTGCACAAATATTAACTAATTAGTTGATGAGTGGTCTGCACAGAACCTGAATGAAGATTTTTGCCCTATTTTCATTACTTTCATACAATGTTGTAATCACTTCAGCTGCAATAATCTATTGTATATTTTTTCCCTTTTACAATATGAACGTACTTGTAAATACCCTGGGCCTCCATTATCCCACTAAATTCAGTGAAGTGTAATTAATATAGATTGCTGATGGTGCACATTGCTTCCAGTTCACAAAAATATCTTGTTATAATTCTTTTTCACATAATGGGGATATGCACATACACATATATACATCTGCTATTGCACACAAGACTTTTAGGTGGATTTCATTAGTTATAACCACTGTTATTCCTTCCCACCCCTCCACTCACCCCATATCTTGCAGGTGCCAGTCCTGGAATTGTTCCAACATGGGTATGGCTGTTTGGTGCTTGTACCACCTTTTGTGCTTATGCTTTAGGTAAAGTATGAAAAGAGGATTTGCATAACTCATATCTACATATTGTTTTGTCCAGTATATTGTAATTAAAACACTAAAAGGTTGTGAATAAATTACTGGCCTATTCCCAAAGTACTGAAATACACCTCTACCCCGATATAACGCTGTCCTTGGGAGCCAAAAAATCTTACCGCGTTATGGGTGAAACTGCGTTATATCGAACTTGCTTTGATCCGCCAGAGTGTGCAGCCCTGCCCCCCCCCGGAGCACTGCTTTTCTGCGTTATATCCAAATTCGTATTATATTGGGTCGCGTTATATTGGGGTAGAGGTATATAGGTATTTGATAATGTGCTGAAAATGCTTAACACCCGTAGGATGTATTTTTAAACCAACATTCTGAAACTTTCCATATTGATAAACTGCAGCCTTGATAACTAGCTCATCTCCCTTACAAATGCAAGCACAATTTTTTTGCAGCATGACAACACCAAAACACATTCTTGGGAAATTGTCACTAAGTACTGACATTGCTGTCGGTGATACTGGCTACAGTCCTCGGCTTTCATAAAAAAATAATTTCATTGTTACCTTTGGGTGTATTATTTTAGTGGGGCAAGATGTTTCAGAATGGGACAGCTTTGTCTTAAACATTTGCCCTTTCTTAAGAATGATTCATAGATTCCAAGGCCAGAAGGGATCATTGTGATCATGTAGTCTGACCTTCTGTATAACACACACCATAAAACTTCCCCAAAATAATTCCTAGAGCAGATCTGTTAGAAAAACATGCAGCCTTGATTTTAAAATTGCCAGGTATGGAGAATCCACCATGTCCCTTGATAAGTAGTTTCAGTGATTAATTACTCTGTTAAAAATGTATGCCTTATTTCCAGTCTGAATTTGTCTAGGCTCAAGTTCCAGCCATTGGATTGTGTTATACCTCTCTCTGCTACATTGAAGAGCCCATCATTAAATATTTGTTCCACACGTAAGTACTTACAGACTGGAATCAAGTCAGCCCTGGATCATCTCTTTATTAAACTAAATAGATTGAGCTGTTTGAGCCTGTCATTATACGGCATGTTTTCTAATCCATTATTCATTCTTGAGGCTCTTCTCTGAACCCTCTCCAATTTATCAGCATTCTTCTTGAATTGTAGACACCAGAACAGGACACAGTATTCCAGCAGCAGTCACACCAGTGCCAAACAGAGGTAAAAGATCCTCTCTATTCCTGATCAAGATTCCTCTGTATATGTATTCAAGGATTGCATTATGTTCAGCTGATTATTCACCACAGCGCCCAAATCCTTTTCAGAGTCACTGCTTCCCAGGACAGAGTCCCCCATCTTGTAAATATGGTCTATGTTCTTTGTTTCTAGCTGTGTACACTTACATTTAGCCATTTTAAAACGTATATTGTTTCCTTTTACCAAGTGATCCAGATTGCTCTGAATCAGTGACCTGTCCTCTTCATTATTTACCACCCCACCCCCCAATTTGTATGTCATTTGCAAGCCTAATCAGTAATGATTTTATGTTTTTTTCCAGTCATTAATATATTATGTAGCATAGGGCCAAGAACTGATCTCTGTGGGACACCACTAGAAACATACCTGTTCAATGATGATCCCTCATTTAGAAGTATATTTTAAGTCCTATCAGTTATTTAGCTTTTAATTCATTTAATATGTATCATGTTAATTTTATATTATTCTAAGTTTTTAATCAATATGTTATGAGGTACCAAATCAAATGCCTTACCGAAGTATATTACATCAACATTATTACTTTTGTCAATCAAATGTGCAATTTCATCAAAAAAGATATCCAGTTAGTTTGGCGGAATCTCTTTTCCATAAACCCATGTTTTTTGGAATTAATTATATTACCCTCTTTTAGTTCTTTATTAATTGAGTCCTGTATCAGATGCTCTGTTATCTTGCCCAGGATCGATGTCAGACTGACAGGCCTATAATTACCCTGGATATCCCATTTATCCTTTTTAAATATTGACACAACATTAACTTGTGTCCAGTCTTCTGGAATTTTCCCAGTTTTCCAAGACTTCTTGAAGAACATTAATGGTCCAGTGAGTTCCTCAGCCAACTCTTTTAAAATTCTTGGATGCAAGTTTTCCAGATCTGCTGATTTAAAAAAGTCTATCTTTAATAGTTGCTGTTTTACATCCTCCTGAGATACAAGTGGAATGGAAAGAGTGTGGTCATATGATATGATTATATCATCTGTTTTTTCCCAAATACAGAAAAGAAATATTTATTGAACACTTCTGCCTTTTCTGAATTATTATTTATAATTATGCCATTTTCATCTAGTAATGCACTAATACCATTGTTAAGATTCTTTTTGTTCCTAGTATCTTTAAAAATCTCCTTCTTATTGTCCTTAGCTCTGCTGGCAATAAATTTCTCCTTGTGCCCTTTTGCTTCCCTTGTCAATTTTCTACAATTCCTAGCTTCTGATTTATATTCATTATTATTAACTTCCCCTTTCTTCCATTTGTTATTTATATATATATAAATAAACTCACAATTTCCAATCATCATTCACATTTTTCTGATTAAATTCTTCTTCCCAGTTGATTTGGCTCATAACTGTTTTCAGCTTTGTGAAATTGGCCCTTTTAAAGTGCCAAGTGTGTCTCTCTCTTGTTTGGACTTTTTTCTGTTTGCACATTATAAATATTATCAAATCATGATCACTTGTACCTAAATTACAATTAATTTTTAGTTCTGTGATCAGTTCCCCGTTATCTGTCAAGCCAAGATCTAATATAGAATCTCTCTGTGTTGGACGCAACACTTTTTGATTAGGAAATTGTCATCTATAATATTTGGAAATTCCAAGGATCATTTAGTTCTGGGAGCATGATACCTCCAATATAGGTCACTCAAAATGACGTCCCCTAGGATCACACAGCCTTTTTTCCTACACATCATAAATAGGTGCGTAAGGAGGTGATCATTCTGTTCCCTGTGTCATTTTGTGGTCTGCAGAAGACACATACTAATACTGCATCTTATGCTTTATCTGTTAGGACATTGATCCTTAAGCATTCAAACCCATTTTCTTCTGAGGTATCAATGAATTGGAAACAGGTAATGCCATTTTTGACAGAGTGCTATCCCTCCTCCCCTTTTGTCATCTCAATCCTTCCTAAATAGGTTATAACCATTGATTTTAATATTCCAGTAGTGTGAATCACCCCCACCAGATTTCTGTAATAGCAACTACATCAAATTTATGAGCAATTCCAATTCCTCTTGTTTGTTATCCTGGCTTTTAGCATTGGTATCTAGGCAATTAAAGAATTTCTTCTCTTCATGTCCTTGGCTTCCTTGATTAATTTTGTTCGCAACATTTCAATTTTGCACAGAGTGTTCATATCTACCCTATTTTTATCTTACACTGTTATTATTAGTTTAACGCCCTCCTGACTACTCTAGACAGGCTTTCCTCGAGAAGATTGACCATGAACATCAGACAGTCCTGTCCGCATGCATACTAGCGATGGTTCTTATGGAAATCTTTGGTGCTTAACCACTGACTCTATAAGAAGCTCCCAGGCACTCACAACTACAGAAACTAGGGGAAATGAAAGACACAGAGCAGTTTTGTCTACGCTGCAACTCCCTTGATCCTCCAGTGTCTGTCCAGAAAGACAATATGACCATTATAGGTCTGGTCTGAGGTGCATTTAATGATTCAGTTTAATCTAGGATTTCCCTTTTTGCTGCCTTTTCTGCTCATGCAGGGCTGGCGCTTCCACTAGGCGACCCTAGGCGGTCGCCTAGGGCAGCAGGATGTGGGGGGCGGCATTTCGCTGCCCTCTGCGGAATTTCGGCAGCGAGGGGCTTCTTCTGCTCCGAGTCGTTGGTGGAAATTCAGCAGCGGGCCCTTCACTCACTCTGGGACCCGCTGCCGAAGTGCCCCGAAGACCTGGAGCGGAAGGATCCCCACCACCAAGAACGCAGCTTCAGAGGAGGAGCTGCCGCCGATTACTGTGGAGGAGCGCTGCCGCCTAGGGCGGCAAAAACCCTGGCGCTGCTCCTGTGCTCATGGCAACATTCTAACCATTTTCTGACCTTTCGGTTTCATATTAATGTTTTACACCAGATTAGATTTGTGTATGTCTCTGTGTATGCCTCAGTATTTCTACTCTATTGGTGAAATTTGTGCTAAGATCATATACTGACCAGGATTTCTGTAGCTCTATAGCACAATACATGATCGGCATGATCATTTCTGGAAGTTGATGATCAGGTAACTTTGGCTAATAATCCTGACCAATCATCATCACTGCTAGAAGTGTTTTATTTCATAACGATCATTCTTTGCACAGCCTTAATGAATTTAATGAAATGAGCATCTGAGTATATCACCAAATCATTTCCCTGCCATTACAGGGACCTCAGGCACTGATGCATCCTACATGTGCCTGTGACACATGATAGTTGGGGCTTTTCAGGGCTATAATACTTTGGTCTAATTCTGGTTGTTGGGCTCAATTCAGGGGTAATTGATGTGGGGTTTAGTGGCCTGTGATATATGGATGGGCAGACTAGATTATCTGGTGGTCCCTTCCGGCCTTAAATGCTATGACTTTGTAATATACAGCTGGGAGGTGTCATCCACCAACATGAGACAAAAAAGCAGGTCACTTAGGCCTGGTCATTTGGCTTCAAGACATTTAAGATCTCATGAGGTTATTTGAGGGAAACAGTCTCTCTCCTGTGTCCTGATCCAAGTTCTCCCTTGAATAACACCACAAATGAACTGAAAATGTCTATAGATATGAACATAAGATACTGGTATGTATAAAACAGCAACTAGACTTGACAATATATGATCAAGAGAAACATTATTTATTCTTTTTATAGGATGCTACTAGGATTCAGCCAGCAAATAGCCATCCGAATCCTCGCAAGTGTTAAGTAAATAAATAACCCAACCCGCCCCTTCATCCCAAATATTTTCATGAGTATTTAACTCTAACTCAGAGACTTTAACACACACAAAAAAATCTTTCCCCCAGAATTAAAGAAAGTAATAAAAGGATTAGTCTATCTGCACATTAGAATAATCAGGTTAGATTTGTAAAATTGTGTAGATCGGGGTGGGCAAATTACAGCCCGTGGGGTGGATCCGACCCGTCAGGGCTTTGCATCTGGCTCACGGGATTGCCACCCCCATGGCGCCGCAGGGTTAAGACAGGCTCCCTGCCTGCCCGGGCCCCGTGCCACTCCCAGAAGCAGCTAGCACCACATCCCTGTGGGCCCTGGGGGAGGGGGGGCAGAGGGCTCCATGTGCTGCCCTCGCCTGCGGGCACCGCCCCCCTCAGCTCCCATTGGCTGGGAATGGGGAAACACGGCCAGTGGGAGCTTTGGGGGAGGTACCCACAGGCGAGGGCAGCACGCAGAGCTCTCTGCCCCTTCTCCCCCAGGGGTTGCAGGGACATGGGCTGGCCACTTCCAGGAGTGGTGCAGGACCAGGGCAGGCAGGGAGCCTGCCTTAGCCCCGCTGCGCGCTGCTGCCACTCTGGAGCTGCTCAAGGTAAGTGGCTCCAGGCTGGAGCCCGCCCCCCAAACTCCTCCTGCACCCCACACCCCAACCCTCTGCCTTGAGCCCCCTGCCACACCCCGCACCTCTTCTGCACCCCAACCCCCTGCCCCAGCCCTACATTCAGGGTCCTGCATGCAATTTCCCCACCCAGATGTGGCCCTCGGGCCAGAAAGTTTGCCTACCCCGGTGTAGAACATAATTATTTAGGGTTATTTATTCCCCTCTGTTAGGAATGTTTTCCTGCAGGACTTGGGTCTATAGTGCTTTGATGGAATATCAGGGAGGCCATTGGGAGACAGGGTAATGAATGCAAGTGTCTATTGGCAAAGCTTGTGAGGAAGAAGAATTGTAACAGAAAAATATTTAGATGAGGGCAGAAATCAATGCTATATGGGCAGGACTAAAGTTTTGATGGAGCAGAACTCCATTTGTTCTTGGTCTATGAGTAAATTTCCCCATGTTATTACATACAGTAGTATGAAATCTATCTAACAAAATTATATTTATTTTGTTTTTGCTCCCCCCCTTCTAGACTCTATAGATGGGAAGCATGCTCGAAGGACTCAGTCCAGTAGCCCTTTGGGGGAGTTATTTGACCATGGGCTAGATAGCTGGGCTACCTCCATCTTCATCCTCTCTTATTTTTCTATCTGCTCACGTGATAATGGAAAGACTGGGATTTCTGTACACACAATGTATATATCTTTAAGCATTGTCTTGCTTAACTTTATGTTTTCACATTGGGAAAAATATAACACAGGAGTTCTCTTTCTTCCTTGGGGATATGATCTAAGCCAAGTGGTAAGTATTTATGATTCTTGTTTTTAAAACTATGTTACTGTTAAGTATTAAAGGAAAGAGAAAAATATTGCTCAGGGCAAATGAACTTGGCCAAGAAATTGAATAAGAAATACCATAATCCTAGAAGTATTGCAGAAATATTTGTGCATTTGAAGGGAAAGGGCATGCTGAAACAAATAATCAATGTTATAGTTTCATTACCTTATCAGAAAAATATGCCTGCAGCAAGTATAAAAATCAGATGACATAAATGAGAATGTAATTTAGCTAGATTTGATTTGTGACATTTAGATAACAGTAGTTTTAGTGAAACTGTAAGCATAGCAGTTATTTCATCATCACAAGACTCTGGTGCACTGTATGAATTAGTACATATGGCATTTATTAAAATGCCATAATCATTGCTCTGAGCCCCCAGTGCCCTCACTTCCACTGCTCCGTCAAACCTTACATAAAATGCAGGGATATAAATGACACTATTTGCACAATGATCATATGGTGTTCCCAAGTGATTTTACCCATGCAAAAGTTCAAAGTCAAGTACCTTTACTTAGAATTTATCCTCCTGAATTTATTTTCCCAATCTCAGTTTTCTTCTTCTGGTGGCTTACTAACCAGACTCCAGGTGGAGCTCTTTCAGAAACCAGATCCTAGGCAGGATCTTGATGACCAGTTGTACTGCCGTCACACTTTAGGACTTCCCATAAAGGTTCATTCTGCATGGCAGGTACAGCTGGGTGAAGACAATCAATTTTTAAAGCTCAAATTATTAATATGAATATTCACAGAAAGCTGTTCATCATTGATCCAGTGTTGAAAATTCAGAGAGATGTCCTCTATTCATGAAGCTCTATTAGGGAGGAAAACACAGGACTGGGAACCAGCTGCTCTGGATGGTACATCTGGCTGTGGCACCAACTTCCTATGTGACCTTGGGGAAAACACCGCTCTATGCCTAAGTTTCCTCATCTGTAAAATAAAGATGATGAAACTTCCTTATCTCATAGTTGTGCTGTGAGGCTTAATTCAATGGTGCTTGTGAAGAGCTTTGATGAACTCAGGTGGAAGGCGTTAACAAAATGCAGACTACTCTTACTTCCATTTTCCATCGACTTATTCCACAAGCCACTGTATTTGTTTTTATATCTCGTTTCTAGTAACATCCGTAATGACCCACTCTCAGTCAGAGTGATAAGCAAATAAACTTAAATATCTATTAATTACATGAAGAGGTGGAGAGGGTATTAAGGCAAGGGCTATATATATAGGGCCCAGATCCACACAGGTACTTAGGCATTCTGACACTGAGTGTCATGGCACCTAACTTTTGAGCATCTAGAAAAATCACAGGAACAAAATTGTGATCCACAAAACCTAGGCATCTAGACAATGAATGGGGGGAAGAGAGGCACCTTACAGTATGATCCACAAAGCCAGCACACTGGGGGGGGGGGGAGGGGGAGGGGGAAGAGCTGTCTAAGCTAGTCAATAGGAAATGTTGACAAGAAAGGTGTGTGGTAAGCCCTGCCCTTCTTATGGAGATAGGCACCTAAGTCTGGGCTGCAGGAAGGCACCTGTCTTTGCATGCAAGTCACGAACTAGGGGAGATAGGTGTTCGGCTGCCTAAATTGTGTGCAGGGCCTGAAACAAAAGAGAAGAGGACCTCCCTTATAACCTTTAGCCCAGTGGGCAGGGTACTCTCCCATTTGAACAGGGATCAGCCACCTCTCAGGTGAGTGCCTTAACCACTAGGCTATAGAATCATTCCAGCTCTGTCACTAGCCCAATTAATATTTACTTATTCAATTAAAGGGGAACAACTTCAATAGGAGAGACTGGTGGAGCCTCACATCAGACTACTCCATAGCCCAATGTTTAGGACACGCCCCTGAGAGAGGGCTAATTCCTATTCAACTCCCTTCTCTCCCTCAGGAGGAAGAGGGACTTGAACCAGGGGTCTCCCACATTCTGGGTGAGTACCCTATCCCCTCCCAACACAGCTGTTTTGTGTGAACTCTCCTGAGGGTCGCTATCCCGTAGGCTGTCTCTCAGCACATTCAGATGCAAAAACACAGGCAACGAGTGAGTTTAGGTGCCTACAGGGTTAGGCAGCAGCTGAGCAGAGTTTCATGGATCGTAGTTATGTCTAAAAACAGGACCCAAGTATCTTTGTGGCTCACACCCTAAGTGTCCTTACTTCAGCAACTAGTGCTTGGCATTGAAGTAATGCTCATTATGCACTGACTGAAGCTTGGGAAGGGGGAGTCTGATCCAGTTCCTGTATTGGCTCTGCCACTAATTCACTGGGTTAAATTTAGTGAAGTTACTTAAGGCCCAATTCTACCACCAATAGTCCGTACAGTACTTTAGTAGTACCTTATTGTACTAAAACCCCGTTGTAGTAAAAGGCATTTCTCACAGATTAAGGTGCTACACAAGGCAAATAAGGGTAGTAGAACCAGGCTCTTCATCTCTTTATGCTTCTGTTTTCCCATGTGTAAAATGGAGGCAATACTTATTGATGTTTGTAAATCACTTTGGAACCTTAGATGAAAGGTTCTGTTTAAAGCAAGCACGTCATTATTACCTCCAGCAGCACAGAAGAAGACTCCTCTAACTTCATTCAATGGCAGAGTTACACTATTACACCACTACTTCAAGCACAGAGATGATCCAGTCCCCCTTACAAATGTGCCTCCTTTTTAAATAGGTTGCCAAACCTCCAGAATTGTCCTGGAGTCTCCAGGGATTAAAGATTAATCTTTAATTAAAGTTTATGTCATGTGATGAAACCTCCAGGAATACATCCAACCAAAATTGGTGACCCTATTTTTAAATTGATGGTAGCCAATCACTCAGGGCCACATTTTCAGCATAGTGTGCTGCATATATTAACTAGAATTGTATGAGAGCAGCAGTTGTGTAAACTCAATGACAACTTAACCCTCATTGTGCAGTTTACAAGATGATGATGATGATGACTCAGCTTCATTCTATGCAGTGACAGACTATCCTCTGTAATTGCCTCTATCTTAATTAGAAAATAAAATAGCTGTGGTTCATCATGAAAAAGTCATGAGACAGAGAAATTCTTGTAATTTATTCAGATCACTTATTTGCCACTGCATAACTCATCAGAATTAGTAATGTAATTACAGTGTTTTGGTTGTAATTGGTGTTCCAATTAGCTTTGTTAGAGTTAGCCATTCATAGGAGGCCATGATACGTAAACTTGAAAATTAGGTGTAAAGTTTCTGAAGGATAGGTGATCAAAGACATCTACGTTTATAGAATCATAGAAATGTAGGGCTGAAGGGACCTTGAGAGGTCATTAAGTCCAGCCCCCTACTCTGAGGCATAATCAAGTAAATGTAGACCATTCCTGACCGCTGTTTCCAACCTGTTCATAAAAACCTCCAACGATGGGGATTTCACAGCCTCCCTTGGACGCCTATTACAGACATTAACTACCCTTATAGTATTTCCTAATATCTAACCCTAAATCTCCCTTGTTATAGATTAAGTCCATTAGTTCGTGTGCTACCTTCAGTGGACATGGAGAACAACTGATCAAGCCTTAATATTTTTGTTAATTAAAACCATCCAGTATCAAGAAGGATGCTGCCTTAATGATGTTTGTTTCTCCAATAAACACAAGCTCTTAGTCCTATGCAGAGTCAAAAAGGCAGACAGAGGAGGAGCCTCTTTACATTACACTGGTGCAAGACATAATTTTGGTCCCAGTGGACAAGGATTCACGTAAACAGTATTAGAAACCCCATCAGGAGAGAGGTGAAGGAATGGCCATCGTTAGAGCTGGTTTAAAAATGCCGGTTACTTTTCACAGGAAATTTCTATAGATTTAAACATTTCCATTTATTTGTAATTTTGTGTGGAAAAAACACTGGAGATGTTTGATTAAAAGAAAAAAACGTTTTTAAAAAATATTTTAAAAAAATATTGATAAATGTTACTGAAAAGTTAACTTTTTAAAAGAAACTGCCCCATTAATTTATACTGAAAAACTTGTTGGTTTCTGGTTTTTGGGTGACAAAATGGGAAATTTTGATCAAAATAAGTTTCATTCTGGTCAAAAAATTATAATTGAAAAAGAGATTATGAAAAAATTTGGACTAGCTCTAACCATGACCCTCGCTGTGGCTCTAAGCCAGCTCCAACAGCTAGTGTGAAGTGGTAGCAAAGAATTTATTGCTTCTTATTGCTACTGTGTGCAGTCCCAGAAACTTTATGCTTATCAGAAGCACTATGGGAAATTTTTCTTTAATAAAGTGGTAGGTTAAATCCTACCAGATAAATTACAAATGTTGATAATAACTGGAGTGATTTAGGTGTATAGGCTGTGTCCCTACTTCTCACTCACTATTGCCAGTTCAAAAGAGGAAACAAAGCTAAAAATAAAAGGAAAAAATAAACAGCAGTTGTGAGAAGGAGCCTCTCAGTCTGAGCAGTGAACCACCAGAAAAGCCCAGATAGTGTGTATTCACTGAAAAGATGGTAGTGGCATTACTATTTCAATGTTAAGAGTTGAACTCAGATAGCTATTTCAGATAAAAAGAAAATTACACTTCTAACCCAAATAGTTATACCAGTTAAAAAACAAAAACAAACAAACCACCTGTTTGTGGACCAGGCCCTACTGAACTAGTGTGTGACCAATCACAATCAACTAACACCGCTTGAAATTAATTTAAGTGAATATCACATGTTCAAATTCACATGAACATCAAGAATATTTTTATGTGCAATTGCATAAAAAACTTTGAAATTTTGTAGAATGGCTTCAAAAGAAAACCTGTAAACAGTCACATTTTGTTGGAAAGTCATTTTCTTCAAATATTTTTCTTGCCTCTACTAAGTATTAAAATAGAATTAATGTTAAGGGTTGATTTACTACATTGAGAGGCACACCCCAGTAGGGTTCTGTATAGCCTCTATTCTGCAAATGGGTTTGTCTAGATGGAGAGCTCATGCACGGCAAGCTGGGGTGTACATTTACAGTGCCCCAGGCTGATGCACACTGACTGACTGTGGACTCCATGACTGTGCACTAACAGTTCCCAAGTGCAATTCATAGAATCATAGGGTTTGAAGGGACCACAGGCGTCATCTAGTAGTCTAACCCTCTGCCAGATGCAGGATTTGTTATCTAAACCATCCAAGACAAATGTCTGTCCAGCCTCTTTTTGAAAACTTCTAGTGAAGGAGCTTCCACAACCTCCCTAGGCAGTCTGTTCTACTGTTCTTACAATTAGGAAGTTTTTCCTGAGATTTAATCTAAATCTGCTATGCTACAGTTTGAACCCATTGCCTCTGATCCTGCCCTCTATCACAAGAGAGAACAACTTTTCTCCATCTTTTTTATGGCAGCCTTTCAAGTATTTGAAAACCTCTATCATGTCCCCCCTTAATCTCCTCTTTTCCAAACTAAACATACCCAGTTCCTTCAGCCTTCCATCCCTTTGATCATCTTTGTTGCTCACCTCTGGATCCTTTCCAGTTTCTCCACATCCTTTCTATACATTGGTGACCAAAATTAGACACAGTACTCCAGCTGAGGCCTAACCAGTGCTGAATAGAGCGGTACTATCACCTCCCATGACTTGCATGCCGTGCCTCTGTTAAGGCAACCTAAAATTGCATTTGCTTTTTTTGCAACAGCATCACATTGCTTACTCATGTTGAGGTTGTGATTCACCACAACTCCCAGATCCTTTTCAGCAGTGCTGCTGCCAAGTCAGTTATCGCCCATTCTGTATTTGCACATTTCGTTTTTCTTCCCTAAGTATAACACCTTCTATTTGTCTTTGTTGAATTTCATTTTCTTGTCTATAGCCTAGTTCTCCTATTTATCAAGATCCCTCTGAATTTTAGCTCTATCCTCCAAAGTGTTGACAACCCCACCTAGCTTTGTATCATCTGCAAATTTGATCAGTATGCTCTTTATTCCTACATTCAAGCCATTAATAAAGATGTTAAAAAACACTGAACCCATAACAGATCTCTGTGGAACCCCACTTGAGAGTTCCACCAATCTGACATAATTCCATTAATGGTCACTCTTTGTTTGTGGTTGTTTAACCAATTATGTATCCACTTAATGGTAGTTCCACAAAGCCCACATTTCTCCAGCTTAGTTATCAGAATGCATGTGGGACTGTGTCAAAAGTCTTGCTGAAGTCCAGGTATATTATGTCCACCACATTCCCCCTATCCATCAAAGAAGGAAATCAAGCTGGTTTGGCATGATTTGTTCTTAGTAAATCCATGCTATCTGCTGGTGATTTACCCCCGTCATCCTCCAGGTATTCACAAACTGAATGTTTTATATATTGCTCTAGTTAGTAGCTTCCCAGGCATCAAAGTCAGGCTGATAGGTCTATAGTTCCCCAGCTACTCCTTTCCCCCCTTTTAAAAGATGTTAGCCCTTCTCCAGTCTTCTAGGACCTTTCCTGTCATCCATGAGTTTGCAAATATTATGCCAGTGGCTCCGAGAGTTCTTCAGCTAATTCCTTCTGCACCCTGGGTGAATCGCATCAGGCCCTGCGGACTTGAATTCATTCAGATTAATCAGAAGATTGCTGATGTGTTCTTTACTTATCCTGATCTGCATCCCTTCCTCTTTATTGTCTATGGTAACTTCGCTAGTCATCTGGTCATGTTATTTTTTGTGTGAAGACTGATGCAAAGTAGGCATTATGCAGCTCTGCCTTCCTATTATCTTTGGTTACCGGCTCACCTTCTCCATTGAGCAGTGGACCCACATTATCCTTGATCTTTCTATTTGGTCTGACATCTTTGAAGAACCCCTTCTTGTTATCTTTAACATTTCTTGCCAGCTGTAACTCATTCTTTGCGTTGGCTTTCCTGAGTTTGTCCCTATATGCTTACACTATTCCCATGTATACTTCCTTAGTGATGTGCCCCTCCTTTCATTTCCTGTATGTATCCCTTTTGGTTTTTAGGTAGCTCTTCTGATCTTCCCTCTGCATCAGAGTAGCTTAATATTGATCCTCTAGTATTATATCTTTTAGGAACTGCCAACCCCTCCTTTTCTTCCTAATTGGCTTTTCCATGGGACTTTGCCTACTGTTGTTTGGTTGAATCTGCCTTTCTGAAGTCTAGGGTCCTTGTTTTGCTGTTCTCATGTCCTCCTTTCCATAGAATCAGATCATGATCACTTCCCTCTCAAGTTCCCAACCACCTTCACATTCTCAGTTAATTTATCCCTGTTGTGTTACCCACACACTCTAGGGCACACACCTTTACCCAGTTTGAAGGGGTCAAGGCATAACCCAGTTAATTTAGGGACCTTCCACCTTTTCCCAGATTCTAGGGCTCTGGGCAAAAGGCACACACCCTTACCCCATTTGTAGGCCTCAAGGACACCCAGACCCAATTCTGAGGGCTCAGGGAGTAATCTGATTCATTTAAGTACCCCCCTTACCCAGTTCCTAGGGCTCAGGGCATACTCTTCTGCGGGTCTGCAGGGCCTTTTATCAGTGAAAGAGCCTTACACAGTAATGTTCTTAACTTCTATTTATTAACAGTTACCAAAACAGAATGCACACACTAAGCATACAATGCTCACCACTCCCAATAAAGCAGATGAACTTTTCCTGATGGCCAGTCAAGATCAGATCATCCAGTGACTCCAGCTTCTGCATGATATAGTTGGCAGGGTGTTGAGGTCTGGCAGCTCTGATCTTGGGTTGTGTCCTGGAGTTAGGTTCCAAAGAACTTCTTTTTGGACCGAAGTTTATATAGTGAAACTTGAGTTCTGCTTAGCTGTACCTTAACCAATCATTTTACTAAAGTACTACAAAATAATTCTTTGACCAATCCTAACATATTGCAAAACAATTCTTTACCCAATCATACCCCGCCACCTCAGTTGATTTAAATCTTGCAAAATTAGTTATGCAACAAACAGTAATAATCAAAGAACCAAACAGAAACCCTACAGATAAAACATAAGGAAGTAGGGATCATAAAGGCAAAACAATAAAGAAGTAGAGATTTCACAACCACAACTGTTGATAAGTGATTCCTTGCCAGACAGAATGCTACCAAAGAAAGATCTTAAGATGTTTAAAGAAAACTGTTTCTTTATCTGGTGGTGGGTGGGTACTATTAGTACAGGAGCGCCTTCTTAACAGCCTGATATTTAATTGTTTTAATGTAATTTAGATGGAATGTGAGGATGTGACTTTCTGCTTCTTGGCTCATGGCTGCTGGTGTCCTAATGTGACTGCAGAAAAAGGCCTCAGACCTTACAGTTGGTCAAGATCAGATAAAAAAAATGTATGACTCCCTAGTTGTTTCCTCAACTTTCTGAATCAGAAAGTTGTCCCCTACACATGCTAAGAATTTGCAGGACATATTATGTTTTGCTGTAATAGTCTTCCAACAGATATCAGAGAAGTTAAAATCCCCCATTAATATTAGTTCATGTGTGTTAGACAATCTTGTTATCTGCTTGTAGAATGACTCATCCACTTTCTGTTCCTGATTTGGTGGTCTATAATAGACTCCCACGATAACATCACTACTGTTCTTTCCCCTTTTTATCCTCATCTAGAGACTCTCAGTAGATCTATCACTCACTTCCTCTTGGGCCTTGGACCAAGTATATACATTCTTGACATACAGCGCAACACCTCCTCCTTTTTTCCCATACCTATCCTTTTGTAACAGTCTGTAGCGCTCAATGCTGGTACTCCAATCATGGGAGTTGTCCCATCAAGACTCTGTAATACCAATTAAGTCATTTTCTTTGTATACCATTACTTCCAGTTCATCCTGCTTGTTCCCCATACTCATTATATTTGTATATAGGCATCGAAGATATTTTGCAGCCTGCCGTGTTGCTTTTCTTCTTGCCTTTTTAATGTAGTTGTGTTTTCTAGTCCCTTCTCCAGAAATTAGCCTCTTCCCCTTGTCTTCATTATTTGAGCCTAGATGTGCATTGGCTGGATTTTTGTCACCATCCCTCATAGGACCTAGTTTAAACTCTCCTTATCAGGTTAGCCAGACCGTGTCCAAAGATGCTCTTCCCAGTATTTGATAGATGGAGCCCATGCCAGCACAGTAATCCCCTTTCCTGGAACATGAACTCCTTGTTTAAGCAGCCAAGCTCTCTCGCCAATACCACCTGCGTAGCCACACCTTTACTTCCATGATTTAACAGTCTTTGCCCAGATCTTCTCCTTCAACAAGGAGGATGGATGAGACACCACTTGCACCCCAAACTCTTTTATCTTTCTTCCCAGAACCATGTAGTCTGCAGTGATCTGCTCAAGGTCATTCTTGGCAGTATCATTGGT
This sequence comes from Chrysemys picta bellii, assembly GCF_011386835.1. Classification (NCBI taxonomy): domain Eukaryota; kingdom Metazoa; phylum Chordata; order Testudines; family Emydidae; genus Chrysemys; species Chrysemys picta. Next base: position 218,111,656 of record NC_088792.1, on the reverse strand, counting down.
GTCCAGATGGATAAGTAGGAAGGGGTAGTGGTCCGAGGAATTGATGAGTCTCAGTCACATCCTGAATTCTAGCTCCAGGCAAGCAGCACACTTCTCAGAATTCCCAGTCTGGACAGCAGATGGATGACTCTCCCCCTTAGGAGGGAGTCCCAACCACCACTATCCTTCTCCTCCTCTTGGAAGTGGGGGTCGTGGAACCCCCATCTCTAGGATAATACATTCCATGCCTTCTGGTTGACACGGTCTCCTGATCCCTTCCCTCAGATGACGCTTCCAAGGCATTCTTAGCAGTAGTACCTGTGCAGAGAGCCTGAAAGCAGTTGCTTACTTCTATCTGTGTTGGGGGTATATTGGTTCTCCTCTTTATTCATCTAGAGGACACATACTGCCAACTTTCTTCCTCTCTGATTCTTCAGCAGGCTGTGCCTGAAGTAACAAATCCTGACTTCTATCCAAAAAATCTTCATTTTCTCTGGTGCAACGCAAGGTCGATACATGGTCTCTCTAGTTCTTTAACCTTTCCTTCCAGTATGGAGACCAGCTTTTACTTCATACAGACAAAATCGCTTCTATCCTCCGGGAGAAAGACAAACATGATTTCATCGACTCCCAATGAGAAATTTACACTCCAACTTTTTGTGCACCAACTCTCCATCTAGACAACCCTTAGGCACATTACATACCATGAGTAGATCTATCAAAGTTAACAGGGTGACTCCCAATGCATAAGGTTAAGCACATGTGTAAGTCTTTGCAGGATCGGGACATAGGTGTGGAAGGCCCATTAGAATCAGTGGAATTCTGCTGCACTGACTCTCACTCCGTGTTAGATTGATTAATCAAGGAGTCCGTCACTAGAATTATAATTAAGTGTTTTTTCTGTGAAATCCCTTTTTTGTTTGTTTTCCCTATTACTGAATATCTACTCAAATCTAAATGCATAGCAAGCTTCTTTGAGACTTAATTTTTTTTACATATTACTTACCTGCCTGTCACCAATTCTCTACCTGTTTCTATATGTATCAATTTATTGCACATAATGTCATCATGTTAAAATAAAAAATAAAAAAGTCTGAAAAAATTCACATCAGGCTAAGTTTGGCACCTATTCAAACCAGACCCAGAAGATTGCTTGGCTGTTTACTTTATTTTCTAGAGTGACATTTATGTAATGTTTATTTTGGGAGCAGAAAACTAATCTTCCTTTGTAAATGATTTTTTATTTGTTCATATTCTCTAGAAGTTCATGTATTAAGAGTGAGCATAAAATTAATTGTAATGTTTATAATACAAATTTATTTAATGCTATTCTGTTATCCCAGTGAAACTGAAAGTATAAAACTTTAATTTTGACAACTTTTTGCAATAAAATGAATGCTGTGATTTTTGGTGCATTGTAGAGACTTTAAAGGAATGGTCAGGAGTTTCACATAACTCTAAATTTAAGCAGAACTAGGGGGAAATTATGAGAAACTTTTTGCCAGTTTTTTGTGGGTATAGCAGACCCAGTCTTACATGTGTGCTTGTATGTGAAATATATACATGGAGAAATGAGGCCAAAACATTGCATATATCAGCATTCAAAAAACTTCAGTCACAAAATTCCCTTTTGTGAAGCTTCAGAAATCTGGAAGAGGCATTGCTTCTCAAAAAAATCACATAGTGATAAATTACAAGCCAGGAATTTTTATTCCACCTTTGCCACTTACCAGCATTAATAAGAGGTTGCACTTATACAGATTTTTACAAATATTAAGTATCATTACCCCCATTTTATAGCTGGAAAAACTGAGATTAAATTACTGTAATTGCCATAACCATGATTATATAGCAAGTCAGTATTTAGACTAGGATTAGACCTGAGATATCCTGACTCCAAGCCTGGTGCCTACTCTACTATACCACAGAGCCCAGAAGCAAATAACTTTTCATATCCTAAGTTTTCAAATCTTCAAAATTGGAATCAATGGTACATACTTGTGGGTATGGACATCTTAAACACGACATATTTTCTGATTTTTGTCTGTGTTAGGTATTGTTGTTGTTGTCTTTTACAAATGAAACTCAGAGACTAAATGATTTGATGGTAAGGGACTGGATTCTAGTGGATTAGTGGGAGAAGACCTGGGTTGTATTCATGGTTCTGACACTGACTTTCTGTGTGAATTTAGGCATGTCATTTAACATGGCCTTCTCAGTTTCTCCATCTGCATAAAAGGAGATAATACTATAAAGTACTATATATGTGCAAAGTATTATTAAGGCCAGTCATTGCCAGATGTAGAAGTAGAAGTCCTGTCTCTCAGCCCTCTTTTAAATTCAGTTGATAATGTAACGTTTGGGAATATTACCATGCAATTTTTATTTATTTATTTATTTTTACCAAAAGCAACTTTTTAAATGTTCACAAACATTAGGATTGTGCAAAATATTTTGCACAAATTTGTCAAAAAAATCCAATTTTGCAAGAATGTAGTGAACTCAAATCCATTTTTTTTTAAATTTGTTTTACTTTTGCACAGTTCTACTTTCAAGATAAATGGACATGCGTAAGGTTTCTAAGCTCTGCTTTTGATTTAACTTTTCAAATTTTATAATGTGATAGGCTTCTGGAGTGAAATCCTGCCCCACAGAATACAATGGGATTTTTTTGTGATTGATTTAAATGGATCCAGGATCTCACCTATTTTTTTTTCATTATTTAAAAATCTGACACTCCAGAAGTTTGAAAAACACTCTTTTGTGCATCGTCTACAGCATCTGTAAAATAACAAGCAATGCACTTGATCCTGTGAGTAGAGCTGGTTGGGAATTTTTTAACTAGCCATGTTTTCTGTTGAAAAATGCTGATTTGTCAAAAACAAAAAAAATCATTTGTGAAATAGATTAGGATTTGATTAATCTCCCAACTTGAAAAAAAAATCACCTCATCTGATGTCAGTATCCCCCCGCCCCCCAAATCTAACTGGCTTCTAACTCCCTCCTCCCATTTCTCACACTGGTTCAGGGTCCCAGCCTCCCCCACCCCAAATCCCAGCCCCAAGCTCCTTGTCCTACCTAGTACAGCCTCCCCTACCTCCCAGCTTCCAGTCTCCAGTAACAGTCACTGGTTTCTTCCCCTGCCCCACCCCGCCAGTCTCAGTTTCACCAGACTCCTCGTTCCGGTTTACTTCTTTCCTTCTCCCCTAGTCCGGTTTTTGCCCACTCTGCATTCAGCTCCAACAACTTCCTCCTCCATGCCTGCATGCCAACAGAGGGGTCATTGAGAGCACAGGAGAGACAGGCTTTCAATTCCTGTGCCCGGCCCCATCCTGGTACAGAGCAGCTGAAAGTATCTGTTTCAAGGAAAGTCCAGCTTTGCCCCGTAGTCCTTGCTAGAGCATCCTGGGTTGCTTTCCGTGAATGGTGCATGGGCAATGGAGTTGGTAAGAAATTTTTCTGATGGAACAGTTTTCTGTTGGAAAATGCTGATGCTTCAAAATTGAAACATTCTGGAGGAACGTCTCGATTTCAACAAATTTCTGACAGACGCCTGGCAGGTTTCCAACAGAAACCTTCCTGGTTTCCGGCCTGCCTCCCTCCCTGGCTACTCAATAGCCTTCAATGTGGCAGCCTGCCAAATTTGGGCAGATTTACACCGAAATGGTAAAAGGCACATCCCTGGCACAAATGCCACCTTACTGTAAAAAATTCAAGTCCCTGCTGCAAAGCATGGAGGTGCTAGAGCTTTTTAAAGAAAACATCACCAGAATTTTACATGAGCACATTAACATATTTTCCCCTAGACTCATTCTTAGACACAACTACATTGTTTTGGTTGAAATTTTCCAGAATAATTCAGCCTGAGGCAGACACCCAGCATGTAAAATTTCAGCCTGAACTGTTAAAGGTTGGCAACTGAGAACAGAGTCTTATAATGGGAAGTAATAGGCAACCTTAATAATAGGTGGCACTACCAGTCCTGCCTACAGTATCCTGACTGGAGGTTCCTTTATTCTTCTACATTAAATACTGTATGTCCACCGTATGCCCTTAAAATGACAGGAAACATTAGTCAGTTTTGGGCCTTCAAATACTAATAGGCGGTGATGTGAAGATTATTATGATACAATGACTACAATGTGCAATAAAATAGAGCTAAAACAACAAGAATGTGTGTAAGTGGGGGTGGGAGAGGGAGATTAATTAATTAACTTTAATTAGAATATCCAAATTACACGTACATCACTGTTATAACTAGAGTAACTTAACCCACATAGGGTAAAGTTTTCAGTGCAGTGCCTAATGACTTAAGTGGTTACTCCTTCTATTGTTAATAAAGTTGACTGCTTGCTTCCTCATCTGTCTTATAATTAGGGCCCTGCCAAATTCATGGCCATAAAAAATGCATCATGGACTGTGAAATCTGGTCTCTTCCTGTGAAATCTGGTCTTTTGTGTGCTTTTACCCTAGGCTATACAGATTTTACAGGGAAGGCCAGAGTTTCTCAAATTGGGGTCCTGACCCAAAAGTGAATTGCAGGGGATGGTCGCAAGGTTATTTTAGAGGGGTTGCGGTATTGCCACCCTTACTTCTGCATTGCCATCAGAGCTGGGTGGCTGGAGAATGGGGGCTGGTGGCCGGGCGCTCAGCTCTGAAGGCAGTGCCTCACCAGCAGCAGTGAAGTAAGGGTGGCAATACCATACCATGCCACCCTTACTTTCAGTGTTGCTGCCTTCAGAGTTGGGCAGCCAGAAAGTGGCGGCTGCTGACTGAGGGCCCAGTTCTATAGACAGCATCACAGAAGTAAGGGTGGCAATAACATACCATGCCACCCTTACTTCTGCGCTGCTGCTGGCGGCGGCTCCGCCTCCAGAGCTGGGATCCCAACCAGCAGCTGCTGCTCTCCAGCTGCCCAGTTCTGAAGGCAGAGCCGCCACCAGCAGCAACACAGAGGTCAGGGCAGCAGTACTGCAATCCCCCTACAATAATTTTGCAAACCCCCCACAATTTCTTTTTGGGTTAGGACCCCTACAATTACAGCATCGTGAAACTTCAGTTTTAACTAGCTGAAATCATGAAATTTACTATTTTTTAAATCCTATGACCGTGACATTGACTAAAATGGACCGTGAATTTGGTAGTAGAGCCCTCCCTATAATAAATAGTGTTAGCGTCTCTTAGCCAAACTAAGAATATTTACAAAAAAGATGTTCGATTTTTTCCATTCTGCTTTAATAAGAAATTAATGTCAACTATTTTTTCCCCTCAAAGTACTTTACTTTATTCTGCTTAGGGGAAAAAATGGGTTGGATTAAACCAGGGGTGGGCAAACTATGGCCCGCGGACTGCATCCAGCCCGTCAGACCTTTTAATCCGGCCCTCGAGCTTCCGCCGGGGAGCGGAGCTGGGGGCTCGCTCCGCTCTGCGCGGCTCCTAGAAGCAGCAGCATGTCCCCCCTCTGGCTCATATGCGTAGGGGCAGCCAGGGGGCTCCACATGCTGCATCCGCCCCAAGCACTGGCTCTGCAGCTCCCATTGGCTGGGAACCGCGGCTGGGAACCGCGGCCAATGGGAGCTACAGGGGTGGCGCTGCGGACGAGGCAGCACATAGAGCCACCTGGCCGGCGCCATGCCTCCACATAGGAGCCAGAGGGGGGACATGCTGCTGCTTCCAGGAGCTGCTTGAGATAAGTGCTGCCTGGAGTCTGCACCCGTGACCTCCTCCCGTGCCCCAAACCCCTGCTCCAGCCCTGATCCCCCTCCCACCCTCCAAACCCCTTAGTCCCAGCCTGGAGCACCCTCCCCCACACCCCAACCCCCTTCTCCAGCCAGGAGCCCCCCACACACGCCTTGAACCCCTCATTTCTGGCCCCACCCTGGAACCCATACCCCCAGCCCAGAGCCTGTACCCCCCTCACACCCCAACCCCCTGCTTCAACCCGGAGCCCCCTCCCATACTCCAAACCCCTCTTCTCCACCCTCAGCCTGCAGCCCCCTCCCGCATCCTAGCCCCCGCCCTAACCCGGAGTCCCCTCTCGCACCCTGAACTCCTCATTTCTGGTCCCATCCCAGACCCCGCACCCCCAGGTGGAGCCCTCACCCCCTCCCGCACCACAACCCCCAATTTCGTGAGCATTCATGGCCCACCATAGAATTTCCATAAACAGCCGTGGTCCGCAGGCCAAAAAGTTTGCCCACCCCTGGATTAAACAGACAAAAAATAATTACATAACCAGATTTGAAAAATCTGAATCTAGATATAAGCAGGTCCATCGACACCTGTGAGACTTGGCTTTATGAAGAGATTTGGGAGTTGAAGTTTCTGGACTAGTACTATCACACTGAGAAGATTACCAGGATTGCAGCTTGCATCTTGTACAGCTTATTCTTAAAGTCATTTTGTTGGCTGTATTGGAACTTTGCTCCTCTACCTCCAAGTATTGTGTTGGGTTGCAGGATTAGTCCCTATTGTGTAGGGAGGGAAGAGGTGGAAACCAGCATATTTGTACCCTGGAATTTATGCTAGACTAGAGTGAATGAAATTTTATGCATTTAAATTTGCCTTTATAAGTGGAAGATTAAAACAGCTTTATCCTTTTTCTATAGACATTAATAGCAATGTATCTGGTGACTGCTGCTGTTGGGGTAGAAGTATGGCACAAACCTTTCCTATTTGGTTATTACATTACAGATATATTAGTAATCTTGCTGATAGGTAAGTCTCCAGAGCTGTGAAAATCTAAATGGTTTTTCATAGCCTATTTGCTTCTTTTTCTTTATAATTATTTTTTTCTTCCTACAATATTTGTTATCTGCCACTGAAAGAGATGTGTTTACAGAGTGATTTAATAAGGTCAATTATGTAGTGCTTTAGAGAATCTCCCACAGAGAAATGGAAAATATTGGAGAAATGTTTCCTCCTCATGTTCATACTTTCTGATGCTCACTAGCTCACAACTGACAAACAGAAGAACTTGAGTTCAATCAGGGGGTCTAATTCTTTTTGCTGCTTGGTTGACAGGTTTCCAAAGATTCAAGTGTAGTTAATGTCACACAAGTAAGATTGCTCTCATTATTCAGGTTGAGGGGGAGGAGAGAGACATGGAATTTGTGTGTATGTGTGTTTATTAGTATGAGTTTGATCCTTTTAATCCATAATACAATAGGTTCTTAGGACAAGATCCTCAAAGGTATTTAATCTTCCAACTTCTATCGATTTCAACTGACGTTCAAATCCTAACTAGCTTTGAGAATTTGGGCCTACCAAAGAAAGATCTTAAGATGTTTAAAGACAACTGTTTCTTTATCTGGTGGTGGGTGGGTACTATTAGTACAGGAGCGCCTTCTTAACAGCCTATTGGTACAAAGTGTGGTGGTGGAAAGAATGAAGGCTTTTACTGTTTAAATAATGTTAGGAGACAAAACTGTAAACCTGACTAGCAGGCTATTCAGTTTTTAAAGTATTTGTAGAACAGAAATGCTAAAGTGTTGTGTTTCCTCCTACTAACTAATGTTTAGCATTACTTCCTATCTGATGGAATCACTTTTTTTTCTAGATTCTGATATAAGCACTGAAAACTTCCTAAGCCAGGAAACAGACAGCATTATATTGGAAAGAGAACAGGAGTAGTTTTATCTTTTAACAGATTAAAATAATGAGTTTTCAATACATGAAATCAGGAATGTAACTGAAATATCTTCCAGGATTTAGCTGGAATGCTAAGAAATTAACATGCAAATTTTGAATATCCTGATGTATTAGATTTTATTTGTAATGAATGTAATTATGAAGAGAAAAAACAGGAAAAGGAGAAGTTGGTCTAATACATCCAGTATGGAAATAATTTGCACTCTTTGAGCCAATTTAAGCTCTTGGGTATGTGTTTTTATCACCCATTGACTTCCCTAGAAGCTGTACAAATGTGTTTGAGGAGATAATTTAATTGTGCCTATTAAATTCATACACACTCTCCCTCTCCCACCCCCACTTACAAACCATTAAAAGCTACTATCTTCAGCTTCAATTGTACCTTCCAGGAATTCACAGATTATAAAGAAGTAGAGCTATTCGAGTGACCCTGTTTATAGGCATAATTTTTAGAAGGAATGTATACAAGGATGTGTTTTTGTTTCCTTTCTTGCTTTATCTTCAATGTAAAATCTTATGACGGCAGCCAGAATTGTATAATCCTTTGTATTTCAGGTCCACAATATGCCCATTTTGACAGGGCCGGCTTTAGGCCGATTTCCCCGAATCGGGCTCCGCACCTAAGAGGGCCCCACGCCTAAGAGGGCCTCGCGTCCAGCCAGAGCATGGCAAGCCCACGGCCCCGCTCCCCCGGCCAGAGTGCTGGGCGGAGCGCTGCAAGCCCGTGTCCCCGCTCCTCCCGCCGGAGTGCGGCAATCCCCGTGGCCCCGCTACCCCGACCAGAGCCCAGCAATCCCGCGGCCTGCTTCCCCAGCGGAGCGTGGCAAGCCCCACGGCCCCGCTCCCCCGGCCGGAGCGCCGACTCGAGTGCTGCAAGTCCCGTGGCCCCACTCCCCCGTCCACAGCGCGACAAGCCCCACTGCCCCCTTCCCCTGGCCAGAGAGCGAGCAGACAGCTCTAAGCATGCGGCCCTGCTCCCCGGACCAGAGCGCGGCAATCCGAAGTGCCACCGAAGACTCGGAGCGCCGCCCGGTGAGTGCAATCAGGGCCGGCGCTTCCACTAGGCGACCCTAGGCGGTCACCTAGGGCGGTAGGATTTGGGGGGGGGGGGGGCGGCATTTTGCCGTCCTCGGCGGAAATCCCTTCCGCTCTGGGTCTTTGGCGGAAATTCGGCGACGGGTCCTTCACTCACTCCGGGACCCTCTGCCCAAGTGCCCCAAAGACGCGGAGCGGAAGGACCCCCGCCGCCGAATGCTCAGAAGAGGAGCGCTGCCGCCCATGGCCGCAAAAACCCTGGCGCCGCTCCTGAGTACAAGCCCCTCAAATCAGGCCCCGCATTTGCTAAAGCTGGCCCTGCATTTTGAGCTCTTGGAGAAAAAAGTGCGAAATAGACCATGCCACAGTAATATCCCATGAATTTGTCAACTCATTTTATGTGGGAATGCACTTAAAATGCCATCTGGTGGCTGGAAGTGGGAAAATAGGGAGCTATCGAATGATTTGTGCACAAGTCAGAGCATCATAGGCACTCTGAGAAGATCGATGCCTGCTTGTCCAGAAGTTGGCTATGTGATGGTGTGATATGCGATCCTGAACTAGTCCATTGCGTGCAGTCTTCCTTTACCAAGCACCTGTCTTCCTTTGTGCCTGTCTTTAAGGCACGTGTCAACAGTTTAAGGAGAAAAGTAATGACCTTCCTTAGGCTTGACAAGCCATGGATGAAGCTTTAGTTCACACTTTTCAACATATTAAGAAGATTTGTGGAAGGGAGGCTTGTTAAAGCTTTAAACTCCCCAGAAGCAAGCAGCTTCTCTTCACTCGCACTCAACCAAAAACCACCTCAAAGCAAAGCTTAATAATATCACTTAAGAGTTACTAGGCTCTGTTTATATATTGCGTGCTAGTCAGGCAAGGGTGATGTGGATGGATTCTTGAAGCAAGAGAACTGAATGTTCTTTCCATCATTGTCTTGGGTAGTTTACACATATCTAAGAACCCAGAGAGGCCTTTCAAATGTCATCTGTCACAGAGTAGTTACAATGCCCTTAGTTGGACAGATTTCATGGCTGGCATATATATATGACTTTTTAACTATGAGAAAACCCCCAAACGAACTATATTAATTGGCTCAGTTATTACTGTTTTCACAGCCCCTTGTAACTTTATTGAAATAGGTCTTCACGTTTATTTTTAGGGACTCTTCCTTTACATTCACAAAACAAGAGAGGGCAGATGATAGAGTCCTTGGAATTGACGTTGGGCTAGAAAGCATTTAATCAGTGTCACAAGTTTGAATCTGGGTTCAGTAATAGAGACCAGAAGTGGTTATCATTTGATAGCTGTTCATCAGCTTATGTGCAATAAGTAGGTTCAGTTCAGTTTGTAATGGTAGTCTGAGATCCATAGCAGCATATCCATTTTGCTCTGTGCCAGGATTCCTAAAAACAGTGACAGTCTCAGACACACTAAGGGCTGAACAGACAGAGAGACTAACCTACCTTCTCACTGGGAGGTTGTTTCACCAGATTAGTTGATAGTGTGGGGAAGCCTGAACTGCAGGTGCATTTTATAGAACTGGTTTCATGTATATATATAAAATCAGAGAATCCACTCTCTTGCAATTCAGTGCCTTTCATGAGCACTTATAAATAGAAAAACAGAGTAATACAACAGGATATTGACACTTTATGAGTTTGTTTCCAAGGCCCCCAATTAAATCGTAATGGGGCATCACTTAACCATTTGGTGGCTTTTATTAATCGCTGTTGGCACTTTAACAATGAGCCTGTATCTGCTTGATCAATACTTGGCAAAGTATTTGAATGCAGTTTCATTCTCTTCCCACCCCACCCCCACCCCCAGTACAGAAGCACAGCTGCTGGGCTGTCAAGTTTTTGGACAATCAACTTAGAAGAGCAAGAGTAGGGTTTGCAAATGTCGCTAATGGATTTTCAACAATTGGAGTCCCTCAGTCAGAACCTAATGGTGAACTTCACTCTTAACACATTCTCAATAGATGATGTAGTTTTACTGAGTGAGGCACATGTACTCTCATTACCAGGATTGAGTGTGCAAAAACAACAGTAAAACAGAGTGTTAGATCTGCAGGGCTAGGACACAATCTTCCTTACTTTCCTGTGAATCACCTTGCATGCTGTGAGTGCATCTAGGAAGTCCAGGGTCAGATACACTGGGACAGAAATCTCACTGGAGTCCCAGGTTAAGCAGAGAAACCACTCCAGAGTATTTTACAGTATTTCTTCTGCCACCACGTGAACACACCCACAAAATTTTCATGAGCCCTGGCCATATTTTCATCATGAAGCTCAAATCCTTAAGCCCCAAAACAAACTCTCAGATACACACCAAACAAAATAAACAGGGCAGCTCTTCTGTCTACAGAGCTCCCTGTCCTGATATCTAGACAACAAACGCCTTTTCTATCGTACTATGAGAGAAGCCCAGGCCCTTTTAGAAGTTCAGACGCTAAGTAGACTCAGCTGTACCTAATTACCTCAACTCAGCAAGGCCCTGAAAACCCTGTGAGGATTAACCACAATTGCCCCTCAACACTCTCTGGCTCAGTAGGATCTCCCATTGTCACACTGGGACAGGATATGTCATAACTGGTCCAGACCCCCCAAATAAACAATGCATAGTACTATAGGGCAGATATTGATATGAACATTTTTAGAAAAACATGTCTTTTCACACAATTATTTCCCAAGTGAATTTGGTACCTTAAATGAATCCAAAAAGCTGCCATAAATTTTTTGCTCACTTGCAAGCAAAAAAATTACTTTTGACTGCACGGAAAGAAATGCTTTCCTTTCCCCACACCCCACAATATTAATCAAAATCAGAGGTTAGAAAATTGTTCTTGTGCTTGAGGTGCCATTAGAACTTACAGTGGGTTCATTGTATTTCATCGGTGCAGCTCTAAGTGCACAATAGGAAGGCTGTTCTATAATCCAAGCATCGTTGCATGTTTCAAACCTTTGAGATTGGTCAGTAAGGATGGGATCCACAAATTGATTTAGGCACCTAATCCCAGCTTGTTTGGCTCTACTGCGATCCACAAAACTCCCACTGAACACTGTGGGCACCTAAACCCATTCAGTGCCTAAGTTTTTTAGAGTAAAAGTTCCCTCAGATTCTAAGTTTCTGTCTCTGAGCATGTGCACTGCTGATTCCCTTTAGGCATCTGGACATCTATGTCCCACCTAAGCCCCAAAGCAATTTGAGAACCAGCGGAGGATAGCCATTCAGCCACTTAAGTTGTGTGTGGGGCCTGATCCGGAAGGAGTCCTCAGAGGCTGCCTTTTGGATCAAGTCCCATTCTAAATCCAGCTGGAGGCGGAGGTGCCTACCTTATAACTTTTAGCCCAGGGCCTAGAGCACTCACCTGGATTGTTGGAGACCCAGGTTCAATTTCCCCCTGTCTGCCAGAGGAGGGAGAAATGGGGTCTTCCATCTCTCAGGAGCAGGGCTGGCTCCAGCTTTTTTGCCGCCCCAAGCGGCGAAGTGAGAGAAAAAAAAAAAAAAAGCTAAAGCTGCGATCGGCGGCACTTCGGCGGCAGCTCTACCACACCGCTTCATTCTTCGGCGGCAAGTCCTTCGCTCTGAGAGGGACAGAGGGACCCGCCGTCGAATTGCCGCCGAAGACCCGGACGTGCCGCCCCTTTCCATTGGCCACCCCAAACACCGCCCCTTTCCATTGGCCACCCCAAACACCTGCTTCCTTCGCTGGTGCCTGGAGCTGGCCCTGCTCAGGAGAGTTCACCACCATTGATATTCTGATGAGGGGATGCCCTCAGTTTCTCCTGCTGAAGCAGTTGTCTGTGGATAAATAATGAAAAAGTGACTGCAGCAAGGGGACTGGACCCAGGGTCTCCCACCTCCTAGGTGGGTGCCCTAACTAGTGGCCTACAGGGTTATTCCCATGCACTTACTCCCTCTTTCTGGCCCAATGACTATTTAAGTATTTATCCATAGTGGAAGTAATAGGCCTAGAGAGAGGAAGAGTGTGAATGAGGCTGTAATCCAATGGTTAGGGCCCCCACCTGGCAGGTGAGACACCTCAGGGGCAATCCTCCTGCTTCAAACTCTCTTATTTATCCACCATGGAACAGCTTCAATAGGAGAGACTGAGGGAGCCCTCATCAGAATGTCCCATAGCTCAGTAGCCAGTAGAACTCTCTGGAGGATGTAGGAAACCCCTGTTCAAATCCTTCTCTCCTCTTGCTCCTGGCAGAGAGAGGAGAATTGAACCTGGCTCTCATATCCCCGGCAAGTGTTCTAACCATTGGGCTAAAAGTTATAAGGTGGACACACCCTCCCACCACCATTTTGTGTGGATCAAGGCAGGTGCCAAACTCATTCTCACAAGAAATGCGTTAGGCGCCATTTGGCAGTAGGTTCCTGTTCATGGATCGCTAAGCAAAGCTAGGTGCCTTTCTTCAGCCAGAGCTTACATGCCCACCTCCAAGAGAGGGGCAGGGCTTAGGACACATCCCTCTCATCAGCATCTCCCATTAACTAGCTTAGGTGGCTCCCCGGCTAGTGTGCTGGCTTTTGTGGATTGCATTCTTAGGTGCCTATCCCTCCCCATTCACTGTATAGAGAACCTAGGTGCGTAATTTGGCTTTGTGGATCGCAGTGTTGTTCCCATAATTCCTAGATGCCTAAAAGTAAGGTGCCATGATGCTCAGCATTGCAACACCTAAGTCCTGTTGTGAAACCCACCCTAACTGCCTGATCTTGTGCTCACTGAAGTCAATGGCAAAGCATCCATTGGCTTCAACAATGCGGGACCAAGCCCCAGCTGAAAAATGAGAAGTAAAAGCTGGCTGAAGTCTGGGCCATGCACTCTCTCCTATAAGTGGGGTTCATGTTTGTAGAAAATAATTGTGTTAATTTTTTCTGTGGTGTGTTACACTGGAATTTACACTGATTTTGCAAAAACAAGTTTCCATTTTTGGAGATGCTCTCAATCATTGGTGTATGAAAACAATTGGCGGGGAGGGATAGCTCAGTGGTTTGAGCATTGGCCTGCTAAACCCAGGGTTGTGAGTTCAATCCTTGAGGGGGCCACTTGGGGGATCTGGGGCAAAAACAGTACTTGGTCCTGCTAGTGAAGGCAGGGGGCTGGACTCAATGACCTTGCAAGGTCCCTTCCAGTTCTAGGAGATAGGATATCTCCATTAATTATTATTATGTTGGTTTTATAATAAATACATAAACAATAATAATTAATAAATCAGAATGACCCCAAAGCATGACATTTAAACCTTACCAAATAGGAGCTGTCATACAGGATCAGCCCAGGAGAATGATTAAACCTGAAAAATCTAAAAAGTGTAAATTGAAACATTACATTTTTGGTTTTTAAAAACAGAAAGACAATAGAAAAGGAAATTAGGTATGAAACTAAAGTGTAAAGGTTAATTTTGCTTTGAAATTTCCTGTCTTTACTTCCCCCCACCATGACATTTTCCCCGCAAAAAAATCATTTTCATTGAAACCCCATTTGTCAGCAGGAAAATCCTTTTGTCAAAAAATGTGCATCCCACTTAACTCTTGAACTCAATGTTGTCTTGTGGCAATGAGTTCCACAGATTAGTTTCAAATTATGTAAAACATAATTCTGCTCATTAGTTTTAAATTTGGTGCCTTTCTACTTTAACAGTTCTGTTGTTTCTGTATTACTGACTGTATAACGGTACAACTTGCAGGTCCCAGTGAATATCAGAGTCCTTTTGTACGAGGTACTGTACAACAGAAAGTAAGAAGAGACTCTGCTCTGAAATCAGTAGGCGCTATAACTGCTTTGCATCTGAAAATCAGGCCACTTTTGTTTAATAAGGAGACTAATTTTTAGGCACTTTGGTTTGAAAATGTTGGCTTTAGTGTCCTACTCAAGGTCACAGAGTCATAAGCAGAGGCAGGAATTAAACCAAGCAGTCTCAACTCTCAGGGCCTTGTGCTGATCAGTAGGGGTGCACAGGTTAGCATTAGAATTTGTCCACGATCCAGGACATCAGTAGCAAAATAGACTATTTAAATATCAATGTTGCAAAAGTGAGAATGGCAATAACATAATACCATGGAAAACAATTTTATTTAGAGTTTCATATTTCCCTTGGTTTAGAAAAGATTGTTTTCTCTTTATCAACTTTAAAGTACAAGTAAATGACTTATTTTTCAAAGGCCTTTTCTGAGTGTGGTCTGTATAGAGCATTTATTCCCCATAGTCTAACCTACTTAAACGTTCTGCATCATAGCGAACATTCAGATTTCTTTTGGCCAGAGAGAACTGGATGTGCCTCCTTACAGGGTCCACTGATTCTCCACTTGGTTCAGCTAGAGGGATTGCTGTCGAATGGGCAATGTGTTCTCTCTGCCACTGCCTCTAGAATGCTCCCAGCTTTTGTCCGCTTCAGGAGTGATAACTCAGATCTCTTGCATAGTCAAAGTAAATGCATTTCAAATGGTAACTGAGGGAGGAGAGAGATTGCTTTTTTATTTGCATATACTGCTAATATACATTTCCCGTACATATTGGTAACTCATTTCATAATGATTTCCTGTACTTTCTATTGCAAAGCAGCCAATCATTCTGAATAGTCATTAGGTAATGTTAAGGGATATACTTTCAAACCTGTACAGTTTACTTAGACTTTGGCTCAATTAGGATTTAAAGGTGTGTTCTTAGCATGTGCTAGCTAATATATTCACCAGCTTACTACATATGAAAGTATTGTTATGATGGAGGCTGGGTTAAACCCTATCGAAGCTGATGTGCATGCTAACCACAATTCATCCAGGATAAATGTAACAAACAGGTAAGGTCCTTTTTGGAGAAACAATAGGAACAACTGCCCAAAACACAGGCTACCTGCTCGGCTGGACAGAAGCTGAGCTATATGTGTTTAGAGAGTTTCTCTGGGGGCTCAGGGCAAATACAGGGGGGCAGGGTAATGTTTGGTAGAGCTGTGCATGAGGAGACACACCAGAGAAGCAGCCAGCAAGAGAAACACTAGTAACATGGCTCTGAGAGAAATGCAAGAGGGAGAGCTTTTGGGGCAGAGTGCTAACTGAAAAGAGGCTTGGAATTGTTAGCAAAGAAATTCCTGCCTGTTTGATTCCTACTGTGTTCAGGGAAACAGGATTTTGTGAACATTGTTTGTAAATAAAGAGGATTGCCTCAAAGAAATACAAGTCTCCATCATCAACTTCTCCTCCTAACTCAAACAACCCAGAAGATCATGAACATTGGCTAACAATTGGTTCAAAAGGGATAGCAATGTATACTCTACTATATAGAGCTATCTTATGATAGATTTCTACAATGGGTTAGCATGTAACCTCACCATGACAATGCCTTAGGTGGCAAATATGGTTGCAAACTCACTGTGAATCCAAAACACATGCATGCAAATGTTAGAGTCTTTGTGCGTGCAGATAGCATGCATGCTTTGCACAACTATCCTGTCTCCATGTAAAATCAGATGTCTTGTATGTGCAAATTCATGCTATAGTGGTTTGCTTGAATATGTATTTGTTTGCTTAAATTGCTTAAAGTTGCATATTTCAGACATGTTAAGTTTGTAAATTCTAAAATTTTCTTCTCAGTTGATGCTTTTCAGTTCATAAGTGGTGCAAACGTTTACATTTTAAATAATAAAATACTGATTGTGTAGTCAGCAAGCAGCTCATTATATAATAATCTGTTTGCCCTGCCACTCAGTGGAATTAGAAATTAAATGAAAATAAAAAAGTTCCTTTCTCCAGAAATGCATAACAGTGAGAATCAGTCCTGTTCTATAAACAGCCACTTCTCCAGCTGCCAGTGCCTCTGAATGTTAAAAGTTTAACAAAGGCGTATTAAACATTCAATGCAGTGAATTTTTTCCCCCAACACTCTAGCTGCTCTAAAATGTGGAATATAGGGTGGGGAGGGGTTTTCTAGGCTCTGAGATGCCAAACATTGCTAAATAATTTTTCCAGGTGTTAGGTGTAAATGAATCATCTTTAAAGTTGACTCTTCAGCAGTCATTGAATATAGGGTTATCAATCGAGAGATTGAAAGGGACAGTAGTGTGGTGATGAGATGGGCCAGTTATGGCTCATCTACACTGCAAACAAACAAACAAACCCTGTGGCAGTGAGTCTCAGAGCTGGGGCAACTGACTGGGACTCATGCTACCGGGCTGGAAATAGCGGCGTAGACATTCCCATGCGGGCTGGAGCCTGCACTCTGAGAACCTCTTCCCTTGCTGGGTTTCAGAGCCCAGGCTCCAGCCCAAATGGGAACTTCTACATTGCTATTTTTAGCCCAATAGCACAAGCCCCTCAAGCCTGAGTCAGTTGACCTGTGCTCTGAGACTCGCTTCTGTGTTTTGTTTCATTTTCTGCAGTATAGATGTAACCTTAGGATCACTGTCATTTGAGCCACTGAGAATTGGTTTCTATAATATTAGTGAAGCAGGTTGAAATGCTACTAAACTGCCAAGCATTTAAGGGCTCAGTTTCAGTCAAAATTAACTCTTAGGCTTTGTCTACACTGGCAACTGAACAATAAAAGTTTTGTCCTTCAGAGGTGTTAAAAAAACACACACACTCCGAAAGACAAAAGTTTTGTTGACGAAAAGCGCCCGTGTGAACAGCGCTTTGTCGGCAGGAGCGCTCTCCTGCCGACAAAGCTACAGCTGCTCGTTGGGGGTGGAAGTTTTTTGTCAGTGGGAGAGCTCTCTCCTGCCAACAAACAGCGGCTACACTGCGCACCTTTTAGCGGCATGGCTGTAGAGGCACAGCTGTGTCACTAAAAGATGCGTAGTATAGACAAAGCCTTAGCTTCTGCATTATGCAAAGGATTGCCCAGCCCCATTCCCTGTCTCCCTTCTCTTCCCCCCCACGCCACTGCCAAAATGGGGGAAGTTTCCCTTTTCAGATGGAAAGTGTTTGGAAACCAAAATTTATTTGAAAGAATGACATTGGTTTGAAGTACAACAGTGGCTTAAAAATGACAGCAACAGTGTAGAGTGGCAGGTCTCATTGCTGAACCTGTTCTCACAATCTGGAGGAGATTGGTGACCTTCTGGGCAAGGCCTAAGGCTCTTTAAACAAGAGTGACTTAATTACCATTAGACAAAAGCGAGAGGCTTATACACAGCACAAAATGGGTCAGTGATTTTATTAAGTCATCCTTTAAGATGACAGATATTTGTTTTTAATTTTCCATAAGGTGTACATATGCTATGGCAACATCTGCTGTAGAAATATTCACATAAGTAACTAACACTTTGTTGTGTTAGGATAAGGATTGAATTCAAAAGCCCTAAACAAGAGTTTGAGGTGTCAGAATTGCTACTGCAGCTGCCTCTTTGATAACGGAAAACTTAGATCTCAAAAATAGCTTTGGAAATTCAAAAGGTGTCTTTGTTCCTAATGTGCCTTTGTCCTTTAGTATTTCCTGACATGACCAAAATGATTACTGATACAAATGCATTTTAACTGCCTATTTTATGTGTCTAAAAGAGAGTTGGATGATCGTGTCGCTAAAGCACAGGATTGGGACTTGGGGGTTCTATTCCCATCTTGCCACTGGATTTCCCTATGTTACTCTGTGTCACCTGTCTGTGACACAATTTCCCCACTATAAAATAGGGATAATTTCTCACAGTGGTGTTTTGAGATGGAGCTCAGAAACAGAGTGGGTTGAGAAGTGGTAAGGATTTTTTGTGTAAACAAAAAGCTTGACCAGTTCTGTTCACAGGTTGTATAATGTTTTTAGAGCCTCAGAATGAAGGCATTGTAGAAGTGCACAGCATTCATATTCACACTCAGATTTTGCATTATTTCATGTTCTGATTTTTTGTAGTTAGATTTTTTTAAAAAACTGAATGATTTCTATTGAGAGAATGTCTCCTAATGTCCCAAGTTTGAGATTTCAATCACCACAGGTAATTGAATGTGTGATTTTAGGGAATTTCAAAAATCAAGATCCAAAAATCACCACTTGGCCAGGAGTCAGGATGGCTCAGTGGCTGACCGATTGTGATTGGATTGGATTCTCACTCCAGGCCTTCTGTTCCCTGAATCAGCAGGGACTGAGAATGATGCAGAAGCAGCTATTCAGTTGCTGGGCAGAAGGGATTTCTTAACGCTAATTAAAAAACAGTCTTGATGAGTTCCAACGACAACCCCTAACCAGGCCTCCTCTGCTAAAAAGACAGCGGAGACAATGTGCTGAAGAAGTTGGATGACTTCATAAAAACTACCCCCTCCCCAGTACACTCAAACCCCCAGCCTCATAAAAGATTACATTGGGTAAAAGTTTATTTGGGTGAAGAGTATAAAGCAGTGACTGGTGTATCTGTCCCTTCTTGGAGATGGAATTTTAGCTAGCAAGATTATCATTTGTGGTCAGTGTGTTATTTCTAACTAAAATGACACTTCATAAAAATAACAAATTGCTGGGAACTAATGGTCTTTGAATTCTATTTCTAGTGCTGGTCTCTATTTCTGTTCTTCTTGGTTGCTTTTCTTCTAACAAATCAAACTTCAGGATTGAAGCAGGAAATTTAGATTTAACCTCAAGAGTTGGTGTTTTGTCTCATGTCTGCTCTAATGTGGTGCAGATGGTAGGACTGCTGTACGTAACTCAAGGTTTTATTGACCCAGCCCTCCATGCTTAATAGAAAACATAGCTATCTGCAATGTACGCTAAGCAGACAATTCTGAGAGCAGGAAGCTTGAGAATGTATATAAATATATTTACAAAATATTTGGGATGTTTCTTCAAAGTGCAAGTCCTCTTTTTGATAGAGAGGACGGATGTTTTTTGTAAGGGTAGGGAAGGAGAGGCAGCTGAGGGCTAACCCCCCAAAAAACCCCCCACCCCCCAAAAATTACAATCTGAACTGTTCTTTTCTTTTTTCTGCTTTTAGAAGTTGGTTGAAGTTTGGTATTTATTAAAGAACATATAGGCTATATTGACTAGTCTCCATGCAGCTAGTGCAATATTCCTTAATACAACTTTATCCTGACTCCAGTGTCCCTACTATTCTAGTTTTCCTTTATTGAGTTGCCAATCGTCCCAAATTGTGCCAAAGACTTTGGTAGTTCTACAATGGGGACAAATGACTGACTGGTGAAAGCCAAAATGTCGTGAGGAGACAAGAAACCCTGCTGTGCTATGTTAACCCCAATATATACTACAAATAGAGGATCCTGCATCCTGAATTTCCTTGTTTTTACAAAAATTGTTACAAAATGCTAATATTGTGAAACCAGTTGAGTACTTTTTTATAATTAAGATTTTAGGAAGTTTAAACTTACAAACTCAAAGTTTACATCACCAGAGGGTGCAATTCTACCGCGTAACAAACTATTAGTCTTTCACAATTTTAAAACACAGACATTATGACAATTATCCAGCCATATAATAATGAAACTGAGGCAGACCCATCCTATGGGGACTTCAAGCAACAAATAAACCAGCTGGAAAACACTTGATAGGTAGTCAGAAAGGAAAATACTACATAGGCAAACACAAAAGAAAAAAGGTATGCCACCGAAGATCACAGGAGTACCGCATATATCCACTGCCCATCATGCTGACCAGTATTGTCTGTTTCCTTGTACACCCTGATCTGTCTATTTCCATCTGTTGTCTCATACTTAGGTTGTAAACTTTTTGCACAGGGACAGTCTTTTTGTTCTGTGTTTGTACAACACCTAGCACCGTGGGGTACTGATCAATGGCTAGGGCTCCTAGGTGCTATGATAATACAAATAAACACAGATAGCTGCTGGCATAGTTTATACAAGGGAATCCCCATTCCTTTGCCAGTTACCTCAGACTCAAAGAAGAAGAAAAGGTTTTTTTTAAAAGCCACTGCTGTGTTTTTAAAGTGAATATCAAAATAACAATCAGTCAAATGATTTTCACAGTAGTGAAAATAAATCATTGTAACAATGGAATATAAAATTATATTATAAATAGAATCTTTGTATATTAAATTGCCAACCTACCGTTTGCCTAATAAGCACATTGCTCTATAAATAATTTGACTTCCGTGTTTGTGGTTAATTATCTATTTCAGCTGCAAGTTCTTTGTGGTAGATCTGTCTCTTATGTGAATGTACAGTGCCTAGCAAAATGGGGACTTGATTGCAGTTGGAGCCAATAGGTGCTACCATAGTACAAATAATTATTGAACTGTAATGCAATCTTTTAGTAACACCATTACAACACACTACTCAGAATGTCTCTTAAAAGCTTCTACTGCTTGTCTTACAAAATGCAGGACTCTATATGGTTAACCATTTGCAGCAGCATCACTTAATAAAAATATATGGGCCAATAGTGATAATTATACAGCTGCAATCAGCCTTTGACCTCAGTTTACACACCCAGCAGAGAATTCTCTCATAACAAGGCAGAATAGTTCAGTTATCACGTCAGTAAAGATTTGATGCCATCAATGCAGCATGTCCATAAAACATCATATATGAATCTTGTTTCTTTCCAGGTTGCAGTATATTTCTTTCACTTCCACAGACGCTGTACAACATTCATAAGTAAGTGCATTAACATAAGTGTCATACCATCCTACTTAAATCATTGCATTTTATGCTTTCCTCACAAGAGAAATAAATGTAACATTTGAAAAAGCTATGTTCCTTTCAGTCAGCAACTGGTCCACAGATGTACTGTGTGAAAACTTGACTACAGAAAAACAATCTGTAACATTGGTTTCTTTTTCATGTTTATAACTCTTCCTGTTTCCCTGTCACTTTCAGTCCTCCAGACACTTAGGCTTGGTCTGCACGACAAACTTACGTCGGTATAACCACGTCACTCAGTCCTGACGTGACGTAGTTGCATCGACCTAACCCCCCGTGTAGACAGCGCTATGTAGATGGAAAGGTTCTCCCACCAACAGGGCTCCAGCTTTTTTGCCGCCCGAAGTGGAAAAAAAAAAGCCACCATCGGCGGCACTTCGGCGGCAGCCCTACCGCGCCGCTTCATTCTTCGGCGGCAATTCGGTGGTGGGTCCTTCGCTCTGAGAGGGAGCGAGGGACTTGCCGCCGAAGACCCAGACGTGCCGCCCCTTTCCATTGGCCACCCCAAGCACCTGCTTCCTTTGCTGGTGCCTGCAGCCGGCCCTGCCCATCAACATAGCTACTGCTCCTTGTGGAGGTGGAGTACCTACGCCAATGGAAGAAGCTCTTGGAAGTGTTTCTCCCACCGACCCACAGCCTAATCCAGTTCCTCTTTAGAACTCCAGTTCTTCAATAGGCAAATTAAACAGTTGTATGCTGTTGGTTAATAATACTGTGTTTTATTTGCAGTCAAATGTGCTCCATAATTTTCTCCAAATGTTATTGGCCACTGTAGGTAAATTATTGTTGTTGAGTACCTTACACTCAATACACCATCTTATCTTCTTTCAAATCCCTCTTTAAAACTCACCTCTGCCATGAAGCATATAGAAAACTACCATCAGATAATGGCTAGGCAGGTGGCAAGTTGTGATTATTGCTAATGGTTGGTGTATTACGTCTATGAAATTGTATGCACAGCTAGTCTATGCTAAAATAGCCTATTTTAATTATACTGTCCTGCCCTCTCCCTTATATTTGCTTGTTTATTTCATCCACCTGTTACATCTGCTGTTTCAGATTCCAAGCTCCTAGGAGGAAGGACTGGCATTTATTACATGCATATATAATGCTAAGTACAACCTGGTTGAGACCATTAGTGCAATATAAATATTATAGAGTTTTAAATTTAGAATAATATAAAATAATACCGAGCACGTACACAGCATTTTTGTACTGTGGATCTCAAAGTGCTTTACAAAGACAGAGCCCAAGGAAGAGCAATGGACATATCCCAATTCCTTTGCACACCAGCTTGCTGAGCTGCTGGAGTAGGTTACACCGTCCAAAGAAATGGTGCAGTTTCTGCTCTTCACCTGCATGCTAGGGTACTCCATGAGACATTGTGCCTCCTGCAGCACATTTCCACCAGCGATGTCTCCTGTGTCATTCCAAAAATGGGCCTGCAACCAACCCATAATGTGGGCTTATTGGCCCTGAAAAGTACCAGAGACCTGGTAGAATTAGTATTTATTCTGATTAGTGAATATTCTGTATTTTCTTTCCTCTCATTCTCAGCACTTTGTTTTGCTTAGCATTTCCCTCTTATGTAATCATTTGGCAGGACTTCTCTCAAGCCTTCTGCTGGTTTATATCACTAATTTGAACAGAAAAGTACAGTAGTTCTAAACATCCAGCAAGGTCTGATTTATTGGATTCTAAGGGTCATGCTCAGAAGCTTTGGTAATTAGAAATTCAGGTTTTCTGGTAAACTTGCCTCTTTTCTCTCCACCCTGCGACTCTGAACATCAGCAGGTATTTTATCAGCAAGGATTTTTTTTGTTTTTAAAACAACAAACATTTCAGCAGACCTGATTCATTCTCTCTCTCTCTATATATATATATATATAAATTAGGGCTGTCAGGCAATTAAAATTAATTGCAATTAATCGAGTGGTGTTAAACAATAATAGAATACTATTTATATAAATATTTTGGATGTTTTTCACATTTTCAAATATATTGATTTCAATTACAACACAGAATACAAAGTGTACAACGCTCACTTTATATTATTTTTATTACAAATATTTGCACTGTAAAAATGATAAAGAAATAGTATTTTTCAATTCACTTCATACGAGTACTGTAGTGCAATCTCTTTATTGTGAAAGAGCAACTATAAATAAATTTCAACTGGTATTCTATTGTTTAACAGTGCTATTAAAACTGCGATTAATTTTTTTGAGTTAATCGTGAGAGTTAATTGCAATTAATGACAGCCCTAATATTTTATATCTATCTACCTATCAGTGGTCTCCAACCTTTTTACACACAAGATCACTTTTTGAATTTAAGATCAACCCAGGATCTACCCCACCTCATCCCCGAGGCCCTGCCCTGCTCACTCCATTCCCCCTTTTCTCCCCCCCACCCTCACTCACTTTCACCGGGCTGGGACAGGGGGGTTGCAGGCTCTGGGGCTCGGGCCGAGGGGTTCAGAGTGTGTGTGGGGGGCTCTGGGCTGAGCTGGGGTAGTGGGGTGGGGTGCAGTGCAGGAGGTGGTGAGGGGTGCAAGCTCTGGGAGGGAGTTTGGATGCAGGAGGGGGTGGAGACCCACTGCCCCCACCCCGCCCCAGGGCCGCAAGCACTGCCCCCGCAGCTCCCATTGGCCACAGTTCCCAGCCAATGGGGGCTACGGAGTTGGCACTGGGGATCGGGGGCAGCAGCAGTGCGCGGGGCTGCCTGTCACCCTCCTGCCCTCCAGGGGTTGCAGAGATATGCCAGCTGCTTCTGGGAGTAGTGTGGGCCAGGGCAGGCAGGCAGCCTGCTGCTGCGCCACCGGATTTTAGTGGCCGGAGATCATGATCGACTGGCAGAGGCTCCAGGATCGACCAGTCGATTGCGATAGACCAGTTGGTGACCACTGATTACACACACACACACACACACACACACACACTGCAAGATGCCTGACTACTTGCATGTGTGTGTATACACACACACACACACGCAAGTAGTCAGGCATCTTGCAGTATAGACTGTACCTAAAGTTGTTCTTTTAAATCATAAGTATCAATCAATGACCCAAATCATATAATCTTTAGTGATCCAAACCAGTGATGAGCTGCCAAAATCTTAACTGGTTTCCTACCGGGTCTTCGGTGGCGGGTCCTTCACTCGCTCCGGGTCTTCAGCAGTACTTCGGTGGTGGGTCCTTCAATGCCGCCGAAGACCCGGAGCAAGTGAAGGACCCACCGCCGAAGTGCCGCCGAAGACTCGGAGCGCCGCCCGGTGAGTACCGGCCCCACGTTTTATTACGTGGGTTTTTTTTAGTAATCCCTGCCGGGGCCCCATCGAAACTGTTTGAATTGGGCCCCGCACTTCCTAAAGCCAGCCCTGCACATCGGGGTTGCAAAATTGTATCGGGGGCTGGGTAGGGAAGGCTGTGCCTCCCAAAACAGCCTGTTCCCCTCCCATCCGACCCCCACCCATGTCCTGCCCTGACATGAATCTCCCTATGGCACTGAAATTAAATGTAGACTATAATTTGGCATTTGAGAAGTGAAAGGGATGGTAGCCCTAAGGGAAAAGATAACAGCTTGGCTCTTTGTGTTAAATAGCTGTCTGCAAGCCTCAAACTGCTGAATGAGCTTTAGGGTAGGGAAGGATGTGCCTCCCCAAACAGCCTGGCCCTGCCCCTTATCCGACCCCCACCCACTTCCTGCCCCCCAACTGCTCCCCTCAGAATCCTCGACCCATGCTGCTGCTTGTCACCTGACTGCCCCCCGAGACCACCGCCAACCACCACCCTGGGACCCCACCCCTCATGAACCCCCCCTGCTCCCTGTCCCCTGACTGCCCTGACCCCTATCCACCCCCCCACTGAGTCCTGACAGACCCCCGGAACACCCACAATCCAACCCCCCGTTCCCCACCTCTGACCACCCCTCCCCGAACCTCTGCCCCCTCCCTGTGCCCTGACTGTCCCCGGGACTCCCTGCCCCTTATCTAACCCCCCCTGGCCCCGGCCCCCTTACCATATCACTTACCCCCCGCCTCCCCCCTCTCCCGGAGCCTCAGCGTGCCACGTCCAGGAGCCACCCTGGACAGCGCTGCAGCGGCGTGGCTCCAGCGGGACCTGAACTCCCGCCACTGGGCCGCAGCTTGCAGCCGCGCCCCCTTACCATGCGGCTCTGAGTGGGAGGAGCTCAGGCCCCACTGGAGCCCGCTTTAGCTCTGTCCAGGGCCGCTCCTGGACGTGGCGCGCTGAGGCGCTGGGGAATGGGGGAAGGCGGAGGCGGGGGGGGGGTGCCCCCGACATTCTCGTGGGGGTCCCTGCGGGGCCCGGGGCAAATTGCCCCACTTGCCCCTTCCTCTGGGCAGCCCTGCCACGGTCCGGAGTTGTTTGCCCACCTGCCCGCCTCTTTAACAGCCGGTTCTACACCAGCTTCTAAATTTAACAATTGGTTCTTGCAAACCGGTGGGAACCAGCTCCAGCTCACCACTGAACTCCCATTGATTTAATATATGCTTTATGGGAGTTTTGCGTTAGTAAAGAGATTGGGTACAGGCACAATCACTGTTTATCTTACATTTATCCTTTCCTCTGACAGACAATCAGTTCTTTACCACATTTAAAAGTACTATAAAAGATCAACAATCAAGAAAAACCAAACATGAATTTTGTTATATTTTACTACTTAAAATTGATTCCACATTACTATAGCATTTGGGGGATGCCACAACAATCATTTAGTAGAAACATATCTAAAAGTAAGCAACTAATAATGTGCCAGCATTAAGTGTGATGTATAATGGATGAAAACATTTCAGCAGCCTCTAGATAAAAGTGTTTCATCATCTAAATAAATAGTTGCACAGCATGTGGATTTCTGTGAAATTGGATGAGAATTGCAAAAAACACAGCTACTGCAAATCACTGGATACGAGGTTTGTATTTTATTGCTAGACAGTGACGAATAGGGGAAGCTGAGCAAAGACTACCTAATATGAATAAAACAAACAATCTAATTTTAGCCAAGTAAGAAGAGTTGCATAGGTATCCTAAAAAGTAACAGAGGGTCCTGTGGCACCTTTAAGACTAACAGAAGTATTGGGAGCATAAGCTTTCGTGGGTAAGAACCTCACTTCTTCAGATGCAAGTGAAGAAGTGAGGTTCTTACCCACGAAAACTTATGCTCCCAATACTTCTGTTAGTCTTAAAGGTGCCACAGGACCCTCTGTTACTTTTTACAGATTCAGACTAACACGGCTACCCCTCTGATAGGTATCCTAGGGTCTCTTAA